>NC_138037.1:11734538-12475788 GCF_964106645.2 Podarcis pityusensis
TGGGGTTGGCTTACTGAAGTAGCTAGCAACTCTACTAGTGTAGAGCACTGAAACCTTTCTGCCTTTCCCAGCCCACTCCTGCCTTATTTCCCCCCATCTGTGTGATTTTAATTCTTTTGCAGAAATAACATAGGCAAAACCTTGCTTTCCATTCACTGGGAAGCTGCAGCAGCTAAGCACTATGCCACATACTTTTTTGTGTTTGTACAAGTCCCCAGGCCCAGTCTCTAATGTCACAGATGGCTGGGGCAGGGATGACCACTGTCTGGGACCTTAAGATGAATAAGAGTCTGTTTATAATAATAACAACAGTGAGAACACAGTGAAGCATCCCAATTTGCTATGCAGTGTAGCAACTTAAAGTTCAATGAAAGACTGTTTGTGGAGAGTCATAGTAGTCGTGGCTTAAATGTCAGCATTCCAATTGAATTTGTTAAGTGAACGATTAAATCCCTACAACAGCTGCTTCTACAAACGCCCTAGCTAGTTACAATTTCTATTGAAAAAGTGGTTTACTTCCTCCCCCTTTCATAATTTAAGATGTTTAATTAAAGACAAAAGCTTTCTGTATGACTGAATTTGCTGCAAAGAAGCCTGTCAAAGTTCAGAAATAATACCATGCAACAAAGGACTGAAAACAAAAAGAGATGATCCAGAATGAGTAAGAGAATGAATAGATATCATTGTTAGGTGGTTCTGCACCACAGAACAGAAAACAGCTATTTTCCAACCAGCCCACACTGCTTTCATAATGGATTGAGCACATCTGTACACCTACTGTCCTTATTCTCCATTTGTTCTAACCTATCACTGGAATCTCAAGTAGCTTCTTGGCTAGAAGTGTTAATATCCAGCTGAGACTAGTTCTGCCCTTGAAGACTGTCCAGAGGCTGTAGCTTGTGCAGAATGCAGATGCTGGGTTGGTGAATGGAGGCAACATGAGAGGATCATGCATCACTGGTCCTGAATGCACTGCCCTGGCTGCTAGTGAACCCAACTCAAGGTGTTAGCACTAGCACATAAAGTCCTAAATGACTTGGGACTCAAATACCTACAAATGTCTTCCCCAGTATCAGACATCTTGGACTCTATGGTTTGCAAGTAAGGCCTTGATGGTGGTGTCACCATTGGGCCTTCCCAGTTGGCATTGACCCCATGACAGAAGCTTTTAAGTGTTGATTCCCTACTTGTGCAATGATCTCCCTAGTGAGGTGCATCTATCTCTATCCATATTAACTCTCAGGAAGAATCTGAACACATTCTAGTTTGCCCGGGCAATTGGTGGCTAAAGAATATTGTTTATAGTTATAACTGCTTTTAGAATATTTTTAATTAACTGTTCTTAGAATGTTTTTTCCCCCTTAAGAAAAAAAAATGAGGATGAGTTTGCTATCCTGGATACCTTCAGGAGGAAGGTCAGGATATAAATTCAACAATTAAAATACTAAAATTCCCATCCCACCAAATGGATCCATCATAGGAACCCTTGGATGTGAATAATAATAAAATTGGGATCAAAGCATACATACTAGAACAACAACACAACAAAGCAGCAAGGCTATGCCATGAGAAAAGTGCCAAGGCAAGGGATGATGATGATGATGATAATTATAATTTTATTATTTATATCCTGCCCATCTGGCTGGACCTCCCCAGCCACTCTGGGCGGTTGGGATATCAGTGTCACTGCAGCCCCTATTTGAAAAGCTGCAGGCAACTCTTTTATTTTTGAAGTATCAGCTCTCTTTAGTTATTGGCATGCACTGCAGTATATCACCCATGCTTTTTTATATTAACTGCAAGCACAACCATAATACTTGTAGAGTATTACTTGTAGAGTCTACAAACATACTTGTAGAGTCTACAAACATACTTGTAGAGGCTACAGCCAATGACAGACAGAGCCAACTAATTCTAGTTTTGTCTCCATTCCCCTCCCTGCTGTTCTACAAGGGGCAACACCAAGACCATGGAGGAGGATCCTGATGGCCAGTGCCACCTCCTAGACTAAGGCAGTAGACAGGTGGGGGCTCACTGAAGGCAGGCTGAACTTGGTGGAGTGGTGCCCAACTTGCCCTAGTGTACAATCTTCCCACTTTTACACAGATCTTAAGGAGCAATAGGTCTCTCTTGCCAGGGTAATATACTCTTGCAAGCCCAGTAAGGCATTCAGGATGTCTGCTTCTGGAGCACAGCAGAGCAAAGAAAGGTGTAATTGCCGTATTTTTCGCTCTATAACACGCACCCGACCATAACACGCACGTAGTTTTTAGAGGAGGAAAATCCGTAGGCATGCCACCCGTAGGCATTCCCTCCATAACACACACAGACATTTCCCCTTACTTTCTAGGAGGAAAAAAGTGAGTGTTATGGTGCAAAAAATACGGTATATTTATTTTTTATAGCTATTATCTTCCGGCGGGGACAATTCTTCTGCATTAGAATGAAAAAAAATACACAATAAAATGTTTTAGGGGGGCACAGAGACGATATATTGTAGGTAACCATGGGGAAATGGATTTGTGAGTGAGAAGAGTCTGGATCAGCATTGTGAAGGGGGTGTGGTAGATGCTACGCCCATCTCTCACTCCACCTCCAGCTCACTGTCATCCTGCTTTCCAAGCTTTGAAGGGCAAGTGGCAGATTTGGCATTTTCTTAAGAGCTGGGCTTATAACCCCTTTTTTTTTTAAAGACCCAGGGCTGAATGTTCATTTGAGGCATCCCTTGATTTCTTTGAAAGCACTGGCGATGTCTTATTTTTGGGTCTGATACTGCTACCCACAATTCCCTTTCTGAGATTTCTACTTTGTTGGACTCTAAGGAGTTGCTTGATGCATTACATTATTGGTATTTGTTATTTATTAAATGTCTATACTACCCTTAAAATCAAGGATCACAGATGGTTTACAATATAAAAATGCACACTGCAGTGACAAACAAAAACAATATCACCACCATTTATTTATTTATTTATTTATTTAGTAACACCACCCCCGGTACACTCCTTCCTCTCCTTCCACCAGAGATAACTGTGTCTCATTGGTCCCCTCCATTCCACCAGGCTTCCATTATGGCAACTATATCTGTGCTCTCTAGCTTCCCGTCTTGGTTTGTAGGCTTCTAGTATTTGCATAAGAGCGCCTATACACAGCATCTCTCTCCAAATGTGTCTGACACATGTGTCTTTCCCTAATGCACTTTGGCCTCTTTTGAATCACTGTCATATCCTACTGTACTTTTATTGCCTACTTCTACCTCTCTCCTATTTTTACAGTCATAAACATTTCCATCCTTGTCTTTTAGGGATGATTTTGTCCAGAACTAAATGCTCGTCAGTGCCTATCAGCTTTCTCAGAATGATTAGTTTAAAAGCTGCTCTACCATCTCTCTCTCTCTCTCTCTCTCTCTCTCTCTCTCTCTCTCTCAGCACTAACAGTCTGGTTCCATCCTAGTTCACGTGAAATGTTTTGAATTGGCAAGGAGGGAATCCCTACCATGAGAGCGAAATAACAGACCTGTCACTTGGGCTTGCTACAGAGTTTCCTTCGCTCCTTCTGACAACTGTGACTAATACTAATGACTTTTGTGAGTGGTTCTTGCAAGCGCATTTTATTTCACACTTTATGATTGCGTTCCAGCAATTCTCTGTTCTGCTGCCAGACCTCCCATTACCTTGTAGGAGAGCAGTGCATGATTCTTTCTTTAAAATTCTAGCCCATTCTAACCCAATTGCTTGGGGGCAGGTAACCACAATCTAACTGAGCATGCTGGGTACTTTTCCCCCCACCCCCTGAAAAAGAAAAACTGAACTCTGTTACTTGGCAGTTTGCTTTTTTATTTATTTTTTAAAAAGGAAAGTTTTTTAAAGAAAGTATTAGCATCTGACAGCTGTGAACATCTGTGTGTTCAAAGCATACCTTGTAAATCTAAAAGGCTCATAATCTAATCTGATACAGTACAAAGTTGCCCTCTTTGTAATGGACACCTGATACAGACTCCCCCTCCTTAGCAACATAAGACTGAACCTTAAAAAAATTTAATTTCTCAACCTCACTTGCCCATCATCTTTAAAGAGAGTTGATGCTTGGAGGGATTTCTTGAAAATGGGTGAAGGTTGTTAGGGTGTGTGTTTATCTTCAACCCATAAATCTTGCTCTCTGTACATGCACCATGGAAGCTTCAGTAAAGCTGTTAAGCCTACCAACACAAAACACTTTTTTTAAGCAGAGTCGTTCCACTTGGCACACATAAAGCAAACACTCCATAGTTACACAATATATAGTGTACCTTGGTTCTCAAACTTAATCCATTCCAGGAGTCCATTCAACTCCTGAAACTGTTTGAAAACCAAGGTGTGGCTTTCGATTGGTTGCAGAAGCTTCCTGCACTCAAGCGGAAGCCACGGTGGATGTTCGGCTTCCGAAAGACGTTTGCAAACCGGAACACTCACTTCCGGGTTTGCGGTGTTTGGGAGCCAATTTGTTTGGGAGCCAAGCCATTCGAGTACCAAGGTACCACTGTATACAGGTTCCATGAAGGCTTTTCTCCTTCTGGTCCAAGAGGGGTTTCTGTACTGCAAAGTCCACTTGCGAGTTCTAAGACAATTTGCACAGAGTTCTGCAACAACTTAGAGTCTTGAAGTCTGGCAACTCTCCAAGTCTTCTTCTCAGATGAGCTCTTCTCAAAGTGTTCAGATAACTCCACAGTTCTGCCACAACACCCTTTTTCCTGATAATGACCAGTGGCCCATTTCCAACAACTTGCAACCAGTCCTGAAATATGAGTCCTTTTATATACAAAGTTATATGGCTAACCATGCTCAGTAACACTAATAAGGAAGTCACCAGATTCAGCCAGCTACACACTGGGAATAAGGCAGCTCTTTCCTCACCATAGAATTAACCTGATACCTGCTTTCCTTAGCAAAGCTTGCTCCTTTTTCTGGAGTCGGGGAAAGGAAGCTCATGGCTTTGCTCTACTGCCCATGCAGCTAGGGGATTATGTTCTCCCTTCCTGCACTGTACTGTAAATTGCAGCACAGGATGGGAAATGAGAAGAGGATTGCCCAATAATAGGGTGGGATTTGCTTCTGTCCTAGCATTGTCACTCTTGGAGTGACTATCCTTATTCTCTTGTGCCTTACAGCATTGGTTGGAAGAAATACACAGTCAATGTAATGTTATATCTTAAGTTTATGTTGGGCTCACACAGTTTTGCATACAAAATACTGTATCTACAATCCCAATTTCCAGTTAGAGCTGTGAATGACTCTTGCCTGAAAACCTGGACAGCTGCTTCAGGTCAGTATAAGCAAAGCTGAGCAAGATAGACTAAGGTTCTGGCTTGGCATAAGACAACTTTCTGTTGCAAACCGGATTCTAGATAGCTAGTAATCTGGTTATTTGTATTGAGTTGGAATTGTTTCCAGGCTGAGACGCATGTTATATTGGAAGGTAGTTGGTGTGATTCTGTTTTCCCCCAAACCATTGATGTGTTGAAGATGACTGTCATCAATATGTTCAGGTATCCTAAGCTGTTCGTGGTCTGATCATGATTCTGGGAATTATTTGCAGGGTTACATAGTTTCTTAATAGAAGCATCCTTCTTGTGCTGTTACTGGCATCTCTTGACTAGCAGTGCCGTCAGTTCTATTGAAGTCAACAGAAGGAAACAAACTCAGTACAGTGGTACCTCAGGTTACATACGCTTCAGGTTACAGACTCTGCTAACCCAGAAATATTACCTCGGGTTAAGAACTTTGCTTCAGGATGAGAACAGAAATCGTGCTCCGGCGGCGCAGCAGCAGCAGGAGGCCCCATTAGCTAAAGTGGTGCTTCAGGTTAAGAACAGTTTCAGGTTAAGTACGGACCTCCGGAACGAATTAAGTACTTAACCTGAGGTACCCCTGTATTTGCAGCTGCCAAGCCTCTCCAATACAGATAGAGGGCTTGAAAGAAAGGCAGAGCCTTCTCTCATTTGCACTGTTGCATGCAGAACTTAACAATGGGAGAGATGAATTAAGTACTTAACCCGAGGTACCACTGTACCATAGTCCATGTTCGGTATTTTAAGTAAAAGGATATCTGAAGGAAAATATGAAGGAAAATTATTATCCCCATAATGATGTAATTTATACAATACGTGGTACTTGTTGAATGTGGGCCAGAACCTGGAGTTCAAATTGTTTTAAGGGAAATGATTTCTAGCAATATCATCCTGTGTTTCCCGTGTGACTTGAACACAGCCTGCTTGGTAAAACTTGCAGCCAGCCTCTCCAACTATCTTTCCCATTGCCAACTCTTCTCTCCACTCTCAAGTTTTTTTGTAGTAACAGATATCAGAAATAGGTGGCCCTTGAGGTTTCAGCTGGGTTCCAGTCTGTTATGTGAACCATAAATTCAGCTGGTGTCTGATTGTTCCAGGGAAGCTAGCTGTCAAAACACACAAATGCCACTATTATGTTGGTTTTCAGTCATTCAAATAGTACTTAAAAACAGTGTTCAGTGAAGTGTAATTTTGCCTGTGAACAGACTGTTCCGCTTATTGTACATATCCAGATCATATCTATTTGATATTGGAGATAAGGATGAGGTCTATAAAAAGACGTAAGTCCAAATACAGGTTTGGTTGTGTTCTGACTTTTATTTTTGGGTAGTGATCTTTACTGCTGGTTTCCATCTTTAATGAGAGCTAAACACATAGTAAAATTTTATTGGATGTTCCCACTTACAAAATTAAGTTAAATTTGGTGCTTTAAAAACCAGGCAGAGTCACTGAATAGTGCTTCTCTAGCACATATTATAAAACTTTAAAAAACACACAGGGTATAATGTAGTTGCCCTCTACTGATGTTTGACCTCAAAACAGCAATTTAGAAATGAACAGTGCATTATCTGAATATCAATGTTGCTGTACTCTAGGATGTGTGACAGCAAAGTTAAGAAAAGCCTTACTTTTTCTCTGTGTTAGCGTTAGCAGAACAGTTAATTTGGTTGCCATATGACTTCATTCTGATCCCCAATCTCCCGTGATTGAATTGTGAAATGTGGCTCTGCATTGTAAGAGCACAGCACTGCATAAACTAGCTTGGAATCAAAGCCAGCCATGCTAAGGCATTCTGATCTGGGTCTTTCAACTTTTATATGGAATTTAGTTGTGATGCCCTTGTACTGGTTACATTCATGCTGGACAAAATCTTGAGTTTGTGTAGAGTTGCAAAAGGGGAATAGCAGTGTTAATGTTAAGCATTATTGGGTGTTTGGGGAGGGGGTAGTAACTCTGGTGGGGGAACACATCATGCTCCTTCTGAGGTAGTTTGCCCACCTTTGGTCCCCTGCACTCAGCTCTCACCTGTGGCTCCTAGAAGGTGTTAGCATGTGATAGCAGTCAAACCTCAGGAAACTGCTTCAGCTGGCTGGCTAAACCAGGTGAGGGCAGTCAATGGGTCTCAGAAGTAAACCCTACACAAATCCAGAGTGGAGTCTCAAAGATGGTTGGATGGTGCCTTCATATACTTCCTTCCAGCAACTCCTGCATCCAAGCTGGTGCCAAACGTATTTCTCTGCTTTCCTTTGGACCACATCAGCAAGGCCGAGAGGGGGGTCTTGTCGTCTGGGCAGCCCAGAACCTCCATACACATCGCCCAGGCTTGCACCCCAGGGAGATCACTTTGGCACTGCTAATGCAGTGGTTTTACTTCATCCCTGGAGGTGCAGTCCATTGCCTCTTAAGACATATGGGTGCCAGCAACAATAGATCTGTGTGGGAGAGAAGGAAGCAACTTTATAATTTATCCTTGCTTCTAGCTAGATAATTTTAATCAGAACCTATGCTAGTCTAATCTAAACACATTTTTAAAAAAATCAAAATTATGTTCTGCTTAATAGTAAATAAAACCTGTAAGTAGTTTGTCAATAATAAAACCAATAATTAAAATTGTCGATAAAAAGCAACACTAGAAAAGCAACCCTTATGTTTCCCTTCCCTTATGGTCTTGATCTATCGGCTACTTTTAAATTGAGGCTGCATTTTAAATTGCATTTTAACCTGTATTTTAAATTGGTTTCCCCCCCTCCCCTATTATGTTTTTACTGTGATTTTATTGGTGTCAGCTGCCCTGAGCCCTGCTCTGGCCGGGGAGGGCGGGGTATAAAATTTATTATTATTATTTGTTGTAGTAGTAGTAGTAGTATTAGAAACAGTTTAACCTCCCCAAATGAATAAAACCAACCTTTAAAAATATACATTGGAGGCTTCAATTATAGATTAAAACACACGCCAACTTTACACACTACCTTTACATCTGCTTGCTGGTTGGCAACAAGTAGGATTCGTGTTCCCACCATGAAGTCTCATTTACATTCTGCTTTGAAGGTAAAAAAACAGCAGGAGTCTCTCCCATTGTTAAGTTCTGCATGCAACAGTGCAAATGAGAGAAGGCTCTGCCTTTCTTTCAAGCCCTCTATCTGTATTGGAGAGGTTTGGCAGCTGCAAATAAATGGTTGGCTAATAAGCAAGGCAAACGTTTTGTGGACTCGTCCTCTTGGTATCCATGCTTGCCTACCTATGCATGGAACTGTAACACTAATGTGCAAACAGGGCTGGTCCTTCATTGGACAGAGACATCCCTGTGTCTTGATTCTGTTTCTGAAGGTTTACCTTTGCATGGGTCTCCTCATCAAAGGTAAAGGTGCTCACTTCATAAGCCTGCTCAGACACTTACCTACATTTTTTTTACAGATTAGACTTTTGAGTTTAAGCCTGTGAGGAGAGTTCCTTAAAGGTTGCAATTGATAGAATTGCCACAGCATTCATTTGCAGTAATATATGAAGCAAGCTATTTCTTACATTTGCCCCAGAATTTACTGCTTCATTGCAGCCTTGGAATCAAGTAGAATTTATGAAATCCTCATTTTATCTCCTTATATTAAAATATATCTTGTTTTCAGCACCAGAGGACGTAGATATTGGCCTCCTTACATTCAGTATCTTCTTGCTATAGTTGTGTTTTTCTGTGTAGTGAAATAGTTTCAGAACATGTTCCAGGGAAGCCTGGGTTTTCTCAGAAACTTACCTTGTATAAGCTCGGTTGATCAATAACAGCAGATACCCTCTCTGAAAGACAGCTTACGTATTGCTACTAATCTTTCCTGGCAGGGCCAAGTCAGTTGCATTCTAAGGTGACTCTCGATACTTGCAAGCTGATAGGGAGGCCCATCAGATGTGGCTGGTGTCCCATGTCAATGCACACATTCAGGAGTACTTTGGCCCATCAGTCAATATAGACAAATGCCTTCGCACTCCCCAGTCAAGGAAAGCATATGTCTGATAGTTAACTCTTTGCGTGGACAGGCTCTGGAGCCAATTGACGATTCCCAGGTAAGATCCTCCTCCTATTGTGTGGGCAGGTAGTCCCTCCCCCTACCTGGCTCAATCACCTTGGCAACGCCTCCCCAGGCAGGATTGGGCAACTGACTGAGGTAGGCAGAGATCTCCAGGTATCCCACCTGGGGGGAGGCGAAGCCAAGCCTGTGCTAATGGTGCCGCATAGGGTCCAGGGGGCTGCGCACAACCACGCAAAGGGCGCCCCCCATTTAATGTGGGGAGCGGTCATTATTGACAAGAAAAGCACTTTTACAGCAGCTTCCACAGTGCTCTGGATAGACATGCATGCTGCTTTCCTCCAGGCAGCGGTATACAGATTGAGGCCCTGCAACACAGCTGCAGAAACATGGAGACCCTGCCCACCCCCCTTTGGCTTATGTATCCACTCCTGATGGGTTACACACCTATAGCCTTAGACTTCTCCTGTACAGAAGTTGCTGCTGCTCTTCCTGCTTCAAGCCCCTTCCAGTTCTAGGAGATAGTGGGGAAGTGGAGAGTCTATTGACCTGTCTGTTGGCTGAACAGCTTCTTCTTCTTCTGCCACATCTGGTGTACCTCCCTTGCTCACTGCCCTGACTCTCCCCTCTGTCTTGGCTCTCATCTAACATGTGGTGTCAGTCTCCATATATCACTGACCCCATCTTCTGGATCACTCTCCTGGTCCCCTGCCTCCACCTCACACTCTTTGGAGCCCTGCCAGTCCCTGGCAACAAGTTTCCCTTGGGGTAAGGCTGAATTGTGATTTGTATTGGTAGTTTGCTAGGAAAGGGCATTTCTGCTTTTTGCACCAGAATTACATGCTCAATTCCAGTAAAAGTTCATGGTAGTAAGTGTAACATCTTGTGTGCTAATGAGCATGAACAATTGCCCTCTTTTCCCAAAAAAGTAGGAATCGTCAAGTTTATGGAAGGACCCAGTAATGAAGGGCCATGTTCTTTGTGCTTAAACTTTCGTGATTGTAGAAAAACCTCAATAGCTGGCAACACCTTTAAATTATAGCTTTTAGAGACATTAACACTTTTCATAACTTTTCATTCTGGCTTTGAAATCTGAACCCAAGACACGATAGAAAACCAGCAACTGGTCACGAATAATTGCATTATCATTCCCAGTGTGTGGTGGAGCTTGCTTCAGAATTTAAAAAGTGGGTGAAAAAGATTGCTTTGATATCTTAAAAGTGGGGATTATTAAATGAATGGGGTAGCAATTAATTAAAATCTTCAAAGCTTTAGCTTGTAGAAACTTAGTAAATCCTAAGGTGAGGACTCGGCAGTTATTTTTTTAAACATGTAACTAGGAAACCAATATTCTTTTATTTGAACTATGGACATCGATAAATTGAGTATTTGAAAGAAGAACATAAAGGGATTAAAACATGAAAGAAGGGGCAATGGCTGGCTGCTGTGGTGGAGAGAATTAGAAGGAGAAGGTTAATAGGTTTATTGATGATGGCAGCAACATTTCCTTGTATGGCAAGTAGTATTAAATATTTTGACCCTCTCTTTTGTCCATATTATTCCAATGTGGCTTCCAACTCGTATTTTAAAAACTCGATTAGTATTATTTTGAATTAACTCTTCACAAAACACCGCAAGAGATAGCATTACTACTACCTGCCAGAGTAGGCTGGATGAACCTGTGGTCTGACAGTTTATTTTGTTCAGTTGACTAATACAGTAAGGTATTAATATTTGTCCAAATGTGCCCTAGTAATTAAGGGTGAGCTGACATCCAAACTCATGCCTTCCTATACTTAAAGGTAAAGGGACCCCTGACCATTAGGTACAGTCGTGGCCAACTCTGGGGTTGCGGTGCTCATCTCGCTTTATTGGCTGAGGGAGCCAGCGTACAGCTTCCAGGTCATGTACCTATTTATATACTTGCACTTTGACGTGCTTTCGAACTGCTAGGTTGGCAGAAGCAGGGACTGAGCAACGGGAGCTCACCCCGTCACGGGGATTCGAACCGCTGACCTTCTGATCGGCAAGTCCTAGGCTCTGTGGTTTAACCCAGTACTTAAAAGACTGCTAAAGTCACAGATTCACAGCAAACTTCTCCATAAAGAAATGGGGCTGCTTTGGACAAGTCAGTTCCTCTAAGTCAAACTTTCCCACTTGTAGAACATGAATAATAAATGGATTGCATCATGGGCTGGTTGTGAAAAGGAGGAATATTAACAGGATTATAAAATACGCCGCACATATAAATAGGCCAAGATCTAAGGATCTGCCAAACTACTCTGTGTACTCGGGAGATTTTTTGGACTTGTGTTATTTTAAATAATAGTTCCCAAGCTATGTAGGAAACTTAAAGAAAAAGAAAGAAAAACGGAGTAGAATTTCAGAAAGTATTTTGCATTACAGCACAGTGGTAGAGAGCCTGATGTTCAAATGAAGAAAAGTTTTGTTTTGTTTTTTTAAATCCCACAAGGCCAAGTACAAGCTCTTGGGTGAACCTAAAGTAGTTTCTTGGATCCTGGCCACGGCTGGTAAGTAGCTGCACACAAGTCCTGTGTTTAGCATAAGCACTGTCATTATTGGATAATACTGAAACCTGAAGGCAGAATGGTTAAATATGCAGCAAAGCTATTTTCCGGATTCTTATGCATACGCTGCTCAGGAGAAGAGGAGCTCCTGGCCATATGCAGCAGATGGGAGATTCCAGGAAAGAGACTTATTGTACCCATTCCAGAAAGGTAGCTGTGTTAAAGTCTATTGCAGCAAAAAATAACACCTTAAATGCTCTTTTTAAAAAAAAGCATAAGCTTTCATGGGCCCCTTTATCAGATGAATGGACTCTGGTCCATGAAAGCCCATGCCATAATAAATTTGTTTGACTTTAAGGTGCCACCATATTCTTTAGTTGTCTTTATTGTGTGCCATGTCCTTTAGAGTAACTGCTAGAAACAATACAGAATTGGCCTTGTTTATGGTGAAACCGATGGACTTCAAATATTTTCACACTGCAGCATTAAAGAAGAGGCATAGAAACTGTGTCTCTGACCTAGTATGAAGGATAGGGGGAATATTAAAATCCCACGAGGAAGTGGAAGTGAGTTTAATGCTCACACTGGTTCTCTTTTCAAAGAATGTGTATGGAGTCTCCTTCACTAATAATAAATACTTGATCTGATCTGATTTCTGTCCTTGCCAACAGCAGAGGATTTTTGTTGTTGTTAAAATAGAAAGGAGCTGGTGACTGACATGTGCAAAAAAGATTCAGAAAATGTGTATTAAAGTTTACAGAGCAAACTAAACTGAAGAGCTTCCTCAGGCAAGGGTGCAGTTCTGAAGGCAGGCCCTTGAACTAAAGGTGCAGTTGGTTATCACCTGCAGATAATGGAAGATACATTTTTAGCCATTCCTAGATAAGTAGTCAGGTAGCAGAAGACGGGAAGGACTTCTGCTGTGAGTTGCTTCCAGTTAGAGATGTCAAGACTGGGCAAAGCCTGAGTTGGTATAATCCAGAGCAGCAGCTGCTTCATATGCCCATTTCTGCTGCCTTATAATCAGGGCTCCAAGTTTTAACTTGGATAAGTCAACTAAAAGTTCAAAGTTAGGTATTAATCAATCAATCAACTTGATGGGGCTTCAGGTATTAAGAGCACATGCCTTATTTACATCAATAAAGATAAGTTTAAGAATGCCTTCTAACAATAAATAGAAAACTCAAAATAGCTTTTGAGAAAATTCAATTGCATTTGTGGTAGAGAAGCTTCCCCACTAATAATGTGTGCATTAATCTAAAAGGAGGTGAGTGGAGAAAAGGGCCAGACATGGGACAGATACATGGTTATAGGCCATTCTTATGGAAGCTTACTTGAAATCATGCAACTGTGTCTAGGATTAAGACTTTCACTCTTCCTGCCGCATGCTTTCTCTTCGAGGCGGTTGGGTAATGATAAGTGCCTGCAGCCCTTAAGACTTGCATTTCAGTATGTCAGAAAGGCATCTGTATTGTTTTGGTGATCACGAACATCAAAATTCAATCAACTATTAGCTTATAAGTGGATATCGCTAACCTAAAAGTCTTTAATGGGTTTGCAGGCTTTCTTGTGATGGAGGTGTCCATGGTGCTGAAACTGTAATCAGACCACTCTGTTGCAGTCTTAACTACACTTTGGCGCATCAGATCAGACCTCTCATTTCTCAAATAAGGGTCACTATGGATAGTATGAAGCAACAAGGTTAGGTTAAGGCTACTTCAAGCACTGCTGTGGTTGACAGAGGCTGCTTTAATCTCCATGTCCCAGTGGTCTAGTGAGCAGGCCAGCTGTACACACTTTATACTTGTTTTTGGCACTACTTCCATTTTTCCTTCAGCCCTTGGCTAGGGGAGAGGCCAGAATTAAGGGCTGTATGTTTATTTGGGTTGAGGTAGTAACAAGCTTGCTGTTCTTATACTTTCCAATATGCACAATTAGAAGGATTTTTAAAACCAAGAATAGATCTAATAGGTTAAAAAAAATATATAGAACAGTACTTTATTTTCTAAAGGGGCTGTGGAGAGCTTGCCACCTGTAGGACTAATTTGACTTGCAAGGTAGAGGAGTATTTTTTCCTTTTTAGACAGTTTGAATTTGAGCTAGTCTACAAAGGACAACGCTTCAGCCAACATGATGGTGATGTCAATGGGTCTGACAGGCAGCACCTGCCAAAGTGGCCTGCAGACGTTGGCCCACTGGCCGGATCAGCTCCTCACTCCTGTTCTAAAACAATTAAGAAGCTAACCATCCTACAGAAGATCATTGGAGAGAGTCCTAATCACACATGTAGGGTTACTCAATGTAGATTTGCTGTTGGATGGTCAAAGGGTGTGGCAAAGGATAGGGGCACAATACTCCATATTTATGGTGTGTGAGCCCAGAGGGACTTGAAATGACAGGTTGCCAGGTGCCACTGGTGGGTTGACTTGCTTGTAGCCAGGAAATCACCCTTAACATTTTTTGGAACCCAGAGATGAGCCTAGAATGGTGTAATTAAAAAGTAGTTTGCTTCGACCAAACCAGGAATGGGGAGACAATTGTCCTCCAGATGTTTATTTAACAAAATTTATATACGACTTGATTGTAACAAAACATAATTGTGGTTTAGAAATATTAAAATCATAAATGAAAAACGTATTTGGAAACCAGAGCCAGCATGGTGTAGTGGTTAAGAGCGGTAGACTTGTAATCTGGTGAACCGGGTTCGCTTCCCCGCTCCTCCACATGCAGCTGCTGGGTGACCTTGGGCCAGTCACACTTCTTTGAGGTCTCTCAGCCCCACTCACCTCACAGAGTGTTTGTTGTGGGGGAGGAAGGGAAAGGAGAATGTTAGCCGCTTTGAGACTCCTTCGGGTAGTGATAAAGCGGGATATCAAATCCAAACTCTTCTTCTTCTTCATTCTGTACTGTATTGGCTTATTGCCAGCTATATTTCTTTTACCCCTACTGTGCTCTAGCAGCCCTCTTCTCCACATGTCAATTCTGTTGCTAAAGTGGTATTGCTGAGCAGCCTTCCCCATCACAAATCCTCCTGAAGTTGTGATCCACTCTTTGGCAACTCAAGCCTTGAAAGTTTTACAGGCACATCACTAATAAGGCACACAATAGTGTGCACACGGATTTTGAAAAAATATATTCTTGGCTCATCAAAGCATTTCCTGAATGTTAGCATTGATTTGTGCTTTGGCTGGAGGCACTAGCCAAATTAAAACTGCATTTAATGCTGAGTATGTACAGTGTTGCATTTGCTAAGGACTGACTTTCAGTGCTATACATAATCCTAATGTCTAAGACAAGAAGCACTTGTGACCCCTAATGTGCATTCACATTGCAGGGGCAAGGAAGCTCTGGTTCTCCAGCTGTTTCAGAACTCCAATTCCCATCACTCCTGACCATTGGCTATTCTGTCTGAGGCAGATGGCAATTGAGAGTCCAACAACATGTGGAGGGCCACATATAGTATTTCCCTACCTTGGTATAAAGCTAAGATTTAGGTAAGGTAACTTCTCATTGTCAAGCTTTGGTGGGTGACAAATTACAGGAAAGTCACTATATATAGCTTTCCCCCACATTGGTGTCCTAAGGAACTTTTAAGCGGAAGAAGCATATGATATTAATGTGCTGCTCAAATAATAATGAATGGAATATAAGAGGACTTTGGGGTGACCCTCTCCTCACCCTCTGTAAGTCTTTGCTTCCATACTAGTGATGGACAGATACAGGTCTGTCTCATCTCCCACAGCTTACGTAAATGCAAATCCACATGTAACTCACAATGAACTTGTGCCTGTCTCTTGCATATATTCTTCAGAGCAACCAAGACAATACAAGTTGATATTGCACCATCAATGTATATATCAATGACCATAGAATCATAGAATTGTATAGTTGGAAGGGACCCCAAGAGTCATTGATGCTGGTGATCTTTCTGTCATCTGTGTACCATATGGACATAAATCTGTTAGAGTGTACATTAGTGTTTTCTTTCTTTAACGTGGCAGCAGGGAGTCCCTTCAACCTAGGGCCTCTCAACACAGCATCAGCCTCTTTCACAAGTAGCCATACTGAGATCATTATGAGGACATGTGCATATAGCTTGTTTTTGTGTGTAAACACCTGTGGATTTTGTAACAGATTAGGTTTAATATTTACACCCTGTGGATCTATTACAATAACATTCAAAGCAGCCAGTAACTCTCAAAGCTACATTAAAAGAACAGGAAACTTCCAAGAACTTCCTGAAACCATGCACAGAGAGAGACTTTACAAAACTCTTTTTGTAAAGCACCTTGTTGGGAGGGGGGGAATAGAATGATGGGACACACTGAGATGCCCTTTCAAATCCAAAGTGGGTCAGTGAGGGTCCTCTGGCAGGAAGCATTCAGTTCACTTGGGTCTTGGTTGTTGGAGGACAAAGGCACCAGCTGCCTCAATAATATATTTCTGCCTAGAAGACAATGATGTCTGTGCAGGTACTTCAGGTACACAGCACAGTTTGTGAGCTTAGTAATTTATATTTCAGCACCACTTGCATTCAGTGGTGCCTTTTCTGTTAGTGGTGAACTGCATGAGCGGGAACCAGAAAAAGGGGGTGCATTCCTGCCTGCGGGCTGCTTAAATGTTGCATGCCACGCCCCCTGGCTGCCCGGATTGGTTGGCCTAGGGCGCAGCGTGGAGGGGACTCCCTATGATGCTGGGGCTAGCAACACTCCTGTGCACAGGGTGGGATTGTGTCCATCCCGCAACAACATTTCCCCAGGGAAGGGAAATGGCTCTCTGAATAAATGAGCTACATCAGAATGGTACTTAAGCTCGAAAAGTTGGCTGCTCAGCAGTATGGTGAGTGTTAGAAAGGTAAAGTGTGAGATTCCACGTCTGAAGCAGCTTTGATGCTTGCCAGTGCCCCAGGCAGTCAACATTAGGGGCTTGAAGTCCGTATCTAAAAGGACATCTCACAAAATTGATTTACATGACAAAATCCTGAACCACATGAACTCCTGAGTCCTAGTTTAAGTCCTCTAAGAAACTGGCCCTTTGACTTTTCTTAATATGGCTTCGCTATCTGGGATTCATGGTAGCACTTTGGTTTCTGTTATAATCTCCCAGTGGGCTTGAATTTTTTTTCTTGGCATGTCTGTTGCAATTAAATATGTAATATCCTTTGGACTTGGCATGGAGAAAAGTAATTAATCAGATCTTGATGTTGGTGAGTCTGCTAAGCTGTGGCCAGGTGTCACAAATTAGTTTCTGAAGCCATGACAAATGGGATGAACACCTTCTTGCACTATCCTTCTCTGTTTCTTTTACTTTATTAAGTGTTCAAGATACTGGTAAGCATACATGATTCTCTGTGAAAAGGTTCAGTAAAACCAGATGTCCTGCTTACGATATTTACGTAAACTGGAAAGTGGGGGACTGACAAGTGCAGACCTTCCAAGTCTCCCTCTTTTCCAAGGACAGTCCTGGATTTACAGAAGCCGTCTAGTTTTCTAATTTAGTCCCAGAATGTCCTGCTTTTCCTTTGGATGTTGGCCTTAGAGTTGGCCACCCCGCTCTAGTGGAATGGAGATTCCCACCCCCCACCCCCGTCCCCTGCAGCCTCTCACTCTCAAAATCCTCTTGAGAGTTGGGGGACCCTCCAGAGAAGATTCTGGCTGTGCATAGAGATTGGCTTTTCTAGTTTTTAAATGGCCTGACAAACACATGAACAATCAATATCAGTAGCTGTAAACCAAGTAGTCAGCGCTCTTCTCTAAACTTTAGACCCTTGGAAATCATGCCGAGAAACAAGAGTACTCTAATATTGCCCATGTGCTTTTTGAATGCTGCTTCCTTAGCATGCAAAAGCCTGTTCCCACATGCCAATATTTTACAAGGGGTTCCTCCCCTAAATGAGGGGAGAGAGACTTTGTTCTGGCCATCAGGCAACGGCTTTTTCCACTGGCCTTGCCCCGCCCTCCAGCCCCAGGAGCTTTTCCCAGACCATGATTTTTAAGAACAGCAGAAGTGGCTGGGAAGAGAGAAGAGGAGCTCAGGGATTATTTTTTAAAAAAATAATTTTATAAGTTGTGTGTCTTTTGTTTCTCAATTTAATCCTTTTACATGGCTTTGTATGTATTGTGGTATTTTATGTATTGTGATGCTGTTATTTTTATTTACTATAGCTTAGTAATTATTTACAGTATTGTAATTGGTGAATTTCTGGTTAATTATTTGCGGATATTTTATTTTATTTTGTACTATTATATTTTAATGGCCTATTGGATATTACTTTAATTGTTATAAGTTGCAGGCAGTCTTCTAACCATAGACTTATATCAGTTGTAGGAAACCTGTGTGTCTCTATATGTTGTTAGACTTCCAGCTCCTCCCATTAGCCCCACCAGCATGGCCAGTAGACTAAGATGATGGGAGTTGTAGACCAGCAACACCTGGAGCTTCACAGGGTCTTGATTCCTGTTTTAGGATTTCAAGTGGTGTATTCTGATATTGGCTAATTTTGCTGACAGCATACTGGTGTCTCCCATGATTATTTCCTAAGAGTGAGTCTATGGAATCTAAATTATTTTATGTGAATCAACGGACTAGACTTACTATTGCATTAGTGTAAACAGAAACCATCTCCCACCCTTCCACGTAAGATCTTGGGAAGGTCAAGTTCTCATTACCTTAATTTACAAGAGTGCTTCTGTTGCCCCTATGATGAGCATAACAAGGGAAGGATTTATATTGCCGCTGGGTGTGCTGAGCTAAACTTCATATTCAGCATTCGCACAGCAAACCTGCAAGTGGACACTGGTTTTCATCCTTAACATGTTATGATTTCTGTCATGGGAGTGATTTGCAGGTTAAATAATTTGCACATTGTAGCTGATACTGCAGAAAATTTGGTATCAATGATGATTTCCCTGTGTTGTCTTCGACCATAGGGTGTTGCTGTTACCATGTGTGCACCCCCCTCCCTTCCTTCTACAAATTTGCAACTGCTGTGCTTTTCCTTGATGTAGAAATGTCTGGCAATAAAAGCCTATCGCTCGGTGATTTTGTAGACAGTGTGCTTACTCTATATAAGTGTTTGCTCAGTATTGTTGTGGTGTGTGAGCTGAATTTTAAACCACTCTGGGAATCGTTGAATGGTGTAGAAGCTCCTTCTGTGCCAAAAGATGGGAATTGCTTACGTGTGGGATGGGGAAATGTCATATGCTGATCTGCACAAGCATGGCCCACAGCAGAGCCTGCAGAAATGGGGAGAGTCTTTGTTGCCTGCACTGTGGCTTCATGTTATAAGGCTGTTCACAGAACTCTCTCATTAGCCTTACTCTCCCTTTTCACTGGTCCCAAATCGCTCCATAAAAATCTCAGTATTCTTTTCATTAGTGGGAGGATGGAAAATGTCCATTGAATTTTCTTGAAGTAACTGGTATGAAGATGGTTGGAGATTAGCCTTGATGGAAAAACTAACCCATAATGTCAGATAAGTCAAGGGTTGGTCTAAACCTGGTGCATTTATAAATGTATGGCTTCCATTTCTCACATTTCATCTGTTGCTCATCTGTGGGTCTGAAACAACCCAGCCTTATATGCAGATTTCTGGAGGGGTTTGATAAAATAATGTGATCTCATCTTTGTTCACATTCATTATTTTTGTCTTCCCTATATATCCATTAGTTTATGGAACAAATTGCAAGAGATCTCTATTTGCTTTGTTGTAATTACTCTTTACGCACTATTTAGATTGTAGAACACTTAATATAATTTTTTTAAAAAGTGCCCGAGAAGGCTTTGCATAGGGGCTGGGGGAACCTCTGGCCATCCAGATGTTGCTGGACTACAGCTCCCATAATCCATTAACATTGGCCATGCTTGCTGGAGCTAACAGGAGTTAGGAGTCAATATCTGGAAGGCCAAGTTGCCATAGGATTGCAGCCTTGTAATGTTTACATTGACTATTTACAGTCCATGCTTCCGTGGTTCTCATTTTCAAACCCTGCCTTTCCTCCTCTGAAAATATATCCTAAATTCCTGCTAGTGAATACATAAATAACATTAAGGTGAAGGTTTGAGACTTGAAACTTCCTGAAATTTTGTTTCTTCATTTATTTGTTTATTTATTTATTTATGGAGTGGTTTTAAACCACTTGACCAAAAAAAGATTCTAGAGCTTCTTATGTACAGTCTATTAAGAAAAGGCAGTCCCTATTCACAGGCTAGCAATCTCTCCAGGATAAATTTATCCTGAAATGGACCCATCCCAAAAAATATTTAGACCCAGTGAATAGTCTGTCTCATATTTAGATATGGAAGGTGTCTGCAGTTTAATTCCTGTTTAGGCTGTGATTGTGTGGTCTTCTTCAGATGTGGTGGTTATGAGACTCCATTCTTATTTGTTTATGGGAATGTTTTATGACAATGAGCAATTCATCCTGGTTTGCTTGTGAGGTGTTTGTCTTTTGGTTTACTGTTTCTGCATTCCACATTGCTCAGTGCATCTCCCTGTCACTTTCCTAACCTCAAAAAGTCTGTTTCTTTTTTAAAATATGGATTTGTTGCAGTAAGGTGATAGAGCACTTTATTTTCTGCAAATTGAATCCCTCCCACAAAATGCTGACAGTCTGGAGGCACAATTTGGCAGCGCACATAAAGCCCCCTTTGTGCAACTTCTTGCTGTGTTAACTAATTTCATCTTACATGTTGAAACTTCTGATCACAGCTATTGATCAAATACTGCATTGGCAAACACGTGTTGTGATTTAACCTTTTGAAGAAAGAGGAAGAAAGGACTTTAGGTGTTGCTGTTTTTAAGCTGTAACAGATCCATAACTTCCATGCATCTATTTATTTGCTCTGTCAATGAGGTAGCCTTGATCACTGTTGATCCTCATGACACAGTTTTGCTGACAGTCATTCAGTTTGCAGGCTGTGGAAAATAGGCTCTACCATGTCATGTGTTGGAGATATATATATATATATATATATAGCAACTGGGATATGGGGTGGGGCTATAAAAAACTGAATATGCTATACTGGGTTTCAAGTACTGACTTGGAATTTGCAGACCTGCTAAATAATAATAATATTTTTAACAAAGCAATGTTTGATTTGGTAATTTCAACAGATGTCACAGCTGGTTTTCAGCTGTGAAACTGGTATCACAACTGTGATAGGTGGTTAGTAATTGGTTCTTTTTCTGAGACTGCTATTTATGCTTCCCTTGCTTCTGCAATTTACCTTTCAGTCATTTTTAAAGTGTTATGTATTCAATGGTGAGCAAGAGAAATTGCCATTTTAGACTATGAACCCCAACTGGCTGACTATGGTAAATGCAGGAATCCTAGACATTTGAATGTTAAAAATGTATTTTAAGATGTATGCATTTAATAGCACATTACTTGAAGGAAACAAACTACATTGCAGTTTCCCTTCTCAATGAGTTTTTTTCCTCATTAAAAGCTAAGATAAGGATCACAGTTTCCTAAAAGTCAGGAATCCATAAATAGTCTCTGCAGTGAAACAACTGTTGCAGTTCTGTTTTACTGTAGGAAGGGGCAATCAGCAGCTTCTCGTACACACATAAGTTTCTTAGTCCAGCGTCTGTTACTTTAAATTCTACCTCTGTTGTTGTGCATGCTTTTTATACCTTGTGGCAGCTGCTCAAGACCTGCACCTGGAATCCAAGCACTGTGAAATGCACTTAGCAGAGGTGTTTGGCATGATGCATGCACCAGGCACAGGCAAACTCGGCCCTCCAGATGTTTTTGGGACTACAATTCCCATCATCCCTGACCACTGGTCCTGTTAGCTAGGGATGATGGGAGTTGTAGTCCCAAAACATCTGGAGGGCTGAGTTTGCCTATGCCTGACATACACTGTTCCTTGTTGATAAAAACTCCAAGCAGGCATTCCTCTGCCCCACTCCCATGTGCTGGAGAGGGAGACTCCCTGGATTCCTCTGCAGTCTCTTGACTTCCCCCTCATCTGCTTCAGACTTGAAGTCTGTACTGCTCCCTGTCACAGGCTCTTCCTGCTCACTAAACCCTGCTGCCCCTTCAGCATCTGGCACCTCTTCCCAGTCTTCTCCCTCTGACCTCTCCCACCACCAATCCCCTGGCCTTCGTCCTCTGCAGTTTCCTTTGGGGGTTCCCCGGCAGGTGCCTCCTACCACTCATCTCCTAGCCAGTCACTGACACTAGGTTCTACTCAAGCTGAATTCCCTTTGTGCTCTCTTCTCCTTAAGACAAGAAAACATTGTCCTGGAGACAAATCCATTAGCCCACTCAGCCCCCTCAGAATACCAGTGGCTGGAAATCACATGTGGGGAGAGGGCTGTTGTGCTTTTGTGGGCTTATCTTTGGCATCTGGTTGGCCACTGTGAGTCCAGTTGGCTGGACTAGATGAACATTTGGCCTGATCCTGCAGGGCTTTCTTAAGTTCCTAACAATTGGGC
Source organism: Podarcis pityusensis (assembly GCF_964106645.2). Taxonomy (NCBI): domain Eukaryota; kingdom Metazoa; phylum Chordata; class Lepidosauria; order Squamata; family Lacertidae; genus Podarcis; species Podarcis pityusensis. The sequence goes on from NC_138037.1 coordinate 11,756,853, forward strand.
TTCTTATAGAAAGTTAGATTTGATTTACCATAGTTGATAATATCAAAGTCTTGACCATAGCCACTCATGCCTTGTCCAATACTTTCATATAGTAGTCCTAGAATTACTGTAATTCTGGTGGATATTTTATGCTGGTAATATTATTATTTCTCCCTTTTTATCAGCAGTAACAAGGGAATTCAGAGGAGCTGCCTTGAATACAGAGTCATTAGGGAAATACTTGCCTATGCGTGCTTCCTCTCCTGCCCAAATAGCTTTGAGCAAGCTTTGAAATCAAAATTCATATTTCAGAACCCAGAGGGGATGTTGTATTGGTTTTTAACATGTCTTCAGGGAACTGTGCATCCTTAAAGCAATGAATGAATTTTTTTCTTCCATCAATGTAGCTCTTCAGTGTGACAGAAATAATGTGGTGACTTTGTTCAATAAATTATCTAGACTTAATAATTCAGTGTGCTACCAAATGGAAACTGAAGATGGAGCTCTGTGGTTGAGAAGTTTTCCATCATACAGGTTAGAGATAGGTTCAAAAGACAAAAGAAAACAACAACCTTTAATCAATAAACTATAAAAAAAGGAATGGACTCAGGTGTGGACTTGCTACTTAATATAATAAAAAGTCAGGTCCTAAAATATAACACTAAAAGGGCTAGTCTCACCTGTCTTGGGAAGGAATTTTGTAAATGGAGTGCTGCCACCAAAAAATCCTTGTCCACTTTGCACCCCTCTTGGCAGTGGAATGTGCAGCAGGGCTGCCAAAGTTGTCTGCAAACTGATAGGCAAGGCTCATGGGGGAAGAGACAGTCTTTCAAACATATGGGTCCCAGTCTACTTACAGCTTTGTTGATAATAACCAACACTTTGAACAGGACCTAGAAATGAACTGGAAGCCAGTGCAATTTAAACAAGGCAGGTGATAATGCTCAGAAAATAAGACACCACAATTTTTTCTGACCACAACTCTTTATTTGCATCAGCTGTATTTTCTAGTGGTTCTCAGGAACAGCTGCATGAAGAGTGTTTTGCAGTCATCCAAGGTGTGTGTAGATCCGTTTTCTGCCCTACTTCCCCATAATCAGAAATGCATAAATGATGACTATCATTAGAACAACAGACACAATTCACAATATAGAACACTTCTAAATCGGCATAATATTGTGGTGTTAATAAATAACATGAATAAATATTTCCTTTTATTTGCTTATGCTATTAAGACACGAGCAAAATGTCCGAAATTTTAAAAAATGTAGTTACTCAAGAGAGAATGATGTGAGATGGGTGGTGTGATGTAGACAATGGATGAGATAGTAACCAACTCGAGAACATAATATGAGAATATAAGAAGAATCTGTTGGATCAGGTCCCATCTAGTCCAGCACCCTGTTTTCACAGTGGCCAACCAGACACCTGTGGGAAACGCTCAAGCGGGAGCACTCTCCTGTGGCATGTGAGAAGGCTGCCTGGAAAGCAAGAGAGAGTTGCAGGGGGTGAGGGCAGATCCAGGGTTCCCCCACGCCCTGGCAGGCAGAGCCCATGCCCATGTCAATCACTTGCTGTCACTATGAAAACCGTTGGCCCTGCAAATGAAGATTCAAACCCGACCATGTGGGGCTTGAAGTTACCGCTTATTGCCCATGGGGAGCTCAGTAGCAGAGCCATTCCCACAAGGCTTGCTCTCGCCATGTATGGCTGTGACACTTAAGCCCCTTTGCCAGTGAGCAACCAGGAACACACTTGAAGGCGCCTAACTCTGCACATCTGTATCTGCCCCACACCTGATGTCAGTTGTGGGGCAATGAGTGTGGTTATAGCCTGTCTTGCAGGCTAAACTGGAGAGTCTGAACCTCCAATCGCTTTAAGTTGGCTCCTGATCCAAGGCTGTTAAGAGGTAAGCGTGTACCGACCTTTCTCTAACTCAAATGAAAATGGTCCTCACAAAGCGTGTGTTAATGCACAGTGTGATCTGAATCTAAAGCTTCATTCTGTGATTCCGAGAGAATATTTTATTCGGCTCCTTCTCTCTCTCTCTCTCTTGCATTAATTTCTTTGGGGGCTATTGAAACTCTCCACGGATGCCTTTATCACACTGATCAGCCAGTTGGCTCTAGGACTTATGTTCAATACATTTATGATGTGCTCCTGTTGTAGCAAAAGAGACCTTGGCAATTTCTGACTCTTAATTACAAGAAAATATCTGACAGCACCCCCCCCCCCCCCAATCTCCCACCACTCTTCCCTACAAATTAGTTGTCATTCTTCTTTTCAAGGCATGGCAATGAACTTGTCAGAGTATGAATATGCATCTTGAATCCAGCTTGATCACAAATCTGTAATAAGCAGCCTAAAATAGACTGGTGTAAACAGAAATATGAAACTTCTGACATGTGTCCTCAAACTGAAGATAGGGACCCCCCCCCCTTCCTGTTCTCTTGGGGATATTGAGCTGGGAGGCTGCATGCTGGTGGTGCTTGTGGCTGGAGCAAAAATGGTTGAATCACTCCTTATTTCTCTCTGACCCAACTCATTTTCCTTCCTTGCTACTCACTTCTCTTCTAGTCTCTCTCTCCCTCTCCCCCCAGTTTGCCATGCACATGAAATTAGGGCAAGATCCATATACAGTGGTACCTCAGGTTACATATGCTTCATGTTACATATGCTTCATGTTACAGGCTCCGCTAACCCAGAAATAGTACCTCGGGTTAAGAACTTTGCTTCAGGATGAGAACAGAAATCATGCTGCGGCAGCAGCAAGAGGCCCCATAGGCTAAAGTGGTGCTTCAGGTTAAGAACAGTTTCAGGTTAAGAACGGACCTCTGGAACAAATTAAGTACTTAACTCGAGGTACCACTGTATGTCCTTTGAGCCTCTCCTGACTTAAATTCTTGGGATTTGATATTCTTCTTAAGGCACTGTGCCATAAATAGCCAATCAAAATTTCAGATAATCTGGGACATGGATATGGAATATTATTCCCACACAGCTTGCCCACTTGGCCCTGTTGGGATGACTGTTCGAGGTTTCAGGAATCATAGTTAATGTTGCCATGAAATGTGCTCCTCCCATCACCCTCTCACATGTCCTCCCAAGTACTCTTACTATATCTCAACTTGTGATCTTGGTTAGGGTTATGATGGCTGTCATAAACAACTTCAAAAGCTTTCTAACGTTACTTAAGAATATAGCCTTTCTTTAAAAAGTTTTACCCAAGTGGTTTTTCTGAACTTATCCCAAATGGAGGAGGGTCAAAGATTTCAAAAGCCTCTGAAAATTTTCACTATACTGGCCCCAATATTCATTACCGTAAACTCATATAAATTAGTAATAAACTCTAATTTTTTAAAATGTTGTGGGTCACCATTCTTAAATATGAGAAGATATTACTTACTATTGTAGCTGAAGCCATTACAGTAAATACTACAAGTTACTGACATGTATGGCCTCCTTTCAGGCATTCTAAGCTCATTAGACTTTGAGATATCATTTCACAACATGCAATCTTACATTTCAAAGCATGAGTTTTATGCCAATCGCACTTCTGCCTGTCTGCTCAAATGTGTCTCTTGGTATGCCAAACTACATTCAGACTCCTCACTCTCGCTATGTAACCAGCACCATGAATGTCAAATGGAGAAAATCATTTACAGTCGTGCAATTCCAGTCTATGCACTCCGCCATAGTTGTATGAAGAGAGTGTTTGCCCATGCGTAGATGTGATGTTCTTGAAGGTTTACTCCACTACTTACTGGTTTGCCCAATCTACGAGGACTTAAGAGCAGCCTTGGTCAGAGAAGGCTTGAGAGATGGATTCAGTATCTGATTAACTCTTTAATGGGACAGATTACCCTACACTTCTGTAGGGTGGCCTGTTTTGCCTTTAGAGCAGCAATTTTAAAGAGAAAAGTTTGTGGGGAAGTTTAGAGTTTAGGGAGAATTTAGCTTATCTATCAGAATTCTGTTCTATGTATTCCGGTTTTTGTAATGTCTTTAGCTACACAAATAGATAATATTTGTTCATTCTATTATTAAATAATGAATTGTCTTAATTCAATTTTATCACTTACATGTCAGCATTCCACCTGAGGTTCAAAGTAAATACTTGACTTAAGGTCAGGTTTGAGTGACCCTCAATATACTGTATTTTTCCGTGTATAACACCCCCCCCCCTATTTTGGGGGACTCCGAATTAAGAAAATGGGGGGAGATTGCCCAGGGTTGTTGAGGGTTTTTTGGGGTGAGGATGCCCAGACTTCTTGATCTTCTTGGGGGGGGGGGGATTGCTGGCAATCATTCACAAGCCTGACCACAGCTGCCAATCACACGCCTCACATAAGAAAAGAATCGTTTGCCCGATCACTGCCAGCAGCCACAAATCAACCACTCAGTTGCTGCAACAACAGCCAACCCCAAACAGCTCTTGGCACATACACCAATCACCTGCCCAGTCGCCACTGCATATTTCCTACTCGTAGCTGCCAACAATCACCCACAACCCCTATGCTCTACCTGTGTATAAGACGACCCCTAATTTTTAACAATATTTAATAATAAAAAACCCTTGTCTTATACATGGAAAAATACGGTAACTGCTTTGAAGCTCCTAAAATATTCCCACTATGTGTTCATCTTGCCATGTTAGCAAGCAATACCAACAGTACCAGCTAAGAAAACAAAAAGATTAAGGAGGGAGCAACAACCATACCAGCTGAACTAAGTTCCTTCCACTTAATGTCTGTCCTTGCACTTTTTGGGAAACAGGAATACAACAAATATCAAGCAGAAACTGATAGCAAATAGCTGAATAAGGTAAAGGGACCCCTGACTATTAGGTCCAGTCGTGGCCGACTCTGGGGTTGTGGTGCTCATCTCGCTTTATTGGCCGAGGGAGCTGGCGTACAGCTTCTGGGTCATGTGGCCAGCATGACTAAGCCGCTTCTGGCGAACCAGAGCAGCGCACACAAATGCCATTTACCTTCCCGACGGAGCAGTACCTATTTATCTACTTGTACTTCATGCTTTTGAACTGCTAGGTTGGCAGGAGCAGGGACCGAGCAACGGGAGCTCACCCCATCACGGGGATTCGAACCGCCGACCTTCTGATTGGCAAGTCCTAGGCTCTGTGGTTTAACCCACAGCGCCACCCGTGTCTCATGTAAATAGCTGAATAAGCCAGGGTAAAAAAGGCAGAAACAAATGGTTGTCTATATCAAGCTAAATGTAAGAATGAATGTAACTTATATTTTCATCCTCTCTGTTAATAGTTCTGTGAGATAATGGGTAACAATCCAGTCATGTAGCAAATACTACTGGGCAGGCTGCTTAGGCAGCAAAAAAATTTCCCAAGTACATTTACACTAACTGAAATGATGCATTAAGTACTAGTGCAGAGACTTCTGGGATTGCCATAATTCCCCATCCCAAGGTCCACAACAGGGCAGAATGTGGAAGGAAGGCAATTTTTATGGTTCTCCGTCCATCCTTCAGATTTGCAGACATCCCCTCCCCCCCAAAAAAATCTTCCCAGAGCGATGAGAGGTGTTTAGAGGGCGTGGGGAAGGACACATAGCTGAAAACTACCTCCCCTTCCCATTTTGCAGATGGATGCTCTCCATTGTTGGAAGACCAAACAGTTGGATACCAACCAGTATACTGTAATTATTTACAACAATTGTATACTGCCCAATAACTTAATGTACTCTGAGCAATGAACAGTAAAACTTACAAGCCATAATACATATCTTTTAAAACAAGTACCGGTAATTACAGTAAAATAGAAATAAAATATCCACCAGCAAGCCATGTACTACAGCATAAAAAAAGTGAGTGAAGAGTTTAATTGACTGGCATGTACTTCAAGGCACTGGGAATTTAACAGAAGTATTGTCTAAGCCTATGCAGAAGCTAATGATGGGGTTGTATGGTGCCATCTTTTGTGCAGAAAACAGGTAACGCACTGAGGTCCATAAAACCTAAAATTCCAAAGGGTAGAGAAAGGGAAAGGTAGGGCCTGGCTCAAAAGAAGAGAGACAATATATGTTTGTTTCATTTAGACGTGTTTATGTTTAGTTAAAGTAAGACAAATACAACATGAAAACAACCAAAATTCTCCTGCTAAATTCTCCCTCTAACAAACTTCCTCCATTCTGTTCTAAATAAAAGCTTCTCTTCTGTTGCAAACCCTTTTAAGAAATTAATTGTACATTTCACTCTCTAATGTAAACAAATGTGAAGTACACTTATCTTCTGTGTTTGTCTCTGCAGTTGAGACTTTCATTTATTACGTTTTCATCCTATATTTATCTAGCACAGTGCTCTGTTCTGAAATCAAACAGCTCTTATGGTGACAGAGCCATCTGGAGGTGGCAGAAACTCTCTAATTGAATTTTTTTTGTTTGACTTTCTATTTATAAAACATTTGTCTCACATACATTTATGGCCCATAAAATACACACCATGTGTTTTTCTTTAATATCAGATTTCTTATAAATAGTAATTATGGGCTAGAATCCAAAGCATTGCCTTGGCTTATGCATGGGCTCACATTAGCTTAGCAGAATGCTGCATTTTCCCTGATCCATTGAAAAGCTGCCATAACACAAAGTGCTTTTTAAACTCTTACTCAGTGTCAAAAGCAGTTTGTCATACACCTTGCTAGGAGTGAGGGCGTGTTGGTCCTTGACTTAATATTTTGCATTACAGTTCTCCGCATTGCATTTATTTAATATATACCGTACCTTAATCAGCTGACATCAGGGGGAATGTACAGTATAAAAAACATTCCACTTAGGATGTTATGAATAAAACTCCATACCAGTTACACTAAACAAAAGAGCAGGAAAAGCACCATAATGCAAACCACCAGTATTTAAAATGCAGAGTGGGCTTTACACTTCTGGGAACAAAATAGACAACTAAAAAAAGACCATTTCTTGCATCACCACATAACGGTGGGGCTTCCTCTGCACATCTTAATACACAGGCAGGCTGGTAAAGGGAAAGTTTCTCCATCAGGTATTTAGGTCGTAAGTTGTGTAGGCCTTTATTAGTCAATACCAGGCAACCCCAAACTCAGTCCTCCAGATGTTTTGGGACTACAACTCCCATCATACCTAGCTAACAGGACCAGTGGTCAGGGATGATGGGAACTGTAGTCCCAAAACAGCTGGAGGGTCGAGTTTGGGGGTGCCTGGTCAATACTATCACGTTAAATTTCCCTTAGAAGTATGTAGGCAGCCAGTATAAATCCTCCAGAACTGGTGTTACATGATTCTGGCCATAGTGAACCTTGCTATACTGTGTATGTTACCCAGCAAATTGAGAACTTGTTACACATGCTGTAGTGACCTCCTGCTTAGGTTACTGTAGGTAGGGCTCATTGCTGTACCAGGAATATCATTTTCTCTCTTTCTCTCCCAGCACCATTTCTATCCCTTTAACATCTTGCCTGAAGAAGAGTGTGCAAAACTTCACTTGACTTATGTTTGGTTCTAACATTGCTACACTGTCACATCAATTCATTTGTTCATACAACTTACCGGTATTTGTCGCTTGTCAATTTGTTTTGTTTGTACTTGGTTCTAGTACAGCGGCACTGCAGGGTCTGGGGTTTTGTGGGTGGGTGGGTGGGTTTTGTGTGTGTGTGTGTGTGCCATCAGAAATTGTCCTGGGCATCTTGCCTTGAGAGTCTTGGGTCCTGGGTCTGAAACTTAACCTAGTGAGCTTACGGGGATTGTTTCCACACTCAAACCCTCAGAGACACAGAAGGAAACAGCACTGTCCAACGCTGGTTAGATTGGATAGATGTTGGTGTGGGATGCTGAAAACACTTATGCTATGACATGTCCTGTGAGGTTTTCTTTTTAGTTGGAAATGATTGCTCATTTCAGCTTTGACTTGATATTTGTGCATGCTTAAGCACTCTCAAATTATATTGCTGTGGTGTGGAGACAGCAAAAGTGGATTTTGTGAGCCCTTATGGTGGCTTACCGGTAAGTGACTTATACCGCAAAGCTGGGAGGATGAACATCCACCATTTACCATCCACTGGTTTCAGGTTCTCAGTGCCCTTTTTGAGTTTGAATGCACTGCAGTTTCATTTAGACACCTCTTTGGCCTGCCTATATTAATTCATATGTTTGAAACAGGATTGAGGGAATATTTCTTATTGCCACTGCTCAGCTGGCAATAGTTCTTTGTTTCTGTTTTTTGAATTCCTGTACTGTATAGGGAAGTTTTTGATGTTTCATGTCTCACTGTGCTTTTATGTTTTGTTGTAAGCTGCCCACTGTGTGGCTGGGGCAACCCAATCAGATGGGCGGGGTACAAATATTATTTTTACAAATGATCATTATCTTAATTATAATTCCTGCTTGTTTGTTTTCTCTCTCTTTCAATTGCAAATAAAAAAGAAAAAGAGAATGAGAATGACGGCAAGAAAACTCTGGCCCTTGCAACTGGCAGAGGATAGGGAAGCCTCTGGTTTTATCATGCCTGGTGTAAATACTAGAAAGCTGACTATATGCACACCTGGCTTCATTTTCTCCCAACTCAAGCTGCAGATCTTGGAATGTGGTTGGTGGATGGGTATGGGCATCCATCAGTCTAGGTCAAGAAGTCTAGGTGCTAATGAATTTTTATCCATTTCACAAAACTTATATTCCACTTGCCATCGGATCAGGTGCAGGAAACGGAGGGGCAGTCGTGTTACAGGGAGTCTCCAAAAAACTTGCGAAGCAGTTCTTCTTCTGGTGATGAGGAAAGCCCCACCTCCAGTTGGGAAGAGGCAAAAGGACCTGAGGATGCTGCAGGGAGCCTCAGCACTGCTCCTGGCCAAACCGGCCAGGAGGGAAGCATGCCCCTTCCGTCTCCCACCCTGCGCAGAGGTCTAAAGCACAAAGGGGGAAGGAAAAGGCTGGGAGTAAGGGACTTTTATGTTGGGGGAGGTCCCGGAAACAACTACTCCCAGATTCTGCTAGCGATTGAGGCAGACATGAACTTGTGGCTCTGAACTGTAAATAGTTTGCACCAAAATAAAACCTGCAAAAGACAGGTCTGAGTCCTGCCTGGTTATTCACGAGCAACCACCATTGCCATCTGACACCACTTGATTGTAAAGTGGTGTACAAAAGGATAGAACAATTAAAATATCAGTAAAAGAAACCCCATTACAACAACTATTTGAAACATTGGGGGGAAACAATTAAAATCAACAAAGCTAAAAACCAGATTTAAACACCTGTCAGTGTTCTACCTGTCTGTATAGGCTTGCCTTAAACAAAAATGTTTTCTGCAGGTGCCAAAAAGAGTACAGGGAAGGCATCTGTCGGGTGCTAGTAAGCAAGGAGTTCCAAAGTGTGTTGCCAAACTGAAAGATTGATTTCTTACAAGTGCAGAACGAAGCAGTTGAGTGGGCATATAGGGCAAGGGGCTCTCACTAGCGAACTGAACCCAAGCTGAACACCTTCAACTTGGCCAGGTAGCAAATTGGCAGCTAGTGCAGCTCTCTGAGTATAGGTGTTATATGCTGATGGATCTCACTGGAACCTAGAGCGCCTTACGGATAATGACATGCTTAGTAATTTCCATGTTTAAGGCACTGCTGCAGTAGCTTAAAACAGGTTTTATTTTTGTCTTGCAGCAACTGGTAAAGCCCAAGGTATTAGAAAGCTATTAAAACCTAGACCCAAATCATGACCGAATTAGCTCAGAGACTTCTCATTGCCATATTCAAAGCACTGTGGTTAAATTCTGATATCTGGCAATCTTAGGTGTGGGTGTGTGTGTGTGTGTGAGAGAGAGAGAGAGAGAGAGAGAGAGAGAGAGAGAGAGAAAGAGAGAGAGAGATGCTTCTCACATTAGGGTTGTCATAACTTGATACCTTGGATACAAGCAATAGCTACTTCAATATAGCTACCATAGTTAGAGGAGGTTTCTTATCTCATGAATGCAGTAGTTATCACTGAGAGGAATGCTGGGATGTGATAAGCTTAATACTTGATAACTACAACTTCACCTGCTTCGGAGATCTCACCCCAAGGAGGATTCATGCTAGCAAACATAGAAAAGGGGCTTATTCTAGTGTGTTTTCTGCAGCAGGTAACTGATCAGCAGGTAACTGATGATTGGTGTATGATATCTGTGTGTGTGTGTGTGTGTGTGTGTGTGTGTATTCATTCTAGCAATCAAACGATATAACCTCCATTAGCATGTGGAGAAAGGATGGATGCATACTTTCAGATGGTGTTTTCTTGAACACAGAGCATGCAAGCTTTCAGTTATGGGGAAGGGGAAACAGTTACCAGCAAAGCCTTTGGTTATATTTCCCCATATGTTGGTGGTGGCATCTTTCAGGATTGCTTTTCTGCATTTGCAATTGCAATTTGCTGTAAAAGCTAAGATGTACCGTATTTTAGCCATTGGCTTGGGGTGTGGAATAGAGACACACTTGGCATAGTGCACTCAAGGTTTTGCTAGGGAAGCTGGATGGGGAATTTGATCTCTGATGCAAATGCACTGCTATTGTGGTGTTGTTGTTTTTTTTTTTTATTATTATTATTATTATTATTATTATTACCATGAAACAGTTCTTGCATTGTTTGATTTTGAAATGAATTCCTGTTTTCTTTGTTGTAAGTTGCTTTCAGCGTGATTCTTTTTGTGGATAAGCAGCACATAAATAAAATCATAGAATGGCAGAGTTGGAAGGGGCCTCCGAGGGTCATCTAGTCCAACCCCTTGCGTCCTCGAAATACTTAAGTGTGTGTCTCTGAGTGGATAAGGTAGAAACATATGTGTCACTCCTGGATGTAATTGAAATTTGAAAAGAGAGAACTCGACTCTTTTTTAAAGAAGTGTTTTGAAGGGAGAATAAGTGAAGGCAGGGTAGAAGTAACTAGCCTAAAAGAAAAGTTCACTCGAGACTTGAAACATTTCAAGGGATAACTTTCATTTGCTCTAAGCAAGGTCAAATACATGAAAGAAACTGATGGCATATAAAATAACTGAAGCTTCCCAGAGAACAAAAAGCTTTTTAAGAAGGAGGGCAAAAAGCCTTTAATTCTCAGATACTCAGATCTCAGAACTTCACTTTTTTTTCTAGGTCAGTCAACTTACTGGTATGTTCAAATTCTTGAGTTTAAAATAATCTTGGGCATGTCTCTAATCAGGTTCAGGGGATACAAAACCTAATTGGGACCCAGTTCTCAGGGCTGTAAGTAGTGCTGTGGGAAAATCTGTCTTCCTGGTTTCTTAAAAGTTTTCTTTGAAAAGGTGTTCCATTTTTCTGCCTCATTCTCAGGGTGCTTGAGCATGCTTCCATGTGCGTTTATTTCCAGGAAACATTTACTCCAGGGAACTCCTGGATACCAGCACTTCCTGATCTGAGGAAGGCTCATGGGTGATTTTATTGAATTGCATTGTTTTGATGAATTCGCTGTTGTTTGCTTTATATGCTGTTGTGTTTGATATTATAGTGATTGCAGTGGTGTTGTTTCTTTAAATGCTGTTGTGATTATCGTGAGCTGCTTTGAGCTCAGCATTTCTTGTTGGAAAAGCAGGATTTAAATCAACTCAACTCTTAATCTTCCACAAACTGCACCAAATCCATTCAGTAGTACAGTTAAGTAGTAATAGATTTTGGACTTTCGGCACAATTTTTCTCACTGCACAGGAAGCACTGATGGGAAGAGAGGAAATGGAATTTCCCTTCTATAATCTTTGTCTCAGCCGTGTCAACATTTTTTTAAATGCAATACATATTTAGAGATTAATGTAAAACACTTCTGATTAGTTTGTTGGAGATGACAGAATGCTTGCTGCGTTAAGTGTTGTCACTCAGGAAATGATGGATCAGATAAGAAATTTGGACAGACAGCGCGATGCCTTCAAGAGGGGGCGGTCGGTGATTTGAGAGGTTGATGAAGACCATACTGCTGCCTTAAATGAAGGATGGAAGTGACAGCTTTGTGAGCTGCTAGATGGAAACCCAGCAGCTGAGAGCTGCCCATATTTGTAAGGAAAGATGCCATACCTTGTAACTCCATCTCACTATCAGTGGACCACTTGGAGGTTACCTGTGAGATCCTTTAGTTTTTTTTAAAGTATCGTTATTCAGGATACAGTTTGCTGCTCTGAGATCTAACAGGTGGGCTAAGTGAAATGTGGAAGGTAGTAGCTCAGAGGTGGAACATGTGCTTTGCATCCAGAATGTCCCAGGTCCAATCCCCAGTATCTCCAGGCAGGACTAGGAATGCTGAAACTATGGGCTGGGTCCTGCCTAAAACCCTAGACAGCTGCTTCCAGTCAGAGTGGACAGTTGGCACCCCCAACCTTCGGCCCTCCAGAGGTTTTGGACTACATTCCCATCATCCCTGACCACTGGTACTGTTAGCTAGGGATCATGGGAGTTGTAGGCCAAAACATCTGGAGGGCCACAGGTTGGGGATGCCTGAGTTAGATGGACTAATGGTCTGATTCTGTGTTCCTAAGATGACATTGTCAATTATATAAGCTGATACCTTAAATTATAAAACATAATAGATGATAAAATAAGCAATATTATATGTTTTCATTGTATTTATATTCATGTGTATTTAGATAATTCAAATCTAATATAGTCGTATAAAGACCATGGTGAAATAAAACATATTGTTCTTAATGAGACAAAATTACTTTGCATCGAGTTTCCTTGCCATCTTCACCCTTCATATTTGTAGGTTATAATAAATTTTAACTGGGTTTCCTGACAGTTGTGATTAATGCTGATACATTTTGCTGTAAGATAAGATGCAGTATATTTGCCAGGTGTCTGTATTGGCTATTGGATAAAAGATAAATATGCAAAACAGTTGCTTGTTCTGACTTCCAGGGTGAACACACACAGAGAGAATATGCAGACTGAGTTTGCCCTCTGCTGGTTTGCCACGTTAATATCCTGGCATAATGACCATTTTGAAAATAAACTAAAACCATCAACAAAACCTAGTATCAATATACTTGCTTAGAGGAGGATAACGTAGGTATTTCTTAGATTTTGGTTGCTTATAAAAATGCAGTATGACACATGACTTAATTTTATTAATGTTGTATGTCTCTACTTAATTTGAAATTCTATTTACATATAAAATTCTACATATAAAAATTTACATATAAAATTGTTCTGACTGCTTTTACTGTTGGCATTTTTTATTGTTAAAATAACTTTGAGGTGCAGGAGGTGAACCAGAAGTGCAAATAAATAGATATTTAAAGGGAACAGTCTTTTTACCATATCAAGGGCCCTGGTATCAACTGAAAGATAGCTTATATTGCACCAGTTTTTAGCGAAACCTGCTACTCGGCATATGCAAAGACAATAAGACAAACTAAACTTGTGCGCTAGACACATACAACTTCTTTCTACATTTAATAATGGAAATGGCACCATTATATGTGTGTGTGTGAGAGAGAGAGAGAGAGAGAGTGAGAGAGAAAGAGAGAGAGAGAAATTGCAGCCTACATTGTATAAAAATAAATTGAATCACATCCCCCAAGGTTTAACAATTCCAACATTCATTAAAACACTAAAGGAATGAATTACAGGAAATGACTGATTTATGTGCGTCCAATTGATGTATGCCTGGACACATCACGGTTACCCGGAAGTGGCGGTGTAACAGGCTTATGCGTGTTCCCAGTGTTAGAAACTCGGGTATATAACCTAGGTGCCAAATGGCGCCTTGAATCTAGGTAGGTTGCATTAACCACAGCAGAATGTCTATTCACCAGGGGGTTGGACTAAATGACCTTTGGAATCTCTTCCAATGTTCCAATTCTGCAATTCTCTTATCTCAACTACATTGCTTGACTGTAGCTTTGCTCTTACAACAATTCACTTGTCCCAGTGCAAGAAGGAGAAACACACAGGGTGGAAATGGAAATGGTATTAACGATGGACTAAGACAGAGGTTTTACAACTGTGGTTGCTAGCCTGGTTCCAAGAAATCTCCACATAGTTGCAATTGGACCTGCACCAGAAGCAAAATGCACCTGGCGCATTGTGAACACTGCATGCTCTGCCATCACATGCGGTGACCCGGAATGCAACCCCTGCACAAATCGTGGTGTTGCTTGTCTTAAAACTTTTAGTAAAAATGGCAGTTTGCTGTTGGATGTAGAATGACAGCTGTGCAGTTGAAGGATAGTTATACTTGGTCAATGAATTTTTTTCAGTGAAGGTGCTTGGACAAATATCAGTCAGTAATTCTGTTCCTAGAACCTTGGTCTACAGCAAATTTGTAAAGCATGGACACCATGCATGCATTCTATCCTCGCATTACAGAGGGGCAATTGAAGTACATAACCACTTCCCTAGTTTTTGTCTTGAGAGCCGTTATTCTCCCCTGAATTACGCACATTGCTTAGAAAGCAGTGCTTAATTTTATTTTAGTCATGCTTCCTATCAAATGTAAGAAAAATACATTCATATTCCTTATTGCATTAGGGTAGCCATGAAATGAGTACACAGGAAATGCACAGGAGGGAATAAATGTCTCCTCCTTTGGTCATAGTCTTCCTTCATATCTAATTTTTTTCATTACACACAAATTCACACACAAAAAAGTTGCCAGCTGGAAAATGCAGTGGACTGAGCATTTGTTCTGAAAGAGTGAATCACAATCTAGGGACACAAATAGTAAGTCGACAATTCTCTGTTGAGCGAAAGGGCAGCAGTGGGGAGCCTGTGACTACCCAGATGTTGGACCCTCAACATCATCTCCCCAACCCATGTGACCAATGGCCAGTGATGATGGGAGATGTAGTCCCACAAGATCCAGGAACCAAAGATTGTGAAAGGCTTTTCTAGAGAGTATTTGACCTTGCCATCCCACATGTACTGAACATTCCCAGTGGCTTACTATTGGATAATATAGGTAAAGGTAAAGGGACCCCTGACCATTAAGTCCAGTCACAAACGACTCTGGGGTTGTGGTGCTTATCTCGCTTTACTGGCCAAGGGAGCCGGTATTTGTCCGCTTCCTCAGACAGTTTTTCCGGGTCATGTGGCCAGCATGACTAAGCTGCTTCTGGTGAAACCAGAGCAGTGCATGGAAACACTGTTTACCTTCCCGCCAAAGCGGGAATAACCTATTTATCTACTTGCACTTTGACGTGCTTTCAGACTGCTAGGTTGGCAGGAGCAGGGACCGAGCAACTGGAGCTCACCCCGTTGCGGGGATTCGAACTGCGACCTTTTGATTGGCAAGCCCAAGTGGCACAGTGGTATAATAATAATAATAGTAATAATAATAATATTTATTTATACCCCGCCCTCCCCGGCCAGAGCGCCACCCGCGTCCCTTATTGGATAATAGTAGAGAGCAATTTAACATGAACGTTATCTGCCTCTATTAATGCTCTCATGGAGAAGCTCCAGATAGGCTTCCAAAGGAAAACCAGAATTCTTTAGAATGCAGCATGGGAACTAGTAGATTATACACTAGTGCTAGTTTAGACTATTCCCCCCACCCCCTGATCAGGTGGAACTAGGTCACACTGCTACAGTTTGCAGTTTCTCTCTATAGGAAAGCAACAGCCAACTGTGGTGCAGTCATTTGCTTTTTTAATTGCACATTGTTTTCAAATATATTTTAAAATGTAACCAAATAATCCCACATGTGTGAATAATGTACATGTTATCCAAATGTATAGGCCTTTTGCTTTAGAAACAGATTTTTCCTGGAAGCGTAAATGTAAATTTGTGATTCATAAACTTGGAATGAAACTAGCTCTTCTGTCTCTGTAACTCCTCCTAATTTCTTATTCTAAGGGTTGTTTTTTTTGTATCTGTTCCATTTCCCCATATTTGCATGATGTCATCACACCCATCTTTAAACATTGTTAAAGCATGTTCTTTGAAATAAGACACTTACTACATTTTAATACAGGGAAATCCATGCCCACAGAAGCAGACCCTCTAATGTGGGGTCAAGGGACCTGTGGCTGTCAATTGGACTCCAGTACCCAACATCCTTGACCATTAGCTATGCTGTCTGGGGCTGATGTGAGTTGGAGTCCAAAAATAGCTAGATGGCAGCAGTTTTCCCAGCCCCTGCTATAATCATACCTCTGCCACATTAACACTGTGCTGTGTGTATATGTGAGCCTGCACAGTTTCTGCCTCTTCTCCAGCACTGGTCATTACTCCTGCTCAGTTGTGAATGGCACAGTGAGACTGTGGCACTTACCCAGTCTCCCTCTGGCTGAGTTGCCTTTTGTATACAAAGATGGAGAAAACAAGGCAGGGGAAACACACAAGTGGAACCAGTACAGTGCTCCTGCCAGCACATTTACATCACACCAACATTTCTGTTGCCACCCCCTTCCTTTCATGGTAGGCAGCCAGGTAAGTGGTGCAACCCCACTGTGTGTTGTACACTGCTGCACCTGTTCTGGCCCGACTCCAGCACTTGCATCCTTCCTCTTGCAATCCCAGTGGGATGAAGTTCCAGGAAACCTATTGCTATGATCTCCAGTGTGGTTGGTTGTGATCTGTGACCTTGTGTTGCCTTTGAGTAAAGGGATCAGCCTGTATTTTCCTCTGCACATACATTCACCATAGCATTTGAATTACTTCCTGGACGATGCAAACATCTATCATTTAAATTTAAAAAAGGCTCCAGTATGAGACCAGTCACAAATGTTGTGTCTGTCTATATGGGCAGCAATGCTCTAGCCTGAAGGCCAAACTAGATATGAAGTTGGAAGATCTCAATATTTTTTCTAATAAAAAATGTAAATGGGGGTACAGTTTTTGGATTGGTGTCATGGGGCTGGGAGTCTGGGGGGGGGCATGGAAATTGCTACTTATCCTATGGGACAAAACAGACAGATAACTCCATGACACCTGTAATGGTTTGCTCTGAGCAAACAGTAGCTTTTAGATGGGGTTTTAATCAAGAATATTATTTAATTTCCCTGGCCCCATGGCCTTCAGTCTTTTGACACTGTGCTGTGTTTGGCCCTTAGCACCTGATATGAATTGGTCTTGATACCCTTTGAGTTCTGTTTAGTAAAATCCTACCTGCTCTCCAAGTATGGTTACAGGAATAGTTGTAATGAGCAATTTATACAGGCGGGTGTCTGCAAAACCAAAAGAGGCAGGGCAGGAAAGGTTTGGAAGGAAAAATTCACCATTAAGGTAAAGGCAGATGTTGCATCCTACATTAGGTTTATTCTTATGCAATTGTTTTGTGGCCTTTTTTGGCAAGGGAGTTGTCTTGAACGAAACATTACATAAATATTTTTAACCAGCAAAATGTGACAGGGAAGTCGTGATGTTTTAATGGAAACTTAAACAAATCCCCTGCAATTTGACAGAAAAATGTTCTAAACATAGGCGGAAACTGTTCCTTCTGGACCAGAGTTTGGCTGTGAATGGATGGGAATTGGCAGGCATTGAAATCATCTGCAGATATACTGCATAATACCTACAGTACAGCAAAACAAAAACTGTACTGAATTCTGCAGACTTCAGATGGAGCTGTCCGAGAGCAAAGTGTGCTGCATTCACCAGCCTCTCCTGAAATGATTTTTTAATGATGTGCTGCTGATGTTAATGAGCGTCCCTTGATGAGATATCAATTTGTGCTAATAGTAAATAATGTCTTTAGGATACTTTGAAGGGCACAGTCAACCAGCATATCTCGAGTACTAAAACACCCTTATTTCTTTGTTTGCTAAACCATCCATCTCTTAGGGTAGGAAGATGAAACAGTTGTTGTTCTTTAAATAGTAGTTTGAGAGCAGAGCCGTAGGAAACAGCCACAATAGGTTAGCAGTGGTATGCTCTGAAATTATGGCATTGAGGGCACACAACAAGCAATAGGCTGGAGTTGCTACGCAGAAATCGTTACACAGGCTAGCCTTTCCCTCTTTGTCTAGCACAGGTATAGGCAAACTCGGCCCTCCAGATATTTTGGGACTACAACTCCCACCATCCCTAGCTTACAGGACCCAGTGGTCAGGGATGATGGGAGTTGTAGTCCCAAAACATCTGGAGGGCTGAGTTTGCCTGTGCCTGGTCTAGCACAAGGGTGGGTAAACATTTCCAATCAGAGGCCTGCATTCCATAAAAGCCTTGCCATCCGTGTTCAAAATTAACCTGTTGTCAAGTCGCTTTTTGTGACTCAGCAGTTGTGACCAAGTTGAGATTTTTGGTTGTATGGTTTGCGACCGAGATCTTCCTCCTCCTGAGCTGAAGAAGAGGGGACCTTTCCGTTGTTGTACGAACTGCACACAGATCGTTTGCAAAACAGTGTTAGAAACTGGGATAAAAAAGCTAGTAGCCAAATGGCACCTGGGTTCTGGGCGCCAAAACAGAATGTCTAGTTGCCATTTGGGGGTGGGGAGGGTGTCGGCAACACTTTCTATTTATTAAAGCATGAACTAATATATATTCATATAAGAGACGCATTGTTAATATCATATTTTTATCAGAAATTGTTAATATATGTTTAATTTGGTCCATATATATATAAAAATAAAAACTATTGTCCAGTAGCACCTTAGACACCAACTAGGTTTGTTCTTGGTATAAGCTTTCGTGTGCATGCATACACTGCGACAGACCAACACGGCTACCTACCTGTTTAATTTGGTGTTTGCAATAAAAATATTGGTACCACACTTCAGTTTTCAAAACACTCTAGTCTTTATTATTAATCTCCTTAACATAATGTCTATCCTTAACATATGCTTTGAGGCTTCAAAACACATGCATTGTAGTAATCCTTGACTTTTTGAGGTGCTCTCAAATGGAGACTCTTTAGGCGCAAAATGTGCCTGGCGCCCTGCTAATTTCAAACCCCTGCAAACGTACTGTTTCAAATAAGCTCTTTCACACAGTTAAATGGATTGCTTGCTTCTTGCGAGGGAAGCAGGAGGTATATCTGGCTGTTCAAAGAATCACTTTGGAGAAACACCCATTAAACTGGTGCATATTCTACAAAATATTACGACAGGGACTCCCTGCCCTAAGCATTCATGGATTTGCATCATGATGATGATAATGATAATAATAATAATAATTCATTATTTATATCCCATCCATCTGACTGGGTTGCCCCAACCACTCTAGGCGACTTCCAACGGAGCATAAAAACACAACTATGCATTATTTGCTGCTAAAAGCTCCTAACAGTTGAATGCTCTCACACATTTGTACGCTCTTTATACCTGGAATTTCTATAGGATGAGGCCATTCTCCTGTGCATCCCTCCAGCCTCCGCTGTGCATGTTAGCTCAGCCAGACAATTATAACCCTCAGGAGTGTTGTCTGATGTCTAGGATCTTAGAACAGCATAATGGACTTCCAGAATTGCTATCATTATTTCTGTGCATCGGCAGGCAATTCATTGCTATTTTATCCACATTGCAGGCTCTTGATGATTAAGAATTGGGTATGCCTCACCTTGGAAAAGAGCATGGGAGATGTTTATTTTCCCCCCAACAGAATCCATATTAAAGGAAATAGCACTCAATTGTGTATTCAGCTAGTACCTATAATCATCGTTGCTATTCAATCCAGCTTTAAATAAACGATCTGAAGCTGTAGCATCTATTTAGAATTGTATTCAGGACATAACTGCAGGACAGATCACTACTGCCAGCAAATCTGATCCCTTTTCCTTTCATTATTTTTATTTCTTGAAGTTTTATCTCACTATCCAATCTCTGCAGTGTTCACAATTAAATTATTGTGGCTCACAGTTAATTAAAACCAGTATCTAAGATGCTATCATAAAATGAACTAAAAATTTGTTACTCATGCCTTTCTCAAACTGGTACTCTCCAGATGTTTTGGAATACAATTCCCAGCATCCTTGACAGTCTGCCACTCTGGCTGGGACTTATGAGAGACATGCTCTAAAATACAGTGGTACCTTGGTTTATGAACTTAATCCGTTCTGGAAGTCCGTTCTTAAACCAAAGCATTCTGAAACCAAGGCATGCTTTCCCATAGCAGCGGGGGACTCAATTCACAGGAAGCGAAACATGTTCTGCTTCCAAGGCAAAGTTCACAAACCAAAACACCTACTTCTGGGTTTGCAGCGTTCTTAATCCAAGTTGTTCATAAACTAAGGTGTTCTTAAACCAAGGTACCACTGCATCTGGAAGAGGTCAGGTTGGGGAGGGCTGCTGTAAAATATCAGTACTTGCCTGAATGAAGAGGATTGTGTCAGTTTTCTAGAAGTCTTGAATTTCTCTAACTTGGTAAAGCCATGGGGAGAGTGAAGCCGCTGAGAAGCGGACCATGGACTCTTGGAAGGGAGGACCATGTGAAGTAGGAGAAAGGAAGCATGATGAGCAACATCCGGGGAAAGGCATTCCTTCAAGTTAAGTTAAATTTTGTATAGTGGTGTATCTGACACCCAAAGTGTGACACACTTACCTTCCCTGGTCTTTAGTCCAGCTTCAAATCCCTGCCTGGCCACAAGGTGTACTGCAGTTCCTCAGCCTAACCTACCTCAAAGGGTGGTTTGCAAGGATAAAAGGAAGAGGAAAGAGACCATGTATGCTACTATGGACTTTGGGGAGGAAATATCAGAGAAAAATGTAATAAATAAAGGCTTTTCTCCTTTTGAACATTGTTTGCTGTACACTTAAAAGTTAATATTGTGGCCATCTCTCATTTGTCTACCCTTTGCTTGAATTCACTAAGTAGCCTTCTGGAAGGCTCAGAAGCCAATAAAAGTTGATTGCTGATGCAGTTCTTGCAAGAATTGGGCAGTGAGTTTGAATATTTTGGCTCTTAAGCTGTCATTGATGGTGAGGTGTTGACTCATTTCTGGTATGCTCCAAGTTTTCCCCCCTTTTCTTTTCTTAAGAACAAATGAAATAATGGATTGGGGAAAGTGACAAAGCAGAATAGGGCCGTTTGGGGTATTAAATCAATCATGTCACTTTTCAAGACATCAGTTGCTGGTGGAAGGCAACTGATATCTTGAAAAGTGACATGATTGATTTAATACCCCAAATGGCCCTATTCTGTTAAGAATACACAGGTGTGTGTGGGGGGGGGGGGGGACAGGATGATGGCCAATAACCCCATCCTCCAAACATGCTAGCCAACAGAGTGGCCTCCAGAAGTTGTTAGGCTCTGCTTTCCACCAGTCCCAGCTTGCATGCCCAAAGGCAGTTGGACAACATCTGGAATGCACCATGAACATGTCATGAGCATGTCAATTTTTTTGCCCATAAGCTTGTCTGGATGGGCAGGAAGTGAAGGGAGGCCAAGCAGTGAAATTTCACACATTCCTTAAACTCAAAGTGTGTCACATGAATGGGATTTTAGTAGGTACGCTATACCATCTGTTGAAATCATGGGTGGGCATTTGTAGTACAAAATTCTAAACTTATTTTCCTGCCTTAGGCCTCATCTGCACTATACATTTAAAACAGTATTATACCACTTTAATGCCCCAGCTGCAACAAAACTGTAACTCTTCAATGGTTTGATTTCACTCTTAAAGAGAGGTGCACTTTGCATTGTCACCCGAGACAGATGGATGCCAACTAAATACTACTTTAAACAATCATGGCATACTCCAAAATCCCAGGAACTATAGAGTTGTTAGGAAAGCCCTATTCCACCCCCCCACCCCCAAGATGGCTACAATTCCCAGATTCCCCTGGCAAGATGAATGGGTTGTTACTGAGAACTGTAGCTCTGTGAGGGCAATGGGGTCTTTCAGCACCCTTAACAAACTATACCTCCCAGGATTCTTTGGTGGGGGGAAGCTATAATTGCTGAAAGTGGTATAATAACTGCTTTATGTGTATCTTGCACATAGGGTCTTTGCTTTGTCTTCCTCCCAAGTCATGGGTCTTTCCCCACCCCTGCTTAAGGGCATGATCTATGAAGTTCTTGATTCAATGTAGAAGGATAGATATACAAATGGTCTGACTGTTCCTTGAGCTTTAGACTTTCTCTCCCCCCCCCCACATATGTAATATAGGGATAATTCTGGATTAGTTAAGCCTTACTATGTTATTGTAAGAAAATAAAAAAGGAAAATAAAAATTGTGATGACAAGTTATTGATGCCTAAAAATTATCTCAGGCTTTAGTTGCAAACGCCAGACATTGTGTTGTGGAATGCAATGGGTAGAATATCCAGTTGTGAGAAGCGGAAGAGACGTTTGTAGAGAGAGAATGCTTTGGCCCAAACGGAAAAGAGAATCTTAAACACAATTACAAACATCGAGATAGATAGATTGATAGATGGGATTAAAAGTGATAGCAAGTACTTGCCAGCAGCCTGGAGATTAGAACAAAATTCTTTTTAATCATAGCAATTGCTACTGCAGTGCCAAAACCACATTAAATTAAGTGAAATAAGATACAACCAATGACTCCATTAGAAATAAACCAGGGTGGGGGTGGGGTAGGGAGAAGAGGTAGAAGACCTACGGCATGTGGTATGCAAAAGCATCCAGGGAGCAAAAGAATACAAATTTGCTAAAATGTTTTATGTGCTTGAGGTTATTAGGAGACTAATTTTCTTACAGTAGTATTTACGTTGGCGCATTCACTATATAATGTGTAGCTGTGTTTGTTCTTGTGCGCCCATTGTTGGCTGTTTCATTATATTTTTCCCCACCTTTCTGTCAAGGGGCTCACAGTGACTTACAGGTCTCTTAGTCCCAGAAACTGGTATTGGAAGTAGAACATATCCATCATAGGTATATTCTCCATGATTTTGCCTAATCCCCAAGTCCAAGTTGGTGGCCAGGCTAGGGCTGTGCAATAAATTGCCACATCGTTGAATACAGTACCAGTATTGAACATTGTGATAAGTGTTTCAGCAAGGCAATATGCCTGTGAACAAAAGGTGGAGACTGAACAGCTTCCCAGGGGGTGTCTCCAGCTTTGTTTGCTCTCTCCTTTCTCCCTCCTAACCCATGAAAAATGACAGTAAGTCCTCACATAAACCAGCAAACTCTTTCAGCTTCACCAGTATCTTTTCACTTAAGAGCTCAGCTAATGATGCAGAGCCTGCTAACAATCCAGGAGGAACCTCCTTGGCTAGACAAAGAGGCAATGTGGTGTTTATGTTGGTTCCCTAATAATAATAATAATAATATTTATAATTTATACCCTCCCCATCTGGCTGGGCTTCCCCAGCCACTCTGGGCAGCTTCCAACAAAATATTAAAATACTGTACGGTAATGCATCAAAAATTAAAAGCTTCCCTAAACAGGGCTGCCTTCAGATGTCTAGTAGTTGTTGTTCTCTTTGACATCTGGTGGGAGGGCGTTCCACAGAGCGGGTGCCACTACCGAGAAGGCCCTCTGCCTGGTTCCCTGTAACTTGGTTTCTCGCAATGAGGGAACCGCCAATAGGCCCTCAGCGCTGGACCTCATATTAAAAAGGAAGGTTTGTTTTTTATATATATTTAAAGGAGACTGTTTGTTTGTTTGTTTGTTTGTTTGTATGTTTGCTTGCTTGCCCTCCCTCCCTTTGATTAAAAGGGAGAGATTGGTGGTATGGGGACTTCTGGGGGAGGCCTTGGGGGGGTGGAGGGGAGAAGATTTATCTGCCTGCCTTATGCTTAAATGGGAGGTTAGGTACTATGTGAGAATGATGGTGAGGGTGTTTTTCGGTAAGCAGTGCAAGGAAATGTGTGTCTACTCACAAGCAAGCCCTATTGAATTCAGTAAAGTAGAAGTAAGTTTAGTTGAACTCAGTGGGGCTTGTGCATGTATAGATTCCACTTAGACCTCTGAGTGGGGAAGCAGATGCAACTTGACTTGTAAATCACTTAAACTACTCATAAATTAGTTGAAAATATATTAAACATAATATATGGAAGTTTATTTAATATTTTTTATTAAAACTACTACTTCCCTTACATTTTAAGGCCCTTCACCACTTCAGGGAGCCTTGTCAAAGCCCTCTGCTGCTGCAGGGAAGTATGGTGCACCCTCTATCGCCAGAGTGGTTGGGAAACCCAGCCAGATGGGCGGGGTATAAATATTATTATTAGTAATTATTAGGCGGTATGGCAGGACCCTCTGCTGCTGTGGGGAGGCCCAGCAAGACCCTCTGCCACTGCAGATATATATCGTGATATATCGAGATGTTGTGATATTTAGCTGGTGATATACTGTGATGTTGAAAACCAGATATCGCCCAGCCCTAGTGGCCACCACCACATATTTTGGTACTGAATTCCATAATTTAACCATGTGCTGTGTGAAGAAGTGCTTCCTTTTGTCTGTCCTGAATGGTCCGCCAAAAACTTCATAGGATGACTCCACTGGGGAATTGTGAGAGAAGAAGAAAAACTCTCTTCCACTTTCAAAAGAAGACAATCAAAATTACTGTACTGTAGTTTCATGTTGATTGGTTTCAACAAAGTTTATCTGAATTTGGCTCTTCTTGGAGGGAGTTGGTCTACAAGGCTCTTAAGCCAATGTATATTTGTGACTCTCGTGACATTGCTAGCTCTAATAAGGGAGTGAAAAAGAGAGAGCATTAATCTTCTAAGTGATAAGTTCATATGTTTTATCACATCAGAAGGGCAGATTTGCTGTGGTTTTATGCACTCAGATTTGGGTCAAAAATGCACTTTGGTTACTCTGTTGATTCAACCCCCTCCCCCCCAAATTTTCTGATTTCAGTAGGACCACTTGATTGCAGCTGCTCAAGATTTTGTGACGGTTGGGAAATGGTTTTACTGTTAAAGATTATCAGGTGTTTTTTTCATCTGGAAGGTTGACTGAAAACTTAGTTTTAGGCCGGGGGACCTGTGGCCCTTCAGCTCTTGTTGATAAAAACTTCCATCATGCATGACCGTTAGCTGTGCTGGCTGTGGCTGATGGGAAAAGGAGTCATGTTTTGACTGGACTTGAGTCCAACTGAGGACTACTCTAGGGGTTTCCCATCTCTGATTTAGGTGACAAGTTTGCAAGCTTTTTTGTGAAAAAATGTTAATACCAAAAAACCATCGCAAGTGTGTTATGATTTTAAACTCTCGGCCAACCTTTCTCCCCTAAGCTTCTAGCAGAGAATATAGTTTTAAAAATAAATAAAACTAAAGCCCTCCTCAGCGAGGCTAAGTATGGTCCCGCAATTATCTCTTGCAAATCAGCCGCATGTTTTCCTACCTTCTTGGCTCAGTTACATGCCGAACAGCTAAAGGACCCAAATACTCTTTCAAGGGTAAGTGAATTGTGTGCGTGCGCGCTGCAACAGGGGAGCTGTAAGTCGCGTGTCCTCCCATTTGCTGGCGGCGCCTGAAGGGGAAAAGAAAACTGCAGTCGAAACGTCTTCTCCTCGCAGCATTTTCTAGCTATTGGCGTGACTAGACTATAAAATGAACCCCGCTTTGTTTTTAGGGAGAACAGAGCGCGCTTTTGAATGGCTGGACGCTCAGAGAGTGTGGACAGGGGAGGAATAAGGGCAGGAGCAAAGCGATACGCGCGCTTTCCAGCCCTATCGATGACTTCCTAGCTGGGGGGTATGGAAGAACGCAAAAGCGACCGCAAGACACCCCCACCACAGTGGTGATTGATGAATGGAAGGGATTACAGAAGCAGCAGGGCATCCTGGGAAGATGGGGAGGGAAGACTGAACAGTGCATGCTGTAGCAGCAGCTTGTGTGTGTGTGTGTGTGTGTGTGTGTGTGTGTGTGTGTGTGAGCGCGCGCGCGCGCAAAGGTGAAGTGGGTCTAGAGACAGGGTTTTGGGTGTGTCTCCGGAGCAGCTGGGAAAGGCCGGTGAGCACCGTGTGTGTGTGTGTGTGTGTGTGTGTGTGTGTGTGTGTCCCGGAAATGCAACAACAAAGAGGGATCCTGGAAGTGGGCGTGGCAAGCAGCTCCAAAGGGATCCGAACTAATTCTTGATAGAATGAAGGGAGGTATCAGACAGGGATGCTGCCGGAGAGCAAAGTGGGGCGGAGAGGCAGCGTAGCAAAGATGTGGCTCAGGAAGAACTGGAAGAAGCGTCTTACCCGGGGAGTTTGCATGGAGGGCTGGCGGCCCACGGGCACCTCGGGAAGGGTGCTGCGGGGAAAGTGCCACGCCTCTTTCCCTCCCGGGCGGTGGGGACAGCAGCAGCTGATTCAGATGCAGGCCCAAAAGAGTGCAACCATGGAAACGTAGCGGGTGTCCCATAGTAACCTGCAACAACAACGTTATTGATACCAGTCCTTCCCTCTCTCCTCGCTTGCAGCAGACGTGGCCCCGCTTGCTCCTGGCTGTTCGCTCCCAGGCTGATCAGGGCGGCCAGGGAAGACAGAGGAGGAAAACCGCGATGGAGGGGGGGGGGGCGCTCCTGCAGCTAGTGTCCTAGTGTCAGCTTCATGTGCAGAAAAAGGGGGTTTGTATCTTCTTCCCTGGCATGACACTCCTCATACTTAGGGTGCAAATGCATAAATAGAAATGCGTTTGGAGAAGAGTCAACATACATCACCCTTTTTATTCTTTCCATCCGAAAATCTGCTTAACCTTGATTAAAAAATAAATAAAAAGCAGCGGCTCTCTTTTCTTTCTGCCGGTGTCTGTGGTCTGTGAGAGAGAGAAAGAGAAGGAAGCGTTGAGCACGTGCACCGAGGCAAGCCTCACCATATTATCACGACAGCGACGCTTTCCTTCCTCGCGACAGCGGTGTGTGTTTGTGATGTGGCGGCGAGTGTGCGATAGGGGACGAGCTTCCTCTCTCTCCTTCTCTCCCCCCCCCTCCCGCCAATGTTTACTCAGAGTTCTCGCAGGACGTGATTCTAAGCTGAGCATCTCCCTCTTTTTCTTCCCCTTAAATATTTCTGGAGTCTTTGTTGCAAGGGGAGAGCGGAAGAATGATGAGGACGGCGGGTACCACTACAACCCCACCAAAAAAAAAATATCCCATGTGAATGTTTTTTTTTAAAGGGCGTTGAGCTTAAATGAGGGGGGGGGGGGAGAAAAGGGGTTGGAAATCAGAACTCTTTTCCCTCCTCCCCGCTCCCGTTTCCTTCCCCCCTCCCCACGAATAAACATCTCCTCGCAAGTGTAAAAAGCCGAGCTTCCTGACTAAAGTGACCAAGCCGATGGATTATTAAGTAGTAAGCCTGTATTGTAAGGAGACTGGCAGGCACGCGCTTTCCATCAGCACCGTCTCCCCATCCAAAGGCAAAATGAAGGAGAAAGCAATGATTAAAACCGCTAAAATGCAAGGCAACATGATGGTAAGTGACGACGACTCCCGCCGCCGCCTGCGCCTCAGTAACTCCGGGGCGTCTTTTCTCGGCGTTTGTTTGATACTATATATATATGCAATGCCTCTTCTTAGGGGAAGCGTGATCTGGGCAGTCCACAGGATCTCCCCCACGCCTTTTGCATTTGGAGCCCACCTCCTTAAATACTAGATGGGTCTGCCTAAGGTGGATTCCCACCCCCCAAACCGGATGGCGATGATCTTTGTCTGTGTAGATGCTTCTATTGTGGGCTTGGAAACCCATTCTCTCTATATATTTATATCAAGATTGATGGAATATATAAATATTCTATTTAGCTATAGTAACGGGGAATATGGGAGAAGCAGAGTGCGCGGAGGTTGAACTTGAACCTCAGGATTTGAAAGATCTTGCTTCTTCCTCGCCCCCACCTGCTTACTCCTCCTCCCAGTCCATTGTTTCCAGTTTGATAAGCGCTCTGGCTGTTCCTGTTTTTCCCCCTCTCTCACACACACTCGGACTTGGCGGAAGGTACAAAGCGAAGGGTTCAGTGCCTGGTCTCAGGTGGCAGCGCCGAACTCTTCCCTGGGGATTACAAGATGTCTGGAGGTGTTGAATTTTGGGGGAATTGAAACCAAGATCAGCAGCAGCGCCTCGTTGACAACTTTGACAACTTGAGCACCGGAGTGTGTGTGTGGGGGGGGGGGGTCTTCCTCCCCACCTCCCGTTTTCTGCCTTTATTTTAAGCAACAATTCTTCCTTCCTCCCTTCCCAATCCCCATCCCTCCCATCTATTTATTCTTGGTCGGGTACTTTTTTTTAGCAATAAAATTTGCTGAGTTCTCCTGGGGAAGCGCCGGATGCCATCTTGGCGCTGATGGAAACGCGTTTGTTTTGCCCTCCTTCGATCGAGGGAGGGTTTGGTTTGTTTAGTGGTTCGTTGCGGGGGGGGGGTGCTTTATGGGCTGTACTGGCTGTGGGTATGCTGATGGGATTTTTGTGAGAGTGTGTGCCCTTGTGGCTGTCTGGCTTGTTTGGTGGCACGTGATGTATTCATAGGTGATATGTTTCTTCTTTTAACTTAATAAAAAAATAACTATTGATGCTTTTTATATAAACACTTTAAAATTAGTAGCTGCTTTTTTCGGTAAACTATCTTGCACGCTCATTACTTAGGAAATGGCTAATGCTTAAGTGAAAGGTGTGCGTGCGTGCTTGGAGGTCGGCCTCTGTCTCGTCTGAGGTACTTAAATGCAGCAATTCAAGTACTTTGCGTCCTTTCACTGAAGCCCCTGTTGGTGATTCACGATCCTCTTCTTTTTGTTGTTGAAAGGAAATGCTCTTTCTAGCACAATCGTGCTCCCTGCCTACCCCCCTTTCTTTCAGCAGGAAGGTGCAGTACTATGTGACCTGTGAATCCAACGAAGGGGACTGAACAGGAAGTTATGGAATCAGTTTTCAAAAGGGAACATTGCATTAAACATGACTGTTGCCATCTCTATTGTCAATCCTTCGCAAAATGCTTGAAACAGAGGTTCTTCAGCTTAGGATTTCTTCCACCTACCCTTTCCCTCTCTAAAGGTCACTATAGCTTCTTTTGACTTGGCTGTGACTAAAAGAACAGCTAGCCTGCTTGACATGCTTTCCAGCTGATTATGCTGCAGCCTTAGCCTGATTTGCATGTACAATGTTGCAGTATTAATAAAGAGAAACCTATTGCTCATTATGTTTTAATGATCTCTTTAAAGGGAAGGAATAGGTTTCCCTGCTCCTGCTAAAGAAACTGATCTGTATTATTTCTGGCAGGGGTTTCCTCTTTCCCTGTTAGTTGCCATAAGTTCTGCTAGGTGCTAGAGTGGAACAGATCAACACACTTAATTCTAGGTCACATAGTGAACGAACTAGGAACATAGCTGTAGAGCAAGAGGTAAGCACCCCCGGATCAATTTCTTTCATTGAAATCAGTGCTAAAACTGGCTGCGATCCACAGACTCCATTAATTCCACAGTTGTCTGTTCTGAAGTCTTGTGGGGCTGTTCTGAGTGCGTGCAGATGTCTCGACTTTAGTGGAGATCTGTTCAGCCAAAATTGTTGAGTCACAGGTCTGGAGTACTGACACTTAGCTTTAAATATTACCCCTGATTTGTCTGTTACGCTTTGTCTTCGTTAGTAAGTATTGTATTGGTTGTAAGGGGAGTTGGTGTTCGGCCATTGCAACCTGTAATCTGGTTTGTAGCAACACGTGTCATCTGTCCTAATGCATCTGAGCACTACTAATGGACAGTTGGAAAACATAAGACATAATAGCTGTGCTCAATGATGTTTTCAAGGTACTGTGCTGCTGGTTTAATTTTGAAAAGGGCATTTTGCCATGGAATCTATTCTTTGTTAATGTTGACATTTCCAAAGTGGCTAGACTAGGAGGAGTGAGCCTTTATTTCCAGCCTAAGGGCCACATTGAATGCTGGGCAACCTTCAAGGGGACACATGCCAGTGGCACTAGACCCCAAAGTGGGCAGAGCAATGTGTCTCTTACTTTGTACAGTAGCCTACATTTCAGCCATGGCAAAGCTATACACTTCTATGTTCCCTACACACACACACACAAGCACGCACAAGCAATCTCCGCATCCAGGGAAGCAGCGGATGTTTACGTTCCAGTTAGGGAAAGGCACTTGAGGAGGGTGAGACAGAGCCAGTAAGGAGACCTGGCCAGAGGGGAGTCCTGGGGAGAGACATCAAATTTGGTCTGCAGGCCAAAGGTATCCAACACATGCCCTGGGCCATTGTGTTTCTGTTTACTCCATTCTGAACTTTTCTCATTCCCGTTGCCCACTTAACAAAACTTTCTTCTTCCTTTTTTAAAACAACAACAACACACTCACCAATCATTGTGCCCTTCCAGGATTTTTCTTATAGACATATGTCATAGTACATTTATCTTGAAAACAGTTGATAGGCAAAATTACAGCAGAGATTTGGTCTATCAGCAATGCTCCAGTTACTCTGTGTAATGTTTGGTGGCAGGTGATGAACTGCTTTTCTCAGGGGTGGGGGTGGGGTCCCTCCAAATTCTAAAGTGTGTGTCTGTCTTTCGTTCATAAACACACTGCTACCTGCTTGATTGTGGAAAGTAATCAAACAGCTTTCGGGCGGTATTCCTACGAGCAATTTGA
Source organism: Podarcis pityusensis (assembly GCF_964106645.2). NCBI lineage: Eukaryota > Metazoa > Chordata > Lepidosauria > Squamata > Lacertidae > Podarcis > Podarcis pityusensis. Next base: position 11,787,219 of record NC_138037.1, read on the forward strand.
TTGTAAGTTTCCTGACAACTTGCTGAGTATTTATTGATCTCTTTCTCTCTCTCATTGAAAGGTTCTTGTTAAATTGAACTATTTCATTCATGTGTGAAAGACAGCCTGTGAAAACTCTGTAACGCAGCCTGTTGTCTTGTTATGAAAACCCTGTAACTATATTTCAGTGCCCCTACACCTTTTTGAGGTCTTAAGTTTTTTAATTAAACCAGCTTTTGTAAAAACTAGACCTTGTGACACACGGATAAAAGTTGCATTTATTTTTGGTTCCCCCTCCCCCCTCACACACATATTGTGCAGCCTGGAAAAGCTTCTATTTTTACTCTATTGCATTCCTCATTCATCAAACTAGCAGAGGGAATATCATGAAGGAGGCAAAGCTCCCAGGCACTCTGAGTATGTCAGTTCATTATTTCAGTTGAATGCTTTGGTAAGTGGCATAGGTTTGCTTCCATATAATCACTTATTTTTTAAAATAAATTTGCATATGCTTCAAATGGAGAACATAAATACCTCCATAATTGCTGTGTTGTGGTAGAGACTATTCTATTGCATAGCTCAGGTTGCAACCTGATACACCACATGCCTGGGACTAGGTCTAATTGAACTCAATCTAGCTTACTCCTGAGTAGACATGGACTCTTACTTCTCTCTGTGTGTGTTTATAGGATTGAACTGCCATTGGTGCTACTTGGGACTAAGGCTGTGTACAAGATCCTGTTTATTCTGCATTCAGTGCACTCCCACGACTGGTTTGTGAAACCGTGTACACAATCCACACATATCCTGCAGATCCTTGAGAAATACTGTGTTTTGATATGTTCCCCCTTCTGCCAAAACACTTTCTATTCAATTTGAAAATGTAACCATATGTATGATGTCTGTGCCCATTCACCGTCCTCTGGTGTAGACAGACAGACAGACGGGCAACTTGGAAATAATAAAACCATAGAATGGTATGGTTGGAAGGGACCCCAAGGGCCATCTAGTCCAACCCCCTTCAATGCAGGAATCACAGCTAAAGAATCACTAACCAGATGGCCATTCAACTTCTGTTTTAAAAACGTCCCATGAAGGACATACATCCAACTGTCCTCATGTGTGCAATGACACGCAAATGTGTTTTGAGTATGTAGCCCAACTGTTGGGTGGGAGAATTATGTGCATAAAAAACTCGCCCTAAAAGAAGGAGAAATGCAGAAGCATCACTCCACCCTACAGCAAGAGATCCCAGACATGCCGAAGTGATTTGAGTAGTGAAATTTAAGAAGTGTTTGATTGCTCTCGAGTAAGCATATGTGTTTTCTTTAATCGATTGTGCTAGGCAACAGTGGCCACTGTTTTCATTTTTACTCTTTTTTCATATAAATTTTTATTAGTTTTTTTAACATACCATTTTCAACAGTAATTAAACATATTTTTTACATCTTATTCAATATTTTGACTTCCATCAGTCCAGTCTAAAAATTTTCCAATCTAAACTCTTAGTATACATTTCTTATTTTTCCTGTTACATTTAAAACTCATAACCAATATCTCTATTCTTTATTTGTAGCACTTCATATATTTCTCCCTACAAAACTTCTTGTAATTCTGCTAGCGTAATTTGTTGATTACAATTGCTCTTCAAATAGTTCGTATACTTCTTCCAATCTTCTGTAAATCTCTGTTCCCGCAGGTTTCGAATCCTTCCTGTCATTTTGTCCAATTCTGCATAGTCCATTATTTTCATCTGCCATTCTTCTTTCGTCAGAATTTCTTCTTACTTCCATTTCTGGGCTAACAGTACTCTTGCCGGTTTTCATTTTTACTCTTAGTGGGTCTGGCAACTGTGGATTTTGAGAAATGCAGGGAGGCAGATAGAAAGCTGCCACTAGCCACAGTGGCTATGCTCTTTCCCCATGTTCAGAGGCAGTAATGCTTCTGAATACTAGTTGCCAAACACCATAGGGGTAGGTGTGGAGAGTGCTCTTGTGCTTGGCACCTCCTTATGTGTTGCCTACAGGCATCTGGTTGGCTGTTGCGAGAACAGGATGCTGGACTAGATGAGCCATTGGTCTGATCCAGCCAGCTCCTCTTGTTTACTTACCTTCATCTAACCTCAGTTCCTAGATTAGGGGGTGGTTCCTTCCCTATCTCTATAGTTATGCTCATAGTTCAATCCATGGAATTGTTAGCAATGAGGAAGCAAATACTTGTAATAATAATAATAATAGATGGCCACTGAATACATTTATATAGAGTATTACTGACGTTTTCTTTGTTTAAATCAGAGTGATCAAGAACAAGAGGAGCTTATACTTGGATTCTTCATGTTGTGGGAAATTATTGGGGTGTGAGGATTTTGGGTTTTTTCCTGTATATAATGGGGCACAGAACCTATGTCCCTCCTGATGTCGTTGGGCTCCAACTCCCATCAGCCGCAGGCAGCATTGTGAATGGTGAGGGATGATGGGAGTTGTAGTCAAGCGACATATGGTGGGCCAGAGGCTCCCCACCCCTGGCTTATAGTTTTGGGCTGGGGTGTTTTCCATGCCGTCGTCTCCATTGAAGCTTCACTACTGCCAGAGGTACCCAACATGATTCCCACCAGATGTTGCTGGGCTTCAGCTCTCATCCTCCCCAGCCAGCATGGCCCAAGATGATTACTGGGAGCCGTAGTGCAGCAACATCTGCAGAGCATCTTGTGCCTACCTCTTGCCTAAGGTAAGGATGATTTCCCTGAGAATTCAGTTTCCTAACTTCCCTGAGTTGATTTCTTGCTGAATATCACTGTAACATATAACTACTATTCTCGGGAGAACTCGTGAACAATTGCTCACTTACTTCATTTTCATATTCTTTCAATATCATTTAAAACTATTGCCGTTGTTCCTCCACTTCAGACGGTCCTTTTGGTATAACTTAAATGCTCCCTGTTCAGCTCTTGCATTTGAGATACTCTTTTTTGTCAATGTGATCATCTTCCTTTAACTTAAATCTGAGTTGTTCAGAATTGACTGTGGGTAAATTTAATTCAGGAAAGCTGTTGGGTTGTAGGGTATAATAATTGCTTCCATTAGGAGTAAACCCATTTCATTCAATATTTGCTTTACTCACTTGGTGCCCTTACTAGCTGCTTTCACTAGGGGCTTAACTACCTCTCAGGCCACCTTTAGTAGGCAGTTTTTTGTGTTTGGTAACTGGAAGGCCTTCATGTTGACAATGGACATCTCCACTTGCATACATATTCTCTTGCACATCATGCACACAAGGAGGAGCCAGTTACGATTTGCACGGTGAGATAAGTATTACGATGGCAATAAACCCTACGTGACCAAATACTGTCTTTTCTGACATTTTTGCAAATCAATGAGCCACACTTCCAAAAAGGCACAATTGCACTGGAATTTATGCAGTTGTATCTACTTGTAATGAGTTATGAATTTGGCACACAAAGAGGGAATACTTTTACTGAAGTGAAACAGACTTAATTGAGGTCAGAATTTAGCCTAATGTCTTGTCTCTCTTTCAGTTAAAGGCATCTCTCCAAACTGTGAGCTGGTAGAATGGCAGTTATTACAGAGAGTGCATTCATTCCCAGTGCTTTCAAGTAAAAAATTTGGTGTAGCTTTCCATCACTCCTACTTTTGGTAACACACGAAACTGTACTGGTTCTTTGGTTCCTGAATCTTACTATTTTGGTTAACTGTAAAGGGCAAATAGGGACAGCATTCTAGTCTTGTGAGTTCTCATTTTCTAGGGCTTCTGTCCAACTTACGGTTGCATCTCCTATTGTGGTTGCTAAATAAATATTAAATGGGCAGAAATCCTGTAGAATTTAAGGGAGCTGTGCATGGATATGATGGGTCATTAGTCTTCTTTTAGCTTAATTTGGGAGCCTTTCCCCCTCCTTCCTACCTTGCCTTATCTAATGTAAATATTACTGTAAGACCTTTCCACGAGGTCCTATCATTTTATTTTTTATATGATGCTTAGGATGCCAGCACTTAAATAAACATTGCATTATGATAAAAGTAATGCAAACTGATCAATTCAAGCCATATCTTAGTGATGGTAGCATAGCAATTCTAGTTGTATAATTGGTTATCTTGGATTAACAGCCCCATGCTAATTTCCACTAGGTTCCAATCTACTTGAATTCAAAACCTACTTGAATTTTCTTTTGTGGGAGGTAATTGTTTTCTTAGCATTATTGTATAAAGGGCAACCAGGATACCCAGAACTGATTTACATATTCACTTATAATTCTCAGTCTCAGATAAGATGTTATTTTTTGCCAAATCCTGAATTTTGTTAAGTCATTATTTCCATTATTTTCCTTGCAAGTCTATGTATGTATGTATGTATGTATGTATGGGTTGTTGTTTGTCTGTTTTGATTCCAGTATCAAGAAAACAGCACCAGAGTTGCCCTCTGGGTGCAGGCAACATTTTTTGTAGGCGACTCGGGGATTAATGGCAAAGCCATTATGTGACTACATAATGATTGCTTCAGATCTTGATTGTATTGCTGATACTGGGCTCACATTCCAGCTAGATTACACACTGAATAATGTAGTTGATTCTGTGTTTATGACCTGTGAGAACATATAAATAATCTTTATAATGGCCTATTTTTTTAAGTTCCATTATTCTCCAAAGATTGTATAAAATGTTTGAATTCATTATCTTGTGGCTTTAATGGGTAATGATGATTGAATAACGGGGAAAATATGGGGCTGGTTTTTCTTTCATTGTGCATGAAGAAACATTACCCCATCCCATTCTATTTCCTAATCACATGGAATCTTACAACAGAACACCAAAAAATCGATTAGCTGTGCCCTGTTACCTTTAATAGGACTCCACAAATTCCAGAATTAAGACAAGTCATATAGTAAGCCAGGGCTTTGTTTCAACCGGAACTCACAGGATCTCAGTTCCAGCACCTCTCATTGTGGGTGCCATTGCCATTATAAGAGAACAAGAGAGGTGTTTGTGGTGAGTTCCGGCACCTCTTTTTCTAGAAAAATAGCACTGAGTAAGACATGACAGTATGCTTTTCTTACACCATTAGAAAACACTAGATACAATCATCGTATGTTGGATATAAACTGAATACAATGATTGCAAAATATTTTTGGGATTATTTGACTGAGAGGTGCATTTCTCATATGACACCCCCCCCCAACATATCTCACTAGTTAAGACTTCTTGGAAATACTTGTACACTGTGACTCTGCTGGTTGTACATTTGCTAGTTGTACACTTGCTTTTTGTAACATCTCTTATTGCTTCCCCTTTGCTCCGTTTGCACTCTGCCTCGTGCTTGGCTGTTCCATAGAGTTACATTAGGTAGGTTTGAGCTTAGCATATTGGCCACTTCCTTTCCACCCAAATAGCTCGTATGAGAACAGTTCCTTGCAATTACGCTAATTGTTTCAGCTATGCAAAAGAACACGTGGGCGATAACATCCGAAAACTGCACAAGAGGCCTGTCCACTGTGGTATGTGTGGCATTTTGAGTTGTACATATGTTTGCACAGGCTGTGGAAATGAGGACATTCCCCCCCCCCGACATGATTCCAATATACAGTTGGGTAATGAAGGGCAGTTGCATTGCACTGTGGTGAGGAACCTAAGGCTCAGGGACTGAATGTGGCCATCCAGGGATCTTTATCCAACCCATGGAATGGTCCTTAAGCCAAACTCTCCTTCCCACACTAGTCTTGCTCTGAACCCTACTTGAGTGTTGTTGTTTACATTTGTTATGTTTGTAATGATGTAATTTTTTATATGTTGTAAGCTGCCTCGAGCATGGTTTTAACTTCGGAAAGGTGGCATACAAATAAAATGATTGATTGATTGATTGATAATTCCTCTTGCTTACTTGGATGTGGAGGGGTTGTGTGTGTGTGTGTGTGTGTGTGTAGAGCTATCTGTGCAAAGGTAAGAGACACATCCATTTTTGCCTTTGGCCCTGCCCACCACCTGTATGTAGCCCCCAGAATATGCAGAACATACCCATTGGGTTGTTTACAAATAACACATCAACAAACCCAGTTTTGCTATAGAGTATGCTTGGCTATTGCCCCTCTCACAATGCCTGTTTTCTGTATTCAAGATTTATATTTTTGGAGTATTGTCATCCATCTGTTTCAGAAGACAATGGAGGAGTGTGACTTTTGGGGGTGAAGTCAAACTGTTGGTTGGTTGCAGCACCTGCTGTGGCTGTAGAGACTGATATGGGAGAGACATTTTGTTGTTGTTGTTGCAGCAGCTGGGGCAAATGAAGGCGTCTGGTTGTGCTGCTGCAGATGCACCAAGGAGTTTGTCCTCTCTGTGCTCCTCACAGTGGTCATCCCTTAAGATTTCATTTTTGGTGTGCACCTAAGAACAATATGTGGAACACCCTTCAAATCTAGGTGAAATTGGGTGAAGGGTTGATGCCCACATGAAAATGGAAGGGGATTTTTTTTTGAAATGGCACTTCATCATTATTTCTTTACTACATGCTTGTTGACTAGGCTTCCTATAAGAGATAAAACAACCACAACATCCCGTGTGTGGGTTTGTACTGTTTTCCCCTCCTCCTCCTCCAGCAATGAAAACCTAATTACGAGAGCGTGAAAAATGCTTTTGCTAATGCCTTCTTATAATATGCTCTGGGGGCTGGGAATTATTTTTGTGAGGATTTGGTAGGTAGAATAAGTATTTGGATGGAAGAACTGTTTCTTTTAATGAACTGTATATACTCATGCTGTTAAAATAACATTTTGCAGGAAGTTTGGCAAAAATAATTCTTCACAATTCGAAAAAAATAAAATAAAATAAAAACACCAAAGACTAGATCTTGGAAAGTTTGCAAAATATACTAGGAAAAAAAATTCAGTGCAAGACTATAAATAGCCACCCACATTTTAGTGAGTAAGAGTCCCTTCCAAGTGGCCAGGATATGCCCTCCACACCGCCATTTGTCCCATGATTTTCTTCTGTAGTCCCACTTTCCCCAGGAATAACCAACGGTTACTGCTGTATTGGAACAAACATTGATTGGGGCTTTTTTTTGGCAGATTGATGTTCATTCCAATTCAGCAGTAAACAGTGGGTTTTCCTTGGGAAAGTAGAGGGGCAAACAAACAAACAAAAACCAAAAACACCTATTGGGTCTGTGGCAGGAAATCACATGACAAGCAGAAGAGATCACATGACAATGAAAGTGTAGGCGAGCCCTTATTTTTTCTTTCAGCCATGTGCATGGAGTAGGGCTGGGCAATATCTGGTTTTCAGCATTGCGACATATTGCCAGCTAAACATTGCAATATATCAATATATCATGATGTCCGAAATAAGGATGGAACTATATAGAGGTGAATTGTGGACTGACTAACCCTTGCTGGTGCCACATAGTTGTCCTTGTACAACCCAGTTGCTGTATTACAGGAGGGAATCACTGATGGCAGCCTCTGCATCCTCAGAAGAGTTCAGGCCATCTCGTACCTTGACTGTGAGAGCATTGCTGGGCAGTCGCTCATAGGATCAGACTGCATGAATTTCTAGTTAGCTGAAACTGTAACTTAAGAAGAAAATGCACTATAGACACAATAGTCTAATGCTAATCTGCCCTTCTGTACTTAGAGTTTTCTAAATAGCATCCACTGCTAAATTTGTGGTATTAAATATTCTGATAGGTTGTTTAAGTTTGCACTTATCCTCTTCAAAGCGTTGGTTTTTGCCCAATCTGCCTTGGATAAATGCAACTTCCCTCTGCTGTCTATTACTTGTTTACCTTCCCCCACCGTTATCATGATTTTCACTAAACTTTAATATCTTGCTTCATTTTTTGTCTGTAAGCCCCACTTTGCAGGGAACTTATTCACCATAGTTCTAATACACTGTGGCCTTTCTCTCTCTCTCTTTTAAAAAAGAATTTAATAGTACTAATGTTAAGGAGACTGTACTAATATTAATGAGACAGCCTGGTTAAACACTTTTCAGGGAGAGTAATTAGACTGAGCCAGCATGTCCTTGTAGGCGGGAAGCAGAGATGGTGTGAAGTATATCAAATTAGTTTCAGTGGACATTGTAGGACACTTATCTGGAAGCAAAAGTGATTCATGCTGATGACATGAAGCAGGGGGAGATTTATATAAATGATGCTCTGGACATTCATCAATTCCTATTTAAATAGGAACTGAAACCTGAACCAAAACCTAAAGCTTTAATCCACCCCCAAGCTGAACTATTGTTTAGAACCCTCTGTTGAACCTGAATCAGAAGAGGACCCTAAGAACAGTTCTTGGGTTACTCGTTTTAAATACTGTAAGCATTTGTATGAAAAGAGAATGGTGTTAATGGCGTCAACAACTAGAGTGAATCGCGAGCATCGCACACTAAATTTGGGAGGATGTTGCATATTTTGGCTGGGTTTTTGCACGCCAACCCATTCCCCAAACAGTGCAAGATTCCAGGGGTTCCAGGCATTTACCCAGGGTCCATGATTCCTTTTGTAAATGAGGCACAGAGGAGACTGTGGTGCCTTTGCGATCTATGGTTTATTTACACACATACACAACCTGAACCTGCGATGGAAGGGTTCAGAGCATCAACATTCCAAAAGGGCCTTGCTTCTCCCCATAGTGACAGCCTTGGATTCAAACAAAAAACCAAACACTGCCCTCAAACACTGTTCCAGCTTGCTGCTTTCCTTCTAGGTCACATCACAACTGAGGGCTCATCCGCACTGCCATTTGTCCCATGATTCCTAGTGATGGGTTTAGTTTTGACCTGTCGCTTTCTGGAGGAAAACCCACTGTTTACTGCAGAATTGGACCGGAAATCAATTCACAGAAAAGCCCATTGACATTTTGTTCTGATTCAGTATGAAACAGTGGGTTTTACCTGGGAAAACTGCAGGACAGAACTAAAACCTCTCAGACCTGTGCCTAGAAATCATGAGACAAAGTGAAGTATGGAAGAGTCCTAAGACTCATGTTTAACATGTGTTAGACCACGGCCCTGAGATCCTTTTCATGTATACTACTGCCCAGCCTGGTATCCTCGGTGTGTAGCTGTGCATACTTTGCCTAAATGTATGGATTCTGTTAACAGTAAAATGTATTTGTGTTTTATGTTTTTTTAAAATGTATTGTAACATGTTTGGAGACCTTTGCATGACAAATGATTAACAAGTTTCATAACAATAAATGCAGAACTTTGTAACTGTGTCTGCTGAATGTAACTCTGTTAGTTTCATCCCTGTTTTCTGTTCTATCAAGGTTATTTGGATTTTCTTCCAGTCTTCCGAGGTGTTGGCTATCCCTCCCAATTTGTGTCATCTGCAGATTTAATGAGGATTCCCTCCACTCCATGAGTCATTGATAAAAATGATTGTGAACCCTACTCAAAACCTCTGTCCAGTTTGATTAATGGAAGATGCTGAGTACTATTTTCCAGCCACCTGCGAACCCAGCTGGTGCTGCCATCGTCTACCTTGCATTTAACCAGTTTGCTAACCAAAATATTGTGGGGGATTTTGCCAAATGCTTTGCTGAAAGCAAGCTTAAACTATGTCCATAGCATTCCCACAGTACACTAAACTGAGAGAGGAGATCAATCTGGCAGCAGTTATTCTTGAAAATACAGTGGTTTGTACTAATTATCTTGATAACTGATTATTATATACATTAATCTTATGTAACTTGCTGTAGTTTACTCCTTGCCTCAGTCACGGGGGCGGGGGGGGGGGAGCGGTGAGCAGGATATGTCTCTAGTCCTTTGGCATCTATTCCATTTTCCAGGATTTGTACAGGTAGACAACGTTGCTTCGTATCCCTAAGGTGCAGTTTGTCTGGCCCTGAGCTCACTTTTAGGATAGCTAGGCATTTCCTGACCAACTTTTTAACTGCAGTCCTGACCTCTCAGCAGCCATGCTGCTTATGAGAGGTAGAAGTTTCCTTCTTTGGGAGAAGAGGAAGCAAAGCAGGAGTTGAGCAGTTCCAACTTCCCTTTGCCATCCATTAACATTTCACCATGCTTACTGAGCAGCAGGTCTACCATTTCCTTAGTCTTCCTCCTGCTTTCAGCATACCTGGAAAATCCGCTATTGTCATTCTTGGTATCCTTTGGCATCCTGAGCTTTAGTTCTCCTGACCTTGTCCCTACAAGTCAAGGCTCTTTGTCTGTATTTGTCATTGGCTGCCTGTCCCTTCCTTACATTTGTTGTACATGTCTTTTAAAAAAACCCCAACCCAAACAGCTCATTACAAAGCTTTTTGTGCAGCCACATTGAGTTTTCTTAAAGATGCCTCCCATTTTTCTTTCTTATTGGAATTGTTTGTGGTAGTGCTTTCACTGACAACCTTCATCAAGACTATTCTCCTTCTCCACCATTATGTCCAGTCATGAAATTCTGCCTGGAATTCCTATGCGTTTATTTCAAATCAGTTTTCCTTTTGATTGACTGAGACATCAAATTGTCTGTATAGAACAGCTTCTGCAGACTGAATGTCTCCAATGCACCTTTGGCCTCTGACACAATACTATGAAATGGAGGCGTTTTGTGCATCCAGTAATGCACAGAAACGCGCATGTGAATTGACTTGTAGAAAATTGTCTTAATTCACAAACTGACGACTGCAGTTATTTAACAGGCATTCAGTGCCAGCAGGCGCTGAGGGGAGTACAAGAAGCAACACAGTTCCTGCCTGGGGAATTTACAATCTGCAAAAGATACTGGGCAAAGAGGCTGAATGAGTCGGAAGTGGAAGATCTGCGAGGATTAAGGGGGTAGTTGGAGCAGGGGTGGGAATCCATTGGTCTCCAGATGCTGTTGGACTACAGCTTCCATCATCCTCAGCCAGTATGGTACATGCTCAGGGATGATGGGAGTTGTAGTCCAACAACATCTGGAGGGTTCATCTCTTGGTTAAAGTATTGTCCAGCTGGTGGGCTGGCACCTATTGCACTGCAACCCAGCCTAAGGTGGGTCATAACAGCCTGGGGTTCCCAGGCCTTTTAAAGCTATGTTATATGGTCTTGGAACAGATTATTTCTGCTGGATTTTAAATGCTGTTTTGCTTCTTACGCTGATTTTTCATCATTAAATTGAATTAATTCGTTGAACGAGTTTTGATTGTGTGTTGTCTTTAACTCTGTGTGAACCAGACTTTGTTGACTGGGCGGCGAATAAATGTTCTAAAAATAAATAAAATGGTTTTGAAAAATTAAGAACCAGGTCACTAAATGGTTGCTTTGGCTGAAGGTGGGTCTTAGGCCTGAAAAGTTTTAATACTACTAGGTTAGAGCGAGGTTAGCTGGCAATGGTAAAGGTGAAGTGATTGAATAGTCAATTCCCCTACCCATTAGGTTAACTTTGAATAGTTGATCAAGATTAGTTCAAACTATAGGTTAATACTGTATTGGTTAATGATGCTTTGGATTAATAACTACATGGTGTGTTAAATGTATTTGTACTGGATGCTGATATTGAAGACAGAGGCAGAGCATCTCAGTAGGAAAATCTTATCAGGCAAGGGCAGAAAACTGAGTTGGAATTTGCTTGAAATAAACAAGGCACTTGTCAAGCAAATATTTGTGCAAAGGATGTTCAGTCTGATTTTGAACCCATTTGATGGTCTCTGTGTAAACAACATTGGGCTGATCTGTTCAAGCAGCTGAACGTGTAGTTGGAAAAGTTTTGCTAGAGCCTGCAGTGGAAGTTGCTTTAGCCTTCTCTCGTAAGAGTTTTGCTATTGATTTAATAGGTTTCCTGAACTCTGACCTATGCAGGGAAGCGTCTGCTTGCATTAGACCCAAGGGCTAAAATCATTAACTATCTGGAAACACAAATGCTTCAGCGCATGCTCCGTATTGACTTGTAATTTGTATTTTGTCCTAGGCAGATTTGGCATTTGCAACAGTTCTTATCTTAGCTTTTTCTGAACAAATTTTGCTGCTGTTTGGAAAACTTGCTGCGTTGTAGAGCATTGGCTTTATCCCATTAATATGGAATACAGTGCTATTACGTGTATGGATTTAGAAGCAATACAGATTAAGGGCTCACCCAGACTTTCTTTTGTGCCACGCTTTCCAGGCAAAGGCCTGCACTTTCCACCTCTGTCTGTGTGGGTATTTTTCATCCTGTCGCTTTCCCTAAGAAAACCCACTGGTTATACCACTGAATTGAAACAAACAGCAGCTGGGGTTTCTGTGGATTACAGTGGTACCTTGGGTTAATAACTTAATTCATTCTGGAGGTCCATTCTTAACCTGAAATTGTTCTTAACCTGAGGTACCACTTTAGCTAATGGGGCCTGCAGCGCTGTCGCCGCGCAATTTCTGTTCTCATCCTGAAGCAAAGTTCTTAACCCGAGGTAATATTTCTGGGTTAGCCGAGTCTGTAACCTGAAGCATCTGTAACCTGAAGCATCTGTAACCCGAGGTACCACTGTACCATTTGTTCCAATTCAATGGTAAACAGTGGGTTTTCCTGGGGGAAGCAGTGGGACAAAGAAGAAACTGCTTGGACCTGGAAAGCATGTTGCAAAAGGAAGCCTGGAGGAGCAATATGTTCATGGGCAGTGTTCCCTACCCAAATTTTTATTTGCCGCTCATCAGATTTTCCCATGAATTTGTGTGGTCACCTGCTGCTGCCTCCCTGAAGCACCACCCTAAGCAAGCCAGTCAAACTGAAGCAGGGAGCTTCAGTGTGCAAGGCAGTTGGTAAGCATCCAGCTTCTGTTTGTTTCTGAGATGAACCACGTCAGCCACATACATATAATACAAAAACAATACCAAAAATTCCCATTATGGGAATTAACTTTTTAAAATGTTCTTTGTTTATCCATTTGTTGTGTGAGAAATTTAATGAATTGGTACTTTGGAGAATACATGGAATTATTATTTTTTGGATGAAAGATGCTATATAAATGCAAATGATTACTCTTCACAAATTCCTGTTCCTTTTAATTATCCCAATTTAGCTATGAATTAACAAAGCAGTTGGAGAGAGAGAGAGTGACTTTGATTGTGGTGGGACTGTATGGAAGTACAACAAAAACAGTTGTGGGTTATGCAGGGCAAAAGTTTTGTCAACAAATAAAGAATGCAAACATCAATAAACTAAGGGACAATGTGGTGTAGTGGATGCTGTATTGCAGCACTTCTCAAATTTCCCACCATTGCAGGCCACCTGGAAATTGGTGGGTGTCTTGATGGGCTCCTCAATAAACTTTTTTTTTTGTTCTGCAGAGTGAAGCATATAACTCACACTTTCATAACATGTTTTCCCTTCCATGCCAGCATCATTGTCAAAACCACTGCCATCAGAGCCTTGTTAACTTGCTTGGCTATTCAGGTCCTGGCCAGAATGGCCTCAATATCTGCTGTCAGGAGGTGAGGGAGGAAATCAAGTGTGGGGCAAGGTACAATAACTATTGATTGTTCAACAGCCTTTCCACAAACCAGCTGAATGGAGGTTGTGGACCACAATGGGCTGAAGCAAAGCAACAAACCACAATAGTCCTTTTGAGATTGTCTGTCTATGTATACCGGGTTCACCAAAAGAGAAAAATAGTCTTGCTCCCTTTCCAGAGGACTGCACCAACACTTCAGTGCTGGAGAGCCATGTCTGGCAACCCAGACTATTATTATTATTACTACTACTACTACTACTACTACTACTACAACTACTGCTATTACTGTTCTCAAAGCTACAAACATGAGTCTCACCAAACTGCGGGAGGCAGTGGAAGACAGGAGTGCCTGGCATGCTCTGGTCCATGGGGTCACAAAGAGTCGGACACGACTAAACGACTAAACAACAACTATTACTACTATTACTTGGATGGAATACTTCCTAGAAGCCCTACTTATGCAGCCTTGAGTTCCATGACAGAAGAAAGTCAGTATATAAATGTAAGAAATGTGTGTATATTCATCCCCTGGCAGTTTCATTTATTTGCTCCCTTATCCCTCTCTGCTGTCAACATTCAGATAAAAAATATATCAGGGCAGAGTTCTGCTTTGTTCTAAACTTACTCTGTAAAAGCACCCTGGTCGCTGCCCACATTATATACAAAATAAATAATTGGTCTATGGCCAGCCACCCCAGATATTTCATTTCACTTTCAAACCTTTCTATATTACTATACACAAGGCAGTTTACAACCTGAAGAAGCAACAAAATAAACAGCAAAGATAATACAGCTAATAACAATCTGATCCAATAGGAAAATGTCACAATAAAAACATAACTCAACATAATGTATCATAATGTGTTTTACAACTCCCCTCCTTGAAAACTGGTGTGTGTGTGTGTGTGTGTGTGTGTGTGGCAGGGAATGTCAATCTGGGCTTTGTGCTTAAAGTGGTCCCTTGAATGTGCATCAGAAAGTTTCATCCCATCAGTGTTCCAAGCACATGTTGTATTAAATTGTGTGCTGAAACCCCCCCCCCCCACTTTTTAAATGTGTGTGGTATTCAGACTTGAAGCATAGAACCGTGTCCTACGTGTAAGTACCAAATCTCATTGAGAACCCAGGCACAGAGTGCACCCCCGCCCCCGGACAGAAGATTAGTGTATTGATAGGAAAACAGATTGAAACAGAAACTTTATGGGATTAAAAATTGGCCACAACTTTATTGATAAGAGATGGAGGTAGGCTTTGACTCAGGCATTGGGTGTATATCCTGAGTTGGCCCTTGTCCTAAAAACAGGAATTTTTATCAGGGTTGTGGTTGGGTTAATGACCATCTCAAGATGCAGGTCAATGAAGCTGGACCCCTCCAGGTTACTATTGTAAGTTCTATGGCTCATCTGCGCTCCACTTGACTTCAGGACAGAACATCTTCCCAGACCCCTTTACTGTGATATTGTGCTTGCATGGGGTTGGTGGAGTGATGCACCAAGTCACCCACCACACCCGAAACTAGACTAAGGATTCCACACAACGCCTTATCCATCGAAGGTTGTGATGATTGTTATGAGGAAGGCAAAACCCTCAAAATGGGTCCAATTTGTTTGGAGGCAAATTCTTTCCCGGCCTCAAATACTGTGAACATTTTGAACCACATCAAAGTCTAAGAGCCACAGAACAAAGAGAATGGATTATAGGGTGGGCAGGAGGGTGGGGCCAAGTGAAGACATCTGCACTCTGGTCCACCGCTCTTCCCAGGACTACTTAATTGGCCAGTTTAAATGCAAGCCCCTGTGGCTGGCCAAGGCGATTCCAATGGCCAACTGCAAAGGGAAATGATTTCCTCCATGCCCCAAGGAGAAAAGCTGGGCCAGGCCGCAACTGCCACCCCCTTGGAACTCAGTGAGCAACCCTTCTGCAGTGTCACTGTCCAAGAGAGGAAAAAAGAAATGGAATGCTGAATGGACTGTTTAGACCAGAGGCCTTAACTTACCTTCAATCAGAGCCAGGGAAACTATAGCACTTCAGCTCAGTCTAGCTAGCATACCCAGTTGCCAAGGATGATGGGAGTTGTAGTTCCTTAACATTAAAAGTTCACAGGTTTTTGAAAATTGGCATAAGCCATGGAATTCAGTGAAAATTATTGGTTTAAATGTGTATCTGAAATACACACGAAAGCTCATACCAATAACAAACTTAGTTGGTCTCTAAGGTGCTACTGGAAGGAATTTTTTTTATTTTGTTTCGACTATGGCAGACCAACACAGCTACCTACCTGTAACTAGAATTATTGGTTTAAGACACTTTCCAGAATTAGGACTATAGTTTTAGTCTATATCACCCCCCACCACCATCCAGGTAGGCTCAGGACATGTAATTTAAAGAAAAGGGATCGTGAGCACTCGTTCTCACTAATACAATATCTCAGTCCCACCCCCACCACTGAAATTATACATCAGAGTAGAGATGATACAGTATTACTGCTGAACTCAGTCCTTAGTGTATTAGAGCTGCTATTGCAGAAAGCAGATTACTTACTGATCACTGCTTTATCGCAGGCTGTGGGAGGATTTTGAAGTGACCCCCCATTTTTTTTTTAATTAAAGTTGTTTATTACTTATTCATTATTACTTATTCATTAAGGCCATCTTTTGCTGCTACCATGCAATAGGCAGTCTTTCCAGTAGTGTTTTTTATTATTAAAAAAAATTGCTTACATACAAATGGCTATCAATAAAGGAAGCCTTCATCATGGAGGAGGCTGGGGGCCTGACATGCATTAATAGTGCTATTATCCCCAGGCAGCAAAAAAAGGCTATTAATGTATTTCACTGCAACCAGCAGTGATGATTTTCCATGGAAGTAATGATTCAAAAGTGTCCTCTTGCCACCCTAGGGGAAATCATGACACTTTGTCACATCAAACATCTCATTCAGATACCTTAGTTTTTGCAAGTGGGGAGAGTCATTCTGTCATGTAGGGCAGCCTTCCCCCAAACTGGTGCCCTCCACCCAAAAAGAAGGTGCTTTGAATTATCATTTCAGTATTTACAACTTCCACATGCAAGGAATTGATTTCCTGACCTTGAATTCAAACTGTTTTTTTTAAAAATAATATTTATTTCTTTTCCAACAATTTAAACACTTCAAAAAAAATAAACAATACAATACAATACAAAAACAATACATAACACTAACACATTAAACTAACAAAACAAAACAAAAACAATTTAAAACACATCAAACAGTTTCAATATCTTATCTTTCATTCACTTATTTCAATGACCTCCTCACACCTCCCTTTTTGTATTCCACTTCTGTTAATTGTTTCAGCAAATCCTTTCCATCTTCCTCTGCTTTCTATCCTTTAATTATCTTAACACGTTCTAACCTTATTTTTCCCTTTAATACTCTATTAATCTATTTATACTTAATTCCTTATAACATTTCTACTAAAGCCATATAACTTCATTCCAACATTTTCCTAACTTTCATTAATTTTGAATTCAAACTGTTATTGTAGTAACAGCAGATACGTTTTAGCTAGCTCACTTCCAACGGATGCTGCAAAAAAGGGAAAAAGTAAGTATGAGCTATATTTTCATTTCCAGCTGATGCTTGGGGCGTGAATGAACTAAAGGAAGGCTAGAAGCATGTTACAAAACAAAACAAAACAAAACAAAACAAAACAAAACACCGTAGCAACTTGTATATGAAACCATCAATGAAGGTTGTAGGTTTTCCTCCATTTAATGCCTTGGATTATCATGGATAATAGTAGTTTTTTGTAAAGTCAGTAGAAGAGGAATTACAAAATTCAAGGCCTTCAAGATACATATGTTAATAATGCAACAATGATACACTATTAATGCAATCTCTTAATTCCTTAAAAACTAACTTCTTTTCTATAGGAGGTAAAGGAGATAAAACCCTTAGTTAACACCATATAGCCAACTTGATTGAGGGCGAGTCCTTTTCATCAAACACTCAGCATATCATAGAATCATAAAATTGTATAGATGAAAGGGGCCACAAGGGTCATCAAGTCCAACCCCCTGCAGTGCAGGAATCTGTCACCCACGGCCCTGGGATTAAGAGTCTCATGCTCTCCTGACTGAGCTATCTGGCCTCAGGGCAAAGCTAGAAATGTGAGGCCATTGCATAGATGTCAAATGTGTGTTTGCTACATTCATATATACAGCCTTTCTCTTTCCGCAAGCATGGAATACATGCGGCAGAGAAGTACATCAACCCAGGGATGAGTAGATTCCTTTAGTTCTGCTCCATTATTTCATAGTTCTTTGTTTCTGCTCTGATTTCCATACAGCAAGAATGTAGAATTTTGGAATGTTGATGGTAAACCTATAAAAGATGCCGTATTCATTCTTTTGATGTATAAATAGTTGAGAGCCCAAGAGAGAGAGAGAGACTTATTTGTTGTTGTTGCCTTTCCGGAGGTCTGAACCATAAAGTAAAATGTAAAACAGCAAATCTTGAATAGAAAATACCTTGAATAGAAAATAATAATTGCTTTGCTCTGAAATTTTACACACACACACACACACACACTGATTTCCTGCGGACACTCTGGAAATATAACCCTAGAGGAATGCCAGAAGCTTTGGAGAAATTGAGCAGATCTTTGTAATCATCGTCACATGCTGGTTGGGACTTTTTGGTGCTTTTGGTTTTGCTGATTGAAACTCCAAGGTTCTGATTCAGATAATTGGTTGTTGGGTTTTTGTAGGTGTTAAGGGTTTAGTTTGGATTTAAGGCAGCTGAGAGATTTTAAATTCCACTTTACAGCTGAATTGCTTGGGGAGGTAAAAAACCCTTTCTGAACAATTTTTATTTTATTTTTTTGGTCTGGGTTTGGGGTTAATTTCCTGATAGAAATTGTCAACACACTTTATAGAGGATGGACTACTGGTGACTGGAATTCATAACAGGTACAGACAAGAACATCAGATACCTGGGGAAAGAGTTTGGCTTCTCAATAATGTGGCAGATCACTTCTGAGGAAGCTGAAGTTCCTCAGGAGAGAGAGGTGCAAATATACTGACTGTCTTCCGCCAATGGCCCTTCATCCCCAAAGTATTTGTAACTCTGAAATTGTACTGTATTTCATTTGATGTACAGGTGCATTGCTTAGCACTTACCTCAAAACACGAGTTACTTTACCCTTTTTGTTACTGTATTCTTGTGGAGTGCTGTTTAAAATAATTATCCTGTCATTTGTAACTGAGGCTCTCAGTGGCTATAAGTGCAAGCAGCTTCGCTCCACAGTTTAATATTGTATCCTGCATGCATAAATACTTCACAGCCGTATTTTTCTCCCATATAAATTGGAACTTTCTAATATGCTGTTCCTGAACATTTATTATAGCTCCGAGCAATGCATTTCAATTGGTTTTACAAACATTTTTATGGAGATACCCTGAAGAGCAAAGTCTAAACAATTGGTTTGTAGATTTTTAGTATCTCAATTATTTTCTTCCACAAAGACCCAATATTCAGTAGAAAATACATAAAGCATATTTGCGTTTCAGCCTGGCTATTAAAGTTGGAGAAAATTTATGGGGAGAAGAGGAGAAAAAGCTGAGTCAGTTATCTCACTGTGGTTGGGATATTGCTGATTTGATTTGCAGTTATCGTAGGAGCACAGAAATTGGAATATATTATCCTTGTCTCATTTTCTAGCTCCTATAATAACCAATATCTAACATTATGCAACATTAGGAAATGGACGGAATAAACCTCTTCAGTGTATCATGATGCTGATCTCTGCTGTTTATAGAGTTTTCAGACTGTATAAAAGGTCACTGTTCATACTAACCAGCCTACTGAAGCTTTTCTTCCTGAATGTGACCTCTAGGTGATTTGCCACATGATGGCAGAATAGGGCTGTGTAAATTGGGGTCAGGAATCGCTGGGAACAAAGGTGTGTCCTGGGTACTTTAGCATCCTTTCTTTATGAACTAGAAGAAGTGTGTGCAGAAGGTAGACTGGGTTGAACTGCCACAGATGGACAAGCATTTCTGACTTCAAACCATAGCAGCAACAAAATTCCTATTTATCTGCAAAATTTGGGCTGTTGAAATGAAGAAAGCTAACCACACACACAGAGACAGACAGACAGACAGACAGACAGACAGACTGATTGACTTTAACTCCATTTCATTTCTGGTACTGAAAACAAATGTCTAGCCTCAAGATGTGCTGAAAAACACACAGTTCTCTAATTATGACTGTGTGAGTCTGGTTGGAGGACTGCGAGTGCTTGACTCTGGTTGGTGGACTGGGGGGGGGGGTCTAGCAAAAGAACAAAGTAGATCTCACAAGCCTGAAGTCTGTCCACCCTGGCCGGTCTAAAGATTGATTTTCACACTGAACATTGACTTAGCCAACACTCAGGAATTGCTGTTTTGCAAGCCTCATTAATTGTTATTAGACAGATGAAGTATGGTGACAAACAGGGGTATTAAAATGACATTTATATTTGGTAGGAGGAGGGGGGGGTCTGGTGAAAGCATTCTTCAGTATATGGATGAACACACCAAATGTGGAATTATGTGCCTCTGGAAATGTTCTTCTCCATTTTCATCGTAAAAGTGCTGTGAAACCTTCCTTATTTCATTGGGCTTTTGAGATTTCTCCCTAGAGCAATTTTCACAACAAGGTGGTACATTTTGTAGTTAGTTATTGGCTTTTTAATTTTTGAAGTTAGTTTTATTATTGTAGTGTTTGTTTATAACCACCTATATTGCAAGATAGAACACATGCTGGAAAAGCAGAGTGTATGTATCTTTTTTCCTATAAAGCAGTAAATGACCACAGGGTAACTGGCAACCTGTAATAATCAGGTTGTTCAAAGTCTTCATTTCAAACTGAGTATCTTGTGCTTGTATACATTGCTTCCTCCCTCATTTTTAATTATTAGCACACAGCAATGCATTTTACATGTTTTCATATTGTGCTAATGATGCATTTGCTACCCATGGTTGGATTTTTGTATAGGCAGCTTGAGTAATGACGTAGGAGTGTGCTTCAATCAGTTCATTTTTATTATCTCAGTAATTCTTACAATTGTGCAATAGGTCTGTATTATCCATGTTTTGCTAGTGGAGCAGCGAAGCAACAGTGACTTGCTTAAGGCTATTTAGTGAGTACATGACTGAACCAAGATATTAACCTCATCTTCTTGGGTTGCATGCTTTACAGACTGCATGCTGTCCCACTGTCAGACAAATATAGAACACTAGAGGCAGGACTTTTTCAGTGTTAGCCCGCTCATCTTTTTGAACTCTATTGTGAAAGAGGTACACCCACATGACCCCATTTATATCAATTTTTAAATGGACCTTAAAACCTCTTCTGCCTTATTTTATTGAGATATTCACTGACACATTTTTAGTTTGCTGTTTTAGTTTCAAATTGGATTGTTGTTGTTGTTTTTCAACCCCTGTTTTAGCCAGTTTTTATAAACTACTTCTTGAGAGCTTTGACCTGGAAGGTGACATGAATCCCACAAGTAAGATACAGACTTCATTTGCGTGCACAGCGATTGCATATGGGAGAATGTGGTATTACAGTGACAGTATATAAACTCCCAGCTTATATACATTCATTTAGAATATCTTTGGAAAGTCATACAGTCGCGCATGGAGAGAGCCCTCTCTCCCTGTGATGGATCTTCCTGTTCCAAAGTTCCTCACTGGGTGGAGAGAGCCCTCCATTGTGTACATGCAGTAGCAGCTTCCAGGAGCTGCAGTTATTGCAGATGCTGACCAGAGCATCCTCACATGCCCCCATATAATGCCATTCATGAAAGATCTTCACTGGCTGCCATTATGCTACCAGGCCATATTTAAGGTTCTTCTATTGACTTATAAAGTCCTAAACAACATAGGACCCAGCTACCTGAGGGAGCATCTTCCCCCATACTGAGCTGCTGAGCCACTGATATCAGCTAATGAGGGCCGCCCAGGTGTGGCACAGCCTGCTGAAGTCTATTTTGTGGAGACAAGGAGAAGACCTTTTTTTTTTGCAGTGGCTTCCTCTCTGTGAAATCATCTCCCTTTTTAGTTGTGGCAGGAACTGTTGGTTTAGGCAACTCCTGCAAACAGATCCTTTGCTCCAGACCTCCTCTGGCTTTTAGTACCATTTGGTTTAATGTTTTTTGTCAGGTGGGACATTTTGCTGTTTTGTACTTCAGTGGCTGGTGTGGTGGGGCTGTGCCTCTTACTTGACCTTTCTGTGCCAACCTCACTGTGCTCTGTGCCAGCTTCACTGCTGCTGCACCCTTTTCCATCCAGGTTTTCTTCAGTGACTCATCTGGACAAAGATCAGGTACCTGGCAGAACCCCACCTTGCTACACACTGCTGGTTCTGTGTGTGGAGTTTATTGTTGTGTTTTGAATGCTATTGCAGCATTCAAAAGGTCAGCAACCTTTTTCAGCCATGGGCTGGTCCACTGTCCCTCAGACCATGTGACGGGCTGGACTATTTTTTTGGGGTGTGTGTGTGTAATTAATGAGTTCCTATGCCCCACAAATAACCCAGAGATGCATTTTAAAGAAAAGCACACATTCTACTCATGTAAAAACACCAGGCAGGCCCCACAAATAACCCATAGATGCATTTTAAATAAAAGGACACATTCTACTCATGTAAAAACATGCTGATTCCTGGACTGTCCGTGGGCCGGATTTAGAAGGCGATTGGGCCACATCCGGCCCACGGGCCTTAGGTTGCCTACCCCTGCTGTATACCATCTTGGGATTTTATGGCAGGCAGCATAAAATACACATGTAAATAAACAAACAAAGTTTTAGAATTATCTTTAAAAGTGAAACATCTGAAAATGTCTTGATATTTGAAAAAGTGCAACTGTGAAGAGAAAGAAAAATCTAACCATTGGGGTTAGAGTTCCTTTCCTAACAGTTTGTCCCCATTTTTTAAACGAGGACATAAAATGTGACCATTAGAGAACCGGTTTATCATTGTTTTCCATATGCTTGCACAAAGAGCAGAAATAAACGCATTTTGGGGTGTGTTTTTTTTAGGAAGAGTCACAAAAATTATTCAGTAGAATGCCCTAAACTTCTTAAGTCCCCTGCTAGGCCTAAATTTCCAATGTGTTTTCTTCATTGTTATCCCTCTATCATTTGCACTGTGTCTAATACATTATTGGAAGCATGCAAGTAAATTTAATTTCCGTACCAGCTGTGGTCTCTTCCTTTTGGCACACTGTGATTGTGTGCCTGTGTTCAGAATTAAAATAGAAATGGCTTTTCACGGTGTCTTCCTGATCTGAGGGATTCTGCTAAGTACTGAGCGACAGAACGGCAGAGGGTCTGGTTGAGTCAGGAAGGGATTGCATCCCCAGGACACTGCCTGCCCACACATTATGTGGGTTTTATAACTGTGGTAGATAGTAAGACGGGGAGGGCACACCTGCACAGGTGATGGTAGAATCCTGAGCATTTGTGGCTCTGGTCCAGCCACAGCTTTTCTCTTAGCATCGGCTCACGGTGGAAGAAGGCTTGGACAGAGATATTTGGAATAGCCGAGGAGGACCATTGCAAACTGACGTGATGTGGATATACAGAAAACTGAAAAATGAGAACCCAAGATTAACTGATTTGCCCATCCCTACTCTAAACACCTGGGACGTGGGTGGCGCTGTGGGTTAAACCACAGAGCCTAGGACTTGCCAATCAGAAGGTCGGCGGTTCAAATCCCCGCGACGGGGTGAGCTCCCGTTGCTTGGCCCCTGCTCCTGCCAACCTAGCAGTTCGAAAGCATACAGTGCAAGTAGATAAATAGGTACCATTCCGGCGGGAAGGTAAACAGCATTTCCATGCAATGCTCTGGTTCGCCAGAAGCGGCTTAGTCATGCTGGCCACATGACCTGGAAGCTGTACGCCGGCTCCCTCAGCCAATAAAGCGAGATGAGCGCCGCAACCCCAGAGTCGGTCACGACTGGACCTAATGGTCAGGGGTCTCTTTACCTTTACCTTTACTCTTAACACATTTTTAATGGTATATGCCTAGAGGCAAGTGTAAATTATGAAAGCAACAAACCTGCCTTTGCAAACAGGTTCCTTTTAGGGAGTTGTGACTGGGTGTGACTCTGTGTTGAATGTAGCAAACTTGGAAAGTCTCTATGTGCCTCTGAGTATTGAAAATCACCTGGTGACGAAAGCAAAATTAAAACCTGGCTGATTTTATTTTTGGTGACGGTGGGGAGGCATTAAAAGCTAACTCCCATTGACTTATAAGGCAGCCCAGGGAATGGGGAAGCTAGCTCCCACATCTTCCTTTGAAAAATCCCTTTTGAGCTACAAAGCTGGTGATAATCTCTAAATATTGACTCTTGCATAAAATCTTGGTATCGTGTGCTGAACAAAGCCAAATGGAAAGAGTGGAACACAGAGCCAGGCAGGCCAGCCTATCTGATTGCTATAGATATGTGGATGGAGGTTGGCTTACGAGGATTATATTTCCAGTGATAAATGTCCGTGAAGGCTGATTTCCCAAGACACAAAATAAACCTTTTTTTAAAAAACGAAATAAAATCCTACTGAAAATAAAATGTACAGATAGGCAAAGGGAGAAAAATCATGACACTGTGTCATGGCTGGGTCTTGGTTAACTGTTGTTAAATGATGCCCCTAGAGGTCTCTGCAAGTGTCAATGGTAGATGTTTGCTGCTGAAAAATTATATAACTGGAAATGTCTATGTCAATTCCAGTTTTTAGTATCACTCCCCCGGAAATGTTACTCTACCAGTTTAGTTGCCTGAAATGTTCCATTGCATGTGGCAGCAGTGAAGTATTTATTTGGTTGGTTATTAATAACACTTGCGTGCCACTCCATAATGCAAGGTTCTCTGGGTGGCTTACAGTGAACAATTATTTTATATATCTATATACAGCTCTCCAATGGAATGGTTCCCCAAACAGTAAACAACAAGACAAAATCAAATCAAAATCAGCTTGGTGCCACAGATCGACCATAAAAGAAATGATAAAAACCTGCAATTAGGACAGCAGATTAGAACAATTAAAACTCAATAAGCCTCAGAGAATAAAAATGTATTGCTTGGCACCAACAAGGCAGCAATGTAGGCGCCAAGTAATCTTCTCTGCAGAGAGAATTTCACAGATGAGTCATAATTGAAAAGGCCCTTTCTCTGGGTACAAACCATCTTGCCTCACAACACAGGTGCACTCAGCCTCACTTCTTGATCTCAATGAATGTGTAAATTGATGTGCTCTGCTGTACAGTGGACAGCTTCTGACATCCTTGCATTTCTGGCACCCAATAATTCGTCCAATAGGAACTCAGAGCTGCCTCCTTGTGGTTCCCACACAGCATGCTATATAGCTGGAGAACTTGCCATGGGTTTTGGACCATTCGTGAGTCATTCGCAGAGCAAATGCAAAAATTCTGGGGAGGGGAGGAAAGGACAGTTTAAATCTGATGCACAGGCAAAACACACACGTGTTATGTTGGAACATTACTGGAATGGTAGGTTAAGGACGAACAAGTAAAAGAGGTAATGATTAGATGGGCTATGGACATAGGTAAAACTATTGAACTTTCATCATGGGAAAAATTATGGATGGAAAGTTGGAAATTTACGGCTTGTGAAGTGACAAAGGAAAATCTAATAAAGATGTTTTACAGATGGCATTTAACACCAACCAAAATATGTAAAACGTATAAAACAAAATCAGATCTGTGTTGGAGGTGTAGTCAAGTAGAGGGGACACTCATACATATGTGGTGGACAGGTGATAAAATTAAAGGCTTCTGGGATATGGTGTATGAAGAGCTAAAGAAAATGTTTAAACAAAACTTTGTTAAGAAAACAGTGAAATACAGATAAGTTAGTTTCAATTAGGAAGAATGAACTGTTGTAAGACTGACAGAAGCCCAAAGAACAAAAGAACAAAAAATACGAAAAAGATGAAATATTTAAGAAATCTCAGTTTTATTAGGAAAATGGATGACACGGAAGAGGTAGTTGTTTAAAATGTGTGTTTGATCTGTAAAGTATTAGTTTAATAATGAATGACTTAATGTCATTTTATTTATGATTTTCTTTTTTCTTTATTAAGATTTAACTGTATCAGTGTATGATATTTATGTATGTTTCTGTTTTTCTTTTTTCTTTTCTTTATTCTTTTTTGTAATCTTTCTTAATTTCTTTTTTCTTTTTCAAGTTTGTAAGTTTTGATTTGTATGTATTTGCAACAAAACAAAAAGAAAAAGAAAAAAGAAGTTTTTTCTTGGGGATATTAGACACAGATATAGCCAGAGTTAATAAGAAAATATTACTTTACGCTACAGGGGCTGCGAGTACACTATTTGCCAAAATTTGGGAAAAAGAAACAATCCCAACAAAAAAAGAGTGACAAGATAAACAATTTGACTATATTGAATTGGCTAGATTTACAGAAGCCATTAGGGGTCAGCCCAAGCAAAAATTTCAAAAATAATGGGGAAAATATAGAGAATGCCTTAAAAAGCGGTGCCCTCTAATTAATACTTGGACTTGTTTCGATTAACTTCTGCAAAATAAATTATGGCATAAAAGTTAAAAACAGAAAGAAAATGGGTAATAATGAACTAAGAAGGAGACAGTTTACCAAAAAAGAAAAGAGAACTGTGTTGAGGATGAAGGAAGTCAATTGGAAGAAAAGAAGAATTGAAATATGATACAGTATATATATATTGTGTAATCTGTGTACGTTTCCGTATGCTACTATGTTTTATTTTTATTTCTTTGATTGTGTATTATTACTTTTATGTTTAGTTTTATGAGTATGTGTGTATGTGATGTAAAATTATATATATATAACACATGTTAATGTCTTTAGTAGAAGGCAGGGAAGCTATTGATCTAAGAATCTCTGTTCTCTGTGTTGAGCAGAAGAAAGCAAAGAGGCAGCTACACACCAACAAAACTGGGCATATTGATTTCACAGATGGAGAAACCTTGTTTTTCAATTCTTCTTTAACACTCTCATTTTTGCACTTGGAAAAAAAGATTCCACTGAAGGAGGTTTATCCTGTTACTGGTGTGGCATCAGGAGAATGACATCAGGGATGTGTTGTAAACAGGCTGTCAGTCATGTTCTGGAAAGAGAGAGAGAGAGAGAGAGAGAGGTAGACAAACCTCACAAAACAGCTAGTGAATTAGCAAAATACATTTTCCCCTCCCTTCCACACACAATCAGGACCCAGAGTGGGCTAATTAAATCCCACAATCAACAAGAGGCTGCAGATGCACAAGCTCACTCCAGCTTTGCAAATCCTTCTAATTCAAAACTCTTAAGACTTTTCGGGGAGTGTGATTTGTGTTTTAAAGGCTAAGCACGTTAATCTCTCCTACATGCATCATATAATTTAATCTTATTAAAAGGAAATCCACTAAACATCCTGTTTTCCCCATCAAAACTTCCCCGGTATAAGCCGCTATGTGCAATGAGCGGTAAAGGTACACTCACCACCTGTGTAAAATCAAAATACAAAGCCACTCTCGCAGAAGTAATGTATGTTGCTGCTTTTCCTCTTGTGTGGCGCCTATGTACCATCCTATCTCATCATAACCATGCTGCTGCTAAGGTTTGGCTTAACATGTTTGCTGAACTTCAGTTATCCCCTGCCACTATGAGCAATAAGCAGGCATTGTGGGATATGTAGTCCAGCAATATCTGGAGGGCCAAAGGTTTTCTAAGCTGTTGCAGTCCAGCTCCACTTATCCATACGTCCTGGGGAAAGTGAAAATATTTACATAATACAATGTGCACACACTCAGGTAAATGGGGATGTTCTTATAAGGAGAGTCATAGTGACCCGAGCCTACACGAACTTCACATAGGCTTGCTTAAGTAAATAAAAATTTGGATGGTTATGTGTTATTCATGTGAAAACTGTAATTTGCACAACTTTTTCGGCAGAGGTCCCACACTTATGCAGCTCTCTCCCCTAGAAAGATTTAGGATTATTCTTTTTTAAGTATGTAAAACTCTTTAAAAAAACCAGGTTGTTTTTATTAATTTCTGCTGCTTTTATTAAGTGCTGCCAATGTTTTAACTGCTGTTGTTCAGTTTTAAGGGGGTGCAATGTGATTTTAATTGGATGGTTAGTTTATTATATTTTACAAAACTGCTTTTGTTAATTGTGCCCTAAAATGTGGTGTACAGTATATATACACCAGTTATAAATAAATACAGCCTTTTAAAAATCAGGCCTGTGCCCATTAATACAGGCAAACATTCCTGTGGAGAGAAGCGGGGACCACAAACAGTAGGTGTTTCTGTTTCTATTTTAGTTTTAATAAGAGGCAGTGGTGATACAAGCATTGCTGACTTTCTCTTCTGAAATAATAAATATTTAGAGCAGAAAGTTACATGTTTGGTTGCCTGTCCTTGCACTTACTTCATATGAGAAAATTGGAGCTTAATACCACCTGTGCAATAATAAGTTCAACATATATTCTTCCATCCTGGCACATATAAATGCATGTGGCATTTACGTGTCACCTGTCCCTGCTGGCTATGGACAGTGCTAACAGGTGTGCAGATCGTACACCCATGTGAAATGAGTTGCATGATGCAGGCATTTTTTGCTGCTAAGCAGGGCTTTTGAATGGCAGCCATTGACAAAAACAACAACAAATGTCAATCGACTTCCATCTGTGACCAAATAGTTTCTAGTTGACATGCAGCATATGCTGAGAACACTGATGCCATTATTTCTCAGCCATTGCATTCAGTTTATTCTTAATACGTACAACTAAAAATAGAATTTCCTTTTTCTAACAGGATTGCATTGCTGACTCTACATTAGTAGAAATATCGGGTGTCTTGTCAGATTTCCCCACACTCTATGTATTCAAACATTTAATAATAATAATAATAATAATAAATTTTATTTATATCCCGCCCTCCCCAGCCGAAGCCGGGCTCAGGGCGGCTAACAACAATCAAATAATCAAAAAATCAAATAATCACACAATCTAAAAATATTTCATTATAAAAATTAATTAATTTCAGCTTTTCTTGCCATATTTCAGTTAGGTCACATACGAATTTGATGTCGTTCCTTCCAACTGAGTGCTCTAATTTGTCAAACCCATCATGCATTTATGTGTGTGTGTGTGTGTGTGTGTGTGTGTGTGTGTATACTTATCTTATACAATGTTTTGGACTTCCATTGGCCACATCTGAAGATTTTTCAATCTTTATCACTTTGTCTACATTTCTTAATTTCTCTATTACTTTTAATCGTCGAACTCTCTTCATAGTCTTCATTGCAATATTTCGCACAGTCCTCCTTACAAAACTTATTGCAGTCCTACTAGCGTAATCTGTTTATTACAATTGCTTTTCAAATAGTTCAAATATTTACGCCAGTCCTCTAAGGATCTCTGGTCCCGCAGGTTTCGGATCCTTCCTGTCATTTTATCTAATTCTGCATAGTTCATTAATTTCATTTGCCACTCTTCTTTCGTGGGTAGTTCTCATCATGCATTTTCATCCTGTCCTCCTAAGTGTTTTGTTTCCTTCCAATTTTGTTCAAATAATAAACACACACCCAGCTTATTCACCCGTGCCATTTTGGAAGGTGTTGAATAATTAGGGTGGCCACAGGAAACTTCCAGTTGATGAGGCTGGAAAGAACTAGCATCTGTTTCATAGTGTTCTATGCCTAGGCAGCATTCTGAAATAAGGACTTTTCACCAAGTTCTATGTTACACCATGATGTAATGTATTAAGGCTCCCCCAGTTCCCACTATTGATTAAAGACTCCCTGATCGTTTTTCTAGCTCACACATTCATTTCAGCACTGTAAACACTGGCACAGGGCAGTGTAAGGGTTAAACAGGCTGGGAAACAAAAATCCAGACCACAGAAAGGAAAACACACAACTAGTTTTGTTCCCCAATGTAGAACTACAAGTGCAATAAAGGCTATTAGTTATTTACTGCTTCCCATGAAGCATCCAAAAGCGACCAACCCCAAAAATACATCAACAATAAACACATATATAAAAATAAATTGAAGTCCAATGGAGGCACCCAAGAGATAATAGAGACAGCGCCCATCCTAAATGTAATGGGATGATGTTTCAAAGAAGGAACTTAGGCATCCTACACTGCTGTGAATTTGCCCATAAGAATTCAACCACCATAGCTGATAACTCCCAAACAGCAATGATTCATTGCATCTTCTGGACAGCTGTAACAAAAGAGGATGACCCGTGTCTCTCGTTCTCAGGTGGAAACAAGATCTAGACCTCTCCCAGTAAGTCCAAAGTGAGGCTTCACTGATGGGACAGGCAGAGCATCCTTGAATCCACCCCCCCCCCCGGAATTATTTTTTAAAACATTGTCACTTTGTCTTCAATCAATAAAACTGAGGCTAATTGCCTTAGATAGTTCTCTCTTAGAAGTCCCCCTTCTGCCAGCTGTTCTTTCATGCTATTTTCAGCAAAACCAGCAGAGTCAAGCTACTCCCTGTGCTATCCTGCAATTATAGTACTGTATCCTAATCAACAGGTTGACAAAAATTCGGCCTCATGTCCTGTTGCCACAGTTATATATAGATCTTAAGCTATATCTACCCTTTAGTAATTTTCCGTTCCACTTCCTCACAGATGATGTCCTCCAGTCCTTCTCTTCATGCTCATGTTCATGGCCACCTGGTAATGCCAACAGTGGCTAAATTATATATATTTGTCTCATCGCCTCCCTCTCTATTCACTGTAACAAAGCCAGCATGGAATTCACATGTGTTTCGCAATAACTCCACTGTAGTTATGAGACACGGGTGGCGCTGTGGGTTAAACCACTGTGCTGTTTGGGCTTGCCGATCGAAAGGTCGGCGGTTCGAATCCCCGCGACGGGGTGAGCTCCCGTTGTTTGTCCCTGCTCCTGCCAACCTAGCAGGTCGAAAGCATACAGTGCAAGTAGATAAATAGGTACCATTCCGGCGGGAAGGTAAACGGCGTTTCCATGCACTGCTCTGGTTTCACCAGAAGCGGCTTAGTCATGCTGGCCACATGACCCAGAAAAACTGTCTGCGGAAGTGGACAAACGCCAACCTGTGAAGCGAGATGAGCGCCGCAACCCCAGAGTCATTCGCGACTGGACTTAATTGTCAGGGGTCCCTTTTTTTTGTCAGGGTACCTTTTAGATAGGCTGGCTACTTACACATGTGTCTCCAAAAAAAGAATGCGTTAGCAAAAAGAGGACACAGATTTGCTTAATGTTTGAATATGCCAGTTTATATGTGTTTGTGCAAATTTAGAAATAGTTGCTACAGTCAAGTAGAAACACATTTCACTGAAGTAGGAGATGGATGTGACCGAACTGTGATCAGGTGGTTTGTATGTTTCATTAACCTGCTGTCTGGTTAATGGCCAATTTCAAGGCCCCCTGAGCACCCTCATTATGGTTCTTTAAACTAGACTTGGAATATAGGAGTGCCATTTGTAAAATAAGACATATGGCCTCTCTAAACGGTATATGAGGGGGCTGCTTTCTTGGTAACATAACAGGTATAAATCTACCCACAGATGGCGGCACAGGTATTGAAGTCTAACCTCTGTCATCCAATGACTCAGGCAAGGTTCACCACAAAAACTAATCAGAACACCACAGCCAGCAATGTGAGGGGTCCAGTTACTTATTAGTACCTGCCACCTTCAGTGCCACTCTGCATCCCTACCATTTCAAGTTCATGAATAAATTTTGTGAATTATCTGGAGTGGGGAATTCTTTGGAAACAATGTCCTATAAACCTATTCTGAGTTATATCTCTGAAGTTTTTTTTTTTATCCCCCACCTTTCAAACTCAAAAACTGAGTCACTCAAGGTCATTACCAGTAGTCAGCTCAGTCGTGTTTTTTTTTTTTTTAGTTTCATCAAGGCTTAACTTTGGCACTTCTTTGCAAATGCACAATATCAAAATGCAGGCTCTGGACCTGTGAAATGATTATGATAATAAGGAGACTACATTAATTTCAGCAAGTGGAGAGGTACTTACTTGTGAACAAATCAGGACTGAAGTAATCTCCCATACGCCTGGAATTAGGGGCAAGCTTTTTCAGTACAGAGGATGGGATTTTGTAGTTAGGTTTTATCCCCACTTCTTTTGTGGGGGCTGTTCTCACACGGACACTTTACTGCTGTATCCTCTACTGAATGCACCACTGCTTAAAGGTTTTGTACATTTCTAGATGCTGGTTTGCTGCTTCAAATTGCTCTTGGAAGATCTAACAGTAACTTATTGCTAGTTCTCCTGGGTTGATTGAAGGAGACAGCTCAAACTGTTCAGGAGAAAGGTGTAACTAGTTCTGTTCCCTTGGGCAGAAGCAATTAGGTGGCATCTCCTTTTTTTCCAAAAGGCTGCCATGCAGTCCCTTACTCAATGCAAAGGTTGCTGCTGCTTTTTTCTTCTCAGCCTGTGGACAAAGCAGATGGGAATTTACGTAGCCGTGTCAATTAAAGCAGGAGTCATCTAGTTCATTGCTTACTCCTGAGCATCCAAGAGGAGAAAGGAGACATGGAAAAGGCAGCTAAAAGAGGAAAAAATCTAAACTGAAAAATTACAGTTGCTGTTAAGCATCTCCCAGAGAGGCTAAGCCAAATGCATCTGATCACTCAACTCCCAAGTACTGTTAGTTGCCATGAAGCTTATTGTATCTGTCTGCAAACTTACCAGTATTTAAAAAGCCATTTTCAGTTTGAGTGTAGGAATGAAGTATTTTACTGCTAAATCTTAGAGTGGAACTAAGCTACTTCTTTGAGTCACAGTTGCTTTCCACACACGGCCTTTTCCTGAGGTGGGCAGGTCACTTGCCTGTCACTGCCTGCCTTCCTGTCCCCAAAGCCAGATCTCTGTAAGGTAGCCGTGCGTCCGACTTTACAGAGGAGTTGTCTCTCTGTCAGAGGGCATCCTTTCTCTTTAACATTACATAAGTCCACTTTAAAGAAAAAGAAGCATAAGGGGAGAGAGCCTTGAAATTGGCCAGTTAACATTTAGCATCTCAGACAGCAGACACAAAGGTCAGCAGATCACAGTCTTCCACACCATGGCACAATGTATTCTGTTCTATTTGAATTACAGTTATTTAATCTCAACAATTCATATACCACTAAATTGTGGTCGTCTCTAACCTAGTGTACAAGCAACTCTGCACAGAAAGGATAAAAATCAGACAAAATATCAGAATTAAGGAAGTACAAGGGTGATCATGGGAAGGAGGAGCTCTCTTCTCTGCAAGGCAACCAGCTTTTGTTTTGCCTCTGAGTAAAACAGGCAGAAGAAGATAAAATAACAAGCAGGATTTGCCCAAAATATGGAAGGCTGCTCAGTTCCTTTGGTCCTACATGGCATTGGTCACTAGGACCATTTTTAATGATGACATTGGCTAACTGAAACTCCTGTGATTTATAAATATTTAGGGGATGGGTGGGCAGAGGGAGAATGCATTTTAAAAATATCAGTCTGGCATTCAGAATGCCACATGCTACCCCACTCTGTGCCTTGCATTTTTAAAGAGATGCTGGAAGGCTTAGCAGTCGTCCAATAGAAAAGCCAAGGGATTGATAACAGTTCGAATGGCAGCTCTGACGGCGATTACTTCTGCACTTTAGAGAAAGTCTCTTAGGAAGACAAGGCTGCAAGATCAAGATATTAAAGATTACTTTGGCAGTGATTGACAAGAGCACCCCACAGACATCGCCACAGGTAGGAATCCTTTTGGATCTAGAGGTGGCTGAAGCACCAAGTTTATTTAGGGACCTTTAATTTTTTATTTTAAAAGAAAAAAAAATGTTGATGTCTACAAATGTGATTCACAAACCAAGTAAGCCAGATGAATGTTTGGTTTTTTTATTTAATCTTAGTCTGAACCACCATTCACTGAGTGAAGCAGTAGAATGGTTCCAATCCTTTAGACCAATATTAAAACAGCATAATAATCAAAACAACCATCAGAACAGAGAACAGAACTCAAGAAAATCCAGGTAATAAGAAAACTTCAGTTCAGCTTCAAGTCTGGCCTGTGGTCCATCTAGTTCAGTATTGTCAACACTGACTGGCAGTGGCTCTGCAGGGTTTCAGGAAGGACCAAATGAAGGAGAAGAAGGAGAAGAAGAAGAAGAAGAAGAAGAAGAAGAAGAAGAGGAGTTTGGATTTGATATCCCGCCTTTCACTCCCTTTAAGGAGTCTCAAAGCGGCTAACATTCTCCTTTCCCTTCCTCCCCCACAACAAACACTCTGTGAGGTGAGTGGGGCTGAGAGACTTCAGAGAAGTGTGACTAACCCAAGGTCACCCAGCAGCTGCATGTGGAGGAGCGGGGACGCGAACCCGGTTCCCCAGATTACGAGACTACCGCTCTTAACCACTACACCACACTGGCTCTCAGAAGCTTTCCCACAACTCCACCTGGAAGCACAATGAACTGAACCAAGGATCTCTTGCATGCAAATCACTGAGCTACAGACCTCCCACAATTGACAGAACCAAGTAAGCAAGAACATGGCAACAGTTTTTACAGTTCATGTGAACAACAGTTGTGCAGTCTAAAACTATGCAAGCTAGTGTATTTCCTTTTAAACCAGATGTGCTGGAGGAGACTCTTGAGAGTCCCATGGACCGCAAGAATATCAAACGTATCCATTCTTAAGGAAATCAGCCCTGAGTGCTCACTGGAAGGACAGATCGTGAAGCTGAGGCTCCAATACTTTGGCCACCTCATGAGAAGAGAAGACTCCCTGGAAAAGACCCTGATGTTGGGAAAGTTTGAGGGCACAAGGAGAAGGGGACGACAGAGGACGAGATGGTTGGACAGTGTTTTCGAAGCTACCAACATGAGTTTGACCAAACTGTGGGAGGCAGTGGAAGACAGGAGTGCCTGGCGTGTTCTGGTTCATGGGGTCACGAAGAGTCGGACATGACTAACAACTAAACAACAACAATATTACCTGAAAGTGGCTATCTAGACACAATGAGGGTATTATGCATTCTAAACATACTGACCTACCGGAGTAGTCTGGAGAGGAACCTCAGGGGTAAAACACTTTGTACGCAGAGGTTTCTGGGTTCAAAACCAGGTACCTTCAGATGCAAGGATCAAGTTGCGGGTGGTATAAAAGACATCTGATTGTGATCTTGGCAAGCAGCTACTAGTCACTGTAGACTGGAGGAGGGAACTGTGGCCCTCCATATCTTGCTTGATTCCAACTCCCATCATACTTTATCTTTGGCTATGCTAGCTGCAGCTGATGACAACTGGAATTGGAGAACATCTGGGTGGCCACAGGTTTCCCACACCTGTAATTGACAGCACTGGGCTAGATGCACCAAAGAACTTAGTCTAAGGCAGCTTCATATGTTCATAATGGGCATGCTTTCCTTCTTCAGAATAGCACAACTGTGAGGGTAGAGATAATTGGGAATGGCCAGTCAATTTGTTATGCACCAAGCTGCTAATGTGTCAATTTGTTCTGATGAATGAACCGTGCGAGGCCCCTGTCCTGTGTGAGACTAAGTGAGCAGAGCCATTTGAAATATAAGGCAGTCAAATACCATAGCAATTCAGCATGCCAAATAAGTAATACAAAACTGGAAAAATCAAGTTTGTATTATAATTATGATTATCCTTTTCCCATTCAATACGGCTTCGTTTAATGGGCAGCTTATATGCATAAAAAGCATAGGATAACTGGGTATTAAAATAAAGATATTTCTCTTTGGGTGGAATAGCTCATAAAACTGATGATGAGTTTTATTCTGTCGGCGATATTTTTCCCCCCATGCTGCATTTGTGCCTCATCTGGAATGTGTTGGTTGGTTGTTTGGAGGGGGAAAGGATTTTGTGAAAGGGTTGTGGTTTTATGTTTTGCAATGTTTCATTCAAATGTTACACATGAGATTACTTTGATAGATTGTGCCTTCTGCAAATGTTGCTCTTGACGTTCAGTTTTATTTCATATTAAGGAATATGATTTATTTTATCGCATTTATATATTGCTTTTATTCTATGATGGAACTCATGGAGCTGTATATCAGTTTCCCAGGTGGTCTCACATACAGTTACTGACCAGACCTAGACCAGGTTAGCTTCAGCAAGCTTGCAGTCCCTTTGTGCTATACGCTGAGCCTGTATTTCTGTCAGCCACATACAGTGGCATAAATTTTATAATCCTTGAGAATTTTTTTTTTAAAGCTATATATAAGAGGAAGCACATACCCTTCAGAAAAGTAACAATTGGAATTGTGTTTTGAAATTAGCCATTGCAAATTTTGGGAGTGGAAGATTTTGGGCACCACATGGTGGAACAGAGTCTCAAACAAGCTCTTCCAAGCTTACATTCCCAGCATGTTCACACTCCTCTCTCGGTGACGTCTACGCTGGCTTGATCATGGCCGCAGAATGGAAGATGGCAGGATCCCCAGGTCCGTTGGCAGACCGACTCTGTGTTACAAAGATGTTTGCAAATGAGAAGCCTGGCAGCATCAACCCCACTCTGTGAAAATCCCTTGCAGACGAGCACAGTGCCTGGAGACAGACGGTCAGGTTGTGGATCCACAGCAGTGGCCAGAGGAGGAGTGCAGAGAGAGGAAATGGCACAGTGCATCTGCATCAGCAGAACCAGACGCCTTCATCTGTCCCAGCTGCAACAAAACATGTCTCTCCCATATCTGTCTCTAAAGCCATAGCAGGTGCTGTAACTCTCCAATGGTTTGACTTCACTCCCAAAGGCACACTCCTCCATTGTCTCCCGAGACAGATGCCAGCTTACAACAAAATATATTATTGTGGTCAGGTTGACTGAGCCACGCCTTTGAGGCAGGGTTTTGAATCCCTGGGATTGAAAACCTTTTAGCAACACAGGAAGCTGCCTTATACTGAGTCAGACAATTGTTCCATCTAATTCTGTATTGCTCACACTGACCGGCAGCAGGTTTCCAGGATTTCAGAGAACAGTCTCTCCTCACTGAGCTATGGCCCTTCCCTGATCTATTCCTAGCTATCTGACAAATTCCTTAATTTGCATCCAGACCCGATTCTTCCTATTGAAAGATAGAGACCAATAAGAACAAATCCTGATCCTAGTGCACCTATTGTTCTGGAAAACAAGTGAAAGTAATTCCTTTCTGATTTTAGTGTGCTACACATGTTTTCTGTATGACCCAAGTAATGCATTGTGCAGTGCGAGTTCTCTCTAGCCATGATAGCCTGTTATCATTCAGGCAAGAGGGCAGTATTGAACTAAGGGCAAAACCGCTTGGTTCCTGGATGCTGGCTTCTCATAGGCATCTGGTTGGCTGTTGTGGGAACAAGTTGCTGGGCTAGCTGGATGAGTCTTTGGTCCAACCCAGCAGGGCTCTTTACATGTTTTTACAATGTTCTTTAAAGAGGAGTATATACATTGGGTCTTCCTTCACTCAGATATTTCTCTTGGCGGTTCACATAGTTATTTCTATATGACAGCTCTTTATCTGTTACTGAAATAGATACATCAAGAGGAATTTACCTTGGTCCTTGTACTATTTTACAAAATGTTTCTAGAGTAGGGCTTTTGCCCCCCCCCTTTATTACAGCACCACAACTCATTATAGAAAGAATAGCTGTGACATTTCTTGAGACCAAAGGAAAACACTGTGGTATCTACTCATTTCAGCTGAAAACAATGAACTGTAATTTTTTGTTAAGTTTTTATTTTGCAAATGAGACAAAGTACAGCTATTAAGGAGTAATTAAGCTCCACCTTCTGCCCACCTCCGAACATCCAGCAAGCTCATAGCTCCCCTTCATTTACCAGTGACAAATGTGTGGTTTTCAAGAATTAAAAGTAAGAAAGAGCAAAACTAGAAATAGGCTTGCCTCTGAGGGCTGCTTCCCACAAGACTATTTTCCTGTATACATTGCTATTATTGGTTGCTGGAAACCACAGGAGTGGAGAATGCTCTTGTGCCTGAGTTCTGCTTTAGAGTTTCCCACAGGATAAGCACCATGAGAGCAAGATGCTGGCTTAGGTGGGCCAGCAGGCACTTCTTGCATTCTTACCATTTAAAGAACACATATTATTTAGGAAACATGCATGGCAAAACATTTGGGCTGCATGGAAAACTTGATGGGAATTCATTGCCAGTTGTGGCTTCCTGCTGCCTGTACACAACTGAGAACAGACAAGTGTCTGCATTGCATGCTACGAAAGTGTGGTAACCTATGTAGGAAATCTTCCTATGAAAACAGCAGTCACTTTTGTGGTACTTCATAAGGACTAGCAAATTGTTGTGGCACAAGCTTTCATGGGACAAATCCCACTACATCAGATACATGGAGCATTTTCTCAAGTTGACAGGTGTATATGCACATAGCTGTGGACTCTGCAATGTAGAGTAAAATATTTATCTGCTTGCCAGCATAGGATAGTGCATCATACATCTGGAGACGTGGACTTTATTTCATGAAAACTTTATGCCATAATAAATTTGCTAGTCTGCATGGTCCCACGAGGCTTTTAGTCTGTTGCAGCAAAACCAGCAAACACAGCTACCTTTCTGGAAATGTTTTTGCATGAAGCTGCTTTCAGGGGTGTCTTGAGTGCATTTGGAGGTGGTTAGGAAGTTGGTCTAAATTGCCACCTGAGTACACCTTCAAACCCATCATAATATGGAACCAACTGGTAACCCTCCAACCTTTCTGAGAAACTCAAGCTCAAAAAGATATACTGTTAAAGGTAAAGGTAATGGTAAAGGGACCCCTGACCTTTAGGTCCAGTCACGGATGACTCTGGGGTTGCGGTGCTCATCTTGCTTTATTGGCTGAGGGAGCTGGCGTACAGCTCCTGGATCATGTGGCCAGCATGGCTAAGCTGCTTCTGGCGAACCAGAGCAGCGCACGGAAATGGCGTTTACCTTCCCACTGGAGTGGTACCTATTTATCTACTTGCACTTTGACGTGCTTTCGAACTGCTAGGTTGGCAGGAGATACTGACTGTAGCAATATCCTATTTGGTTATCCCCCATTGATAACGCACTACCCATAGCAGAGACTTAACTGAA
This sequence comes from Podarcis pityusensis, assembly GCF_964106645.2. Classification (NCBI taxonomy): domain Eukaryota; kingdom Metazoa; phylum Chordata; class Lepidosauria; order Squamata; family Lacertidae; genus Podarcis; species Podarcis pityusensis. Next base: position 11,825,719 of record NC_138037.1, read on the forward strand.
ATGTTAATGGTGAGTCTCCTGCCCACTCCCTCTGATATATAAGAGGCATACCCCTGTATTGCAACAGTGATATTTTCTCACCTGCTCAACAGTTTATTTAAATCTATTTGTTATTTCAGCACTTTGAAAAGGAAAGACCTAGTGACTTGCTAGTCTCCCTCCCTCCCCCTTTCTCCTTCCTTGTAGCATTGATTTGTTGTCTTATTTAAATACAGAGTTCAGTATTCAGGTATGTAAGTGCAACATAAATAAAATGGCATACCCAGCAGAGCCAGAGGGGCTATCTCTTCCTGGGAGCTGAAATAATTTACGACAGGCTAAGGCAACAGCATAAATATTGTTGGGGGTTTATCACAACCAAAGACTATAAGCCGCATTTGGAGCCGGTGGGCTTGGGGAAGAGGAGAAAAGAGAGAAGGGGGAGAGACGGTGGGTGGGTTGTAAAATATCTAGCTAGCTAGATATCACAGAGAGAATTTGCAGAGCTAAGTTGGGGTGAAGCGAGCAGTTGTGCCTGTAAGTGGCTTGATTTCATCTTTGTGCAAGCCATTCACAAAAATTTCCTGTGGACTTGCTATTGGGAAGGAGTGGGAGAGAGGTTACTTTATCTTGGTGTTACAAAGCCCTGGAGGAAGAGGAGCAAAACCACATATGAGAAAGATGTTGGATTATTTGGGCATGATTTCCTAATGGAAAGGAGAAGGTATGCTGAGTGCAAGAGAGGATCCAGAAGCTTTTTGTGTGTTGGAAAGGCAGAGCATGGCTTTGATCTGATTTAAGAGTAAAAGGAGATCTCTTGTCATTTTTGCCACCATGTCAATGATGATATCAGCACACCAAAAAGTGACCACTACTACCAGCACCACCTTTTCTTCAGCAGCCTCTGCCATCAGTAAACTGGTAGGTAACTGTTCTTCCATTGGTTTGCATGTTTCCAAGGCACTACATCCAGAAATGTCCCTGTTGAAACAAATAAATGTTGCAAAATAAATTCTATGTTCTCTGCAGTCTTAAGAATGCATATCCTGAATGCATGGGTGTTTCCTTTGGTCTGCATAGAGTAGTAGTAACCGAGTGCACGTTACACAGAGTTAAAACTTTTCTCTTTTTTTGTTAAACTTGTGGGGTTTTTTGCCTTTGCATTTTTGCATTTGCTGATGTCTGTAGTGTTGCACAGGAAAATACAGCAGCAGTTTGGGATGGGTGGCAGAGGGGGGAGTGGGTGTGGTGGGCGTGAGAGAGAAAAGCCAGGGGAAAGGAACTTTGCTAGAGACACAGGAATTATTCAAAATTCAATTTGTGTTTAAGTGCATGCTAATAAGGTGGAGGACAGAGTAGGAGCTCAGAGCTCACAAGAACGTCATGGAATGAAGGAATAAATTAATTTCTAGGCTGCAGTTGTTCTGTTTCAGCTCAGCTACAAATTACTATGGAAATTCATTTTCCCCCTCCCCCTTTTCTTTCCTTCCCCATTCTCTTTTTCTCTCTCCTCCCAAGGCTTTAAAACGAGGAGTCAGCTGAAATTTAGTGCATGATGTATAGAGGTGCGCTGAGAAACTGGAGAGGGGAGGTGGGGAGAGCAGGGGGAGATGAATTACTCAATTCATTTAAACTAACAACAGCAACAGCCTTCTTTTTGTTGTAAAGCTCTGGATCAGCAATTTTGCTCTGTACTTCCGCAAGGCTGCTGCTGCTTTGGCGGGTGGGGAAATCATTCCTTTTAAACATGCACACACCCTGGAAACAAAACCACAGAGAGGGGGCTTCTCATCCTTTGTGATACAGGAACATGCACACATATGCAAGCACACACACCGTTGATTTGGGGCTCCTCTCTTCTCATGCAACATACGTAAGGCAGAGAGGCATATATAGCTTTTCTTTGAAACCTCTGCTGTCTTCTCTAACAGCTCCGCCAGCAATTTAGCTCCTGGGTTTCTGAAGTCAATTACAGTGTTCCTTTCTCACCTGATAAATCATCAACCCAAACCTATTTGTTTGAGGCGCCAGCCCTAGCCTCTAGTCTGGAGGCTGCTAGGAAGAGATGTGAGGCGCACTCAGGACAGGAGGGCCCAGGGTCACATAGCAGGAAATCAGCACCCAAGGACTGGCCAATCCATCAGAAGGCGGCACTGCGGTGAGTAGTCCTTTGGCCAAGTCCTAAATCACTTCACCAAACACCACTCCCCAAACCTCAAGCCCAGCACCTTTATTGACTGCATCACCACTTAATTAATATTGATTGCTCCTTTGGATCAGGCTAGGGGAGCACAGCCTTTGCCTTTAAACTGAAAGGTCACCCCCTCCATGCACCCTCCCTTGTGCTTCCCCTTTACATTTGGACACACAATTCCCATCTCTCTTTGCAGCAGACTAAGCTGGAGGCCAGTACAAAGGAACTCTCCAGAGCTGCATTTGCTGCAGGGATATATTAATCCTTTCCTTACCTGCTGTTTCTGCGAGATGAACCCCCAGGGGCATATTTTTTTCTAAAAGCTTCCCTTGGCAAAGTAGTTCACAGCCAATAATTTGAAATTACACTGAGGTAGGCAGATAGATGATTTGACAAAAATCATTGCCAGTGTATTTGTGTCGCTGCAGTGCAGCCTAAAACGTGGTTATTGTCTCTCTTTACTCTAGTAATATCCCCTGCTATCAGCAGGTTTGCTTTATTACTCTTGCAGCTAATAAAATATTTTTCTATTGAAGGGGGAGAGGAGGGATTTCTTTCCCAGATCACTCTCCTGCTACCTGGTATAGATCTGAAAGTTCCTTACTTCCAGAAGTTGCATTTGTCACCTGCAGGTCTAACTGCAAAACAGCCAAACCAAACCAAACCAAATCATTGGATTTTAAAATACAGTGGTACCTACAGTTAAGAGCTTAATTCATTCTGGAGGTCCGTTCTTAACCTGAAACTGTTCTTAACCTGAAGCACCACTTTAGCTAATGGGGCTTCCCTCTGCCGCCGCATGATTACTGTTCTCATCCTGAAGCAAAGTTCTTAACCCGAGGTACTATTTCTGGGTTGGCGGAGTCTGGAACCTGAAGTGTCTGTAACCTGAAGCGTATGTAACCCGAGGTACCACTGTATTTTTAACCACTGTACTTCCCAAGTGAAAGCTAGCAGGTAGGTTTGTCAGAGGCAAAAGTAGTGTGGGGAGGGGGGCGCAGAGCATTTTCCAAGTTAATTACTCCCTTGTACACAGAGCTGATTCAAAGCTATTTCCTGTGGGCACATGGTTCACTCCTCACATGACTGTAGTTTTGGAATGCATATTACAACTTGCTTGGAAAAGTTGGAAATGTTGCCTTATGACAGAATGTATCTGCAAGTGGAAATTTTAAAAATTGATGAGGCATGTTTTAGCATTCAGCCCAGGAAAGCAAAGGTTTATAAAAAACACTGACTTTGTTTTAAGGAAGGTATGCATTTTGTTTGCTACCAAATGATGTGAGCTGCACTTTTGCAAGCAAACCACCTTAAACCACAACTGTTCATGAATATTAGCAAAGGGGGCGTTTGTATTGATTTATAGATTGGATTTATTCCCATCCTTTCAGAGCTAGGATGGGTTCCAAACAGGGAGTCATACAAAACATTAACATAACTTTTCAGCATTAAACATCAGTAAAAACAGAATAGGAGCAGAGATAAAAGGTGCAGCTTAAAAACCAAACACACATGATATTGAGTACCATTTACAGCGTGAGAGAACTGGATGGACTTTTGCCTGGCACCTAAAAGAGATGAAACCAGGTTGATAGGCTGAAGAGACACAGCTTAGGTGCCAACACAAAAAAGGCGCTACTTTTTGTAATTAGGTAAAGGGTAAAGGGACCCCTGACAGATAAGTCCAGTCGTAAACGACTCTGGGTTTGTGGTGCTCATCTCGCTTTACAGGCCGAGGGAGCCGGCGTTTGTCTGCTCCACAGACAGTTTTTCCAGGTCATGTGGCCAGCATGACTAAGCCGCTTCTGGTGCAACAGAACACCGACACCAGAGCAGCACCTTCCGTTTACCTTCCAGCCAGAGCTGTACCTATTAATCTACTTGCACTTTTTGGCATGCTTTCAAACTGCTAGGTTGGCAGGAGCTCTGACCGAGCAACGGGAGCTCACTCCATCACAGGGATTCGAACCGCCAACCTTTTGATGGGCAAGTACTAGGCTCTATGGTTTAGACCACAGCGCCACCCGCGTCCCACTTTTTGTAATTACCCACCCTCTAAAGGTGTCTCTAAAGGTGAGGACACAGAGCATCTGATGGTGCTCTCATTTGATGGACAGATTCATGATGACAGACTGCATATTTCATTTCTGTCAAATAAATCAATGGGAGCTATCCATTCTGTGGGAGGAACTAAACTGAGTGCATACAGGAACACAGTCAACTGAAGGCAAATTACTGCACTAGATAACTCTGGTCATTCATGCTGAGGGTAGGAGGAAGGTTTTCCCCCTTGTTGATTATATCCCCTTTATGTTGTTCCACATTATGTGGAAATGTGAAGCAGGTTCTAACCGTTAGAAAGTCAAGCCACAAAATAATAATGCATGACATGTGTGTAGCGCCTTAGATTGTTTAAAGCAATTTGCATACTTTCTCAGTAAGTCTTGCACCAGTCCTGTAAGCATTGATTCCATTATTGTGGGTTGCTGGGAAGGGGTGAGAGACTTCAGATTTGTCTGAGAGAGATAGCACCTTGTCTAAGACCAGCTTGTGAGTTTGCTGGAGTGGTAGGGCTTCAGGAGTACTGCCTTCAGGTTACTAACTTCTGGATGCAAACAGAGAGCTTGTCTAATGTTTCAGTAAAGGCATCATTGCTGCAAATGCAAAATAAGTATTTCGCTTCTGTATGAGAAAGTAAAGGTGGATGCGCATGAAGAAAGGACAAAATTGACTGCCATCCCCACCGGAGACAGTGAATTCAGAGACACATGCTTTGCTTTTGCCACAATTGTTTTTCCCTGCTGCATTAATGTAAATTTCTCATAGGGAAGTCAATGAGAGCACTGATCTCTGTTGGAAATGGAGGTGGTAAGAACTGTGCAGGGCTCTGTACAAAAGGTGGAGAGCAACACAGAAGGATTGTGTCTCTCAGCCCTTGTCGCACAGAACTTCTGTGTATATGCTCTCTACAGTGGAGGAGGGACACTGCACCAGGACGAATTGTGACCAAAAGACAAGCTAGTAGGCAGGCACTTCTTAAGAAAAGAAACAAATATTTCACCTCATGAGATTTTGAGTTGACGTTATATGCATTAGGCCATGCCTGGGTAATGTGCAGAAATGCTTTTTAATAATATTTGATGGCACATTTAATTATTTTGATGGTGATACGAGACCTGTCAAGGTATTATCTATTGCACAGCTGTGAACAACTATTGGATGTTATTTATCATTAGTATTTGTCATATTGGTCCCAGTGAACATGAGACACAAAATCATATTGTTGTTTGCTTGTCTTTTATAAGACTTGCTTCTGGATGTAATGGAGTAGGATAATAAATTATTACGTGTGTGTTTGTGTGTGTGTGTGTGGCTGGTTTCATTCAGCTTGTTTTGAGAAATTATTGTGTGTATTGAGAATAGATGTTCAGTTCTTAATATATTATGTACTTCCCCAACATATTATTTATCGATTAAAATGTGTTGCCATTGCTAGAATTTTGTACTGGCCAATTAGAAATAAGTAAAATAATATAGACCGGGAGCTAATTAAAATTTATTACATATTCAAATTCTGCTGAAGCAGAATTTAATTCTGTGATCTGTATGAATTATGCAAATGTGCATACTTTACATAATTGCATTAAATATGCATTATTCTCAAAGAGATACACGGAGCACTTTTGCTAGGCCCGTTGTGTTCATCATAAGAAATCATGCACATGTACAATATGCACTTGCTTTTACCCATCAGCTTCTGAGACTTCACCAGACATTTGACCACACACTTTGAAATCTTTCCTTGTAGTCTTAAGGACACTTTTAAACTTTTAAAGGCTGAGAATGAGATTGTTAGGTTCCTGTGGTATGATCATGGAATATATATAGTCCTGGAAATAGATTTGAAGACCGATGTGAGCATTTGATATGGATGTCTGACTGGAGTACTGTACATTTAGTCACTACATAAAATATGCTTCAGAGCACCTGAAAATGGGGGAAAAGAGAATTCCAGTTCCATATAAAAAATTGCAGCAGAGAAAAAACCTCTCCCAACAGCAGACTGCGCCATTAGATAAAAAATAGCTCCATGCTAGATGGAGGGAGAAAAATACGTCAATATTGATTTAGGGAGACAATTTGTGTAACCGACTGCAGCAAGTAGAGAAAGGCTTTCAGAAAAATGAACTTACTTTGCTAGCTTTCTTTGAAGTCTTCCTATCTGTTTGAAGAAGACAAGTCTACAAACTTGTTAAGTCAGGGATATAGGTTCAAAAAGGCTAGCTCCTCAAGAACGTAAGAACGGTTCTCCTTGGTCAAAGTGTCAATTTTGTCCAGTATCCCATTGTAAATGGTGACTCTCCCAGTACTTTTAGGATGTCAATAGGTGGATCAAGAACACAGCCCCCTCTATTGTTTGCTGTTCAGCAGCTAATATTCCAAGGCACACATCTCTGAACTTGAAAAATAAAATATGAAGCTGCCTTATACAGAGCCATGCTAGTCCTTTCAGCTGTGTATACCTTGTTCTGATTTTTTTTTTTAATTAGTTTACCAATATACCCCCAATAATAGCCAAATTATTTCACTTCCCAGCTGTTGTCTTCTCACATCGTGGCTTGGGGCAGATTTGAATCTCAAAGTTTCTCAGAGGTCCTATCTCTCCATCCCTTACTTCGATGTATTGGAACAGGCAACAGTCCGCTAGAAACCATTCTGTCTCACTAGTAAAACATGCTGCAGATCTTTGCTATTTCCCCCTCAGCCTAGGAAAAGGTGGGCAGTTTTCAAAAGATTTGATACTCCCTTCCAACTCCCAGAATCTCTGCAGCATTCTTATCACAGCCCCCAAATTCTTTTCCTTCCAGCATGAGATGGCCCAATTAAACTTTATCTTAGATTACATTCTGTCAGTAGCACACACAAATCTCAGTCTCTTTTTCCTTGTCTGTTGTTTTTAAACAGAGGTGAGGGGAATTACTCTCTCTTTCCAACACAGTCGTACTTGAGCTTCCCCTCCCCCTCCTTTCTTCATTTCAGATCACACACAGTTTCCATTTTTGCTTGCTTAAAGCAATACTACTCCAATGTCCCTTCTTCACTTGTAAATATCTTTTTATCTGATATTCTGGAGAGGGTTGCCGAATCATAAATATATAAAAGAAGCTTAGAATAAACAAACCACGGGCTTCCCTCTCACGAACCGACTCTCACGCCAAATAAAATCTTATCTCAGCTCAAAACTTTGATCCATGTAGCTGGTATATTTGGCAGTATGTTGTTGCAACCCTTTCCCATCACATGCCAGTATTTCAAAGCCAATGAAATATCCAATTAAACAGAGAGTCTCTGCTTCTTAATGGAGGCGTAGGACGGTTTTCGCTAGGCGAAGTGCTTTTGCACTCGGTGCCTCCCTTTCCATGCCAGAGTGAGAGACAGGTACAGAGACGGACTGAGAGTGAAGCCTATTCCCCAACCCTGGGGGAAATTTGCAAGGATGATTTACCCTCTGCTATTCTTCTTTTTCATTTGTCAATGATCCCCCGCTGTTGTGGGAGCTGCCCCCATTAAGGCAGGTGGGACCGGAAGCCATAGCTTGTTCTGATTGACAATAATAATAATAATAATAATAATAATAATAATAATAATAATAATTTATTATTTATACCCCGCCCATCTGGCTGAGTTTCCCCAGCCACTCTGGGCGGCTCCCAATCAGTGTTAAAAACAGTACAGCGTTACATATTAAAAACTTCCCTGAACAGGGCTGCCTTAAGATGTCTTCTGAATGTCAGGTAATTATTTATCTCTTTGACATCTGATGGGAGGGCATTCCACAGGGCGGGCGCCACTACCGAGAAGGCCCTCTGTCTGGTTCCCTGTAGCCTCACTTCTCGCAATGAGGGAACCGCCAGAAGGCCCTCGGCGCTGGATCTCAGTGTCCGGGCTGAATGATGGGGGTGGAGACGCTCCTTCAGGTATACAGGACCGAGGCCGTTTAGGGCTTTAAAGGTCAGCACCAACACTTTGAATTGTGCTCGGAAACGTACTGGGAACCAATGCTGATCTCCCGGCGGCCACTCCCAGTCACCAGTCTAGCTGCCGCATTCTGGATTAATTGCAGTTTCCGGGTCACCTTCAAAGGTAGCCCCACGTAGAGCGCGTTGCAGTAGTCCAAGCGTGAGATAACTAGAGCATGCACCACTCTGGTGAGACAGTTCGCGGGCAGGTAGGGTCTTAGCCTGCGTACCAGGTGGAGCTGGTAGACAGCTGCCCTGGACACAACTCTCAAATAGGTCTTTCTTGGCCTATTATTCAAGGAAATTCCAAGGACTGAACCCTGCCCTTCATTCATGCCAAGCATGAGCTATAAGTTCTTTTAGTGCAGCTTCCAGATATGTGTGTTTAGATTTGTTGCATTGCACCCTCATCCTACACATGTGTACTATAATGCCATCTGTGTAAGGCTGGTTGGGGAAGCTGTGGTTTATGCAGCAATAATGCTTTCAGGGCTACCCATGCTATGCAACATCCTGCTCTCTCTGGCACCATGAAGGGAACAATACATGAAGGTAGGAATTGGCTTCTGGATGATGCAGCGAGACTAGTATTCATATTTGCAGCAGGGAAGGAGATTCATTTCGGCTCTTCCTAAGGCAGAATCAGCACCATCTGAATAATGCTTCAGGCAGCTAAATATCTTGGGTTGACATTGAATACCTTCTAGCATAAGCAAAAGAGGGGGCGGGGACAATTGCTGCTACCTGGTTGGTGACAGGGTCTTTTCAGTGGTGGGTCCCCAGTTTTTTCTTATGCCCTCCCTGTTTACCCAGGCATCTGATGGTTGAAAGTTTCTGTCCCTGGAACAGAAATTATTAGCTCTGAGAGTGTGTGATTGCTTTTAGATATTTTGTTGTTTCACTGCTATTGTGCTCTTTTTAAGACCAATGTTCTTGTTGATTGGGGAGGATGGTGTACACATTTCAGCAACACTTTTGAGAACAAGATTTAGCCAGCCCCCTCCCCACCAGTTTTGTTCCTTAAAGCATACAGAGTATGTTCCCAAGTGTGTGTTCATGCCTTTTTACTAGCTCAACAACATTTCTCCCCAAAGCATGAAATTGGGAGAGATGACTGTGGCTTGCATTTTTGTCCTTCTCCCCACAAAGCAAGGATCAAACAGCTTGTGTTGCTTCTGGCTACATTGTATGAAGTTTTATATTGTGGGCATAGTTAGAATCACTTTTCAACTTGGCTCTGTCCGCCTATGAAGTGCAGTGGAAACTAATTTGGCTGCCATTACAGGGTCTCATTGGCTGTACCTTTCCAACAGTCAGTTACAGAGGAGGAAGAATATAAAATTGGGACAGTACAATTAATAAGCAATAAAAATGGAAAGCAATTGTGAATCATTTGTGTGGGATACTTCTGTAGAAAACATGAAATTGCGTTTTCTAGGCAAAAAGTTTCAGTACTTGCAAATGATGTACAGCTCCTATTAAAATTGTGGCGGCACAGTCTTGAATTATCCCGTTTTACATCCCAAACCATACTTTTTGTCTAGAAGGGATACAGATTATGCTCATTAGCTGAATGTCACAGCTGGTTTCAAATTCATATTCAAATTTCCCCTTGACTGAGCCTAAGACTAGGCCCTGACTCCAGCTGCAGAAGCTGAGGCTGCCAGAGACCATCCAGAATCCAGAGACCATATTGGCTGTGAGTTCTGGAAGACTGCTGCCTGCCTTGCAGGCCTTTCCCCACTTGACCTGGGAGGGTGGGGCCCTGACTGACTCCAACTACAAAAAGCTGAGGGTGCTGGGCTTGAGCTAGGATAATGTATAGGGGGTCTTGTTTTGCGGAGAGGTCTTGCTATTATTATTATTATTATTATTATTATTATTATCTTCTTATGATATTCTTACAATTTATGTGGAAACTGTTCAGTTTGGTTGTGTACTTTTTGATGTTTATTGTTTATTTCCACTTTTGTTATGTTTGTAATTATGTAATTTTTTAATAAGTTGTCAGGTACCTTGAACATGATTTAGCTTTGGAAAGGCGGCATACAAATAAGATGACTGATTGATCGATAAGTGAATGATTATAATAATACTTCAGCATTCATATGCTGTGTGTTTTACATATACAGATGTTTCACAGTGATCCTTAATTCTACCCCCTCTGCTTGGGACACTGTTGTTTTCTCCATATTCACAAGCTTAGTGATACTGGTTTACGACAGGCATAGGCAAACTCGGCCCTCCAGATGTTTTGGGACTACAACTCCCATCATCCCTAGCTAATAGGGCCAGTGGTCAGGGTTGATGGGAATTGTAGTCTCAAAACATCTGGAGGGCTGAGTTTGCCTATGCCTGGTTTACAAAGCCCTTAGCACAGGGAATCTCTTACCCAGAGACTTTTTGATGCATGGCTCACTCTCTTTGCTTCCACATTACACTACCTCTGGATTATTATGCAGTATATTTCTCTAGCTGAATGCTGAAATGAAAGGTAGCTATTCTTTCACACATGTGTGCATGCACCTATGTTCATATTAAAGTAGGGTCTAGATTGGTTAGAAAGATAGTGCCATGGTGGTGGGCTAATCCAATGAAAAACCAAACCTGTTCTCTGCTTTCCTGTTGAAATTCTGTTTCTGCATAAAGGTGTTCTAAAATGAGGCACTTTGCTCTCCTTCCCAGTCCTCCCTACACCCAGTTTCCTGTGAAATTCTTAATGTGGCGTTTGTGCGGTGGAAATTGGAATGAAATCACAGAAGTCAGTGTTTCCGAACTATATTAAGGCTTTTGATTGAGGTGCCTGAAGTACATGGGTTTCCCTCCTTGTTTCTGCAGTGCTGTGCATAATGAGGCAGAGAGATCTCTGTGTATTGGAGAAGCGCAAACAGTGAATATAGCACTTATTCAGTCCAAAATGATATGAAAACATTGTGTGTGTGAAATCTTGCTTATCTACTCATTCCTTAAGGATTCTTGCTATCCATTTTGAAAGCATGCAGGCTAAGCACAGAACCATCATGAAAACCCATGTGATATTACTACCAGCAACACAATACCATGCAATAAATATAAAATGCTAAGAATTTAAAAGCTGAAGTCATTCATTTCTTTTGCAACTATTGGCTGGAGCACTTGAAGGCATGAGGTTTCCTTCTTGATGAGCTTAGGTGGAATATTGCCTACATATCTCTCTTTTGGCTTAGAAAGATCAAGGACTGGAGACATATAATGTGTGTGTGTGTATTGCACACTTGCAATTCTCAGCAATGCATAACTTTCTCTACCATGGCACAGACTTCCAGGGAAATTGTGTATGTATGTATGTATGTATGTGGGTTCTTCTGAAAGTTAGTCAGCCACTGTTTCATCAAGGATATGAATGCTCTACATCGACCCTATAAATTTTCCCCTAAGCTTGTAATAGTTGCCAATTCCTCAGCATTTCATGTCTGCCCAGTCCGGAGTGCAGAAATGTTGTGGGTGCTTGTTGGTTTCTTTTGGGGGGGGGGGAGTGAGTCCAAGGCCTTTTGTGCCAGCCGCTAGGTCTCGCTTCCACCATTTTTAAAATCACAAATGATCAGGGTACATTGCAAAATTCTTTTGAGGATGCATAACTGATCAGAAGTGCAAGCTGGATTTAGAAGAGGCAGAGGAACCAGAGACCAAATTGCAAACGTGTGCTGGATTATGGAGAAAGCTAGAGAGTTCCAGAAAGACATCTACTTCTGCTTCATTGACTATGCAAAAGCCTTTGACTGTGTCAACCACAGCAAACTATGGCAAGTTCTTAAAGAAATGGGAGTGCCTGATCACCTCATCTGTCTCCTGAGAAATCTCTATGTGGGACAAGAAGCTACAGTTAGAACTGGATTGCTGCCAAGGAGTGTGGTGGAGTCTCCTTCTTTGGAGGTCTTTAAGCAGAGGCTTGACAACCATACGTCAGGAGTGCTCTGATGGTGTTTCCTGCTTGGCAGGGGGTTGGACTCGATGGCCCTTGTGGTCTCTTCCAACTCTATGATTCTATGATTCTATGGAACAACTGACTGATTTAAAATTGGGAAAGGAGTACGGCAAGGCTGTAGTAGATAGTAGTGATCAGTTATTTGGCAGTGACTTCAAGTCTGGCTTGGATTGGCTTGGATCTTTTTTCACAGCATGGGTAGAACCCACATTGCTCTGCAAAGGAAAAATGACATCATGGCCTGTTGGAAGTCAGGGAACTCCCTATTTCAGAGTTAAGGACTTGAAAGCACTTTGAATTGAGTCATCCAACACACTGGGGCTGCATATGCACCATGCAAAGGACTTTAAAAACACATCTCTTTCAAGAATCTGGGAGCTGTATTTTGCCGCTCACAGAGCTGCAGTTCTCAGCACCCTTAAGAAGATATAGTTCTTTTGGTGTGGGGGAAATGTGCCATAACTGCATGGGGTGTACACAGCATGAAAGTCTGTGCAGCTGATAATGGAGTGGTGTGGTATAATCCAGATTGCCCTAATACCTTCTGCATAAAAGTTGCTTCTGTTCCAGGAACAGGTCAGGAAAATATAGTTGCTTAATAGCATTTCATGATTATATTATAGTTTTTGTTAACAAGCGTTCCAGTATTTCAGCACTCATTGATGAGCCTTATGACACCAGTACAGCCATACCTTCGTTCTCGAACAATTTAGTTACCGAACTAAGTGTTCCGGTTTGCGAATGTTTTTCAGATGCCGAACATCCAACACATCTTCTGCTTGACTGCAGGAAGCTTCTGCAGACAATCGGAAGCCACGCCTTGGTTTTCTAATGGTTTTGGGAGTCGAATGGACTCCCGGAACAATATTAAGTTCGAGAACCAAGGTACCACTGTAATTGTTAATTTGTCTGGAGGGAGGACAATTATTATTTTTTAATGTTTTAAGAAAGTATATTTCTTGTAATCAAGCACCGATGTACCAAACTTTGTACAATGGTTGTCATTAACTGTTATGGAACAATTTTTAAAAGGACGCATAAATATGCAGTCATGTTTTATTTATGGGAAGGGGGCTTTTAGCCCTACTAAATATCTTATTTTTTATTTCTGTTTCTTAGCTTTTTTAAAAATAAAATGTTTAATTATACAAAACAAACATTCCTAATGCATAAAAATATATAGTAGTTCTTTGGCATTTAGAAAGCCCAAAGCGTCTGCTTTTGTTGTTTTTTGAGTGCTTATCTTTTCAAATGAATATTTGATCATGCAAAACAAAGGAACCTAAGGGATATTAAGGATGATTACATGGACACACCAATCATTATTAGACATTGTAGAAGACCTCTTTGTTGACCTCACATTCTCGTATCTCAGTTTTGAATATTTAATTTTTTGTAATTCAGTGATAGGTTATGAAAAAGAGGCTGTTAAGGCAATATAGGAAAAATAACATAGAGATGTTTAATTATTAAGAGCCTGCTTTTTTGTAGCCATGCACACACTACATTTATAAAGGAAATGTGCAAATTAAAGTTTGTATATATGCTACAGTATCATAAATGATATTTAATTTCAATGGTTTTAAGTGCTGCTAGTTGTTGCTGAAATGTGCTACAAATTAGACTAACCCCACCCCCACCCCAAAATAAAACAACCTAGCACAAATTGGTTAAACTTCTCCTTTCCTGATTTCTTCATCATTCCGGGGCCACTAATGTGGCAGGCTGCCTGTAGCCTTGGGCAGGCCAAACTGCACTGACTGCCTCTGCCCCGGCGGTCACATATACAGTCAGCTTGCAATTTAGCCATTTTTAACTTGCTTGAATTCAACGTTAGGTGTCTGGCAAAAAAATAAAAGGGCACAAGCATTCAGGGGGCAGCTGCACCACCCATGGAAGACCTTTTGAAGGTACAGGGAGAGAGTGTGTTTTGAGTATGTGTGCTATCCCTGGGATGTGTGTAAGTTGAGAATTGCCTGTACAACATAAATACCTGCAGGAATATTCGTGCATACAGGTACACACTCATTGATTCCCTTCCTGCAGATGTCTGTGGCATGCATGCAGATGGCAGGGGGTTGAGCTAATCAAGAATGTGTGATGCCAGCAGGTGAGATTAGACACTGCTGCTCATACATTGATAGGACACATGTGTGGTTTGCCAGAATAGGGATTGTTCCATTGTCTGATTAAGCATCTTCATGATAGGTTCATATGTACATACGTACAGTTATTTAATCTCAACAATTCATATACCGCTAAATTGTGGTCATCTTTAACCTAGTGTAACTGTCCAACTCTGCACAGTAAGGATAAAAATCAGTCAAAACTATAATATCAGAATTAAGGACGTACAAGGGTGATCATGGGAAGGAGAAGTTCTCTTCTCTGCAAGGCCACCAGCTTTTGTTTTGCCTCTGAGTAAAACAGGCAGAAGAAGATAAAATAACAAGAAGCAGGATTTGCCCAAAATATGGAAGGCTGCTTAGTTCCTTCAGTCCTACATGGCATTGGTCACTCAGACCATTTTTAAAGATGACAGTGGCTACCTGAAACTCCTGTGATTTATAAATATTTGGGGGCTGGGCAGGCAGAGGGAGAATGCATTTTTAAAATATCAGTCTGGTATTCAGAATGCCACAAGCTACCCCACTCTAACCCGAGGTGTTTGTAACCTGAAGTACCACTGTATAGTGAGTAGCTATAAACCACATTGATTTGAATAAATCTTACTCCCTCAGACTTTTCTTGTCGTTATATATGTGCAAGCTTTTCTGCCTAAGCTATGTGCCATATTCTTTCAGGCCATTCCCAAATTGCCAGCCCTTTGGCATCCTTCCAAAATTTCGCAATTTCCCTCTTGGTGGCAGCTAGAAATGTTTAAAATCAAAGTCTTTGTGTACCAAGTTGTCACTAGGAGAGATAAGTAGTGAAAGTGTAGCCAATGTCTGTGTGGCTTTAACGTTTTGTTTAGATATACCCGATGTAATTTGAAAAATGTGTTTCCCAAGAGTTCCCAGCCTTGTCACGTTGCCATATGTGGCTTCCAATGTAGTTGTCACACTAAGATAGTCTAGTATTAAATGCTTTGGATTCACACTCACTAAAGATTAAAAGGCAGAGTAATTGTGACTGAATAATAAAACACATAAAATAAAATATATATATTTTTTAAAAACCCTCAAATGTGTCCTGCAATTAGCAGTACCTCTGAGCATGTATAGCAACACCTTGGGGAAGGAGGTTTTTGGTGCTCATAATTCCTCTAACAAACAAGGTAAGGAAGCTCTGCCATCTGTTAGCATGAGAAAAAAAGCCTGTCATCTGGTGATTGGGGGTTGGACGGCTGGTTGGAGTTGGATGCCTGAGATGGTCAGAAAGCTGGGGGAAACCATACTTGTAATCTGCAACCTCCCAAAGTTACCTAGTGTAGGAAATACTTAGTTAAAAAGCAGTTTGTATTGATTGTCTTGCATGCTTTCGGCTTCCTGGAGTGGGACACCATTGGATATATTGGGTAAGGGAAGATGGGTGGCTGTAGACAGACAACATTAATGCTCTATAAAACTGCTCCCGGCAAGTAGTCTCCAGCTTTTAATATTCATTCTTCTGGCCACAGCCTACCTATGATGAAGAAGAGTTTGGATTTGATATCCTGCTTTATCACTACCTGAAAGAGTCTCAAAGCGGCTAACATTCCCCTTTTCCCTTCCTCCCCCACAACAAACACTCTGTGAGGTGAGTGGGGCTGAGAGACTTCAGAGAAGTGTGACTGGCCCAAGGTCACCCATGTGGAGGAGCGGGGAAGCGAACCCGGTTCACCAGATTACGAGTCTCCTGCTCTTAACCACTACACCATGCTGGCTATACCATGATCTTTCGTTATAGTGATGAAGTTGACAAGATGTTTTAAAATTGCCCTTCCTTCTCTGTAGAGCTGAAATGGAACTTTCAAGGTTTGCTGTCCACCTAGAGTGGGGGTAGCTTGTCTGATTTCTCAGTGGAGCGATTCACATTTCCCTGCTAAAAATGCTTCCATTTCACAGCTCCTCTTTTTAGCTAGAGATAATAAGGGACGCGGGTGGCGCTGTGGGTAAAACCTCAGCGCCTAAGACTTGCCGATTGTCAGGTTGGCGGTTCGAATCCCCGCGGCAGGGTGTGCTCCCGTTGCTCGGTCCCAGCGCCTGCCAACCTAGCAGTTCGAAAGCACCCTCGGGTGCAAGTAGATAAATAGGGACCGCTTACTAGCTGGAAGGTAAACGGTGTTCCGTGTGCTGCGCTGGCTCACCAGATGCAGCTTGTCACGCTGGCCACGTTACCCGGAAGTGTCTGCGGACAGCGCTGGCCCCCAGCCTCTTAAGCGAGATGGGCGCGCATCCCCAGAGTCGGACACGACTGGCCCGTACGGGCAGGGGTACCTTTACCTTTTTAATATGCAATAAATGCTGAACTTTTCATGACTGATGGCTGGGTATGCAAACTGTTGCACAAGCTTGTGGGAGGAGATATACACAACTGCACAGAAGGCATTCGGAAAAGTCCTATGGAAATAGACCAGGGTTGGGAACCTCTGATCTTTCAGGTGATGTTGAACTCAATAGTTCTTGGCTATGAGTTGTGCTTGCTGATGCTGATGGATGTTGAAGCCCAATAATACCTAGAGCAGACTTCCTCAGATTTGGCCCGCCAGATGTTTTTGGCCTACAACTCCCATGATCCCTAGCTAGGAGGACCAATAGTCAGGGATGATGGGAATTATAGTCTCAAAACATCTGGAGCGCCAAGTTTGAGGAAGCCTGATCTAGAGGGCCATCCATGGAAGATGGATATATATAGATATATACACACACACTTCCTTTTCCCAATAATAATGAGGTTTTTGGGGGGAGGGAGTGCGAGAGATATGAAGATATTCCTCTTAAAAGGAACTTGAAAGTCTTCACTTGGACAGAGCAGCTCTTTCCCCAAGAGTTCACATCAGATATCTGCATGCAACTCCTTAAACATGCATCTTCTGTCAAATACTTATATTTTTATATCCACAGGAGGCTTGCAATGGTGGTTAGCATAATTGACAAAAGAAGAAGATTAGGCTAATGGGTGGGATGGTGGAAGGAGAACAAGTGTATATGTCAGTAGTCATTGGCCATCTTAGTTATGGATCCATATTTAGCAGAAGTTTAACTCTTAATTATTGTGAAATCACTGCAAACAATAATGTTGCCTCCCAAACTGCTTGTGAGTTTTCTCTGTGGTATCTGACTGGACACTTATTAGAGACAGAATTCTGGTTGGCTGGACCTTTGATATAAAGCCAGTCTGGGAATTTTGAATTTTATTGAAGCTTAGGTTTCAGCCTTTCACACAGTTATATAAGCATCAAGTTTAATGAGTTCAGTTAGGTCTGAAGCACATATATCTGCAAGCAGAATTATTCTGCAGCCCATTCTTTTTGGTCCTTTTCCAGTCTGATTTTCATGCTCGTTCAGATTGCTAGGAAGGAAATGAGGAACCACAGGGCATATCTCATGCATCCAGCATCCAAGGCACTAATGAGTAGCATGGAATTGGTTCCAATTTCTTTCTCCATCACTCCCTCCTCTCCCTTGCTTGATTAGGAAATATTTAAGGCCTGCCATCTGGGGAAAAAAATGTGTGGGGGAAGAAGCTGTTAAATAGATTGGGAGATGAGGGGCTGCACGAAAAAAGGGTCGTTCCAGAAATTTATAAATGGAAGCTTTCTTTGGAGATGGAGATGGGAGGCGTCCAGTTTGGGGAGACAGCACACTCCCCACTATATCACTCACCCACAAGAAGCAAGCATGCCAGGCTTCAAAATAGAAGAGCAACCATAACTGTGTTTACTGTTTCCGTAACATTTTTTTCCTGCACACATTACCCAAACCAGCTGCATATGTGTCAGTTTCCTGGATTCAGGCCTTTAATGTCTGTTATCAGTTGGAAAACAGAACAAATTGCCTTAAAAAACACACATAATATATAGAGTAAAAAACTGAGGCTTGGCTCCAAATATCCTGCTGTGCAAATGGGGAGTCAGACATAAGCTGGGGGTTTGCAGACTTCCTTCTCTGTTTGTCTCCAAATAAGAGTTGAGGGAACTGTCAGCACAGGACTGCAGGTAGGGGAAAATGACACATGTACACCTGTCGCATATGAGTGGAAGAATCTTCTATTTACTTAGTGGGATCTTGGATCTAAGCATAAGGGTGTAGTTTGGGGAATAAGTCCTATTGAACTGAATGGGACTTATGCTTAGGACTGCACTGTGAATCTGTTAGTTACCTTTCTATTCAAGCTAAGCGTTCCCTAATATTTATTAGATGAAAGCCGTGACTTCCAAATGCTGCCAGACAGAGACTCACAATGTAGCAATTTACATCAGGCATAGAAGCATATTTTGGAAATAAGCAGTAATAATAAGTTTACCACAGGTTCAGAAACAGTGGGAGAATATTTCAAGCACATAGGACACTGTTACTGATGTTGAAGTGATCATTCTTGAACAGAAGACCTTCAGAGGGAGACTTCAGCATGAAACTGCTGAATTATAAGATAAAGTTCACCAATGCCAGGTGGTTTGTGTTACTATCACCAGTGGTTTATTTTGAATGAACACTGTAATTATATTACATAGATTTTTCTCTGGCTCTAACATTTGTTAGACTTTAAAGGTCCTTAAGTACCTTGGTGAATTTTGCTGCCACAAAATTGGTTATCCCACTGGAAATTGTTACTAATGCTGCTTAATTTTTTTTAATAAACATGTATAATCAGTGTACATAAAGCTATAAAAATTATCAATAATACACGGGGGGGGGGAGGAAATCAGAAAATAGAACATTACTAAATTATGGCTGTGGGTAGGCTTGCTGAGCTAAAAAGAAAAGTTTCCGCAAGTATCTAAAACGGTATAGTGAGGGCACTTTCCTAATGTTAATTGCCAGGGAGTTCTATAGTATAGGTGCTGCCACACTGAAATATTGACTCCTAAAAAAGCATTATCTGGCACTTGCAGAAGTTCAGGTTTTGCAGATCAAAGCAGTCAAGGAGGCACATATGCAACAAGACATTTCTTTCAAGAAGGATGGTAAAACCTTGAATGTGGCTCAGTAAGAAATCAGCAGCTAGTGCAGAGGGTATAATATTCTGCCCTGGACAACTTTGGTGGAAGGTGTAGGGTGTGAGTCAAACAAATACAAACAAGCTGCTAGGATCTCATGCCTGTCTGCTGTCATGCCATAGCATTCTGCACCAACTGAACTTTCTGCACCAACCGCACAGGGAGGTCCACATAGAGTGCCCTGCAGTAATTCAATTTTGTAATTACCAATATCTGGGATGCTGTGGTCAGCTTATTCCAGTTCAGGAACAGCTGCAGCTGTCATGCCCACTTAACCAAGTTTAAGCAATTGGAAGAGAGTTACAAGATTTCATGTTTCTTCCTTTCTGGAACATGAGTCTCCTTCACCCCAGTGGCTAACCGCATTTACCTGTTACATCAACAATCACAAAGTGGTCAGTGCTCCCAAGTTCTGAAAGCTGTTTCAAAAGTGTGCATCAGTTTTTAAGCTCTTCCAACCTGCACTTGACCTTTAGGGTATATTGAAATATCAAGATTTATTTTTTTTAAGGGAAAAGCTGTGCAACTTTCTGGTTGCATAATTAATGCAGCTATTTTCTCCCACATTTTATCCCATACTCTTCTGACAGTGTAGTTCCATAATTAATTTATCAAGAGAGGATTTTGTGTGGGGTGGTGGTGGTGGAAAGAACCTTTCAATAAATCACAAAAATGAACTTGATACATTCGTTGAGAGGAGCAGACTTAGGTGTTCGTTTTTATTCATTTTTGCAGGGTTTTTGGTGTGTTTAATTGGTGCTTTTTCCAGTATATACTCACAAGTGACGCTATCTGCTGTTTAGTAACATGCTGCCATATAGCACATCTAGAATAAATGCACACATCACTTCAACCCCACCCAATCCCTAGTGTTGAGGACTGAAATTGTATCTTGGATTCTCTTTGTATGCTTGTGTGCACTATCATAACAATAAGCGCCCCCCCCCCCAAGTGTGATCATGTTGTGACTGTACAAACTTTTTTAAAAAACTGATTTAATACAAAACAAAGGCCTGCTTTATTGAAAAGTGTGCTGAATTTTACTTGATTTACCTGCACTTAAGTAAATGCTGCAAGAGTGGTTTTTCAAACTGCTCCGTCTGTGTCCTCAGAGTTGTGCTGCAGTTGATCTGTCTTTTGAAATGGTGTCAGGAAAAGCATCAATTGCCAGAGTGTGCTGCTCTCATCAAAGGCCTTTAAAAAGCTCTTTATCAACACTTATGCTTGAAACCTAGAGGGCATCAGCAGATTGATTGTCAGTATGTCAAATGGCAAAATTGGCATCCTGTTTGCATAATACGGATAAACTGCACTTATGCTTAATATAATTCTGTATTTATGCTAATAAACAATGTGCATCAAAAATATGCAAAAGCACAAAGAAAATAAATAGATCCAGGATCTGATTTAATAGGAGCTTATATAAAGATCTTCAAGGGCAGGTCACTGAATTTGATACGCCCAGGTGACAGCTGTGGCCATTAGCCTCCATTACATCTGTAAGTGGTATCTCCTGACTGGAAGAGGCTGCCCTAGAAAGTGGTAAAGCCATGGTCAATGGAAGGAGCTGGGGTCTTGAAATATATTGGGTGGAGAGAGAGTATTTTTCAGCTTCTCCTGTGTGAGCCTTACTGAACTGCACACATGCCAACTTCAATATGATGGGCCGAGGTGGACAGCTTTTATTATTCTTTGCATGTCTCCCTTCCAGGCCACCAGGGTAGGTGTCTGCCTACCCTTTATGTGGTCAAAGACCGAAGCACCCCCAATAGTGAGAAGAAGAGTTCTCCCTCCACCACCCACACTTAACAGTCGCTGTGAGATTGCACCTCACAAAGTCAGGATATAGCCATTTCAGCTGTTCTAAGGAGAGGGTTTGTAGAGAAACTGAGTATGGGTTGAGGAATTACCTTGCTCATTCTCTCAATTTTTCCGCATGTCCCTTTCAGTTTGCATGAAATTGTGCCCAATAAGGGCTTTCAATGTCACAAGCTGCACTTGGAAGCATGCTTGGAAACTAATCTGAAACTTTTTGCAACAGAAGAATAATATGCTCTTAAGAAGAAGAAGGAAAAAAAACCAACCAACTGACTTCAGCATTATGGGTCAGCTGAAGTTTCTGAATGTTTTCCCAAGATGGCCCTGTAGAGCACATTACAGTAAACCAGGGATAGGGAGACTGCGGCTTTCCCAATAGACTCTCAGCCAGTATAGCCAGTGACTGGGGATGATGGGAGTTGTAGTCCAATGGTAGCTGGGGGTCCAAAATTTCCTCTCCTCTTCTGGAACAAGATGGAGACAGATTAAAATTGCAGAGCTTTGAAAAATTGAAAAAACAGAGTGTGAGATTGGCTCCATTATTATCAAATAATGGAGGCATACAATCTGGACAAAAAAGTTGGTTTCCAGGTGGAAAAATCAAAATTGGAAACAGAATTATTAGATCCAAAAATCAAGAATTTGTCAAGAATGTATAACTTGATGTTGAAATGGAACACTCAGGATGAAATGGTGAAATCAGCTATGATTAAATGGGCACAAGATGTTGGACATAACATAATGATGGCTGACTGGGAACAGTTATGGACCACAGGTATGAAATTCACGGCATGTAATGTCCTAAGAGAAAATTTAATGAAAATGATTTATAGGTGGTACATGACACCAGTCAAGCTTGCAAAAATTTATCATTTGCCCGACAATAAATGTTGGAAATGTAATGAGACTGAAGGTACATTCTTTCACCTTTGGTGGACATGCCCAAAGATTAAGACATTCTGGGAGATGATCTATAACGAAATGAAAAAGGTATTTAAATATACCTTTCTGAAGAAACCAGAGGCCTTTCTCTTGGGCATGGTTGGCCAATTGGTATCAAAGAAGGATAGAATTTTTTTTTATGTATGCAACAACAGCAGCAAGAATACTCATCGCGAAGTATTGGAAGACACAAGATTTACCCACCCGAGAAGAATGGCAGTTGAAGTTGATGGACTATATGGAATTGGCGGAAATGACTGGCAGAATCCGAGACCAGGGAGAAGAGTCGGTGGAAGAAGACTGGAAAAAGTTTAAAGACTATTTACAGAAATACTGTAAAATTAATGAATGTTAGGAAAATGTTGGAATGAAGTTATATGGCTTTAGTAGAAATGTTATGAGGAATTAAGTATAAATAGATTAATAGAGTATTAAAGGGAAAAATAAGGTTAGAATGTGTTAAGATAATTAAAGGATAGAAAGCAGAGGAAGATGGAAAGGAATTGCTGAAACAATTAACAGAAGTGGAATACAAAAAGGGAGGTGTGAGGAGGCCATTGAAATAAGTGAATGAAAGATATTGAAACTGTTTGATGTGTTTTAAACTGTTTTTGTTTTGTTTTGTTAGTTTAATGTGTTAGTGTTATGTATTGTTTTTGTATTGTATTGTATTGTATTGTTTATTTTTTTGTAGTGTTTAAATTGTTGGAAAAGTAATAAATATTATTTTTAAAAACAAACAAACAAAATTTCCTCTCCTCTGCAATAAACCAAGATGTCATGACAGTATGTGCTGTGTGTCAACAGTTCTGCCTGTGCACTAGATTCAGAGAAATTACTAACACCGGTGGAGGATAGAAACACCCTTTAATTCCACCTTCACAGGACTTGTAACTTCTAATACTTGGATATACTAGGAGAACTAGTTCATCTACAGATGCATCAAGACCACTGGGCCCCACTTTTCTCTCTCAGATTATATCCAGGGCAAATCAGGGTGAAATGGCAGTAGAGATGGCCCAGAGTATCTAATTGAAAACATGATTTTATTCTGCCCCCCCTTCCCAAAGGAAGGCTACCATTTTAAGAGACGTGGTTGTACATTATCTTTAAATGCCCAAATTGACCATGTTTGTCAGTAGGAGCTAAGAATGCTTCACACTTCATAGAATGCAGCTGCATCGGTTGTATTTTCTAAATAGACAACCTAGATTGTGTCATTCCAAAACCATCTTGTTAATACACAGCAGATAGTGTGTGACAGTGATAAAAAAAAAACAGTATGTCTAAGCTTTCCATGGAAAGGTATTTTATAAATATTTCTCAAGCTCCAGGCAAACTGGAGGTGGGGAAGAGAAAACACAACTCCCGCCTGCTGCACCTTCTATAATACTATTATCTGTAGACAAAATCAAGGTGAACTCAAGACCATCAAATACAGTGCTGCAGAAAGAAATTCATGATGAGAATATGAATTTAGGCTGTAAGGAAACTGCATCTCTGTGAAAAGAGAGCCAGAAAATGAAATGATGAGTTTGGTTTCCAAAGTGGTTTGTTTTGCCTATGCACACAAAATAGAATTTATATGGCACGCCCGACTAAAAATGGAGTGGATCACTACTCCTGTGCTTCAGTCTCCATTTGGATTTGAGGTGCATGTCACAACTGCTTAAAGGGAATATTTCACATTGGTTTTTCAGTATTTATTAGAGAACATTAAATGTGTCTGCAACTTATAAATATGAGGGGTGAGGAGATTGTACTGTGCTTCCAGCTAGATAGATACAAAGTCTCCTGTGCACTCTTGCTTTTGAACATGGTTGTCCTTGCCAGGAGTTGGGGAAGCAGCCTCCTTGGGCAGCAAATTCCAGAAGCAGTGCCTTTTTCTTGCCTTCTAATCTCTGTGAGCTGTATTGCATATTCAAACCAGACCTGGAAATTCAGGATTCATTGTGCCTGTTGCTCAAGGCTTGACCTAGAGCAAGGATAGCCAATTCCCATCATCCCTGACCAGCATGGTCATTGGTCAAGGGTGGTTGGAGTCATAATCCCACAAGATCTGGAGAGCACCAAATTGGCTGCTCCTGAGCAACAGTCTAAACTACAGTGGGCAGAAGACTCTGTTGTGTTGATCAAGCAGAAGGGCAGAAGCCCAGTTCCATGGTGTTTGTATAAGGCCTGGGCAATCTATAGCCTTGAACTGCCAACCACAGACAGGAGCTGAAACTGCACATCCTTAGTTCCACCTGTTTCTGAAGAAGCCTCTGATCCCTATTCACTGAAACCACCATTGCTCAGGTCATGTCTCTCTAACACAAGCATGGACTGCTTTTCAGTGTTAAGAATTAAGCCATTCAGATACATGCATGGTTTGAGGAATTTAGCTCAAATGTTGTGGTAGGGGAATTGCTTCTCAGTGGAGACTTGACACCATTCCATCAGAAGACAGAGTGTTTTTCTATCTGGTTGAACTGGCTCAAAGCTAAGTTGTTTTAATAAAAATAGGCAGCAGCTAAGTGTGCATAAGAGGGGTCAATTAATTTGGAAAGCAGAATTCCATAATCCCCAAAGGGGGGCTACAGAGACGACCTTCCCCTTCTCTTGCATGTGTCCTGTGATTAAATATTGACCATTCATACAATACTCTTAAGTCAATGGAGACATACACTAAAACAAATTTTTACTAAAATGTTGGGGATTTTTACAACTTCAGGCTGAAAGTTTTACTATAGATTACCAAGGAGGTTGGCATACAGAAGACTTACTGTGCTATTCTTCAAAACCTCTGCGGGCAATATTTGATATTGATCTAGCCACAGTCTGCAAAGAAATTAAACCATCTCTGCTTATTGCAGTTCTTTTCTCATAAACCCATCTGTGGCCAACAAAATATGGAGCTCTATTAAACCCAGTGTTCCTGATGGTCACATTTTTTAAAAAGAAAAAAACCTTGGGAAGCTAACTCTTTCTCCCTAACATTGGCTGTATACATACTAACCTGTCTGTAGCATAAAAACTTAGTTTTTCTGCAATCCAGAATCATTTATGTTCTAGCTCCTACCATGTGCAAGAGTGGGTGCAGTTATTTGAAAACTCTCTCCTTGATTAGGTTATCCACACCTTTTACTCCCTGCACATGCTCCAGGTGAATGAAGAAACAAGTGGTGATTGTGATATTGGTATACACACATATATAGAAAGACACTGGGCAGGTGTGTATACACAAACACCCACACCTACTGCCAGAACCACCTACATCTGTTTTCAAATGGACACACTGCAGAGTTATGCAGAATCAGTCTGCAATTAATGTTTATTTTTGGAATGAAACCAGTTTCTCAATAAGCTCTTTTCAGGGGCAAAATAATATGCAACAGTAGACCTAGATTGTGTGTGGACTATGTAGAAAAGACAAGTACTGTACTCAATTTCTATTGATTCTAGGATGAAATGTCATGTGACCATAATTACTTCGTCTTTTAGCAGAAAGATAAAAGGTGCAGAGTTCCAGCATTGTAAGTATGGTGAAACACTTTCCCTTTTATCTTGCTGTTAAAAGACTAAAGAATCTATAGTTTCTTAGATCACACGGCTCTAGTTCAAGATTGCACATTCAGCAAATTTAACACCTTAAAGTAGACTTTGTTCTGAATCGCTTACTTGATTCGTCCCACCCTCACATGCTCTAAGGTGAGTGATACCCACTGTTAGTCATGCCCAGTGCAGACCTATTGAAATCAGTGGATTTCAGAAAATCACCCTCTCAGTTCTGCAAACTGATATGTCTTCGCTCGGAGCAATTATATGACAGATTAAGCATTTACCATTTCTCTTCAGGACCCTGGACAGCACACAGAACACTTTTGTCCTTGCTTTAGTTTTGCTCAGATATTTAACTGTAGTAGCATAAAAAATGTTCTCAGCAAATCCCCTGTGTTCTTTTGGGCAAGCTGAGGCTTTCCTTTGTGCAGGTGATAGCATGTGCAAAAATACATGGATATAGCTCAAGGTCTAATTATAATTAGCTAAAGTAAAAAAGGCACATCCTAGAAAGTCAGTCTTGCTGACCTGAAATCAAACCTGAAACCGAAATAAAATTAAAATGGCTGTGGAAGATGCTAAAATGTAGGGCTTGTGAATTAAGGGCAAGGAAATTCCATAGTTGCCCAGCTGTGGAAGCTGCAACAGATGACTATTAGAGCCATCGTTGTTGTTTTTATAAATGTGCTGCAGGTCAGCTTCGCCACTTCCTTGTTCCCTGCAGTGCATACACCCCATTCAATGGGTTTGTGATTAGAATCTAATCTAGGGTTGGCACCCATGAAGTCTTCCACTAGCACCCACAAAGCCTAAGCACCCCCACTGCCCCTTTGGTAATGAAGTGGGGCAGGGTTGCTTTTCTCTCTCTTGAAGAGTGCATTAGAGCTGAAGGAGGAAACTAGAAGAGTGCTGCTGTTTTCCACTTCCTCTCTCACCTTGATGTGCTTTTCAATGCCAGTGTGGTGTAGTGGTTAAGAGCGATAGACTCGCAATCTGGGGAACCGGGTTCGCGTCTCTGCTCCTCCACATGCAGCTGCTGGGTGACCTTGGGCCAGTCACACTTCTCTGAAGTCTCTCAGCCCCACTCACCTCACAGAGTGTTTGTTGTGGGGGAGGAAGGGAAAGGAGATTGTTAGCCGCTTTGAGACTCCTTCGGGTAGTGATAAAGCGGGATATCAAATCCAAACTCTTCTTCTTCTTCTTCTCAGCTAAATTCTGTGGACCCACCTTTTACCCTGATCCCTTGGAAAAGCAAAGTTGCTATATTCACCTTTTCTGTCCCTTGGGTGGTAGGTCTCATCTGTGGGAGGAGAAAGAGAAAGGAATAGAGGGGAGGTGGAGCACAGGCAACTTGCTCAACAGTTCACATATGCCCATTGGCCTGAAAGGATTGGTGACCCCCATGGTCTAGTTTAGACCTTGGGTTTAACTGCATGCAAAGGGGAGTCAGTTGTACAGGGTTAACTACATGGCACAGCCAGGAAGGAACAAAGGAAGAACAGTTAGACACTGCCACCCCTAACTTCCCTTTCCACTTCAGCCACTCATCCATTCTCTACATGACCTAACTTGACATTAAGATGGTATTTTTAGCAATGTCCTCTTGGATTTTTGACCATCATGGTGGCATGAGAATTGTTGTTTCCCTTGGTTCCTCTTTTGCTTCATTTTTGCCTTGCTAGATAAATGGTTCTGTGTAGTAACTGAGACATTGGATGAAAAATAGTTTAATACCAAAGTTTTAAAGATAAACTATAACTCCAGTGTTATTATTCCCACCATTGGTGATTTAATACTTTGGGCCCATGTGGGAGGTCTGGATTTTGTTGTTGTTGTTGATCATGCTTCTTTTCCTTTAAATGAGTTGTTAAAAATATAATTAAACTTCATATCTGAGCATTAATTATGGATGGGGAAGTTAGGCGATTAGCAAAGGGCAGCCTATCATGTTTATGAATTATAAATGTCTTATAAATTAGAGCCTGAAAGCAATGAAAATGCTGATAAGTAATAAAAAGGGAAAACATTATTTCCTTTCTAAGATTAGCTCGTGTAATTTTTTTCTCCCCACCCACTGAATGGTACTGCTTGAGAAATGTCCCTGTTTTCAGTCTGGTTTCAAGTACCTGTTTCCACCATCAAATAAACACATTTTAGTTTGGGTTCAAATGCCAACTCTCCTCTGGAGTCATCCGGTGCTCTTTGACAGGGCTTACCGTATTTTTTGCTCTATAAGACTCACTTTTTCCCTCCTAAAAAGTAAGGGGAAATGTGTGTGCGTATTATGGAATGAATGCAGGCTGCACAGCTATCCCAGAAGCCAGAACAGCAAGAGGGATTGCTGCTTTCACTGCACAGCGATCCCTCTTGCTGTTCTGGCTTCTGAGATTCAGAATATTTTTTTTCTTTTCTCCTCCAGAAACTAGGTGCGTCTTGTGGTCTGGTGCGTCTTATAGAGCGAAAAATACGGCACTTCACTTTGCTTCAGTTCACTCATCTGTACAATGGGAAAAGATTTAGAGTGCATGACTCACTAAAATATTTTAGGAATAACTGAAACGTACCATCTTTTAAGTTAAGGAATGTGTAACCTGACAAACTGCTGGCATCATCACAGAATTGTACATTTCATGATGAAGAGCTCACCATGAGGTGTGATACTGGAATCCTTGGACAACCTTTGCAGCCAATAGAGGGCAGGATAACAAAACATAACGGGGATGAGGAACCTGTGGACTGCCAGTCATTTTTGGACTTCAACTCCCATCAGCCCCAGCCCCCATGGCCGTTGGGGATGATGGGAGTTGGATTCCAGCAACATCTAGAGGGTCACAAGTTCCCCATGCTGGCATTAGAAGTATAGAAGAATAAATACTTTTTATGCTTTCATAGCCTTATGACTTCATACTCCAGGAATAGAGGAGGCCTCTTTTCTCCAAATGAGAAGAGCAAAGAGCAATACAACAATTCAGATTCATGTTTATAGCTGTATTAGCTAACCACATTGGTTGTCTTAAGCGAGATTTGGTGCTCTCCATTCTTTCAAATTCGCAGTGGCTTAAGTAGAAGTTATGCCATGCACTGTGCTGAAAATGTGCAGTGAATTTATCAACTAATTTGGCCTTCTGCATTTTGATTTCTAAAATAGCTTGGCAACTAACAATAAACGTGCAGTCAAGGGCAGCTAGTAATGTAGCTCCATAGATTCAAATTCCTACTTAGCCATTAAACTCATTGTGTGATCTTGGCAGAGTGAGATAAAATAAATACACACACTAAATAAATAAATACTCATCGTAGTCATGTAGAGTAAAAACCCTGCTCTGGTGGCTACTGCATGCATAGGGGGTTCCATAGGAAGCTGCAAGCTAGTTGATGTAGCCTTCAGTGAGCTACAGAAATATATCCACACAACAAATTTGTACTAGTTTTATTCCTCTTTAAGTGTCCTGGCATTGATCCCCACAGAGAATTTCAGGAATTATAATTTGGTGAGGGTGCTGAGAATTCTCTGCTGGGAAACTAGCCTTCCTTGCAGATGCACAGTTCAAAGAGTTATCTGCTTAGAGTGACTGGTATGAAATCTGTAGTGTGAATATGCATTTCGTTTCTCCAGACAACAATTAAGATCAAAAGAAGTGATCAAATCCTTAAATGTCAGTCACCATAAAGAAGGAAAGAAAACTTTTCAGCACAAGTGCATCGTCAGTGGGCAAGCTATTTAATGTGCTGACATTAGATTGATCTTGGTCACATTAGGAGACCAGAATAATGATGCCATTTGCTTTTTAAATGGTAGGAGCACTGAAACTTTTAGGGCTAACAAATGCTAAAAATGCCTATCACTAATGCCTTCCACTACTTAACTGATCATCCTTGTGTGAGTGTCCATTTATTTTTATAGTACCTTTTGCAATTTAAACTACCGTATTTTTCGCTCTATAACACGCACTCAACCATAACACGCACGTAGTTTTTAGAGGAGGAAAATCCGTAGGCATGCCACCCGTAGGCATTCCCTCCATAACACGCACAGACATTTCCCCTTACTTTTCAGGAAGAAAAAAGTGAGTGTTATGGTGCAAAAAATACGGGTATATGTTTCTGGCAATGAGATGGCATGAATAGTGAAGAGTTTTTGAAAATAACCCTTCACATTTTGAACCAGAGTTCTCTCCCCCCCCCCCATTTTCATGTACACTCCCGTGTCTTTAAAATATTTATAGACTGCCTTTTAATAAAATCTTTTGAAATCATTTACAAAAGGAGCAAACCAATAAGAAAATAAGATAAACCAGCAAGCAGATAAAATGGACATGGGATGCAATAAGTAAGAGTCATCAAAAGACCTTAATGAATGACAACAGAGGAATAGTTTGAGTGGCAATAAAACAGTTAATAAAAGCTACTGTGTTGTTTTTTGTTTTTGCTAAACCTATTGTCTTTCCTATGTGAGATGCAATAAAACATAACTATAATTACAAGGATAAATAGCCAAAGCAAATTAATCAGCTGTGTGAGTTGGCTTAACAGCAGAGGATGCATCATGTTTTATTATAATGACCTTTTATGTAATCAGTTCTGTTTACGACATTGCTTGGGATCGTTTGTTAATTGTGTCACCTGTGTGATTCTTAAAGTTTTATCTGGATGTATTGTGTTAAATCTTGATTCATTGAAATAGGTAGTGCA
Organism: Podarcis pityusensis; assembly: GCF_964106645.2. Taxonomy (NCBI): domain Eukaryota; kingdom Metazoa; phylum Chordata; class Lepidosauria; order Squamata; family Lacertidae; genus Podarcis; species Podarcis pityusensis. Next base: position 11,856,009 of record NC_138037.1, read on the forward strand.
TTTCTCAGGTAATTTTTCTAGCCTCTCTTCCCATCCATTTGTTTTTCTAGGGGAGAAGTAGGACGCATAATCATAACAACAGCAATGTGCAAATGATTAAAGACAGATGCAAAACACCTAGCTGAGGACAATGAAGTAAAGGCGGAAGAACACTGAGAAAACAGTGTTATTTTAAACCCTTACCTTCACCTTTCAGTCACGTTACCTGCCACTGCTGCAGGCAATCTCCTCTTGTTTTCCCATCTTGTCCTCTTTAGCATTCTGTATTTCTTGAGAGTGCAATGTTAGATGGTTTATTATACTTTATTGTGCTTCAGGAAATGCAGATTACTAATTGGCCCAGTCCTGTGCTCTGGTGTGCCCTGGTGTTGTCTTGCTTTGCATTCTGAGGATGGAGATGATCTGTTTCCCTGATGCTTGCAGAGTGTTCACACTGAGAGAACACTGAATGTTCTTTTGAAAGCAAGAAAGGCAGAGAGGGCTAGTGGCTTAGCAACGGGAATAACTCAAGTGAGAAGGTTGACGTTGGAGCTGCTCACTTACCTCCTGCCCTTCTTCTTTCCTGAATTCCATCCTCTTTCAAACAAGTCCTAAGCTTCATGAATTTGAAGAAGCCAAAATATGAGGCATGACTTATCTGCTGTGGTGAGCAAAGCAACAAAGCATGGTTCTCACCTTTGAGCATGACCACTGAGTCCTTGCTTTGCACATTATAGGGGAATGAGACACTCAGCTAACTTGTGCTATTGCTATACTGCTTTATATTCAGGCATTTTGTGTAAGAGGGGTTTTTTTTAATCTCTCGTCCCCCATATGGGACTTGCAATATGGGCTCAGGGCTCCTACTGGGACATAGAACTTGACACAGGGAGAATTTTAGTTTCACATTTTGGAAAGATGGATAAAAGAATCTTTCCGTGTTCTATTTCTCATGCACATGCTGCCCTACTCTCTCTTTGGCCTACATCCCATGAGAGATGATATCCTTGGGAGTGGAGTTTTCATACTGAGCACATGTAAAATTGATTTCAAATTTACAGGTAGGGTCCTGCAACAGAATGTTTCTGCGTGGGGCGCTTATGCATTTTGTTCCCTTCCCCATCCCAGTTTTCCAGTCTACTCTGTAACAGCATTCCTTGTTCAGTCTAGGCACGATTGGTCCTCATTGAAATCTTGTTGCATTTTGTGGGGAGGCAGGGGGCAATATGAACATGCTGGTGCCCAACCCCAGCTACGTTAATTTCTTAGATTTCTTCATTGATCTCTATAGGCGGCAGTTACTGCCGTCCCTCTGGAAATAGCTTTGCAGTGTGGAACAGGAAATGACCTGTTAGACACCAAGATGGTCCTCTCTGCACTTTTAAATCTATGTGTCTCTTCCTCCATTCTCGCTTTTCCACCCTCTTTTAACCAAGCCCCTTCCATCTGGGTTACAGTTTCCCCCTCTCCATAGCCAGCATTGTGGTCACTGAAAATGCTTAGTCCTTGCTCGTCTGGTTTTTTCTTTGCGGGGCGGGCAGGGCTTAGGGTTTGCTTCATATAAATTTTTGCACTTCTAGAAAAGAAAGGCATTCTCCTGGATTTCCTAATACCTCTTTCTTGTCTTTGACTGTTGTGTTTTTGACTACATAAGGCACAGTTTTCAAATAACTGAATCAGAATTAGAATATAGATTCAAGGTGGACATGTTTGCATAGATAAAATGAAAATTATTGTGCTTTAGTAAAAATTGAATGCTTCCAATAAATTCTGTCACAATCCTCAGAAAGGCAACTGCCCCCAGAACCCTGAAGAACCAGATTCAGAACTTGCTTAGATATAGTCTAGGTGCACAATTGGTCTTGGTTGAACAAACCCCACTTTCCCCTTTAAAGCAAATCCTCTTAAGAATCTCCTAGCACATTCAAAGTCATCTCTGGAACTTATCCTGTAATATGTTTTAATAAGATAATCACTCCATCAGGGTTGGGGAATCTTTGGTCCTCCAGGTGTTAAAGGTAAAGGGACCCCTGACCATTAGGTCCAGTCGTCGTGGCTGACTCTGGGGTTGCGGTGCTCATCTCGCTTTATTGGCCAAGGGAGCCAGCGTACAGCTTCTGGGTCATGTGGCCAGCATGACTAAGCCACTTCTGGCGAACCAGAGCAGCGCACAGAAACGCCGTTTACCTTCCCGCCAGAGCGGTACCTATTTATCTACTTGCACTTTGACGTGCTTTTGAACTGCTAGGTTGGCAGGAGCAGGGACCGAGCAACGGGAGCTCACCCCGCCACGGGGATTCGAACTGCCGACCTTCTGATTGGCAAGTCCTAGGCTCTGTGGTTTAACCCACAGCGCCACCCGCGTCCCTCCAGGTGTTGCTGAACTACAATTCCCATTATTGGCATGGCCAATAGCCATGGATTATGGGAGCTGCTTTGGGTGTTTTCTCCTCCTCCTTGGTGTAGTTTGTACATCTTCCCTGTCTCTGTGCAAAGATAGATGCACTAAGCAGTTTGGAAGATAACCGAGACAATATAAGCAGTGTGCGCTTACCCTGTCACCATAGCTTCTGCAAAACTGTTGCCTTGTGTGCTTGTACTTCATATTTTGTTCCATTTATTTATGCCTATCCATAGGGACTCATGCTGTGGGTTTTTCTTGCTTCTGGCAGACACTATTCAGATGTCCCATTGCCACAGAATTGCTGCCAGCAAAAAAAGGCTGTAATAGCAAACATTTTGTTTTGTGGGATTCAGAGGAAATGCTTGCATGCAGCCTGAGTTTGAATTTGTGATCAGCTACTGCAGATCTTGCGACAATGGTCCTCCGTTTTAGGGAGAATCCTGAAAATCCCCCTCTTACTCAAAACGACAACACATGGACAGCTCAGCTAGCAAGAAATGCCTCTCGATTTAAATTCTTCTTACCTGAACCTGGCTGGTTCAGAACATTTGTTTGCTGAGAACATTTTTCTTTCTAAATGTTAGGGGCATAAATTGGTTGAATTAACTACTGCAGTGCAATTCTGCATGGAAAGAAACGTAGGAAAGAACATCTTTGTGTTCAAATTTAGGAACTACAGGAGCACCCTCCAGTGGTGATGCTAATCTGTATGTACAGTTTTCAGTAGTACGTTTTAGAGGGGTGAAAATAAAAAAATAATAATTTATGCATACTGACCTTAAATACTTGTGTTCTTTTTTTTTTTAAGGTTTATTTGAAAGGATGGGACCAAAGCTCAGTGGTAAAACAGATGCTTTATATGCAGGAATTTAAGCTTTACACCCAGCTTCAGTCCCCTAGAATTTCTAATTAAAAGGATCTCAAGTAGCAGGTGATGGGAGATATTTCTGCCTGAGACTTTGGAGAGCTGCCTTGGAGAGCAGGCAAAGCTGGCAAAACCACCGAAGATGAACCAACAGTGTGTTAAGACAGCTTCCCATGAAAGTAGCTGTTGTGGAGCCTGGGGCATTTTTCATGTGAGGCCTGTAATTAGAAATTGTTGCTTGTGGGGTTGTAGACCTAAGGCTGAAATCCTCAACACACCAATAATAATAATAAATTTATTATTTATACCCCGCCTGTCTGGCTGGGTTTCCCCAGCCACTCTGGGCGGCTTCCAACAAAATATTAAAATACAGTGGTCTGTTAAACATTAAAAGCTTCCCTAAACAGGGCTGCCTTCAGATTCCTTCTAAAAGTCTGGTAGTTGTTCTTCTCTTTGACATCTGGTGGGAGGGCATTCCACAGGGCGGGAGCCACCAGAAGGCCCTCAGCGCTGGATCTCAGTGTCCAGGCAGAACGATGGGGGTGGAGACGCTCCTTCAGGTATACTGGACTGAGGCTCTTTAGGGCTTTAAAGGTCAGCACCAACACTTTGAATTGTGCTCGGAAATGTACTGGGAGCCAATGTAGGTCTTTTGGGACTGGTGTTATGTGGTCTTGGTGGCTGCTCCCAGCCACCAGTCTAGCTGCCGCATTCTGGATTAGTTGTAGTTTGTGGGTCACCTTCAAAGGTAGCCCCATGTAGAGCACATTGCAGTAGTCCAAGCGAGAGATAACCAGAGCATGTACCACTCTGGCGAGACAGTCCGTGGGCAGATAGGTTCTCAGCCTGCGTACCAGATGGAGCTGATAAACAGCTGCCTTGGACCCAGAATTGCCCTGCGCCTCCATGGACAGCTGTGAGTTGGTCCTTTGGTCCATCTAGCTATGCACTGTCTATGATGACAGGCAACAGCTCTTCAGCATTACAGACATCCCTACCTGGAGATGCTGGGGATTGAACCTGGGACTCCTTGAATAATTATGCATAGGATTTCACTGCAGGTTCAATGCAGGATAGTATGCATCCCACCACTTCTGTGCAAGGATGAAATGTGGTACTGACAACAGTACCTGTCCCTATGAGAAGTCAAGCTAGAAAGGCGTTTCTTCTTTTTAAAAAAGCAAGTTTTCTGACCCCAATGAGTCTGAAGATAGGTTTGCCTGTGAATGGGCTGGATCTCAGAAACCCAAACTGGTGACTGGATTAGACTTTATACTGGCCTGATGGGTGGGGTGCCCTGAATATCTCCACCCTCTGGATAACTAGCAAAAACAGAATAGAGTAAGCAGACTTGGTTAATTTGCATAATTTGTGTGTTGCAGAATTCAGCTATTTCTTGCTGTGGAATTTAGGTTCCCTTGTGGATGAGTTTTAAGTGGGACAAGGCAAGAGGAGAATAGCACAGAGCTGTAATTGTGCCTTTAGTGAAACAGATCTGCAATTTTTGTTCTTTTCAATTAGCTGTTCCATCAAACTTGAGCAGTGCTGCACCATGTTGTGATGCCATAGTGAGTTCAAAAGAAAAGAATTCAGAAGTTGTTTAGGTAACAGACTTCAAGGGTACCCAAAGCAAATGATAGAAAGACGGAAGCCTTAAATGGTTTACTCCCTTTACTTATGCAAAACTGTAATTCTGGTTTTCTTAAAAAGACCTCATGTTCTACTTCATAAACAGCAAATATGTATGTATGAAATATTTCCGTTCCCTCCATACCTGCCATGATCCACCTAATGTTTTCTGCTGTTCCTTCAAGGACAGAAAATTTGTAGTTCAGCGACACATAAATTCTAGACTACAATCTGAAGGACATATTCTTTTAATATCAATTAATCAATGTATAATAAACATCACTGTCTACTTTTCTGCCCAACACCCAGAGTAGAATCACTCTGCTGGTCTATAACCATAAACATCTTGCAAAAGTAAAATGAGGCTCATTTCCCCATTTATCACTCCAATTATGTGAACAACAGGGTAGATACAATGTGCTGGGAGGGTTAAATCATTTTATGAATGAAAGCAGTGTGATGGAGAATATGTTTGTGTAGGCTTTGCTTACTTCTCCCTCCCTGGCTTCTCTTCACTGTAGTAGTACTGATGCTTAACAAGCTGTGTTGTGAGGGCCAACTGATGTTTGCTACTATGAAGGGCTAGTTTTACTGCCACCCTCCCAGAATGCCAAAGTATGGACATTTGGTCCTGACATCCTCAGCTGAAGACACTTCTTTTTGTAAATCACTGCTATGACAGCAAGTATATCCTTGCATAGCCACCAGAATTATAAATTCAAAGTTTAGGAAGAGCTTTTTATCCATATTACCTGACATTTTCAGGTATTTTGATATTCTCTCATTAGATGTCTCAAGTTCTCTCTCTCTAAAAAAAGAAAAGAAAAGAAACTTCTTCCCAGAAGTTGAGAGTCCAGTTCAAATTACCGTGCAAATCCATGGTCCTGGATATACCACTGCATTGAAATGGACCTTAGATCACTTCCAGAAAATGTTCAAACTCAAGACTTCCCAGGGCACTTATTAAGAATTCCTGTCTGCACTGTATGGATTTAACATATAGAAAGAATAATTAAGAAAGGGTTCTTGGCAGTTTTGAGAAATTGTTTTCAGAACATAAGTGGGGAGGCAGTGTCTAAGGCATATAACATCCCTCCCCAACCTGGTGCCCTCCAGATGTTTTGGATTACAGCTTCCACCAGCCGTACGGTCAGTGATGTTTAGAGTTGTAGTTCAACAATACCTTGAGGGCATCAGGTTGGGGAAAGCTACTGTACATATTTTTTAAAAGACATTGAGGGTTTTGCAGTGTTAGATCAATCAATGAAGTTTGGCTACAGGATTAAGGATAATGAACTTTGCTGTGAGCAACAATAAAAGTGAAGGTGACATGGGATATGGGCGCGGGTGACATTTGATGATTCATGTACTGCTTTGGCCACAAAGAACAAAGTTGTGCAAAAATGTTCTAACATGTGTAATCTTAGATGGCCAGAACAGCAAGATAACTGTTACACAAGCTGATTCCAAAGGGTAAACAACTATTTCAGCAACGTGTTTCAATATTGCTTTGAACTTTTCTGTAGTATTCCAATACGTTCGAGGAAGTTAGTCTCTGAGCTTTGTGTGACAATTGCTATATAAATATTATGCACTTTGTAATGTGTTCAGAGGACTCTGATATGTTTGAGGCCTCTCCCAGGTACAGTCGTACCTTTGAAGTCGAACATAATAATAATAATAATAATAATAATATAATAATAATAATAATAATAATAATAATAATAATAATAATAATTTTATTTATATCCCGCCCTCCCCAGCCGAAGCCGGGCTCAGGGCGGCTAACAACAATCAAATAATCAAACAATCAAATAATCCAACATTTTAAAAACATTTCATTATAAAAATTAATTAAGATCAAATTGATGGCAACCGTTGAGCAAAATTCTGTGCAGGTTGCCAGAGGAGGGAGTCAGACTGCGCCCTAACCAAAGGCCTGGTGGAACAACTCTGTCTTGCAGGCCCTGCAGAAAGATGTCAGGTCCCGCAGGGCCCTAGTCTCTTGTGACAGAGTGTTCCACCAGATTGGAGCCGCAGCCGAGAAAGCCCTGGCTCATAATCCGTTCTGGAAGTCTGTTCAACTTCCAAAACATTTGAAAACCAAAGCATGGCTTCTGATTGACTTCAGGAAGCTCCTGCAACCAATTGGAAGCTGCAAAAGCCCTGTCAGACATTTGGCTTCCAAAAATCGTTCAAAAACCAAAACACTCACTTCTGTGTTTCAATTGTTCAGGAGCCGATTTGTTCAGGAGCCAAGGCGTTCGAGATCCAAGGTACAACGCTACTTGGAATAAAGAGGAGCCTCAGACATGAAACAAAAGTTGTATTGTGGTTAGATTTCCACAACAGTAGGTTGAAGACCGTCCTTCGGCTATTCCAAGCATCCAATCTGTATTGAGCTGAATCATATCAGCCACATGCTGGGGGTATCTGGAAGTGAATGCAGAGTGCACGTTTTCTAACAAGGTCTCACAGTCAGCAGTTAGTGTGTGAAGATGGCAGAACTTTTTTCTTTGTGGATGCATTGGAAACAGACTATCAGGCTGTTATGAGCTAAACCTTTCCACTCTAGAAGTACCATGCTGCCTGCCAAACACAGCATCCATTGTTGCATACTTATACCCAATGCCCTGCTGTGCTGAAGACTGTAGACCCAGAGGGTATGCATTAGGGTAGCTTAGAAGGCTAGGTTCCAGCTTCAGATCTTAAAGTCCCTAGTCAAAGTCTGAGGCATCCTAACAAGGAACTTCTGCAGTATTCTGTTATCCTAGCCTGCTGGGATGTGCAGGTGTTGGTAGTCTATGCTAACTGAAGTTTTAAAGATGTTCCTATATGGGGTGGGGGGGTGGGAATCACACATCAGTAGCGAACACTTCAAAAGCAGGGATGATAGGTGCCAGGAGAGAAAGAGGCAGAGACAAAGAAAAGAAATGCAGCCTTTGGGCAACTGATTGGACTGAGTGATCCATCTTCCCTACCAGTTATCCTGTGATCTATACTCTTGATTCTGCCATATCCCATTTCCACATAGCAGGGCTGAGTAGGTGGGAAATGACTTACTCTTGGTTACCTTAGGACATTGGGCCTTCCATTAGTGTGTTCTTTTGCCCAACAGCATGGTTTGTTTCAGATACAATTCTGAAAAGTAACTGACAGCCTCCACACCCTTAGTCAAATGGTTTTGACTCTACTGCACCAATGGCACCATGTTCAGCAGGACTAGTCGTATTGACAAATGGGCTAATGGATGAAAGGTGAAGGCTTTTAAATAGTTTTCCTGATGGCTAGAAAGGCTTGCTAGTATTTAAAGGGGCAATTTGGAGCAGCTTGCGGGCCATTTGGGAGTATATTCTTGTTGCCCCAATTTTGTGCATGATAGAGTTATGCCATCAATACTGAGGCATATTAGTTTTATTAGATTGTGAATTTAGTACATGTGTTTCCCCTGCAAAAAAACAAGGGGGGAAAAGAAAGCTCTTTACTAAGTCAGAACGATGAAAACAGGAAGCACATTTGGATCCATCCAGCTGCTTAGCTAGATGAATTCAATCTGTTCCCTCTGATATTAATTTTTATGCAATAAACAAGGCAACACCTCATTGCCAAGTTCAGAATTAGATAGAGGCATAAATTGCCCAGAAAGAGAACACACAAAGCTTTCTATTCTGTTTTCTATGCTTGTAGTTAGTCACTGTGTAAAATAATCATGGAAATTGGAGAGGGAATTCTGGTGGGTTTTATTTTCCTATCTGTTATTTTTGGCAAGCCTTGTTCAAAAAGTGAGGGGTGAGTTTGCATTTAATTTTGCAGTCAGTCTGTAGGGTTGGGATGTACATTCCCCTGTTCCCATGCAGCTTGGTGATCTTGTGCCCCTGACAGAATCGTCCAGTTTGTGCCCCCTAGCCACGGACAAATTAGCTCTTCTTTCCACCTCTCCTTCAACCTATAGATATTTATAGTTGATTTTGCGCCCCCCCCCCACCTGTGGCCCTGGTGGTGGCCCACTTCGCCATCCCCTAGCTACGGCCCTGCTCCCATGTCAGTTAGATGGCAGCCCAGGCTTTAAGGCTGAAATCATAAACACACTTGTTAGTCTCTAATAATGAATGGGAAATAAGAAAAGAACAATTTAAATAAGGTGCAATGGGAGAAATTGGTGCAAATTACCATTGCATTATTTAGGGGACGCGGGTGGCGCTGTGGGTTAATTCACAGAGCCCAGGACTTGCCGATCAGAAGGTCGGCGGTTCGAATCCCCATGACGGGGTGAGCTCCCGTTGCTCGGTCCCAGTTCCTGCCAACCTAGTAGTTCGAAAGCACGTCAAAGTGCAAGTAGATAAATAGGTACCACTCCGGCGGGAAGGTAAACGGTGTTTCTGTGTGCTTATCTAGTTCGCCAGAGTGGCTTAGTCATGCTGGCCACATGACCCGGCTCCCTCGGCCAATAAAGCGAGATGAGCGCCGCAACCCCAGAGTCAGCCATGACTGGACTTAATAGCCAGTGGTCCCTATACCTTTACATTTACCTTTACCATTGTGTTAGTGTGTAAGCCTGTTTTGAGCATATTGGAACTCATTTCAGAATAAACATGCATAGAATTGCACTGTAAATTACTTTTACAGAAGGAATCCAAAGAAGGAGGGACCGTTAAGTAGATGATGGATTGGGGGACCATTGGGGAAGACAGAGTGAGAGACAGACATTTATGGGGTAAAATGCAAGGAGAAGTTGGGAGAAGGAGAAGCAGCTCGTGTGCAATTCTTTCTGACCACAATCAGGATCTTGGATGAAAATCATCTTTTGGATTGAGCCCTGCATTAACTATGACCTTTCTAAAATGTAGATTTTGCATGTCACAGACCAAAATATCTTGGCCCAGCCCTGCAGGAAACAAATGGAAGAAACTAGTACATATACCAGAATGTTTGCTTTTATGCAACTGAAAATCCCCAAAAGTTATTAATTCTGATCCAGACTTTATTGTGCTTAAAATAAAGAACTTCATAAGAAGATCCTTGTGGAGTTTGGACTTACAGCATTTGTACCCTCTGCGAGGGTGAGGAACTGATTAAGATGGTCCACCGCTGGAGATTTGTGGATCCTGGGGGATTCCTGAGTGCTCTGGGGACAAAGCAGATGATTCTGTGAAGGATCTCATCTTGTTATGGAATGGCTAATGTGGAGGGTTGGTGACATGATTGCTCCTGAGTGCACTCTCCACTTCTATTCTAGAGAGCTATGGGCAGTGAAATAGGATGGCTAGCGCACTGGTGTTGTAGATCTTGGTCCAAGGCCAACTGAGCACTGATTAGAGAGCATCATTGCACCTACCGTGTGGCAATAAGGGCAGTGAAGCAGCACATCTTCTCAAATGAGTCCACCTTGCCCTGCCTTAAGCTTATTGGCTGACACCTTTCTTTGCATGTTATTTCCTAGAGGAAGTTTGCTGTGTTTTTATAAAGGAAATGGCCTTTGCTCTGATGCCACCATGACTTTGAAATGTCTCTCTCGGGGAAGTATGATTGGCACTGTCCCTTTTGGGTGAAAATAGCAAGTTATGGCATAGAAGGTGCCAAAGGTCATTTCAAGTCCTTTTTCAACCCACAGAGCCAGGACCATCCATATCCCTTTATTTATTTGACTTTTTAATCCCAGCTTTTTGCCAAGCAGCTCGAGGTGAGGTACATTAAGTTCTCCCCTTCCTCATTTAATGCCCGCAACTACCGCGTGATGTAGCTTAGGCTGAGAGGCAGCAACTGACCCCAGGTCATCCAGTGAGGCTCATGGCTGAGTGGGGACCTGAACCCTGGTTTCCCAAGTGCTAGTCTGATACTCTGACCACTACAACATGCTGCCATAAGTTATCCTATGCAACTCAGACCATACTATGCACAACCAGAGGCATCTGTTACTGTGCATGGAGATACAGTGGTACCTCGGGTTACATACGCTTCAGGTTACATACGCTTCCGGTTACAGACTCTGCTAACCCAGAAATAGTGCTTCAGGTTAAGAACTTTGCTTCAGGATGAGAACAGAAATCGTGCTCCGGTGGCGCGGCAGCAGCAGGAGGCCCCATTAGCTAAAGTGGTGCTTCAGGTTAAGAACAGTTTCAGGTTAAGTACGGACCTCCGGAACGAATTAAGTACTTAACCTGAGGTACCACTGTACCTGCACATCAAGTAGTGACAGATGACCTCAGCAAATAAGCCATTCTATGCACTAGGGAGAGTCGATGGACTTCTCTCCTGTAATCTTGTTCACCTAGAGAAATTGTTGGGTTTTTTGCAAGGGGTGGGGTGGTGGAGTTGCTTGCAAAAGTTCCCATTTGTCATTCAGTTGGGAGTAGATCTAGCTGGCTAGAACTGTGTGTGCCCAGCAGCACCAGAGTTACTTGGGAAATGAAAGGCTTCACCGTTAAGCGTGAGATTTTAGCTCTGAAAATCTGCCCCCTTTAAGACATTGCCTTCCACCTCTGACTCTTGGAAGCAGAAAATGAGTGACAGCCAAGGGTTATAATTCTATAATTGCCTCTGCCTGCATCAAACAATTCAGTCCTTGGCACTGTCTGGGAAAGGAAATCTGAGGTAGATGGGCCATTGGTCTGAATTACCATGGCAGGTCCCCTTCTCTAATTAAATGATTAAGAGGCTTCCAGCTCCAGATGAGCCTTGCATTTTCAGCACAGTGTGGAATGAGGCATAGAACTGTAGAATAAGAAAGAACCTCTTGGATTTAGGTGCAGGAGGAAATAAGGAAGACTGCAGTTGTAGCCATGGCTCTGCCTTCCACTTCGTTTGTTTTACTGAAAAGATTGTTGCGTTCAAAGGCACATGTAGAGGCTAATTAGAGTTGCGGGTAAAATAAGGAGAGCTGCAAGCTTTAATTCTCAGATTATTGACTTAATATGGCCTTTAAGTCAAGAGTTTTTTGAGTGTAGGGCTGACTTGCATTCATAGGTGACCGCATGAACAGTCTTTTCCCATTGCTGCTGCAGTATTGTCCCTCCATTTATAGGTGGAAAATTGTTTTTCTGGGATCTAGTGCCTTTTTAAAGAAAGTTCAGGGTTAGAGCAGGGTGTGAGCCCTGTGCTTCTACACAAAAACGCAACAATATTTTATTCACTGGCCCTCTTCAGCCAAAATGCTTTTTTTAAAAAAAAAAATGAAGGGTATGACAAGAATTCCTCACCAGTGTGTAGTCTGTTCAAGGCACAGCCATGAATCAATCTCATGGGCCAGTGGACTGTGGAAATTTGCAGTGGTTTATGTTTAGGTGACAGTCTGTGCACCTTGTGATGGGATGCCTGACTTAATACTTCGGAGAGTCACAAGTTGACTTTCTAGCTTTCTTTTAATTAAATGTCAAGACCTGAGCTCTGAAGATCAAAATGATCGTTCCTTTCTTTCAACTTCAGAAAGCAGGACTGCAGGGGCCCCTCCTGAGGGGCTGGCACTCCGTTTTCATCTAAATGTTATGGCTTCCATCATCAGCTTTGAAGGGTGCAGCAAAACCAGCAGTTTGCGGGGAGGGCGGTGTCGTTGGGGTGCAAAGAGGAAAAACGCTCCGTCATTAAGCAGCTTGTTTTGAGGAAGGAATTTTGCAGTGACGAGCAAATAAAATGTAAGAGGCTTACAACAACTGATATTATTGACACAGAACCGTAGAATCATAGAGCTGGGCGTTCTTTTTATTTGCAAAGGGAGACAAAGTTCAAGGGGGGGGGGGAGAGAGAGACCATTTTTTATTCTCTCGGTCAGATTTTATTCTAAGACGATAATTTTCTAGTGTCTCTCTGTATGAGAGAGAATCACACAGTTGCGCATTCTGTAAACAGGAAAGACGTTCGCATCCAAGGGGCCAGCTTCCGAACTTAATTTTCACGTTCCTTACAAACAACAACGTGTGCAGGAGGCGCCAAGCAGAACTAAGGTCGAAGCTTGTATGTGTAACTGATATCTCGGGCTGTTTTCCTTCTCTCCGTGACTCCTGACTCTTCAAACAATAAAATAAAGATCATAAGCATCTGTTGCTATGGAAACCCAGCAGCCAGACCGGCGGAAGGCTTGGGAGTGGGCGCCCTTTTTCTCTCCAAGTAACCTCGTTAGCTGCCCATCGCAGGACCAGTCGCGCCCCCAGTGCCCTGCGAGTCCCCGGCTTCATTAGCCCCCAGAGACCATCCGTTAAGTACTGGGTGCCCTGATTGCTGCTGCCCAAAGCCAGAGTCTCTCTCCTCAGCGGCTAAACTGCAGCCGCGCAGGAAAAGAGGGCAGAGCCTCTTAATCTGTTTTACCCGCCGTTGCTGCCAGCACCCTCGCGGGTCCCAGTATCCCCAGCGGCGGGCTCTGGGCTGGAGGTTCCTCCGTCTCGCATTTTGTTTATTCCAGAGGATTACTCCTGGAGAAACAGTTTGCTTGTGTTTCCACAGAGGGGCGCTGAAGCACGTTTTAATGCAGCAAAATGAATTAAGAGCGAAATATTACGAGACACTTTGGTTGATTAAACAAGCGAGTTGTGGGGAGGAGGAGGGGGGGGGGAGAGAGAGAGACAAATTGGGGGACAAGAGAGGATGAGGAGGAAAGCCGCTCTGGAAAATCCCTGATGCCCCAAGGACCGGTTCCTCGTCTTGGAGGGAAGGGACCCGGTTAATTCCCTCTTGCCAGAGATCAAAAGACAGGCATTAGACACCGAAACGAAGCTGCGGGCGTTGGGTTGTGGCTCTGCCTCCCCTCCTCTGTGTCGTCTTTTAAGCCCCCCGACCCACCCCCTTCAAGCCCTGCTTGGCCAGCGACTCCCCACCTTACCCCCTCGCTTCTGGTTCCCTTTTCAAGTTCTCCAAGGGAAAGGAGACTCAAGCTCCCCTCCCCAGGAAAGCCTTAGAGAGAAAGCAGCAGCAGCAGCAGCAGCAGCGATCTCCTCCCTTCTTGGTGCGCGCCTCGGATTCCTCTTCCTTCTCCAGGGCGAGCAGCGTGCTCGCAAGGAGGTCTCTCCCCTCCTGGTGTTTCCATCGCCCCCCGCCCGGCCCCTGATCGCACGCACAACACCCTCGCCTCCCCTCCCCACCCGCCGCCACTTTCGCCTCTCGGACGCGGCCGGCATGAGACCTCGCAGGCGGCTGCTCCGTCGCCTCCGGGCGAGCCAGCCAAGCCCCCTTTCCCTCCACACCCCCGTCTAATTCTGCTCCGGCTCCGCCATCTGGGGACATCTTTTTTTCCTTCTCTCTCTCTCTCTCCGTTTTAGAGGAGGGGGTGTGAAAGCAGGATCTCTTCCGGATTGTACAGCGTTCCTCAAGCGGGGGCTCCCCGGCGTGTGTATATGTGTGTTTTGGGTTATTCCATCAACTCTTCTCTCACCCCCCACCCACCCACCCCGCCTGGGTTTTCTCCTAATGCTGTTGAAGGAAGAGGGAGCGCGAGGGAGGGAGCGCGCGCTTCGCCAGCTCCACTGATCTGTTATTGAGGAGGGCTTGACTCGACGTGGTAGAAGGCGATCCGAGGCTAGGGGAAAAGAGAGCGAGGCGGCGCAGGCTCCAAATCTGCCGATTACAAACAGCCTCTCCTTATATGTATGGATAGTAATAATAGTAATTAATTAAAGAGAGGGAGTGAGAGAATACCTCCCCCTCTCCGTCCTGGATTGACTGAATGGCTTCCTTGTACCAGAGATTCGGCGGGAAGATCAACACCTCCAGATCCTTCCCGGTGACTCCCGAGGCGAGTCACCTGCTGGGTCCCCAATGCGCCGAAGAGGACAGTTCCGCGGCGGCGGCGGCCGCGGCCAACGCAGCCGGCGGAGAAGGGAAAGCGTCGCGTCCATTGCAACAAGACAACCCCCGACCCCGCTTCCAATACCAAGCGAGGAGGAGTGACTGCGAGGAAGAAGATGTAAGCCAGCCCCTGCCTACCTGGGTTGGGTGACGCTCGGTGGATGCGGGTTCGGGGTTGCTGCTGCTGCTCCCCATCCTTTTCCTTTTTTGGAATGGTGTCCTATTTTCCTTTTGTCTGGGTCGCGTTGTGATGCCTGCTCCCCCCCCCCCGGCTGTTTTGTTTTGGCTCATCCCCTCCATATGGGATTCTAACCACGGAGGTGATGTGCGCGCAGCCTCTGGGGCTGCCCGAGTGGCCGTGCGCGGGGGGCGCGTTCCAGCACCTGCCACAAGTAGCGCGGGAGCTCGTGGGTCTTTAGGAGGGGAGTCCTTAGTTGCCTCGATGGACACACGTGTGTGTGTGTGTGTGTGTGAGTGAGAGAGAGAGAGAGAGAGAGAGAGAGAGATCTTTCCCTGTCTTCTGAACCTACTTTCTGCTGCCAGCCACCACTCTTCCGCTTCTTTTGTCTAAAAAAATAAGAAACCCTGTGGGTTTTAATTACGTTGTGCACCTCAGAAAGGGAATTCCGCTCTCCCTTTCGAGAGTGAAGATATGGTGGAGACACATCCCCCCATTGATCTGAATTGGCCATAAACTTCGGGGGGGGGGGGAGGCAGTCCCACTGAACTCAGCAGCAGCAGCACAGAGTCAAAATGCAGACGGCTCGGGCTGTTTCCTACCAAACTGCCCTGACTCTTGTAGGTTGTTAGGAAATTCTTCAGTTCTTCCGGTGATAACTTTTTCTCGCCCCTTGTCGAAGCCTCCAGCTTCTCTTCCTCCGCCCTTTGCTGCTTTAAAACTGCCAAGAAACAAAGCAGGCAACTGGAAGGCTATATTAAGCTCCAAGGAGGTGCTGAAGTGTAAATTGGAGCAAACACGTTTCCCTTCCTCTTCCTCTCTCTCTCTCCCCACCCTCCGCCCCACCATCCCCTCTTTCCTGCTGATGGGAGCAGAGATTTCAAAGAGTTTGTATTTGCATATTGCCTTAGTAACGAGTGACTCATCCAGGGTACTTGCTTGACTGCTTGGGGTTGATGATGGCGCGAACGGGGAGGGGGGGGAAAGTTAAAATCCTCTTGGATTGATTTGGAAGAAGAGAATTAGACGGGTTGTGTACCATCGCCACCGTTAGCCTGTAGTGATGCCCTTATTATTAGGTTTCCTATTCAGATGCAGCTCCGTGGTAGTGTGTGTGTCTTTGTGCATGTTAAATAAATGTGTAACTTAAAAGTTTTTTCGGGGGTGGGCGGCGGCGCACCATAATGGCTCTTCGCGTCTGAGGTTGTTTCGCTCCATCCGCGAAGAATACGTATTTCTCAGCATTGTTTCATCTGAAGTTTCCATTAGAGCTGCAGCTGTGCTCAGCCTTTAATTATAGAAGTGACTAGTAATTATCACAAACTGGTGATTGCCTGGAACTTGGTGGGGGCAGGAGAAAAACAATTCCTTTCGGCTTCACTCACTTAAGATCCCCGTGGAGAGAGAGATTGCCAAGGAAAGTCGTAGGATTTTCTTTTGTGCCTGTTTATTTCCTGTTTTGTGGGAGGTAGCGCGAGGGATGGGCTTCTCTTTTCCCCTCCTCCCAGCAAGGAGATAAGCACAAAATTCGTGGAAAGAGTCCACAGAGGAGGAGGGTCTGTTTCCTAAGAACCAGTAGATGTAAAAGGGGAGTTAACTTCCACTACTTTAAAAAAAGGACCCTAAAGCTAAATCCTATTTAGTATCACTGTAATATTTAGTGGAGGGTAAAGAAAGATCTAAATTTAATTAACTCGGAATCCTAGGGGTTATTCTTTTGAAACAAAACGATGAAAATGTTTTTGTGTTTGTCTGACGGCTGTCCATCCTATCTCAGGCTTTAACCACTAGATGGCGGCATGATAAAGCAAAGAAATGACTTTTTTAAAAGGAAAGAAAGGAAAGGTATATCCCTCCACTGACTGTTTCTCCCTGTTTCTCTCTCTCTCTCTGTAATACTTTGCTTGAAGCTTATGTTTTTTCCACCCCAGCCCCAGTTCTGAATATGACAGATGTCTGGAGCTGTCTCTGATAATCAAAAACTGTAGCACAAATAGTCGATTTATCGTGTGCATGACATTTTTGTTGACACTACTTATCCTCCCAAGTTGCTTCATTAAGGCTGAGATTTTGAACACATTTACTAGTGAGTAAGACCTGTTGAGCAGGCACACACACACACCTCTCACCTGGTCCATTCCTTCCATTTCCTAATAGTCTACTGAACTGTAGAAAGAAAAGGAATCAGAGCATGAAACACAATTTCCCTGAAGGCTTAAAAACAATATGGTGGGAATTAATTTTAAGCTGTATTTTAAGCCGTATTTTCATTAACTGTTTGTTTGTTTGTTTGTTTGTTGTTGTTGTTTCTATTACATTTTATTGTAATTTATATTTGGTGTTAGCCGCCCTGAGTCTGGCCCTGGCTGGGGAGGGCTGGGTATGAATAAAATTTTATTATTCTTATTCTTATTTATTAATGAGAATATGCACCCTCCTTTACTCCTATAGTCACAGATATAACAACTGTATACTAGACAGTTAGCTGCTTCTGTCTGGTTTTACCCTAGTCGCTGTTTCAGCTCTTCCCCAAAGTTAACAAATTCTAGGATCTGGGAGACAAAAGCAGACCTACATGTCTTCAGAATATGTTGCATTAACATTCAAATTGTGGGTAGAGGGGTATAGAAAGTGTAGAGCCAGGCTTTTGAAAATAGAACACTCCAACATATAAGCTTATAAGAAGTTTAGATAAAGTGGGAGCTATTTAGAATTACAACATGTATTAATCTGGCAGGGTTAGGATGAAGTCATTTTATTTTTTAAAGAGCTGCTTAAGTGTTCAAGTGCTGAGTGACAGCAATGTGGAAATCCTGTGTTTTTCTTCCTGTCTCCAATCATTCTGAAAAGTGCTTCTCTTGGGGAGCTGTCTCAGGTACTGAAACCTTTCCAGCTCTACCACTGGGAGATCTTGCTTGCTAGCATACTTTGCATTGGGTCATTTAAAGGGAACTGGCGGCTTTATTGGCCTTCAGTGGCTTGCTGTCAGCTAGTGAAGAGTGTTCAGCTTATGAGCCAAGGCAGGATTTCTGACCTTGGCAACTGGTAAAAAATGGCAAAGAACAGAAATCAAAGTTCTTCCTTGCAAAAGCAGTGCTCAGAATAGTGATGCTAGCAAGGACTTTTAAACGTAGATTTAATGTAAATTAGTGTCAATTTTAACATTAAGAGGGAAGGAAAGGTGATGTGCAACAATAAAAGCAGCTAAATGAGGTGCAGAGATCTGTGATTTTGGTAGGTTTCTACAGAATCTGCTTTGCAGAGTAGCTGGAAATCCTGGCTGCTGAAAATCCTGCTAAATCCTGCTAATATTGTATGCAATGATGCTTGATAACTGGCTGCTCTGTTGGTGATTGCATTATGAACCCCTTTCTAGAAGGATTAGACTTCTAATATAAATTTCATATTAAAGGCTAAAATTGGGTAAAGGAGCTCTTGTTTTTAATGAGAGCATTCCCATAAAAGTGGTTGAGCATTTGTCACACAGGTTGAGCCCAATTAAAATATAGTGAGACTGATATTTAACTTTGAATATACAGGTTCTACTTCCTATAAGGGAACACCTTAAGAGTACATTGTTCCACAAAATGCCCTGTTCACTAGCTCAGTATTTGTTCAATTCATTGAGTTTTTAAAAAAGAGGGGCCCCCCCAATAATTAAGACATTTAAAAATGAAACACATCTGCAATAAGTATTGGGTTAGGATGCCTAGAGCAGGCATGACCAAACTCAGCCCTCCAGCTGTTTTGGAACTACAGTTCCCATCATCCCTGACCACTGGTCCTGTTAGCTAGGGATGATGGGAGTTGTAGTCCCAAAACAGCTGGAGGGCCACGTTTGGCCATGCCTGGCCTAGAGCATGGTCCCTTCTTTGTTTTGTTACACCGGAGGTATTTGAACCACTGGCTCATGCCCTGGGGACATCCCCATCCAGCATGCAGCATCTCCTCCTTGTAGCAGCTACACATTATTTTTTTGATTGTAATTCCATTATATGTTGGCATAAAAAGTACCCCGAACAGTGAGAGAGAGACATGGGAACCCATTTATTTATTTCATTTATATCCCACCTTTTTCTCCAGTGATCTCAAGGTGACATACATGATTGCCCCACTTCTTATTTAATCCCTGTGAGGTTGGTTAGGCTGAGAGGCGGTGACTGGCCCAAGGTCACCCAATGAGTTTCATGGCTGAGGGGGGATTTGAAACCTGGTGCACCAGATCCCAGTCTAGCCCTCTAACCACTACAACACATTGTCTTGTTCATCATTTGTGCCCTGCTATCTAGC
Organism: Podarcis pityusensis; assembly: GCF_964106645.2. Taxonomy (NCBI): domain Eukaryota; kingdom Metazoa; phylum Chordata; class Lepidosauria; order Squamata; family Lacertidae; genus Podarcis; species Podarcis pityusensis. The sequence goes on from NC_138037.1 coordinate 11,875,125, forward strand.
CTTTCTCACATGGCGCACCTGGAGAGCAAGTTGGCATAACTGCTGTGAGTGTAAGCTAGGACGTTCCCAGTTATTTTATTTTATTCTGTTTTTTATTTGTGCTCTCTTTCCTTCTGTGGTGTAGTGGTTAAGAGTGGTGGATCGTAATCTGGTGAACCGGGTTCGATTCCCCGCTCCTCCACATGCAGCTGCTGGGTGACCTTGGGCTAGTCACACTTCTCTGAAGTCTCTCAGCCTCACAGAGTGTTTGTTGTGGGAGAGGAAGGGAAAGGAGGTTGTTAGCTGCTTTGAGACTACTTAGGGTAGTGATAAAGCGGGATATCAAATCCAAACTCCTCCTCTTCTTCTTCTTCTTCCTCTTCTTCTTCTTCTTCTTCTTCTTCGCACTCCAATGAGTTGTACATGACTATCCTCCTTTATCTTCACAGCCACCTTGTTATGTTACTCCCACTCCCCAATTTTTATCCTCATAACTAATCTGTGAAGTAGGTTAGGTTGAGAGGGAGTGACTGGCTGAAGGCGAGCTTCATAGCTGATTGGAGACTTGAACTCATCTACCCACCCCTGCTCATTCATAGTCTGCACCACAGTGGCTTGTAAGAATTATTATTTTTTTAAAAAAATTGCTAGCTTTGCAAGGAAGCTTATAATAGTAGCTAAAACAGATTCAATGGTGGGCAAAAAAGAGAGGAAAAAATGAAGCAGCACCTGGACTGAAAAATAAACCAGCTGTCTGACCACAACAAAGGCCAGATGTTAGAGATTTGTTTTGCACTCTTCTTTCTCCCCCACGGAAAATTGATAAGAGAAAATAATGCAGCATCACAGGCGTTCATTTCACAGTCCAGGAGAGGTAATTGATGTAAAGGCTCAAGCAGTTCTTACTTTGTGAGAGACTGGAGTCTGAAGTATGGCCTGCAAAGGTGATAGCCGCCGGCATGAGAGAAAGGAAAAAGAAAGGTGCACCTTTGTGATATGCGACACCTAGGCTCACTAGGCAGCCGTTAGGCAAAGCCATCATTATCTCAGCTATGGTCTTATCTCCTTCTCCCCCCCCCCCACCTGAGAGAATAATGCTAGTCTATTTGACAACATTGTTGTAAGGATACCAATAACAAACTTAGTTGGTCTCTAAGGTGCTACTGGAAGGATTTTATTTTTTTTTATTGAGGTAATGCTTGTGATTCTAAAATTCTAAAAAGTTATATAAATGGTAAGCAGTATGAAGCTTTGTATGGCACGACACGTTCACTTCAAAACTTGGGAGACTGCAAATACACATACTGTATGTGCAAAACATTCTCCCTTAGTTGCAGACCTGCCTGCCCAGATTAATTGATATGGATATGATATAGTATCTGGTGAAGAAATGTGAAGTAACTGCAGAACAGTGTAACAGGAGAACATTAATTTATAATTTTGGCAGCACACACATACTTTTTCCTTTTGAGATTAATGTTTTCCATATTGGAATATAGTCTAATGGTTTTCTCGATATTGGCTTTGAACATTTCCCCCCCGCCCCCCATGAAACAGAGCTTTTTTCTGTTGCTTTCCCCAGCTTACTTTTCTTTGTGGTCAGGGTGATTAATGAGCTTAATTTCTGCAGGCAACTGCCAAAGGTGCTGAGTAAGATGTACATGCTGATTGTGTATAACCCTGTTACTTTTAATTACTGGGATGATAATAATGCATTAATCAAGTGCACGAGAAATTCAGCACTTCTCTCTAATGCAAAATATTGATTAATTTCATAAAACATTGAGACTAAAAGTGATAATCACAGTAATCCTTTAAAATTAAATTCACAATGATAAGTTATTTCTGTTAAAGGGGATTGAATGTCAGAGATCAGGTCTATAAAGTTAGCCAAATACTTCAGCCTTCTCTTATTCATCATTTGGTATAATCTGCTCTTTTACTGCAGTGGGGATTTTCCCTGAGGAAAATATGGTCCCAAAATACAGTATTTTTGTGGCCTCTTCTAAAACTGGGGGACTGCTGATTGGCATAGGGCCACAGAAGATAAGAAGCTGATGATGACCTGGATAAGATTGGCCTTCGTTTCTGCACTCTTTTAGGGCCAGCTGGATGGGATATTATGTGTATCTTTGCATTGAACATATAGGTTTCTTCTTCTAAAAATGCTAATACCATCAGCTGCATGTATGTATTTATAAATATTGGGATCCTGGCCAGTATGGAGTGGAAATTTAACCTCCTCCTCTCAAAGCAAGTGGGATTTCCCATGGGACTGTAGCAGGAGTGGAAATGTTTACATCCCTGCTAGGCTTGCTGGCTGAACAGGAATTATAAACTTCCCCAGCAGATGCTCCTTATATTGCACCACACCTGTGAATCTGACGCTAGTTACATTTAATGTATGGTAATGTCCTGTCCAGTTTGGCCCTTACCTTTGCATACATAGTTGGCAATAGCTATCAAAAGCTATAATAATGTGAAACTAAGTAGCCACTCTAATAGCGCTTCCGCTCCTTCTAATAATGAACTCGGATGCCAAGTGCTAATGAGCTTGGAGTTAATTCAGTATTGCATAACAGTGTATGATAACACGAAGCCATCTGGCCCCAAACGGCTAGTGAGAATACAGCACATGGAATGAGGTCCCATTCCAAGATGCCACTGGCTACCAGTTGATGAAAACTACTGATGTGGGAAAGGTCATGCTCTGCATGTAGAAGATTCCAGGTTCAATCACTGTTGTGTCTAGGGAGCTCTGCTGAAACCCCTGGGGACAGCGGTGGACTTTGGGCTTTCAAATTCCAGTGGCATCCTGTGTAGTGCTAAAATTCAGCCCCCCCCCCTGCTCCGTTCTACAGCATTGATATGGCTCCCACTGCAGCACGGCACCCGGTGCAGCCAAACCAGTCATGCTATCCTAAAACTGCCTCTGCTGGGAAACCACAGATAGTCACTGTCAGAAATCCTGAGCCAGATGGGCCAGCGGTCTTCATTGGTACAAGATACCTTCCTAGGTTCCTAAATGTAATGGAGATTAAATTTCACTAAGGAAAGTGGGGCCACTTTTGCTAAGCGCTGATTATAACCGATTGGCAGAACACTTCTGCTTGGGCTGCAATTCCGTATATTTGTTCCCTGTTTAGCAGGGCCATCCCGGGACCTTTTGCCACAGTAGCCAAAATGTCCTCCATGCCACCGCCACCACCCACAGATCCAGTAGCAGTGAGGGCAACAGCTCTGTGTCAAAGGTGTGGTCAGCCCCAGCAGGGCTGGCAGTGGCGCAATGGCAAGGGAAGTGTTTAGATCTGCCACCTGAGCCAAATGGCTTCACCTCGCATCATGCACAAGTTGTCCCTTTAACTGTGGATATTTTACACTCGCTTATAAAAGCGGTTTCTTGCTTTGAGGCTTAAAGAGATGGGCAGGTTATGAATCAAAGAAATAGCTGCCAATAGCTCAGGCTGTTGATTGGGGGTGTTTTAAAGCAGACTTTAAAGTCAAAGTTGTGTAGACTGTGTAGGTCCTAAAAATGTGTAATGTGAAACAATTATGATGCCAAGAGAAAAAATACTGCTCGCTGCTTTGGAGTTAAGCATTGTTCTACAGTGCTGGGTTTTATCGGGTTCCATACAAGAGACTGCAGTGCCCAGCAGATCCTCTTGCACATAGCCACCTCCCCTCCCAGTGTCAGCAGAGAGTCAGGTGGCCGTGTGGAGAACCAAAGACCCTGCAGAGTGAAAGTGCCCTGACCCAACAAGCAGCCAGGAGAGGAAGCAAGCCAGTTCTAGAACTGCATGGGTCTGAACCTGTGTAGCGCTTAGGCAGTGGCCAATTCCTCTCCTCTTCCATTCAGCTGCACTACAGTGGCAAGAAAATGTAAGTTATATATGATGGTGATTTAGAGGCCATTAGTGGGTTCTCTAGTGGGGCATATGCCCTGGTAGGCAACTTTGCTACTCCCTAACCCCAGGCATGTTTTTTTGTTTTTTTTAAAGTTTTGGCCTGGACATTTGAGCAACCTAAGTAGGTCATTCATTTTCTGAACTATTTATTTTTTTTAAAAAGCGTTTTGAAGCAAGACCCTGATCAACACTTACTATAGTGGTCTGAAAGCTAGGATAACTGGTTTAATATCGAAATAAAAAAAATCCTTCCAGTAGCACCTTTAAGACCAACTAAGTTAGTTCTTGGTATGAGCTTTCGTGTGCAAGCACACTTCTTCAGATACCTGTATCTGAAGAAGTGTGCTTGCACACGAAAGCTCATACCAAGAACTAACTTAGTTGGTCTTAAAGGTGCTACTGGAAGGATTTTTTTTATTTCGACTATGGCAGACCAACACGGCTACCTATCTGTAACTGGTTTAATATCATAACCGAATTATGCCTGGCATTGTGGAAGCCCCATTGTGCTTAATGTACTTAAGCTTTCAAGTAAAGGTATATAAGATTGAAGTCACTGGTATCACTTCTGCTTCCAAGGCCCTCTGAATAGCTTCCTTTTCCTTCATGCAGCCTCTTTCTGTGCAAAAAAGTATAGCCTGCACTTTACTTTCCAACTGTGTTCTTATCCGATCTTCATTTAACTTCCTTCACTGCCCTCTGTTTCAGCTTAAAATCATCCTCACCTTGCCTCCTCCAGCTTTATTTTGACCCTGGAATCTGCCCTCTTCTGCCTGATTAGCCCATATATGGTGCTCAGGTTAACTAGCCTTCTAGGACAACATACTGTAATGTTACTGACTTCACCAATAATCTGTCTCACCAGACATTCCTCTCTGTAGTGGTAAAACTCAGTGGCAGAGCAGTAGAGATCAGCAAGCAAACTGTAGTCAACATTGGATGAAGTCAAGTCATTCCGCCACTCAAAATCAATTTCATGGTCATGTTTCTTTGTTGGCTTAAAAATAGCACACCTGTTCATGCAAATCTTTGTACAGTAATAGTAATTAGGTCTTTGATTATTATTTGCAATCTCTAAAAATGGTTGTGGTTTTTTTTGCAACTCTTATTTTAAGCATGCATACACACACCTCACCCTGTGAGAAGCTAACTTGTCTATGCAGTGGTCGCACAGCACATCCTAGCAATGGGTCCCCAAGTTAAATAAAATATAATATGCAGACTTTACCTTGTACTGGCAGGAGAACGTAGGAAGGAAATATGGTCACCCCCAGGCAGAAGCAAATTGGCATGTTCTTCAAAATTCATTTTTCAGCGGATTGAAGGAATGATTATGGACAAAGTGAAAGTGTTAGCAACCTGGCATTCAAGGTTCTGAGAGTGATTGTTGGTTAAATTGCAAGGAAGATGCAGGTTTTATGAAGGACAATAAGAAAATACTTCCCTCAGGCTAGCAGTCTGCTGCAGTAAGCATCTATATTTTCAGTAAACAATCAAGAATAAAAAAATACACATAAAGGATATGAAACATTTGCATTGGCACATCTCTCTGTAGCACTGATGTAGCATCCTTGCAAATGGCATCATAACCTCTCTTTATTTGAATATTTACTAGATGGCTCAGCAACTGTGTTAGTATTAAGGAGAAAAATCTTCTGAATTTGAAGCAGTGCCATGAGATGCTTCTGTCTCCACAGAGATCCATAGAATCGTAGAATCTTAGAGTTGGAAGGGACCTCAAGGGTCATCCATCCCAACCCCTCCATGTAGGAATCTCAGCTAAAGCATTCATGACAGATGGCCACCCAACCTCTGCTTAAAAACCTCCAAGGGAGGAGAGTCCACCACCTATTGGGAGTCTGTCCCCTGGCTCAACAGGTCTTACCGTCAAAAAGTTTTTCCAAATGTTTAGTCAGTGTCCCCTTTCTTGAACTTGAAGCCATTGGTTTGAGTCCTACCCTCCAGGTCAGGAGAAAACAAGCATGCTCCCTCCTCCATGTGACAGCCCTTAACATATCTGAAGATGGCTATCATATCTCCTCTCAGTCTCCTTTTTTCCAGCTTAAACATACCCAGCTCCTTCAAGTGCTCCTCATAAGGCTTAATTTCCAGACCCTTGATCATCTGGGTTGCCTTCCTGCACATGTTCCAGCTTGTCAACATCCTTCTTAAATTGTGGTGTCCAGAATTGGACACAGTATTCCAGGTGTGGTCTGACCAAGGCAGACTAGAGTGGGGCTATTACATTCCTTGATTGGGGCACTATACTTCTGTCGATGCAGCCTAGAATAGAATTAGCTTTTTTTTGTTGCTGTACCAGACTGTAGCTTGTGGTCCACCAAGACCCCTAGATCCTTTTCACATGTACTGCTTGTGAGCCAGGTGTCCCCCATCCTATATTTGTGCATCTGGTTCTTCCTGCCTAAGTGCAGAACCTTACATTTGTCCTTACTGAAATTCATTTTGTTAGCTTGCGCCCAGTTCTCCAATCTGTTAAGGTCATTTAGATTTCTGATTCTGTCTTTTGCAGCATTAGCTACTCCTCCCAGTTTGGTGTCATCTGCAGATTTGATGAGTATCCCCTCAATTCCTTCATCCAAGTCGTTTATAAAAACACTGAATAATAACAGGCCCAGGACAGAATCCTACGGCACCCTGCTTGTCACTTTCCCCCAGGATGACGAGGAACCATTAATGAGTACTCTTTGGGTTCGGTCAGTCGACCAGCTACAAATCCACCTAATAGTTACCTTGTTCAACCCACATTTTACTAGCTTCCTCATGAGAATATCATGGGGGACTTTGTCAAAAGCCTTACTGAAATCAAGATGCATTATGTCCACAGTATTTCCCTGATCCACCAAGTTGGTAATTCCATCAAAAAAATAAATCAGATTGGTCTGGCAGGACTTATTTTTAAGAAACCCATGCTGGCATTTGTATGGCATCGGCATTTGTATGGCTGCAGAGTAGATTTGATTTATTGATATTTATTAATAATTTAGAAAAACAACAGCCTGGTTTGCATGTCACACTATGCCAAACCATGGCTTAACATGAACAAGCAAACATACAGGCTCCCAGAGAGAAGATTGCAGCTGCTTTGCTCCTCTATTGGTTTTGTTTTAGCATGTTATCCAAAACTAGGCTCCTGTTTTAGCTCTCACCAGACATACCATGAGATGTAACAAAGTTTAAAGCTCATGGTTTGTCTGGGAGAGCTAAACCATGAGCCTAGGTTTGGATCACATGCTGAGTCAAACCGTGCCTTAGGTGGGTCCATTAGGCCAAATTAATTAAGACTTGCCTTTGGGAATGAGGCCAAGGTCCATTTAGTCTAAGAAGCCCCACATTCTGTTCCCATCTTCTTCCATGCATGGAGATTCCATTTAGTCTTCATGGCTAATAGCTATTGACAGACCTATTTGAAGTGAATTTGTCTAATCCCTATTTAAAAAGCCATCTAAGCTACTGACTGTCACTAGTAGTGAAATGCAACACAGCATTATTCTTCAGTGCCCAGAAAAACGAGAGTGATAGAAAACTAGTTACAGAGTTAAGATTATAGAGATTTTGTTTGTTTGTTATGTAACAGGATTTTTATACAGCAGTCATTGTAACCTCTACATAAAATATACATTAGAAATACTGATAAGATCAGATGTTAGAAACAAGCTGACCTAAAAAAAATCATAATAGAAATAAAATCAGTTATAACACACATTATGAAATAAAATTACATATTAAAAGACAATGCACACTGGAGAGAAATAGCACTTCTCTTAACCTTCAGAACTGATGTACCCCTGATGTAACTTCTTTTTAATATGGGTTAAGAAGCTTTCCCCAATCCTTAATCTGAGATAACCACCGTATATTGTTTATAAGTATATAAGTTTATAAGTATTGCAGATGATGCTAGTCTTTCTCTTCCCTTCCTTGCATGCTATGTAGTTCAGGGGTGCTCAGAAGCTACATTAGGATCAACTGGTTGATCTCTGCGCATAGATGGCCAGGAGTTTCTCACTTGTCTAACAATGGCAACAACGCTATTACTCCTGCAGAACTATAGTGCTAAAGTGAAGGAAAGCGGTGGGGGGTGGGGTAACCAAGCATAGCTGAAAAGTAGACCCATCGAAATGAATGGAATTGAGTTAGTCCTGTCTGTTAATTTCAATGGGTGTACTCTGAGTAGAATTTGCATTGGATACAATCCTAGGAGTGGATTTTTGTGTGGAAAATAACATATTCCTGATCTTTAATTTTTTTAATTCCAAGCCCACATCCATCCCATACATTTAAAGAACTATTATGTCATTTTAACAGCCATGGCTCCCCTCCAAAGAATCCTGGGAACTGTAGTTTGTTAAGGGTGCTGAGAGTTGTCAGAAAACCCTTATCCCCCTCACATTTCCCAGAGTCCCCTGGGGAGAGAGATTAATTGTTGAAACCACTCTAGGAATAATTCGTTAATACTGAAGCTGTGTTGATAACAGGATCCCAGATGACGCGCCCCTTCCCTAGATGAAATAAGCTTCAGTATTAATACAGCCCTGCAACCCTAACCTGACTTTCCTGGGAGTAAGCTTCACTGAATTCAATAAAACTTACTTCATTGTTAGGAATGCAACAAAAACCAGCTAGTTTTTTTGCCTTCCACACTAGGTGGGCGAAAGGTTTCTCCATCTGTTACAGCAAGTCAGGTCTGGGAACTGATAATCACTCTAAATACAAGCGTTCTTTTATCTAACAAGAGCTAATAAGCATCTGCTGTTTGGAAAATGTCAGATAGAGCCAAAGTGCATGCAATTAGATAAGGATAATATAGCAGATAGCGAGGACATGCATGCTGCTGCTTTTCCCCTAACCCCACCCCCTTGTAAAAGTGTTCTGTTACAAAAGCAAGTGGCTTTCTGGCTCTTCAGCACAGGGCCAGAGATTGTCAGAGATGGAAACAAGAGCTAATGTGATGAAGTGACAAGGTTAGTCTTGGGGGAACATGCAGGCTGTACTTTTCAGGCACTTGATGGATGGAGGGTTGCCTGGGCTACAAGTCGGATATTTATAGGGTTAGAGAAAGTCGAGGAGGAATGAAATTGCAAAAGATTAAGAAGATATCTCTGGCAGCATACATGTCCTTTCTTCAAGTTATAAATGATAAATTTGGAGATGTGGTGTCACCTTATTGTCATTGCTCATCTTGGGTCATCTGGTAGCTCTCTGGTTCCCAGGAAAATCACTGCAAACAAGTTCTGCTTCTTCACTTCTCAACTTTGTATGCTCATGGATCTTTCCAAAACAGTGGAAATGTGCCAAAACCAAACAAACCCCAGTATATGGAAAGGACATGAATTTGAAATTATCAGTGATTTTCACTATGCACAAAATGGTGCATGCTTGCAATTACCATACAATTAATGGCAAACTAGACAACTCGATCAATGTCCAGGCTTTTGTTATCTAAATAACAGCAATGGGGTGGAGTGTTAGAGTCTAGACCCATAGGAGGTGCAGGTGGGTGGGAAGGGGAAGTTTTAACTCTTTTTTCTCCCTACTATGTTCCAGACAATGCCCATCTAAGTTGCATTTCAAGAAGTTGTATTGCCAGGTTTGTTTGTTCTGGTTGAAGACAATAAGCAAATTGTTTGTCACCACAGCTGTTAACACTAAAACAAGAAAAGACAAGGATGCTCTGTGCCATTAAAATACTTTACTATCTTGGTTAAACTGGTTCAAGGTGAAACTGTGCAAGAGCAGATGGAATTTAGATCCTACTGAGTCTTCTCTTTCTTATCCCCTGCTACCTGGATATACCCTAACTTTTATACCTAATATATATCCATTGAAGGGAGGAGGAGGACAACTATGTGCTCCTGTTGCATTAATCCATGTTACAAGAACCCCCTGTTTACCTGATGATCTGAACTTTTAGGAGGAATACAATATTCAAGAAGGCCCAGAGCTGTAAGAGGGACTTCACTGCCAGCTCCTTATCCTGTGATTTATTGTAAATTAGATAGCACAGCATTGTGCATCTGGAGTTTGCTCTCAATATTCCCCAAAGGATTCTTCTCTTGTTAAAAAGCACAGTGTGCCTTTCCAACCTGAGAAAGCCCTAATTTAATTTGAAAGTCGTTATTTTGCATTTCTTTCATTTAATCTGCCTACTGGCAAACTGTAAAATTTCTCTTTGCTCTGCTGGAGTTCAATAGGAGATAATTTCTGTAACTTCATAAAGGGATTGATTAAAAACACTCCAAGTGTATATTATCAGAGAGTATTCTGAAGGAGGGGGCTGGGGAAATCTCATTCACCAGGCTTTCTGTAATATTATGAGGTTATATAGCCATGGGTTGAATTAGAGATTGCTAAGGGTTTGTAAGGGAAGGTGATGGTTATCAAAATCCAAAGCTTGGAAGTAACATTTGTGTGGTGCAGGGAGAATTCTAAGCCTTCTGTCAGTGGATTTATGGTCAATTTACATACCTGAATCCAGAGCCACGAATTTAAACAGCCTCTGCTGCACTTCCACTCCCCCTTTCAAATTTACTTAGTTTGTGATCATCAGGGCCATTTCACTTGTTGCCTGAGAAATGACTAAAATGATTTTGTTATAAAGGTAAAAATAACACACATGTAAATGTGGATACTTAGGTTAAAAACAACATACAAGCTTGACTTTCTGGCAAACTAAATCCAGACATTCTGAGATTTCATTCTAAACTACTGGAAAGTAGACATTTCTGCAACTGTTGCCTCTTCAAGCAGTCCTAAAGTCTCAAGGAATTTCCAGATGTAATTGAAGAAACAAATGAAGGGTGGTTGTTGTTTTTTTGTTAAGGTGAAGTGAAAACACAGCAAGATTTTGGTTCAAATCACAGCGAGTGTTGTTTTCTTGACATTTTTGTCTCTGTAGCCATGTTTCCCCCCGTAATCACCATGCTGTAGGCTCTAGAGTCTAGACTATTAATCATGCTTTGTCAGATTTACCAGCAGGTTGACAGTATTTCTCAGAAATTTCTCTGTGTGGTCTTTTCCTCTGGGACAAATGCTGCTCTTGTCAGGCATGTTCTTCAGTATGGTGAAAGAAATCTTGACCATAAAGATGTTTTGCATGTTTTCCATGCCTTGTCTTTCCATAGTTCTGTATGAGCAGAATTTTGATCTCTGGACATTCCCTTCATTTATCCCTCCAGTGTGTTAAGAGAACTGAGTGTACTGTATATGTCTGTGGGATGTTCGCTTTAATCTAGAGATCCTTCTCTTGCTTTCAGTTATGTTTACAGATAGGTAGCCGTGTTGGTCTGCCATAATCAAAATAAAAAAAATCCTTCCAGTAGCACCTTTAAGACCAACTAAGTTAGTTCTTGGTATGAGCTTTCGTGTGCAAGCACACTTCTTCAGCGGTATCTGAAGAAGTGTGCTTGCACACGAAAGCTCATACCAAGAACTAACTTAGTTGGTCTTAAAGGTGCTACTGGAAGGATTTTTTTTATTTCAGTTATGTGTTAACCTTTATTATTCTATCTGCTTCTAGAGCTCTCTGACGATCCAGCCCTCTGTTAATTATATATATATATATTTTTTTAAATGATATTTATTAAAATTTTCAAAAATACAGAAAGTAAAGATTAAAGTACATTCAAAGCCTTATTTTCATACATCCACTTTCCGGGACTCCCCCCTTCCCCCACCCCTACCATATTCCCCTTTCATATTGTTGGCTCCACAAGCTCTCCGTTCTAATTGAAACTTAATTTGTTTAGACCATTATTCGAATTTAAATTTTATACACTCCTCATCAATACCCTTAATAAAAGACAAAAGTTCTCTCCCCAGGGCCCACCCCATTTTCATTCCACAATTTCCCTTTTTTTAATGATAAGGACACCCCACACAATAGAAATATAAGAAATAAGAAATAAAAAGTATAATAGATGAAAAAGAGCCAATTCAGAAAAAAAAAAGTTGACAAGCCTTTGGATTTTAGTTCTCCCCCCCCTGTCCCCGGTTTAATTTCCCCCTGACCACCAAACCATGTTATCCGCCTGGAATTCTTAAAGTCCATAAATCACCTATTTCCCCCAACTCCTTGCTGGCTTTTTCTTTTTATAGTTATTTTTTAAGACATTTAACTTCAGATCTTTAATAAAACTCCCCCCATTGTTCTTTCCAAGTTGTAGTCCAATTTCCTCTTGTTCCGCTGCTAAAACGTTCTAATTCAGAAGTTTAGTAACTCTGCAGGGATTATTGTTATTCAGGAACAAAAACTTGCGTTCAGTCCCTTCCTTTCTTCAATAGAAAATTCTATTGTCTCCTTTAGCTGAACACCCTGTAGACAAAATATTATTTCCGTTTTGCAGCTTTCCCAGAAGATAACCAGTCCTGTAAAATTCCAATGGTATTTTTCCACTTACGACCATCTTTGTAATGTCCCGAAACTCCTCTAGGGGGATTGTTGTAACTTTGTTTTCTCTAGTCCAAAAGTCCGATTGTTATCCATGTTTTCGCCATTTTGTATCCAAGTTTTAACGAGTTATAGCAAATTGTAACAAATTTAACCAGCAAAGTTCTCATAATAAAATCCTCTCTGCTTTCCGACTTTGACAGCTACTTTGACAGCTGTCAAAATCTCCGACTCTTTTCACCAGGCTCTCTCTTCAATCACCCCGGTTCCCTGGGGGGGGGGGTTACGTTTCCCTTCTCCCTCAATTCTTCCTCCAGCACAGTTCTTGTAGTTCCCCATCGTGGAATTCTTAGTTTTTATCAGCAATACAAATCTTTTTGGACCTTGGTTTCCCCGTCCTTGTTTTAGAAGGTTTACAGTAGGGAGGGGGACTGACTTCCTTTTTGGATCCCCCCCCGCTCGTGTCCAATCCGAAAAAAAATTCTTTTTTTTCTCCTTTTGAACCCGGTTTCCAAATTACTCACGGGTTATTGTTAAGAAGTCCGAATTTTCAATGGAAGAAGTCAGCGCTCTCCGCCGGATGGCATGCGGCTTCGCTCGGCAGGGATAGCAGAGGACTCAAAGCACCACGCTTCTCCCCGGCACCCGATCCGTAGCCTTTAAAAAGGCTCCTTCACGAGTCGGGAGGGCGCTAGCGGTGCCAGCCGAGTCTCCATGTCCACGGCCTCCGTGGCCGTGGTTTTTAAGGGTCCCCGCATCGCCGGTGCGGTAGGACCCAGCCCCTGCCGAGCAGGCTCCCTCCGGAGCTCGGAGGGAGTCCGCCATTCGGCGATGGCGCCAACCCGGAAGTCCCAGCCCTCTGTTAATTATAGATGGGCTTAGGTGACTCAGTGCTGGGCACTCTTGTTAAGTTTTTGTTTTAAAGTTGTGCTTCTGTACTCCTGTCCAGAATTGTGTCCTGCGGCATCAGAATGCAAATGCAGACTTCCGGGGAGGCGCCTCCGGCAATGGCTGAATTCCTACGATCGGGAGGAATTTGCTTCGTGAAAAGCAGGGTCTGACCGCCACGGTAAAGGCGGAGACCCATAGAAATCACAGGCGGGAGAAGCCTGTGAACCTGGGATTCGGCTGGCACCATTCGCGCCCCCCCTACTCGCAGGGAAACCCTGTTTTGGGGATCCGGAGCGACGTGGGGTGAGTGGCGCGGTGCTTTGAATCGACCGCTTCTTTCACGGAGTGAAGCCGCATTGCTGTTGCCGGAGAGCGCTGACCTTTTCCTGTGGACAATTGGATTTTAAATGACTACCCGTGAGTAGAACGGAAAATTGGACCTTGAAACACTTTAATTTGGCGCTGAAGCAGGAAGGTTCTAAACAGGAAGTCCGCCTCCTGTTTTGTAAATAGATTGAAGCAAAGACGTTACAAGCTAAAGTCTTTGAAAGCTTTTGATAAAGGATTAAATTCCCACCGGACAAGAATATATAACCCCTGTTGGAAGCAGGAGAAGAGAGGGGAAGTTTTGGATTTAGTGTGCCTGCAGAAGAGAGTCAAAATTAAATTGCCACTGCTCTGAACCTGGAAAAGGGCTGCCAGATGACGTTCGGGGAATGTTTATTGACAGAACAGATTTGACAGCTAGCTAAAATAAGAAAGGCACTGTCTCCATTGTCCTCTTCTGCGTTTAAAAATGGAGGAAAAAGTAACCGAAAATTGAAACTATTGTTACTTGCTTGAGTTGTTTTGAAAGAATTGATACAAACGGAGACTGTTTCCCTCTAGAGGGAGCATGTGAAACTGTTACAGGAGTGCAACAGGGAGAGCTCCAGCTGCAAGATAAGATTCTGAAAATTAGAGTCTGACCTTGGATCACTCAAAATGTTGATAGGAGAAGCCATTGTAACTGTTTTTTACAAGATAAACTACTCGCTGGAACAGCTTCATAAAAAGACAGATGACACGATCTCTAAAATTGACAATTTGGAACAGAACGTGATTAATCTGAATCAAAAAGTGAGTGTCAATACAGAAACAACTCAGGATTTGGTACAGGAACATATCTTGGTTGGACAAATGGTGGAGGAAAAGGAGAAAGCTGATGATGTGAAAATGGTGGAGAAAAAGGAGAAAGCTGATGATGTGAAACCAAAAGTAGTACAAGCGGGATCCTTAATTTCTCAGAAGCAGATTGAGGATTATAAATTGAGGCCTTTCATGACTGAATCTAGCAAAAGTCAAACTTTGAGGCTAGGATCCCAGCTCGGATTGAAGAAGGAAAGTTGGAAAGAACCCTCTATCCAGGGATTGACTGACTTTTGGGACATGGACCTGGGCTTGGAGGAGTTTGAAGTTTTGGGGGTCGCTAGAATTGGAGGAATCTTGAGATACGTTCTGAAACACTCTATGGACTTTATTTTTAACTTTGGAAATTTGGCTGAACTGTCCAGAAGGAATAAAAGTATTGCTAGGCTGGAGTTTTCCCGAGATTTGCTCCTGAGCATCAAAGAATATGAAGAAGACCTGCAGAAGGGACTTGGAAGAGATTTAAGAGCCTCGGATATAAGGGCTCCAGGTTGATGGATCATATGGAACTGACGGAAAGGACTGGCAGAACCCGAAGCCAGGGAGAGGAGATAGTGGAAGATTAATGGAAAATTAAAGTGTTTATTTAGAAATTTTGTTAAAGTAATGACCGTCAGAAAAATGGTGGAATGATATTTTATGGATTTAGCAGAAATGCTATAAGAAGTTGGGTGTATATAAGTAATCAACCGTTAATGGGAAATAAGGTTAAAGAATATGTTATTCATAATATGACAGAAAATAGAGAAAAATGGAAAGGATTTGCTGAAACAAGTATTAGAAGCGGGATACAAGAAGGGAGGTGTGAGGAAGTCGAGGAAACAAGGGAATGAAGGACAGAGTATGGAAAAGGAGGGATGTTTTTAAATTGTTTTTGTCTTGCTTTGTTCATGTGTTCATGTGTTTAGTTCAATGGGTTTAGGGTGGGCTTGTATTGTTTATATATTGTATTGTTTTTCTCTTTCTTTTTTTCTCTTTTGTTTTTTCTCTCTTTTTTCTATTTTTTTGTAACTTTTAAAAGCAATAAATATTATTTTAAAAAAAACAGAATGCAAATGCAGAGACCCAAAATACATTTCCCTGCATTGAGTGTACCCTATTTCTAATAATGAGCTTGCAATTGAAATGTCAGCCTACAGGCAGCACCTGATGCTTTAAGCTGATGCAGAACACACCATTTTTTTAAAAAATGGAGTAACTTATTCAGTCTGAGGACTACATTCCCTCATAGACAATCTTCTGAGATCCACATGCCAGCATTGTGCAGGGCTTAGAGGTAAAAGTGGGTTGAGCAATGAACAAGACTCTTAATTTTCTAAAGCAGGATGCATTCCAACCAAGCAGAAGTCAAAGGTTTCCATACCCATCCCATGCTTTTAAAACATGCAAATAAAGGTATCACCTAGTATGCATGCGTCAGTGCACACATGCATGTTCAATCCTCGTTGATTTGTGGAGTCAATATGTGGGTTGCATGTGTGAAAAAGATATTACAGACAGACTTCCATGCGACCCAGTCACTGTTATTTTAGTTGCAATGTGCCATTCAGCCACAAGTCGTGATGTGCTAAGTGTCTGAGTGACATGCTTTCGTGATGAACCAGGCCTAAGAATGGATTCAGGATGTTCAACATTATCACCATCACTTTTATTTATATCATGCCTATTTCCCTGATAGGAACTGTGATTCATGGCAGGCGGTGGCTGCTGAAGCTCAGGCTCAATGGCTTGGGTCTGCACCAAGCCAAGATGGTCTCTGGCCTTTTCAGCAGTCTTAGCTTTTGGAGCTGGAGTCAGCCATGTCCTCCCAGGACAGGTGGGAAAAGGCCTGCAAGGCAGGGAGCAGGTCTTCCAGGAATCACAGCCAAGATGGTGTTTAGTTCAATATAGCAGGAAGGCTTTGCAGAGAGGTGGGAGAGTAGGATGAAAGCATGCCAGATGTGCCAAATGACTAATTTGTAATGCAGCTGCTTGGGAATATGGGAAATGAGCAAATTCATCCTTCAGAAGTGTATCATGAGCTCTGTTGGATCTGGTCAGAGCAAGAAGCTCCCTCCTGGATAGTGTAAGAACATTTTACCCAATAGTCAGTAATAAATTGCCCACCTTCAGTGTGTACATCAGCAAAGTGTCCCTTAAACTGACAGAGAGAGCCATCTTGGCAAAGTACTTATTTTGATAGTTGCTCTTTATGATGACTGCTGGGAAATGCTCTGTTCTAGTATCTGCTTGGTGACAATTTATGTACTTGGGGAAACAGGAGCACTCAGATAAAGACGGGAATTGTTTGGGAACCGGGAGAAACAGACTCAAAGCTTTGCCAGGCACTGAAGAATCATAGAGATTTGGAAGAGAATAATTTGTAAATGCTGATGGGCTGCAGCAACATTACTCTCATACCCTACTCCTTGTACCAAAAGAATCACATCTTCATGAGAGGCACACATAGAAAAGACGCTAGCAATGTGTGAACATCCTCCCCCCCCTACTCTCACATCTTGTTTGGGCTGCTAATTACAAGCTTCCTCTGCAAATGCTTTTTTGGGGGGAGGGTTAATTGGCCTGTAATGTTTTGGCACATGAGTTCTTGCATTGTCGTTGTGGAAACAAAGTGCAGAGAGAGCCACACCTGGTTCATTGTGCACCAGCCATGATGCCTTGATTGGCTGCTGGAAACTGGAGCAGGTGGAGATGTCAGAAGCTCTGCCAGTTCTGACTGTGTCATAATTTATTTTCATTTCTCCAGAGTCTGGAAGTTACCCAGCTTTTCATCTGGCCATATTTCTGAAGTGCTTCATGGGCACATGTGTCATCAAGACCTTCCAGAACTTGCAAATGGGTTTGATGGGCTTGTGCTGAAGGCCACACTGAATGGGATGCTAGCAAAAATCGTGCTAGCTGAATGGACAGGTGTGAGTTGCACACCCACACATATCTGTATGAAGGGATTTCCATTTCATGGCTCATTCAGCTTTCTTTTAAATAAATACAGTGGCACATCACCTTAAACCGCAGTTAAACAAAACTATGGCTTGAAGGTGGACACACAGCTAAACTGCTGCCTTGCTGCCAGAAGCCAAGCCATCACCTAGATTAGTGATGGGCTTCAAGTCAAAGCAAAGCCAAGAACATACAACAACAGGACCATGGACAGCTCTAAAGGGGGTTCTGCAGGTGAAGCATTCTGCTAAGTGAGCTAGCCACAGATGCTATCTCTGCAGAGAGCTGAATCCAATTGAAGCCCTGATGTAGGCTGAGCAGGCCTGGAGTGTGGTGGAGTCTGCATTCCTGGAGAAGCTAGGTGCATGGCTAATGGGCCTTCACTTAATTCTTCAGTCTTTAGTTTCTGTGCTGCTCGGGAGCTGGGAGATACTGCAAGAGATTAATCCTTTCAGTCGGAGGATGGCAGCAGGGCTGTGTCCTCTGGTCAGGAGGCCCTTCATTAAGGCACTATTGGCTCTTCATCTGTGGAAATAGCTTGAACCTCACCCTCACCAGAGTCCTCTACTGTGCACTGCAAGGTCTCCAGGTTCGGCACTGATCTTTGAGTATGTTTGGCGCAACAATAATGGAACAGTGGGAGGCTTCTACAAATGTACCTTCCAATGCTATAATTCTGTGATTCGGTGTATAAGTGCCCACTTCGTTGGCTTCCCATATTTTCAGTTAATACCCAGGCATAAATCAAGACTCTCTGAAAAGCTGATGTCCGAATATGCGCTTAAGGCTGCTTTCCTCCATGTATTTACTAGAGAGTTAGTTTTCTTGAACTTAGTAGGCCTTCCATAAAAATAAGTGCTTGAAATGCATGGGAAGAGATGCATGCCAAAGGCTAACTTGTGCCTAATACTGCACAACTTGCAGCTGGTTCTGCCTGCAGCTATAATAAACTTAAAAACAGCACATGCATAAAGTTGTGCATCTGTTACCATAATTTCCATCCTTTCTCCCTGAAATGGTCCAAATTAGATTGCCAATAATGATTACACAATGCTAATTGTACTCCTGTTCCTTGCATGTTTACCAAGGACAATTTGTGCATTTGTCTCTGATGCTGTTCTTCCTTGCTTCCTTTGATTCCTAACACTTCTTCCTGTTCACTGCCTTCTTTGCTTTTAAAATTCCCCAGTCATAATATCCCACATCTTCTGCCAACCCACCCACTAGATTGCAAACTCATCGCATTTTGATCTTCTTTTACCCTTGATTTTAAACAGGCATATAATCACGAAACCCAAAAGAGCCTGGCTTTACCATTCCTGTCTGCAATGCAAAGCTGCAGTAGCAGCAAAAGTGGTTCAAACATTACATTGGGTGATACTCGTACCTTCCTGCGCTCGTGCAAGTGAGGGAGGGATACAATGCATAGTGTGAGCTGTGAATATTAGGACCTCAGCTGCAGGTTCTTTTGTTGTCTCAGGTGCTCCGAATTGCCTTGTGTGTGACTGGGAATGGAAGTGAACTGTTGACCTTTCCCTTCTTATTAGATTGTACATTGCCATTGCTGAAATCTATGAAGTCCAAGGGCACCTATTGTTGGTGTTGAGAATAAAAATCCAATTAGGATCAATTTATTTGCTCAAAATGCAGACATTTATGAACAGACCCTATGTGGATTATGACATTATATGGATGGCACCGGATTTACTTGCATCTGTGTGGAGCCAGGACTTTCCTGTTACTGTTCCATTCTTATTTGAGAGAGATGTTAATATTCTTGCCTTCTTTTTGGATTAGTGTGTCTTCCATAGCCTTCCATAATAGGCCCAGCACCACAACTGGTTAAGGATGTGTGAAGTACCATTCCCACCAGAATCCAGGTTAGAACCATATTTTTGGGTGCAGGCAGAAGCATTTCTATAATGCACCCAAACCCAGTGCTTTATGACATAAGTCCGGCACCATCACTCTACTCTTTTAGGCAACTGCTGAAAACTTTTCTCTTTTGGCAGGCTCATCCAGTCATGTGATTTGGTTATGTTTGTTCTTAAATTTGTTTTAGTTTTAGTGTTCTATTTAGATGCTTTTAATGGAATTAAAAATGTTTCAAATATGTTTTGCTTTCATTTTTAATTGTATTTTGTAACACAGAAGTATTTATTGCCCTGGACTCACTTGGGAGGAAGGGTGGGGTATAAATGTAGCAAATAAACAAACCTCACCTGAGTGTTCCTCCATGCCTGTGAGACTCCAGGGTCAGGGTTCATCATTAGGTAGTCATTCTGAACTTCAAATAGCAGAGCTGAGCAATTCCACCCATTCCTACAACCAGCATGGTTGGCAGAACTCTATGATAATGCTTCCCCAGAGCTACTTGCACTTCATAAGTACTGGCTTCCCACTCCTTTGGTTTGTACCCAAGCATTGCAATTAAACTTAAGGAAACTGCTGTCTGGATATACCCTTAAAACACTACACATGTTTACTGTTTAGTACAGTGGTACCTCGGGTGGCGTTGTGGGTTAAACCACAGAGCCTAGGACTTGCTGATCAGAAGGTCGGCGGTTCGAATCCCCACAACAGGGTGAGCTCCCATTGCTCGGTCCCTGCTCCTGCCAACCTAGCAGTTCGAAAGCATATCAAAGTGCAAGTAGATAAATAGGTACCGCTCCACCAGGAAGGTAAACAGCGTTTCTGTGCGCTGCTCTGGTTCGCCAGAAGCGGCTAAGTCATGCTGGCCACATGACCCGGAAGCTGTATGCCGGCTCCCTTAGCCAATAAAGCGAGATGAGTGCCGCAACCCCAGAGTCAGTCATGTTTGGACCTAATGGTCAGGGGTCCCTTTACCTTTTACCTCGGGTTAAGAACTTAATTCGTTCTGCAGGTCCGTTCTTAACCTGAAACTGTTCTTAACCTGAGGTACCACTTTAGCTAATGGGGCCTCCTGTGGCCGCTACACCGCCGCCGCGTGATTTCTGTTCTCATCCTGAAGCAAAGTTCTTAACCCGAGGTACTATTTCTGGGTTAAGTGTCTGTAACCCGAGGTACCACTGTAACTCATACTGTCAGGGCAAGGATTTCCACGTGCAATGGGACTGTTTCCCCACCTCCTCCCCCTGTGTGTTCCTTGCAACCTGCCCAAGTTTGCACCAGAGAGTTGGGGGAACCCCTGGAACACATCTAGGGGACATGTGGCAGGGCAAGAGGGGGAGAACGTTCTATTGGACCAGCAGAAATCATTGTGCTGATGGAACATCCACATAGCGCAGCATTGGATACAACCCTTTGCCCTACTGAACTCAATGGGGTTGCATCATAATAAATATACTTGAGATCGTGCTGCAAGTAAAATGTGCTGTTGAGGTGTCCTATGTGGATGCATTTGAGTAATAATGGGGCTGTGCCCATTGAAAAAACATGACAATGCATTATAGACTGCCCATTCTCTCAGTTTTCTATAACATTCCCATCATTTCCTCAGACACAATATTGCGCACACAGATTTTTCCTTTCTCACCAAGTCAGTAGTCCTCAAGGATACTTTTACATTATAGGCACTTCACATTTGATTGAGAGGTTTTCTATGAAATCAAGGAGACATGGAATAAAAAGTTCATTCTAACAGCTGAAGCTCTATAATAAATTAATATCAAATATTATTTTAAATCATTTCCACAGTCCCTCATCCCCCAACAAGGACATCCTCAACCTTTTGAGCACGTAAACATTATAATCAGAAGTCTATTTTTTTGGTAATCTATTTTGGACATAGTTGTATCCAAAAGCAGTTTCATTCTTAACAAATAAATACAATTGTATTTTTAAGTGGGTCTTTAGAAAGCTGGAAGTACTAAGCTTCTTTTGCTCTTGTTTTGTTTGCATTGAACTATTTTTTTTCCTACTTCAGAAAATTTTTTAAAAGCATTTCGTGCTTATCCATACTTTTTGAGCAAATCAAGGGCACAGGGATCTCTTTTTCTGGAGGTGCTAGGATAAGATGTATGAATATGAAATGCATAATTTGCATATGAGCATCTCAGTGCCATATTCATCACTTTTGTACCGTATAATGAAACTGAAAAATTGATTGAAAAAAGCACGATCTTATTTATTATGCCTGATTAAGGCCCCGCGGAGTGTACCATACGAAGTTCCCACGAAAGCATTCTAAATAGCGCCAGTGTTTTCATTGCAATCTAAATGCAAATATAGGGTCCAAAACCACAGAACTGAAACAGATGCAGCTTTGATTTTATTTAACCAGCAGAGGGCAGGGTTTGCTGTGCAGAAATCACTAATGGAGTGATTGTCTTAGAAAATAGCAGCGTGTGAAGAAGGAATTGCTATGGGCGATAAGCAAATCCTCCCCATCCTCCTTCATCACCACCATCATGCCATCTCATTTCCTGCATTTTAGGTGAAATATATTCCTCATCTGTAATTCATTGCATGTTGAATTAGCAATATATTACCATGAAAGCAGTAGGAGGGATGTGCGTTGGCTGCAGGTTATATATACATGAGGACCCCCAACATAATCCTCCAACACAGGGGTGGGGATTTTGCTGGACTACAGCTCCTCTCATCCCAGACCATTTCCCATGCCAGTTGTGGCTAATGAGAGTTGGAGTCCAACAACATCTGGAGGGCCATGGATTCCCAAGGCCGCTCTAATAGAAATATTAGCTATATGTAATTAATTAGGGACGCGGGTGGCGCTGTGGGTTAAACCACAGAGCCTAGGACTTGCCGATCAGAAGGTTGGCGGTTTGAATCCCCGCGACGGGGTGACCTTCCATCACTCGGTCCCTGCTCCTGCCAACCTAGCAGTTCGAAAGCACATCAGAGTGCAAGTAGATAAATAGGTACCGCTCTGGCGGGAAGGTAAACAGTGTTTCCATGCACTGCTCTGGTTCGCCAGAAGCGGCTTAGTCATGCTGGCCACATGACCTGGAAGCTGTACACCGGCTCCCTCGGCCAATAAAGCGAGATGAGCGCTGCAACCCCAGAGTCGGTCACGACTGGACCTAATGGTCAGGGGTCCCTTTACCTAATTAATTAAGTAAAGGGTTACATAGACAGTCAGACCAATCCCTGCCCCTGGTATGTGCTGATTTTTCCCCAAAATTAGAGCAGCAATCAGAAGATCTGAAGGCAGTGGTCTTTCCTCTGGGATGTTAGCATCCAAAATGCACATATGTAAACTGGCAGTTAGGACAGTTGGTACAGTTATGACAGTTAGTAGAACCGTCTTAACAGTTAGAGCAGCAGGTATGCTGTCTGTTGTGCTGCTGTCTGCCTCAGAGTCAGAGTATCAGTCTGTCTGTAAAGGTTTGTTAGTCTTAGATACAAATCTATCTATGTTTTAGCAACTGAGGTATCACCTTCCTGCATTGTATATTTAATCTGCAAGTGCAAATTTGTAAGTAAAAGTTAGTGGATACTTATACTCTAAAAGAGAGTGTCTAGCGCAATTTTTATAGGAGGGAAAGAGAGAACTAATTAAAGGGTCAAACGACCCTTTGCTCTGACTTACACAAAACTCTGCTAAATGGGAACTAGAGTTTAATTCCCACATTTCCCAGTGTTCTTTTAATTGGAGGTGCCAGTGATTGACCCTCACACTGTAGGGGAACTTGAACCTGTCCAAAATGTAGAAGAGAGAGCTTGTGCCCTAGAACTAATTTGTGCTCTCCAGATGTTTTTTAAACCACAACTCCCATCTGCTGCTTGAGGATGGTGGGAGTTGTAGTTCAAAACATCTGGAGGGCACCACATCATTGAAGGCTGTTCTAGAAGACTCAGAGCTGGACAAGGTACGGCGAGACAACCACTTAATAGCTATTGTCGACATTCTGTTCAAATGTAACTCTATATGTGCCTAATGCATGTATAATTGTCAGCATTGCATTGCATTTGCAAACAGTCTCTGTCCTCACTTAGAAGTGCCACTAACATAAACGTATTAAATTATTGCCATTGCCTTTAGTGGAATGATTACATTTATTTGTGGTGGGTGGGGTGCCTAAAACAGATAAATGATGCTTGATTAGAAAGTTAACGCAGCTGGCTTTATGAGCAGAGTACAGCCAAAGTTAAGCACACAGTTAAGCTGAAATGATTTTAACTCTCAGATTGAAATCAGTAGGTCTTGCAAGTGCCTAACTTGTCCGGATTGCACTCTATGTTTCTGTTTGGCTTGCTCTTTTAAGAAAGTGGTTCGTATTACATATCCATCAATAATGAAATGGTACTGGGAAGAAGCTGAGGAAGACACTTGGTGAAAGCCAGAGGGAGCCATCCTTGTTTTTATGAAGTACCAGAAGCTTAGAAATGTGCACTGTTTTATATATATATATATATATATATATATATATATATATATATATATATTTGAAGAAGGGTTTTTATAGAAGCCTTGTTGTTTTAAAGATGCAAATTTGATGTTTGAATGCTCATTTAGAAGACAGTAAAAGGTGTATGAAAATGTGCTATATGAGACACGTGGCTTGCCCTTCCTCCTCCAAAAATACTAGCTATCAGGGCTAGAATCACTGCTGAGGCCCCTATGCCAAGGGGGACCCACAGCTGACTACCAGAGATCCCCCCCAGCCCTGTTGCTGTTCCTTTCCCTGCTCACAGTTCACTCTGCTCCCCTAATTTTTAGTCTGTGGCCCCACAGGCGGTTCACTTTTTGATGTGTTTTTCTCTGTTAGGCTAAAACTATCGAATGCAAACTAGAGTGGCAGTTTCATTCTCACACACCAGATATATGGAAGGGGAACAATTTAAAGCCTGTTTAACTGTAAAAGGCTTGTGATCAAGAAAATAAGAGTTTGGCCAAGGCTCTAGAGATTTACAGTGGTACCTCTAGTTACGAACTTAATTCGTTCCAGAGGTCCGTTCTTAATCTGAAACTGTTCTTAACTAGAGACGTGCTTTCGCTAATGGGGCCTCTTGCGGCCGCTGCTAAAAAGAGAAATTTGGATATGAAGTAGGGGGAGTTGGGAGAGATGGAGGACAGAGTGGTGGGGAACTGCAGCAAATTTTGGAGTGTGACTTTCCCCTGTTCAGGATACTCCATTCCATTTCCCCTCCTACTAGATTTCTATTCCTCCTTCAACTTTCAGTCCTCATTCTGTTGCAACTGAGCATGTTAAGTTTTTCATGGAGCTTCTGTGTTTGCGTGTGTTACTTGAGAATGTGACAGAGGGGACTGAAAAATAAAAATTAACATCAAAGACAGGAGTCCCTGTTGGGAGCTGCCCGGCGTGGCTGTGGCAACCCAGTCAGATAGGCAGCATATTATTATTATTATTATTATTATTATTATTATTATTAGTGTCTGTCTTAAGGTGATGTTTATTTTTTATTTTTTTAAAATAAACACCTACAGCCTGAAATTGAACAGTGGATTACATTGAAGGCTTCTGTAAGCTGCATTCTTTCTCAGCACAGCCTTTCAATCTGCAATAAGGGTATAACTGAATTGTGCAGGGGTTCTAAGCTACTCACTCGGGTTCTAAGCTACTCACTCAGATTCTGCCCAACGCCTGACCTGCAGTATGTGTGTGGGTGTTGGGTGTGATGGGTAGGTATCTCGTACATAAGCACATGTACAGGATGACTCAGATCACTATTTATTAGTATATAGATAGCAATGATGAACAGTGGCAGGGAAATGCTCGGTTTTTCATATACATATTACAGTTGCAAATGACCTCCATTTCTGAGCTACCTGAGATTCTTTGCATCTGCCTTAATCAAAATATTTTAGATGTTTTCCCCACCCCGCATTCCATTTTAGATTTGCCTGAGGCATCACGGCAATAAAGCCTTTCTAATAGAAGGGAATGAGAGATGCATTAGCCAGTATATTTGACTCAAACCGTGTGCTGGGAACTGCTTTCAAGAAGTACATTGGCCATTTTGTTAAGAGTCATTGGGATTATGGTATTCTGCAGTCCACTAAATATTTAGAGAAGTGTGAAAAAGGAAAGCTCTGTGTACAATATAAATTAGGTATCTCTAGGGACTAAAAAGGTACATTGGCTGATTTTCTCTCTTTTTTTTTTTTTGGTAAAAAGTATCTAGCTTACTATGGGAAAATAATGAGTAATTGCCATGGCAACCTCCCTCTCATAGGGTGCTCATATACTGCACACACATAAAGAGAGAATCGTATCAAATAAGGTATCACACTTCAACTTCTTATTTAGATATATTTTTTCTTCCACAGGATAGCCTACTCGCCCCCAAACCATTCAGCAAGGGGGAAAAAAATCAAAACTAAATTATGCTTGTTGGCATAAACAATAATTTTCTTTTGAAAGGGGACAACGGGGAGTTCTAAGACTACAGCAAAATGGCAAAGAAAGATAACGACTCATTTTTTTAATAATGGTTTGTGATTCGAGGACCCGATCCCCGCTTGGGGAATAAAGACACGTGGACACAGAATGTAAGGTTAATGGGTAAGGTAAAGGCCACAACTTTATTGATTACAGCATGTGAGAAGGTATTGGCTTAGGCATTGGACCACGGAACATTAGACTCCACCCACTCGTAGAGGGGTGAGTCTGAGGAGGGGTTAACCACCAGTAGGGGAAGCCTGTTGATGCTAATCCAACTATAGGCTCTCTTCCTGATGTCACCGAGGGTCGTGCCATGGCCCCCCGCCACACGGGCATCGGACAGGATCCACGACCGCCGGATTCCTTTAGCGGAATACCCAAAATTGTCGGGGAAGGCGATGGCCACACCTTACCCCCCGAAGCACCAACAACACATTCCAATGCCTAACCGCCACCCGAGCCAAAAGGCTCGCCGCCAATACCCTCACAGCTGCAACCAATCCCTGAGACTATTGGATATGTTAGCCAGCCATATGTTGTTTCCACAATCTGAAAGGTGAACGCCGTCATCCCGGAATAGGGTCTGGTCGCCAATCTGGATATCATCATGATATATAACTAGGCCATTCATAAAACGCACTTTGCGCACTACCAGGCGATTCAAGAGTTTACTGGATTTCTCAAAGGCCATAATGTTATGCGCACCGCGCCAAACCTTTCTCTTCAAGAGAGAGGACCAGAACAGGGTTGTTCTGGGAAATAAGGCAGCCAACTCATCCAAGACCTTTCTCATGTTCCACAACAAGTCCACACTCTTCCTGCTAGCCAGGTCGCTCTCACCTAGCTGAATGATTAGAATGTTGGGGGGCCCAACAGCGCAGCTTTGGCCTTCAGCAGTGGCATGAGTTCTTGCCAGCACATGCCCCTTCTCGACAACTAGGAAACTCGCACCCACGATGGTAGCCGCAGATTAGGCATGGAGCTGGAACTTGCTGACTGGAGGCGGGCCCAATGCACGATACTGTGGCCGCAAATCCACACTGGACTACCGAAGACAGCTAAGAATAAAGAAAGAAAAGACAGGTAAGCGGAGCGTTCTCAGAATACTCTTGTAGGCATTAGATTTCCAGCGGCCCATCTCCTTGATCCTGTCTGCCGGAAGGCCCATGAGGCCGTTGTGGCCACACCAATCCTAAATGAATGTGCTGCGTAGTCTTTTGGAAGGGAAAGCGCAGGCATCTATCGCTTTGCAAAGTACCCTGGTGAATTGGTGCCTCATCAACCGGTCCCATCCTCATGAATGAAGAGCGAGCCAAGGCCGGGAGATCTGAGGTAAAGGTATCGCCTGGTGTCCTTTACTGGGCATGGGCCCTTCTGACCGGAGGCCGTGAGTTGTACTACGGTGCCCTTACTGCCCTGGTCCATCTTAGACTGATGCACCCGCACCATTACACCTGAACTGGACACCTGCATGTCCTCCAGGAGGAAGCTGCGCGTTGTTCCACTTGAGGTAGCTTCTGCTACCACCTCGCCAACCCACAAGGCACCAAAGAAGGCTATAGCGTATGCCGCAGAGAACAGCCGGGCCTCAAACTTGAACCAGCAAATTGACCTAAGTTTCATACGATAGAGGAAAGGGACGATACTTTGGACCTGAAACCTGTGAAGTCGCACCATACTTTCTTATAAGACCTGAGGGTGGAGGGTGCAACAGACGCTAATACTCCCTGGATCACTTCGCGTCTCCAAGGTTCTGTAGGTGATCCGGAAAGGGTTCTGGCAGCAGCTGAGCCCAAGGTGCTAACGACCGGAAGCAAGGCATCGGAGCACAAATGATCGAAGTAGGCGAGACCCCTCTCAGAACGCAGTGACTGCTAGCCAGTATGTTAACCACGGCCTGGTTATCAGTTCTGAAGCACACCCGGCGATTCCGGAACTCCTTGGTCCATATGTGAACCGCCACAACTATGAGAAAAAACTCCAGAAAAGTGAGATCCCGCATGATGGCCTCCCTTTGCCACTCCGCTGGCCATTGTTGCGCGCACCAACATCCCTTAAAGAACAGACCAAAGCCCAGGGCCCAGTGGACCTGGAAATCAGAAGCCAAATTAAGGATTTCCTGCCATAGGGAGACTCCGTTGTAGTGTTCCAGAAATCTGATCCACATCTCAAAATCCACCTTGACCGACTTGGGGAGTCTTACTCTATGGTGCGGATGCTTGAGGCCTGCTGACAGCCTGGCTAAGCAGGAGCAAAATGGGCGGCCTGGTGAAACTACTCTACATGCCAAGTTGAAATGATCTAGCAATGACTGGACCTGTCTAAGAGCGACATTATTATTATTATTATTATTATTATTATTATTATTATTATTGGAAGGGTTTGACGAATTGTTTCCTTAAGGGCAACTATTTTCCCCTCTGGCAGGCGGGCAGATTGAGCTGCTGTGTCAAGCTCTATACCCAGGTAAGTAAGATGCGTTGAGGGTCCGTCTTATCTGCCGTGAGGGGAACTCCCAGCTCCTGGGCCAAAGCTGAAAAGGCCTCCAGAAGGGAGGCACATTCGCCGGTATTGGGCTTCCCAACGAGTAGAAAGTCACCGAGGTAACGTGTCACCCCAGGTGAGTTGGTTCTGTAGCGCAAGGCCATCGACATAGCCTTGACAATGTAATACTTCCCTTGAAATTTGAATCCCAGCAAATGGAAGTCATTGGGATGAACCGGCAATAGACAGAAGGCTGACTCTATGTCACATTTTGCCAAGAGTGCCTCGTGACCAAAACTCAGGATAAGTCTTAGTGCCCAATCAAAGAATTCGATCGAAGAATGCGGAGAGGAGGGAGCTGGATCAGGGAAAATGCTAGACCCGGAGGGTCCCTATCGTCTGTTTCCTGCTGCGGGGGCTTCTCTGGAACTGGAACCCCACCTCCCCGAAAGGGCTGCACGCTACGGCTGGGTGTACCCCTGAACACCTCTCTCACTCGTGCAGATACTTACAAGACTGTACAGCAAAATGGCAAAGAAAGATAACGACTCATTTTTTAAATAATGGTTTGTACATGGAACCAAAGCAGACCCAATTCAGCCAGTCATTGTTGCTGCTTTACTCAATTATTTGAGCTCCAAATATAAGCAGAACGTCACATCATTCCTGAGGTGTTGGCAAACATCTGTATGCTGCCTATTATTATATCAAACACTGTGTAGGTATAACTATGAATATGGATATAGATAGGTGTTATTAATGCCTGCTTATATTGGTTGGAGATTTTCAAAGTTAGACTTATATTTGTTGAGTTGCGTACTGAAATTCATTGTTTTCTTCAAGTGAAGACTGACTATAGGTCCCTCGCCTAATTCTATTATCCTTGACTGGCAGCAGCTCTCCCACATCTCAGGCAAGGATCTTTCCCAATCCGGGGTCCTTTCAGCTGGAAACTCAACAAGAGTTCTTTTGCACACAAAGCATGTTTTATATATAATACTGAGCATTCAATACTGAGTTTTCAAAGGCACAACCTCCCTCATTCCCTGAGCCGAACAGGAATGTCTGGTGTGGTGGCACAGAGCCATGTAGCTGCCTTCCAGACACCAGAGTCACTGCAGTTTACCTGGATGGGACTGGAGTGTAATGAGGCTAGGGCGCATGTATGCATCAGCAGCTGCCAGATTAGTCCTTGTGGTAGATCCACACTGCCCCAGCCTTGCCACTACGCTGCCCCATCCCTATCAGAGTAAGCTGCAGCAATGCCAGGGTTGAGATGGCAGCTCCATGGCTTTGCCTCACAACACCAGCTGCTACTGGAATTGAGTTTATATCAAGAGTCTGACCTGTGCCCAGAGTGACATGTCATGTGCATGCGCATGCACAAGAGAGAGAGAGAGAGAGAGGAAAGACCAGATAGCTTGCAATTTTCTAGCTTCGCTGTTATAGATATTTTGGTCCAGACCATGGTGGTGGGTATATTTTATTCAGGGGAGAAAATGTTCTCAGTTGAATCTTAATGATACTGAATGGGTTATGAAGTGGGGGGGGGGGCAATAAGGGAGAAAATATATTTACAGTGGTACCTCAGGTTACATACGCTTCAGGTTACATATGCTTCAGGTTACATGCGCTTCAGGTTACAGACTTAACAGGAGGATGCAATATTGTTGCCTGGAACCAGCACGCCATACAGTGGTACCTCCGGTTACAGACGCTTCAGG
Organism: Podarcis pityusensis; assembly: GCF_964106645.2. NCBI lineage: Eukaryota > Metazoa > Chordata > Lepidosauria > Squamata > Lacertidae > Podarcis > Podarcis pityusensis. The sequence continues at coordinate 11,904,997 of NC_138037.1, forward strand.
TTACAGACTCCGCTAACCCAGAAATATTACCTCGGGTTAAGAACTTTGCTTCAGGATGAGATCAGAAATCATGCGGCGGCGGCGTGGCAGCAGCAGGAGGCCACATTGTGGTGCTTCAGCAGTGATGCTTCAGGTTAAGAACAGTTTCAGGTTAAGAACAGACCTCCAGAACGAATTCAGTTCTTAACCCGAGCTACCACTGTACTAGAAAAGTAAATCTCACCTAAGCCTTCTTCCCAGGAGCTCAGAGCAGATGAGGCTGACTGAAAGGACATGCTATGTTCTGTGCTGAATCACTCTCTGCAGTTCCACATCTCTGGCCCATGAAGGCCGGTTCTCACACTTATCAGTTGGCATTTGCAAATAGATTCTTGAAATGTTTCTGTGTGCACATGCCCCTGGAACAGTTTCATGAGTATAATCATCTGACATTTTCAAGGATTGAATGATGTACAAGAATTGATATAATTCTCACAGGCTATTGCCAGCTAACTTCCTGTAAATATGTGAGGACTGAAAAGGATTCAGGGATCATGGAGAGCTTGACTACAACTATCTCCTTGCAAATCTGCGATGGCTGAAAAGAATTCCTGGGTGGAGAACTTGACTTGCAACCCAAACATTAGTCAGCTAATATGGTGCTATAGATAGAATGATGGTGGACATACAATGAGAGTCCTGGGTTTAAATCTTGTTAAGCAGTGAATCTTACCAGCTAACCCTTTTTCTGGTCACACACGGTTTTTTGGGAGTTTTTTTTGAGAGAGGTAAAATGAAGAAAATTCTCTGTACAGCATACTGAGCTGCTTGCAGGAAGTGTGGGATGCTAATGTGTTAAAAAAAGAACACAAAAAAATGCACACTTGAATCCCAGCAGTTCTCATTTTCAAAACTGATCACTGGCGACTTGCCAAGCCAGAGTTTTCCTCTATAACTGCTTCTCAAACCAAGAAACTTCCCAACATCCTTTCTATTCTATCTGCAAAGCATGTCATCAATCGCAGGAGCTATTAAAAATTTAAAACAAAACCAAAAAAAGCACCCATGAGGACCTGACTTTAATACTCACAAAAGCAAAATTAATAGGTGAGGCCAAGCCGTGCTCTAGCCTCTTATTAAAATTGTCCAATACTTCTCAATGTGCTATTTAAGGCCATGCCAGCCTACTTGAGAAATGTCGCTTAATGCCAAATGCTAATTATTAGTGGGAATGTGTTTTTCTGTCGCCCCAGGTTTTTGCAGAAAATGACAACTCCTGAGGTTAACAAATAAAGTAACATGCTATTTCCCTCGGGGCAATTTGGTGCATACTACATACAGTATAATAATAATAAGAGATTATTAAGGTCATTACAAATAACCCCTGTGGATAATAGAAAATGTATCTATTTATTTGTGAGTGGTAATATTTTCTACCCAACAAGTGCACCCTAGTCATGTGAATTGTGAAATTCTATTATTATTATTATTATTATTATTATTATTATTATTATACATATATTCCAGTAAATAATTTCACACCAGGACAAAAAGGAACTTGCATTAGTTTCTCTCTTTCCACAAGTCTTCATATGGCTCATATTGTTCAGCTACTCATTCCCTGTGATATTTTTGCAAAAACCAAGATACTTTTACCACCACCTGCTTCCCTGTCCCCAAAATACCTGAAGCCTTTCATAGAAAAAGACAAGGGTTACTTAATTGGATATATTGAAATCTTCTTCTTCTTCTTCTCCTCTTTGGCGATCACTCGTAGCCAAGTAAGATTGTCTTCCATAAACACGGTTTTAACAATGAGTCCGTAAGCGACTGTGGAGGCCAGTTCTGGATCCACACGTCCTTCCACAGTGGGGACATTTGCCAAGCAGGCTTCCTCTTAGCACGTTTCTCCCTTGTGTCCTGAGTTCGAGTGTCTTCAAAGCCCATGACACCTTTGGTAAAGGCTGTTCTCCAACTGAAGCGCTCACAGGCTAGTGTTTCCCAGTTATCAGTGTTTATACTTAATTTTTTTAGATTTGCCTTGAGACAGTCTTTAACATCTTTTGTTGACCACCAGCATTACGCTTTCCATTTTTAAATTCGGAATAGAGTAGTTGCTTTGGAAGATGATCATCAGGCATTCGCACAACATGACCAGTCCAATGAAGTTGATGTTGAAGAATCATTGCTTCAACACTGGTGATCTTTGTTTCTTCCAGTAGTTTGCCTGTCTTCCCAAGTGATGTGTAAATTTTTGTGGAGACACCATTGATGGTTAGAGATGGCTTTTATAAGTGGTCCATGTTTCACAAGCATAGAGTGGTTATTTTGTACGTGTTGGTGCAGCACTTTGGTTTTTTGGATGTTGAGTGATAGGCCAAGCTTTTAGTAAGCTTCTGCAAAGATATTTAGGATGGTTTAGAGGTCATCCTCTGAGCATGTGCACGCTACGTTGTCATCAGCATACTGAAGCTCTATGACGTAAGTTACGGTAACCTTTCTCTTTGCTTTCAGCCTGCTCAGATTGAAGAGCTTTCCATCTGTTCAATATATGATTTCTACTCCGGTGGGGAGTTTCCCTTTGACAAAGTGTAGGATCATGGCAATGAAAACAATGAATAGAGTTGGGGCAATAACACAACCCTGTTTAACACCTGATCCCACTGTGAATAGTTCACTTTGAGAGCCATTGTTGCTGTCATATTATCATGGAGGAGCTGAATGATGTTTGCAAATTTATCTGGGCAGCCAGTTTTCAGAAGGACAGTCCACAGGGCATTATGATTTACAGTGTCGAAAGCCTTAGTCCAATGAACGCCATATACAGGGGTTGGTTTTGCTCTCTGTATTTTTCTCTGCGTATTTTTCTCTGCATATTGAAATGAGCCTTCCTTTAAACAGTCTTCTGAAGAATAATGAAACCCAGGAATGGAACACTGCCCACATGGGCTAAAATAACTGTAGGCCACTTCTGCGAAGTTTAGATGATGAGGCAGAATTCTGCTGGTGGGAGGTGATTGTCATGTCAGTGTAGAACGCAAACTTGTTTGCTATACTTCTGCATTCTCAGTGGCGGGATTGTGCTTTCAAAGGGTTATCTAAGACAAGGAGGCTCATGCCTGAGGAGAACTTTGCTATCCTGGAAATGCTTGTCACTATCTACACATGCCTTAATGTTTCAGAGATGTGGGTATTAGTCATGGCCACATCTTCCAGGATGCATGCAGTATCTGTAGGAACTGAACATGGCGGGATGGGTTGTTGGTGAAGGACCCTGATCTCCCAGGGTGGAAGCCTGGGAAAAGAAAGGGAAGCTCCCAGGTGAGAGCTGGGAGGGACCACCCCTTTCTATTTGTGACATGGATTAAGTTCTACCTTTGAGAGAGGGCGTTGCATTTTCTTCCCTCTTGAGCTGCTTTGGACATTCCAAGGTCAGACATTATAAAGTGACTTCCTCAGTGCTCCTCTCAGTCTCAATATGATTTCAGCTTCTTTCTGCTGCTTTTGGTGCATCCTGAATCTTGTATCTACAAATCCTGATACCAGAGAGAAGTTGTTTTTCTTTCTTCAAAGTTGTTGCTGCCGTTGTTGCCCAGGGAGCGGAAAGAGTCTTTGAGCAAAGAAACCTTTGAAACCCTTCACAGAGTTGGAGGGTAATGAGCATTAAAAAACACACACAAAAAAACCCCAATCAGAAAATCTATGGCTTGTTTTGGGATGTTGTTGCTTCTCATGTAATTAATTAATTTAAATAAATATTACATAATTTCTACATATGTCCTGTTAGTTTGAAGATGCAGGCTGTTCTGCCACTGCAATTGCTGCAGCAGAGTTTCGCCAGCTTTTCTGGTCTCCCCAGGTCCTTTGGCTATGGAGTTCTTTGTTGAAGGGATAGCTCCTGTTACTTATCAGGTAGGTAGCACATCCTGGGTCTTTAGCACAGCTGAGGAACCTAAAGCAAGTAGGCCAAGGTAAGAATAGCTAGGAAGCATTTCTGTTTGGTCATTTGCAGTATAGCATGCTGCTCTGTGCATTCAGTGGGGCTTTTTCTTTCATTCACAGCATCCTTCTTTTATAATTCATAAAATGTTGCCTTTTTTGCCACTTTAGGCCTTTTATCTTGGTAGTTTCCCTCTTCTGGAGGGTCTTGGACTCCTCTTGAAGGAGCATGTTCAAAACTTTTGGGGTACTCCACGATACATATTTCTGATGGAAGGCTCATGTGTCCTCAGAGACATGAAGAGCCTTTCACCAGCTTGGAGACAGTAGTTTTTCATACCTAAAGTTTATACTGGATTTTGCAATGCAGTGTTTAGGATGCATACCGAAACACACTATCATGCACATATTGCACCGGTGCAAAGGGAACTATGTACTCTTTACGAAGCTGAGTTAAATATTTTGTTGTTGACTTATAAGATACTGGACTGCTAATGAGTCGTCACATTTGGTGACGTCACATTTGGTGACTTGAAGCGCCTTCTCTGCAGTTGCCACCACATTATGTCTCCCCATATATATGACAGATGCCGAGGGTGCAGGTTTTTACATGAGGAAGTCGCCTTCCTGTTCACATGACCTTTTCCAGGCACTGGTCCTTAGGTACCTGCATTACTGAATTCTTCATATTATGTTTTTGTGTTACTTTAATGCATTAGTTGCATTTTGTACACCACTCTCTTGTTTTTTTTCATAATGACACGTAGGCCTATAAAATAAATATAAGTAAGTAAACCATCATTTTAGCTTTCCAGTTTGTCAACATCCCTCTTGCACTGAACTCCGATTTTGTTCCAGTGTTGAGCAGCTGATGAAGCAGTAGGATCAACTGGCGTAGGTCTCTGTGAATAAGTACAGTGCGTTAGTATGCTATGTGCATAGGGTAAAACAAAATTGTTGCCACATAGAGACCAACAGTCACAGAAGAGCAAGAAGATTTAAGAAGGTAGGGGTGAGGGAGACGTTCAGTCAAGTATTCATTGAATTGCAAACAGAGAAATTAGACTATGTGTGTAGTGGGTGGTACAAGGGTGTAGTGGACTTCAGTGAGTGAGAAACATATCTCAGTATAAATTGGAGAGCCTTCTTGATGTCCAATGTTTGAGTTAGCTACTTTTTCTCATGCTTCCATTGTTCAGTGACCCTCACTACATTCCATGCAATGCAAAAGACTGAGTGCAAGCAGAATACATCAATGGAAGGTAACGATACACTTAGAACAGAGAGAATCCTTACCTTTCCTTACTCTCAGAGCTACTCAGAAATTTGCACTGAACTATTTTGCCCACTCCTGCCTATGAGTTTAGGCCATGCAATACTAGGGAAAGCTTGCAACAATGGGCTTTGACAAGATGCTTAAAAAGAGTATTGATATTTCCAAGGAGTTGTGTTTGGAAAGTAATGGGAGCAATATTAATAATGCATAGCCTTCAATTTAAATAATGGATGTATTTTTTTATAAACACATTAGGGATTCTGTTCTACTGTACTGATAATGTATACAGGGCTTTGTTGATGCTTGAATAGCCCTTGAAAGCATTAGCACAGAGAGATTGTCATCCACCCTCCTTCCTTGGTGGTTCCTGCCCACTCATGCTATCAAAGTGGGAACGGCTGAAATCGCATTACTGAATTCCGCAACAGATATGTATGTGCCTAGAGTGAAAACAAAGCAATGCAGATGGTGTGTCTGAAATAATGTTTAGCTTGTATAAGTGAATCTGAAACTTTTAGAAATGCCTTAGAGAATTAGAAATAAACCCTAGATTTTCCATACTTGCATTGCAGCTCTTGGCTGTAGCTTATTTATATATAGGGGTGGGGGTTGATATAGCCTTATACAATCTTGCCTGTTTCTAAAATATAGTTGTTGGTGTGTGTTTTTCTTTTTGTAAATCTACCAAAGAATAAAATAAAATATATTCAGGATTAAGGAGTTTTCTCAGGGCAGTGGAGGCGATGTGTGCTGTGTCCCATTGGTGTACAGGTGGCACAAATGCTTTGTGGGGTAGGGGAGACAAAAATGGGGGTGGGTGGGTTTGAGGAGGGTCAGTGAAGGGGGTGGGGAGTGAGAAATGTCCCTATTTTCATCTGAGGGATGTTGGAGGGTATAAAAATAGCACCCCACATATCAGGTCTGTGTCACTTTGGAATGTTCTCACTTATAAGTCCATTCCATGCCATTTCTGCGGGTTGTTGTTGTTTTTTAATACACATTTTCAAATGTGTTCTGTCTTGAAATGCATATTTCTAAATGTATTTTCTCTCTAAACATCTGCTTTTAAAATACTTTGATCCAAATGCTGTGTTGGAACATTTGGGAAGTAGGACAGCTGGTACATCACTAGCAGTCAATCCACACATTAGTCTGGCAGGGGCAGGGCAGGTCAGTTCAAACTGGAATTCGCAAAGCTCAATTTCCTCAAGCATTCCTGCCTGCAGCTTTGCCTTAACAGGAACAGTCTCTTCCTTAATCCCCCTCTTGCCATTTAGTTAATGTCTGTGCATTCCCTCATTATATGTGCATTATTTTATGTTGAAAAAGGAATATACATTGTAATAACATAAGACTAGCCCTGCTGGATCAGGCCAGTGGCCCATCTAGTCCAGCATCCTATTACCACAGCAGCCAGCCAGATGCCACCTTGAGAAGCCCAAAAGAAGGACCTGAGCACAAGAACACTTGTCCTACCTGTGGTTTCCAGCAGCAACTGGTATTCAGAAGCATTGCTGCCTCAGACCACGGAGGCAGAGCACAGCTACCATAAAATAGTAGCTATTAAGGTCTGTGATAGCTCAGTCAGCATGAGTTCTTAATCTCAGGGTCGTGGGTTCGAGCCCAAAGTTGGGCAAACGATTCCTGCATTGCAAGGAGTTGGACTGGATAAGCCTCATGGTCCCTTTCAATTCTACGATAGCCTTTTCCTCCATGAATTTGTCTAATCCTCTTTCAGAGCCACCCAATAAAGCAGTAAAGGAATAAAGAATGCAAGAATCAAGCAGTAATGGAATAAAGAATGGAGAGGCAACACCTCTTCCCATCTATAGTAGCAGGAATATTTCTCCATGCAGAAAGAATAGCCCTGTTGTATATGAATGGGGAATTGGAGTGCAAACTGCCTCAGGCTGGGCTAGCACGTTTGTGCAACTGCTTGCCCAAAATGGCAAATCTTGATAGCTTTTCTGCTGCCTTGGAGGGCCCTGAGTATCTGAAAGGAGGATGAGCTGCTTTGCTCTGCTTCTTGAGGAAAACATCAGATCACACAGATTGGTAATGAACTGCAAATGTCTTTAAGCAGATTTATTTAAGTGATTTAGATAATCTTGTAATTCTCACCGCTAGGGCAATCAAATGTTCCTTGGCTCATTTTCAGCTGCGTTCACGTGTGTGCGCTTATGGTAGGTGCTAAGCAGGACAAGGCTTCACTTTGATGGAGGTGTATATCAGGAGGATAGGGTTTTGAAATTGCAGAAGTATAGCCGCTTTGAAGAATTGCTCACTTCTTACGTTAGGGCTCAGACTGCCATTGAGGAAGGAATTAACCATAGCTCTGCTTATCTCTCCTTTGCTCTGTCAGAAGCTGATATAGAAGTGCAATAAACTGGTTACTTGAGAAATAGAGCAGGTAGGAAGGAAATCCGTGGGCACATTTTATAGCTCTTCTCTTGAAATATAGCCTGGGAACTCTCCCCTTCTTTCTTAAGTATAGGGGCCAAGATTCCAGTCGGTTTCCATGCCCATTTCTTACTTAGCAGCTGGCTTTAAAAGCCCTTAGTAGAAATGCCTCGCCTGGTATGGTAGAGCAGCCACACTAGCTTGGGAGCAGGTGGATTACTGTTGCTTATTGGGGGGAGAGATGGCAAGGGAGGTCAGCGAAGTGCAGATACACTAGCAGAGCCAATCTGGAACAATCTGCCAGTGAGTTTGCACCATGCAGACCTCTTCCACTTCTTCTATCTTCCTCCCAGTAACCAACAGTGACCCATTTACCGGGAAGAGGGTGTAGTGGCTCTTCCATGGCCATTTGATACCAGGTGAGATCATTATTATTTTCCCAGTCCTTTCAACACATTAAGAAACATTTTTAAAAGGTTTAAAATATTGGTGCTTTTGTTTGAGAGTTTGGAGCTGTTGTTTTTGTTATCGCTGGGTAGCTCAGTTGGTTAGAGTGTGGTGCTGATAATGTCAAGGTCACAGGTTTGTTCCCCAAACAGGACATCTGCATATTCCTGCACTGTAGGGAGTGGGACTAGATGATCCTCAGGGTCCCTTCCAACTCCACGATCTGCTGCTGGAGTTTTTATACTGCATTTTATATTCCTCCTATTGTTTATTGTTGTATTTAAATGTGTTGCTGTTGTATGCCACCAGATAACTTGGTTCATTGGGCTGCCTGTAAACACTGTTCATAAATAAAAAATAAATAAATGACAAGTCATACAGGATATTTGAAACTTGATCTCCCAACTTTATTAAATAGAAACAGCCATTGGGGTGAGGGATTAAATGAGGCAGCATTGGGGAGCTGCCTTCAGTTTTAGGGCCAACCTTCCTTGGTCTGTATTCCAGTAGTGGGAGGGTGGGAAATAGGCAGGGCAGAAAACAACCCCCCCCCCAAAAAACCCCCATAAGAAATAAAAAAAATAAACAGTTCATGCAACCATCCATTTCATTCATCCATACATGCCACACACCAAGTTTCTTCATGTTCCTCCCAGCCCCTTGTAGAACATACTGGAAATTAAACTTGTTGAAGTATGGCTCACCAGTCTTCTGTTCACTGCTTTTGCATTTGGGAACCAAGAGTAGGAACATGGCTTCTGGCCACTATGGGCACAAGGTGGGTGGCATTTCAGGTCATTAGCAGCGTCTTTAGAAACATGGATCAGCCAGGTAAGAAAACCGAAATAACCATCTTCCAGGAATTCTGCTCTCCAAAAGAGAGAAATGCATTTTGGTTGCTCACTCCATAAACCTGCAGTCCAGTTTAGACTGAAACAATCATTTTGGTCCAAGAGATAACAATTTTGCATAAGATTTCCCAGTAAATCACAAAGCAAACTGGTATTTGAAAAAGCAGGGATCCGTTATGAATCTTGCCATATTTCCCCCCAGTCTTGGACCTTTGGAGGATTTGCCGCGTGAGAAATTTAGTCATTTTTATGGAGATAGCTTGTCAGTGGTTTGAAAATTGGACACCCTAGATTTATAGCTCTGGGAGACTAATGATCTCTTTCTTTAGCGCTTTGTCAAAGTCTGGTACACTGCCCATAAGCCAGTCCCTGCATCAGTAACTTGGGTCGGATGTGCTCCAGTGATTAATAAGTGAAGTCTGATTTTAAAATGATTATACTCACTAAGGATATTGGGAGGGGGCAGCCTTCATAAATATTCAGTATGTTCCTGTATTCTATGCAGGATGATATATTTGCTTGTACATTCTTCTCATTAGTAAAAAGTATGCAATCTCATTGCTTCCTTTCAAAACAAAGGTTTATTGCTGTTAGAGGAAGCCTGAAAGTTTCTGCACAGATGCAGGCTGCAAGGGATCCTCTCTGCGTTAGCTAAAAGGAAAGGTTTGAATAAGATCATTTGCAGTTGTTTTTCATCTCCAGTGGATGAGGTGTAGAATTACTACAGTCCATTAAGAAGGTGCACTAAAAAGCAATGCATAACATTTTGAATGTGGAACCGCGGCAACTGAAGGTCGACAGTGACCCGTGCAATGGTAACCTCAGGACTCAATTGGGGAGTGGCCATAGCTTAGTGGCAGGACATCTGCTTTGCATGCAGAAGGTCACAGGTTCAATCCCCAGCATCTGCAGATAGGGATGGGAAAGACTCATTGCCTGAAACCCTGAAGAGCTGCTTCCAGTCAGAATGGACAGTACTGAGCTAGATTGACCAATGGCCTGACACAACGTAAAGGCAGCTTCCTATGTCTTGTTTTAGGAAGCGGGGGTGGAATGCCTTCCACGTCATTCCTCTGTGCTTGCGCTCTCTCTCTCTCTCTCTCTCTCTCTGTGTGTGTGTGTGTATGGAAGTATGATAAAGAGCCTTTTCTATTGGGGCACCCTGGTTATAGAAAGCCCAGCTGGCACCAACAATGGCTATATTTCAGTGCCAAGTCTGGCCTGCTTATACTGTTTTGTTTATTATTTCAAGCAATTATTATGCAACAATTATTCACATTTTTAAGCGGTGTATGTAACAAAGTCCTCAGAAAATGGGGCAAGAAATAAATGTACATCATAAAACTGCCTGCTGGACAACAGGAAAGTCTCAGTTCTGAAGTTTAGCAAGTTCATGTTGAATATTTTAAGATTTTTTGCTGAATATGATTTTTATGGGGAAAGAACATACCTTGGTGGCTTGGCAATCTGCTTTGCTGTCAGGAATGAGCCAGCTCTCAGTGAAGGTTTGCAGACAACTGAAGGGAGCAGCCAGGAACAGGGAGGGTTAACTTTCATACAGGATGAACAGCAGAGAGAGCTAACTCCCCCACCCTCAGGAATGCCGGCTGATAAGAGAATGAAGCCAGTGGAGAGCGGAAAGGGAGGAGGGGGAGCTGATCCAATACCTCCTCAGAGTCGGCTCAGGGAAGGGCTGTTAGACAGGAAGCAAAACAAGAGATGGCAGGTTCGTAAGTGCAATATCTTCTGTCGTCATAAGAAGGAGACTTCAGAAGGGTCATCGTGAGTAATGGGGGCCAGAGGTTTGTCAGAGCCGTCCGGAGCTATCTGTTTATTTTTGCAATAAATCCTCCTTTTTAATTAGCTATGCTTACTGTGTTATCAAGCTGGGAACCTGGACTCCTGACATTTGCATACTGGGAGAGACCTCATCCTGAAACCCTCATGGTCCAATGGTCTGACTCAGTATCAGGCAGCTTCCTACAGGTTCCTATGGTCCCATGAGATCCACTTTCCATCAGAAGATATTGTGATGTAACTCATTTTTTATGTGACTCACTATTAGGTAACACCTTCCATCCAGCATATGAACAGTCTCTATGACCACATGTGGTGCTTCTCCTTCCACTAGTATGTGCAGGAGTTCATTGAAAAATCACTGATACATTTTCTCCTTCCACCAGTGCTTCTTTAGATTAAAGGCAGATCAAGAATAATTTTATTCCTGTCCCCTGCACTGAAGTAAGCCAATCCAAGCTGTATGGAAACCTTTTTAGTTATCTCATGTAATCTTCAGCTGTCCATTTTCTGATCATGCAAGACTCCCTTTTTAAGGAAGAGTGACAGGTCTTAACATTTCATGACATATTCTGTGCACAGATTTGAAGCCCAATAAAGCTCCATTCCTGTTTTAAAGATTTAATTTAGCTCTGTCGTTGTGCCATGGAAATTAGTCGTGAGAGCCTAATCTCTCAGTTTTGAATGAAGCTGTGGTGTGTGTTGGGGATATCTTTTGACCATTTACTCATCTATCAAAAATAATTACTTGACCCACTTGACTGATTTGGGTAACATGTGGGTGACTTTGGAAAACTGCTTTAATGGCAAGGAATTATAGGATATTCTAATCAAGTGTAATTCTTGTTTTCAGGGATCGCACTGAAGTGCTACTTCATGCACTAGAAATGGGTGGGGAAATAAAATATTTTCTGCTTTCCTTCCCAGCTCTGCCTCTTCTGTCTGTCCATTCCATGGCTCTGGCCAGGACCAGAACTCTAAACACAACACAACACGACATGACAATTCTACACATCAGTTATAACCAAGCAGCAATGAATGCATTGTTCAGAACCGGGGTGTTGAGATACACTGACACACATATTGAGAAATAGGTGTTTATCATCTTAAATGCTGGATTAAGTAAATCAAAGTTTGGTGGGAAGGTGTCAGCTGGTTAGAGCATAGTGATGATAACACCAAAGTTGCAGATTCGATCCCCAGCTGCATATTCCTGCACTGAACCAGATGATCCTCAGGGTCCCTTCCAATTCTATGCTTATATGTACACAATGAAGGGTGTGAAAATTAGACCTTTGCCTTCATAATTGCTATATAATCTGTTTTTCTGTTGGCTAAATTAGGTGATGGTGAATCTGTTGCCTAAGTCGGTGGCAGTGAATTCGGTATTCATGGCTTTTCTTTTAATTCGATACAGAAGGTTCTTGACTTAATACAAGCTTAACAGAGGGTGTGATTTTAAGCTTGTTTTGTATATCCTGAATGCCAAACTAGTGTTAGACTATCAGAATTTAATAAATGCACATAAGGAAGAATTCCATTAGGCTTCCAGATAACAGTTCTGGTGGGAAATGTAATCCATAATTTTTGCTCCTAGGTCTATGCAAGAAATCATTACTCGAGTCCCCTTCCCCCTAATAGAGATTGTAGGGTAATATTTTTTTCCTACGCTGCTCTGGGATTGTGAAGATACAGCAACCTAATCAAATAAAAAAACCAAACATGGAAGGAGACATACACACAATAGATTTTCACAAGCCTTATACCTCCCATTATACTCTAAAACTATTAAATCTGCAACAAGCATAGGACTAAAAAAGGTAGGCTGCAACCTAACCCCACGTCATCTGAAGTATAAAATGCTTTTATGTGAGGGAAAGAGAGGGAGGGAGGGAGATTTGGTACAAGATCCAACATGGAAAGGCTAAGAGTGAAATACAGAAACCTGTCTGCATATTCAAGTGATGAGATGCTTTTAGACCATGTTTTAATGAAACAATAGCATATTTATAAAAGATGGGGAACATATAAAAATGTATGGCAGATTGTTGCTTTCAGGATTTTCTCATCTTCAGTTCAGACTGAGTTTTAAAAGCTGCATCTAGCAAGGAGTGCAATTTTTAAAGGCCGTACCAGTTGTACTTCTAACTGAAATGCAGGTTAATCATCTCAGTCTAGCAAGGGGATAGATCAGGGGTCAGCAATTTTTTTCAGCAGGGAGCCAGTCCACTGTCCCTCAGACCTTATGGGGGCCCGGACTATATTTTGGAAAAAAAGAAAAGAACAAATTCCTATGCCCCACAAATAACCCAGAGATGATTTTAATCATGTAAAAACAAGCTGATTCCCGTACCGTCCACGGGCCGGATTTAGAAGGCGATTGGGCCGGATCTGGCCCCAGGCCTTAGTTTACCTACCCTTGGGATAGATGTACACATTGGCAGCATCTGCACAGCAATATTCTTTGCAGGCTCAGGAAAGCCATGTTTGCATGTGCACTCAAGACCATATTTTGTGTACAGCCACTAATGCTCAACACCTTGTTGCATCTGACTGTTTCTGGGCTGGATCCAACCCTTTAGCTCTTTCATTGAGAGCTGCTAAAGTAAGTAGAAAACATAAGCTTTGGTTACAGGAATGACCACAGGCATATAAGTATTATATCATATTACTAAAGTGACGGTGGAGTGAGTCCAGCTTCTTAAATATTTTATTGTCCCAACATCAATGAAATCTCAAAGCTTGCGTAACTATATTTTCTTCCACTCACCCCTTATTCACTTGCCTTTTGCCACTGACTCCCCTCCCTGTGCACTCTTTTCCCCAGTGACAAGTATTAGTTTGCAAGTTATTTGGGGCATAGATCCTTTTATGTGCTTAAGCCTGTCTTCTGTGGCACCTTCTCAAAATTACAAGTGCTAGCAGGGTCTGGCAAGAACATCCTGGTTTAATTTATACAGGGAACTTCAATCATGCTGTTCCGTGACATTTCACCTTTTCTCTGCTGTGCAGGGGAGAATCCAGGCCAGGGTTCTGCAAGAGCTATCCACTGAATATAAAAATAAGAAAACCGACTTGCCAAGTGTGAAACTAGAATTGTAGTGAAGTAGTGCAGCTCTTACAAAGAGCCAAAATGTGAGAGAGGTGTCATATAGCTTTCTTCCATTAAAACAATCAAATAGGCTGAAATCCCCTGAGAGATTCTTACTGAGTCTCAGGCTCTTGAGTTATGAATAACACAATTGAATTGGAACCTCGGGGGAAATGGAGCATTACATGGGAACTGAACTCCACTAGGCTGAATTGCCTTTAATAATTCTCCTAAAAGTCTATTATATTGGTGCTACATCAAATAATTACATGGATTAAATAATAATATCTTCCTCTCTTCCACCCCAGCCCCCTGTTTTGCTCCTCTGCCTTTGGCTTGAAGCAGCTGTGGCTATTCTATCCTATCCCCTTTCCTGAGACTCCAGTTCCCTTAGGCTGTATGTGTGGTGTAAGTGCTTACACATAAACACAGTGCATTGAAAATGTTCTTGAATAGTATTTCACTTGGTACAAAAACACTGAAACATTTGTTCTCGATGCCCACTGCACGTATTAGCTTATGGCATACATAAATTTGCAATGTGTGCATGGCAGCTGAATACTCTGCGACACCTGGGAGATGAGTGCGTGCTGTGGGGGAAATATAAATACACCCCCCCCCCCGTGTAGGGTAATCAATAAAAGACTTGGCTGGACCCACTCCCCAGCAAGAGAAAGCCCATAGCAGAGCTTAAAAACACAGAATCATGCAGCACTGTGTAGCATGGGAATAATAGACCTTTTAAAGATTCCGTTCTAGCCACTTAAAGCACTCCTCCATTTCTGTTCCTCTTAGAATTGAACTAACTACACACCTTAGTAAGTTTTAAAATGCTTTACTTCCAAAATTCCAAAGGTCAAGTTCATGCATTTATCCATGCAGCAGCAAAGAAACATGGACAGAAATACTGGGATACAAATAGCTTTAAGCGTATGGTCTGAGCTTGTAGTGAGCAAGCCCATGCGCGTCCTATCTTGGTGAGTTCACATGGTGAAAGAGAATGAATAAAGCAGGAAACTTAAATGCCTGGCATGACCTATCTGAGTCTAGGAATACAGATCTAATGTCCTTCATGCGTTAACTAGCCCTAAGTTTGCTAGGTATAAGTTTCCCACCTTTTATCCCAAGGATAGGGGAACCTAGGCCCAAATGTCTCCTTCTTAAACTTCCCTATTTGTTCATTGAGAGTCTATCCAGACCACACCCCTCACCCAACCTTGCACTATCCTTAAGTGTTTTCACCTTATTGAAATGCATCTTTGAACTGCAATAATGTCTCTTGCTTGCCTGGATGGAGAATATCATCATCATCATCATCATCATCCTTCCTATTTATATCCTGCTCTTCTTTCCAAAGGAGTGATGCAGTTGTGTGTGTACTACTGTACAAAGGTAAAATTTATATTCTTTGCTCCACCCACTTTTGCCTTTGGTCCCGCCCACCACTGGCATGTGGCCCTCAGAAGCTTGCCTACAAGAGCATCTGGCCCTCCAGCTGAAAAAGATTCCCCACTTCCATCCTTGCCAGCAGGCCTTATGGTAGGTTGTGGTGTATTAAGACAACAAGGCACCTTCTGAATCTGCACTGTCTCCTGCATGGTGGAAATGTTTCTCTGCCAATTCAGTGCAGAATTACATCTCGAACTCCCGTTCTTATAGCCATTCCAACCATGGCGAAGAAGCGTCTTTTCTTCAGGGTGGTTGTGTGTTCCCAGCTCCCCATTACCGCACCATTCTGCAGGTGCTCTTAGCAAGTCATAAAGCACAGCTGGCACAACAATATCACAAGGTGCAATCAGCTTCCATCTCTGCAGCAAGCAGTCTAAATTAACAGTGTGAGGAAAAAAGATAAGTCTCTTGGCAAACGGGAAAAAAATACACTGTTGAGTTTGAGGGGTTTGTTGCTGGTGTATACATTTTTTAGTGTGGCTGTGGTATCTTCAATACCTGCTTTTAACGACTTAGTTGCCCCTTTCTGTTTTATATCTCCACTAAATGCTATTATATTTGACATTTAGATGTAAGTACATCATCATTCGTATCACTGATATAAAAATGGTATTCAAATGTGCTCCTTAAAGGTAGCTCCTTTAATGCTTCTTTGTGGCTTTGGCTCACTGTGGTCTAGCTTAGAAAAGGCTTGGCAAGTGTGCAGATGGGTGCATGAAAAGTTTAATTGCATTTTAGAAACATGGCATAGATATATTGAATACTCTCTGTGATCACAGACATCTTCTCTGCTAAATGGTAAAGAGCTTGCATAAATGATGTCAAATATATTGCTAGTGTATTTCCCCCCAGAAATAAGATTTCATGGACAAGAGCAAACTTTATCAGACGTGCGGGATGTTATCCTCATTAGGTAAAGGTAAAGGGACCCCTGACCATTAGGTCCAGTCGTGACCGACTCTGGAGATGTGGCGCTCATCTCGCTTTATTGGCCGATAGAGCCGGCATACAGCTTCCAGGTCATGTGGCCAGCATGACAAAGCCGCTTCTGGCGAACCAGAGCAGCACACAGAAACGCCATTTACCTTCCCACCGGAGCGGTACCTATTTATCTACTTGCACTTTGACGTGCTTTCGGACTGCTAGGTTGGCAGGAGCAGGGACCGAGCAATGGGAGCTCACCCCATCGCGGGGATTCGAACCGCTGACCTTCTGATTGGCAAGTCCTAGGCTCTGTGGTTTAACCCACAGTGCCACCCACGTCCTGTTATCCTCATTAGGCAGGTATATAATGTTGTGAGCATATGGTGTGGGCAGAAGTCTGCATGATGCCTGAGTCCTTTCTAAAACCTGGCATCCTAGATCCAGCAAGTGTTAAAAATCTAATAGAAGATTCCATTGCTGAACTAGTCAGGCAGTTTTTCCAGTCCTGGATATAATAACGAAACAATGGAAAATGGTAATGTTTGCATTGGTTATATAAAAGGTCTTGTATTATTTAATGAGTTTCCTTTCAGAACTGGTGGTTCCCATATGATTTACATTCTCCTTTTTGAGCTGCCTTTGTGTCTAAAGGAGGAAAAGGGTGTCTCTGCTTTCCCAATATTTAACATCTTTGAGAGGGGACCACGAGGATCAAACATAACTCTTTATGAGATACTGTACAGCCCCATAGTTGTACATGCTGCTGGTAAGTGTATTCCCTTAGTAGGAACTATTGCAGGAGCTAGACAGACATTTAATTAAACTGAAAGGAAATAATGGTTTTTTATTAACAAGCTAGTGGGATGTGTAATATTTTCTAACTGTAAAATTGTTAGGAGAAAGCAAAAGACCATTTTCCCCCTGGACTTCTCTGGAGTGACCTTGTACAGAATAAATTCCTCTTTGATAAGCCACAAGTACAAGGTATACTATGGGGATACATACCAGGTAACATTTAGTCATGCACATGGTGGTTTTCAAATCTTGTTGGGGGTATTCTGGAAGTTTATTGGGATTATTCAGTGAGAAGGTCTGTAATTCCAGGAAAGCTTCTGCAGAAGGTAGCTAGCCCACAAATATCAACTTCCTCTGAAATATGCAGTCACACACAGGAAAGTATTGGATGTTTTCTAAGTCTTAGCTCATGAATGCCAGATAAACGCTGAGGCCCAAGAGGCATGGCCAATGATTCTAACATCCTAACACCTAATAACCCAGATCCTTTGACTCTGAATGAGATTCTGTATGTACAGTGTGAGTCTGTGGCAGAAAAGTGGATGTAGAGAGGGTGTGGCAAAGGAAAGCCGCACACAGAATTGAACCATCCTTCTCAGCATGTCCACAAAATGTAAGAGTTTTACTAGCATACATATAGCAGTGCCAAGCATTTATGCCACAACAATGGTGGACCAAACTAGTTCTCTTCTAGACTGCTGTGTGCATTCATTTAAAAATGCAAGTGTCCTGTCCCTTCCACTATGCATTCAGTTTATGCTTGTTTTAATGTACAGTAGTAACAGATTTTTTTTTTTTAATCTGCAAAACAAATGTTTTGTTGCACATTGGTTTTGTCCAATCTTGAAATTTGGCAGGACTAGTGCCCTGAGGGGAAATTCTGCAATGTTCACAAATTTGGAAAGAAAATATCAAAATTAGAAGCAGTGGAAAACCAGGTGGTGGGTCTTTACTGAATGTCACAGAAAGCTTTTAGGGTGGCACTCTTTTTAAACTGCTTCCACAGTGTGCACCCTTTGTTGAATTCGCTATCTGATATACCGGTATGTAATGCCTCAAAGGAGCAGTACAAAGTATGCAAATAGCATGCTATGCAGAAAATACCAAAGTTACAGGC
This sequence comes from Podarcis pityusensis, assembly GCF_964106645.2. NCBI lineage: Eukaryota > Metazoa > Chordata > Lepidosauria > Squamata > Lacertidae > Podarcis > Podarcis pityusensis. The sequence continues at coordinate 11,923,062 of NC_138037.1, forward strand.
AGCAGAAGACAGAGTGGATGTTCTTTGAAAGCCCTGGGGGAGGGGAACAGAGGTAAAATGAAAATGAATCCAGGATAAGCCAGGAATTTGATGGTTGATGGAGTTGTGGACAAATGTGGCTTATGAGTTGCAAATCTCTGAAACAACAGAATATTTTCAACATTCATAAGCCACAAATACAGCAAGTAGCTTTGGCTTAATCCTAATCTATATAGTATCAAGATAAGGCCCCTTTTAAATGTGTTGTGGGAGGGGGGTTTTGTTCTTATTTTTATTATGTATTTTGTGTTTTATTATACTGTAATTTTATGTTGTGAACCGCCCTGAGGTCTGCGGATGTAGGGCAGTATATCAATTTAATAAATAATAATAAGATATATGCACTTTTTATAAATGCTGACATGTTTTGATCAGCTATGACTGTTCCATTATGTTACCATTCCTTTCAGTTTCTTGAGTCGAAAGGCTGCCCATGAAAATTACTTTGATCAAAGAAATAAAAGGAAAAGGAAGTGAATGTGTCTTTGAAGCTAAAAATGAAATGCAATGTTTTCCATTGCCCACTCTATTTCCAGTTGATAGGGCAGAAAAACATTTGTCAACCCCAGGTAATTCTTCATTGCTGTGAAGAAGTGCTTTCACATGATACATTTTTTTCAATTCATGTTCCATACATTTGAAAAGTTTGAATAGATTTATTCTTGTTATGACAAAACATAGCAAAATTCAGCAACTTGCTGGATTTTTTACCTACTGTTCACCACAAGGTTCCGTGATGGGTTACAACAATATAACAAGACGAGACGAGAATCTGCTTACACAATTTGCAACCAGAACAACAGGTTGGACCCTCAAAATACACACCTCAAGTGTTAAAGTCCAGGGTAACACAGTGCATGAAGATTTTACGATCTCCAGTGGTACATCTTGAGGGTGGTCCAGAACACTTCCGTGCGTGTATGCTAGTTTCTTTGCATAGCAGAGTGACGGTCGCACAGCTTAAGCGTTGAAAGGATCAAGTTGCGCAGGGCCAATGGCAATATAACACTCATGAAATCAATCAAGCTCAATCCAGCATTGCTTACTTGAAAGGTATTAACAATATTGTTGGTAGAAGACTATTTACAACTTTAAAACCACACAGATAGTCAGGCAAAGTTCAGTCCCACATGCTGCCTGCACACAGGAATCCCCTGCAGGAATCGCGCATTCCCTTAGATAAGTGCTCCTCAGCTACTCGTAGCTGCTGTAGACTAAACAATCTTGCCCCTCGATGCTTCAAGAATCTTCAAGAATCTTCTCACAGTTTCTAGAAACGAGTGGTTCTTTCTCACTCTAACACTTCAGCATGTGATGAAAGCTATGATGTTGTTGTTTTTATACCATGGTTTTTAGTAATACAGGAAGCTCAAGGGTATGGCAATGACAGCATGATCCTCCTGTATTTTCTTGAGACACTTTTTTTAAAAACAACACCACCACCATGCTGACTCAAGTGAAAACAAAGTGATATGTCCTGAACTCAGTTTAATTAAAGGGCAGTGGATCATTGTATAGTGCCCGAGGGTAGACATAGAAGCTCCTTCTGTGATATCCCTAGTATTGCCAATTCAGTTTTTGGGTGAAAGGGCACCATAGGAAGCTGCCTGAGTCAGATCACTGGTTCATTTAGCTCAGTGTTATCAACACTGGCTGGGAGCCATGCTTCAGGGTTTTAAACCCTGTGGCAGCTGCAATGGTCTTTACTCAGAGTGAGGCCTTTGTGATGCTGAGAACCCTGAAGGAGTGCAGCTAGCCACTTTGCTGGAGTGGCAAATCAGTTTGGGTGCTTGTGGATTCCTGGGCAATCAGTGACTCCCACTCCACCATGGACCAAGTATATACACACGTGTATGTTTGTCTGGAGGCAGCTGGCAGTAACATGCAAGTGAATGAGCAAAACATCAGCAGTGGGTGGCAAGAGACAGCATTAGCTGGGCTGGGGGTGCTGATCTGCTGTTCCTCCCAATATCCTACCTGAGACAAGGTGGTCACTTCAGCTAATGGTAGAGCTGGTCCTGTTGTTCTACTCCTCACATTCTAACTGAAGCTTTCGTTCATTAAAAAGGGAGTCTTGGAAAAGGCAGATGGTATCTAAGTGTTTTCCTCCCTTATATTTTAGTTAGGAAAGATTCTCTGACCTTTTGTGTGAAGGCATTAGATAATGTAAACAGTCTTTTTCTACACCATATAATGCAGTAATTTAAGTAAAGTGCCCTTTTTAAATGGCTAAAGCTATTATATTCACTGAACACCAATAGCTGCAATGTGCAAAAGCTATTTTCAGTGACTGAAAGCTATTAACAAGCTCATTGCTTAACTCATTAGTTCAATGTGACACTTGAGTCAGGTATGTAACAAGCCCAACTTCACAGGCTATGCCAAGCCATTCTGATTGTTAGGAATTAGCTGATAGGGACTTCACATTCAAGCTTGACTTTAACTAACCCATGCTTGATTCCCCTTAAAGAACAACGTTTTCTCACTATGTACTTTTGGGAGTTGCTTGAGAACATTGTTTAAAAATACTAGAGGCACCAGTAAAGCTAACCAATATTCCTCATTAAGTTTCACTTCATTCATTTTTACGAGGCATTTTGACGTGTCTCCATTCAAAGTATTTTGTCACTGAATGCTGTAGCACCAAGGTGTTTAGAAGTGAGCTTGCAATCTAATTAATTTTGAAAATGCACAGTCCCAATTATTCCCAGAAGGAAAAATAAAAATTTAACAGGCAATTAACTGTATTCACAATGAGAATTTATTAGTAGTAGACATGGAAGCTTGGGAAAAGGAAGTGGAATGCAGATGTCAGAGTGGCTGAATCCAGGCATCACAGCCAGACTAGGAAATGGGACCCCCTTAATGTCTTCAGGTGCTTCCTGTACTACTAGGAATCTTACCTGACAGGTAGGAGCAAAGGCAGTCCCAGGCAACCCAGACACACCCCTGCAAAAAGAAAAAAGTGCACAAGTTCCACATTCAGATCAAATGTAATCAAGAGATTTATCAGCATCAACAAGGAAGTATCTCCCCCAATCATTTTCCAATAGAACAACAGTAATCTCAAACCAAAACTGGGCACAAACCTAATACCATTTAGGCGCCGGGCATCTACAGAGGAAGAGCCATGACTCAGTGTTAGATCATCTGCTTTGCATACAAAATGTCCCAGGTTCAGACCCAGAATATACGTGTAGGGCTGAGAGAGGACCCCATCTGAAACCCCACAGAGCCACTGCCAGTTAGAGTAGGGCAGGCAGTATTGAGCAAGATGGACCAATAGTGAGACTCAGTAAAAAGCAGCTTCCTACAGGGCCTTGGGCTTGGATGGTGGGCAGCAGAGAGCCACACTGGAGAAGTGGCCCTAGAGATGCTTTAAAAAATATTCAGTAGCACAGCTGGTACTGTTTCCTGCCTCTCTAGTGGAGCTTCCTTAGCATTGTGTTGCTTTTACCAGTAAGAAAGGGAGAGGCTAGAAAAGACAGCCCTGTGGTGGGGAGAACAAATATGAAGATGTCCAGTTCTCTCGCCATCTCCCTTGCTTTTGCAATTTGACTTGTGGATGGGGCACTGCTGGGCTTTCTGAATGATTTCTCATAAAGACTGGCCTTTGTGTCTCTGGGCTGATTTTCTGAGAGGGTCTCTTGTGGTCCAGCAGCTTAATTTTCTGCCGTTGTTGCCACCACTTGCCTGCCTGCTTGGCAAAAGGATTTTGGGACCAGCGTAACAATGGCAAAGCTCCCACCCTTTCTGTGTCCTGGGCTGCCCATAGGACAACCCCCATCTTGGCCTTGCTGATGTGGTCCAAAAGAAAGCAGAGCAATACCTTTGGCACCAGCTGGGCTGCGGGAGTTGTTGGAAAGAGGTGTCCAAGGCGCCACCCAACCACTTTAGGGACTTCACTTCGGATTTGTGTAGGGTTTACTCCTTAACCTTTTCTTCTCCCAAATATATCCTGCAAGGCAGCAGGGGAAGACTGAACAGAATAGCCACCAGTAAGACCCATTCATGTGTATTTGTCTAATCCTTTTCTAATAGTGTGATTGTATGCATGTTTACATAGAATCAAATCCCACGTATTTCACTGAATAAATAAATGCATTACTCCCAGTTATGTGTGGATAGTGCCGCAGCAGGAAGCCATTAATGCTAGGAACCATCGTAACATTCAGTGGCAATTAATTATGTAAGTTAATTAAGTGTTGTGTGAAGAAACACTTCATTTTCTTTGTCTTAATATTATAATCTAGAAGTTTCCAAGGCTGGCCACCCAAGCTTTGCAAGTCCTGGAGGGGTGGGGTGAGGGCCCATACAGGAGAAACTGCTCCTAAACATATGCAGAATGCAAGCCAGTTAAGTCTTTAGTAGTCAAAATAGAGCATATTACTTGTACTGGCCAAAATCAATACAGATAATGATGTCTCAGCTACAATTTCCAAATACTGTAGTCTTCAAGCTTTGCAGCTGAGATGTTATGGGGGTATGTATTATTCCAGCAGCAGCCTGATCCTTCAGGAAGGAGTGTGTGTCTGTATGCGTGATCTGTAGCCCACAAGTGTGCTTGCTGGAGCTGTTGAGAGTTATAGCGCAGAACATCTGGAGGGCATCAGATCTGTGAAGGCTACTTTAGGCTATGACCAGAACGTGTATCTAGGAGTAAAACCAGAAACTGACCTCTCAATGGGAACGTGGATTCTCAAGGGGGACATGGATAAAGCTTTTAATTTTTTCCCCTCATTCATCCCATAATAGTGTCTGCAAAGTTTTTCATGAATGCCATAGATGCTCTTGGCTCCATTCATGTATTGATGCCATCATAGCAGAATTTTATTGATAAACAGATGGAATTTTTTCTTTCGGTTTATTCTGCAGTGTTTACACCAGTGCTCAGTGCAGTTTACAAGATTTCAGGGGAAAAAGTAACATGCATCATTAAAAGCAATAATTGGCAAATTTTAATTTCTACCCCTCACCCAACACTTTTTCTAAGTATTTTTTGTTCACCTCGGAGAGGCAATAGAGTGTATTTTAAAAGGAGTGTCGTGACGCACAAGTGATTTCTGCTAGGCACTTCTAAGTGCACTCCACATGTTACCAGAGCCTTACTTATAAAATCCACCCGAGCTAGAAAAGAAAAGCTTTGAATCAGACTGTCGAAGTACTTTTTCTGAGAATCACATAGAATTTAGTAAATTCCAGATTACACTCTGCACAGGATTTGTCAAAAAATGCTAAAGCTATGTAGGCTTTTGCATAATACATGTTGCTGTAGTTTGCCTGCCTGCCCAAGATTTGTCTAAAATGATACTTTATGCTTTCTCTAATCTGAGCTGTGTAATGATGATTGGGTTTATTAAACACAGACACTGAAAAATGATCTGCCTTCTAACTCCCTACCTACTTACACTCTTATTAAGTATATAGGTTGCTGGTGTGTTTCAGATTCTTTCTCTTCCTTCTCCTTTTCCAGAGAGGGCACTATTTTGACTGACAGGCGGAGCAATCTGAAGTCCTGCTTCTCAGGGCAGAAGGAGGCTGGGGACATGAAAAGATCATGTCTTTACAGAGCAAGCTCCAGGCTGATGCAACAGAAAGGCACATTTGCCTATAGCTTCACCTGCTTAAGATTCAGTGGAACCTTGGCCATTGTAGCTCTGCCCTCTTCTCATCCCCAAATATCCCATATTTGGGGTACGTACTTGTTACTGCCACGAGGAATACCACTGGGGGTTGCTTCCATCCATCCACAGTTTGGTCAGGGAGCTTCACAAGTGTGAAGCCCCTCCGCCACTGGTAGAACCAGACACAGCAAGACACTGGGACACCTTGGCCTCATCAAAAAAAAACCCTCCTCTACATCGGATGAAACTTACTCACCTGGGCATAAGCCAGGGGTAGGCAACATAAGGCCCGCCTTCTCAATCCGACCCACAGATGGTCCGGGAATCAGCGTGTTTTTACATGAGTAGAATGTGTCCTTTTATTTGAAATGCATCTCTGGGTTATTTGTGGGGCATAGGAATTTGTTCATTTTTTTCTGCAAAATATAGTCCAGCCCACCACATGGTCTGAGAGATGGTGGACCGGCCCATGGCTGAAAAAGGCTGCTGACCCACCCCTGGCGTAAACCCAGCTTAACTCAACAGACCCTAATTTGGAGTAGGCATGATTCTATTGTGATGTTTATTATTTTATTATTATTATTATTTTATTTATTAAATATTGATACTGCCCTTCATCCAAAAATCCCAGGTGGGGTTACAGTATAAAAACACACAAATATATAACACAGTGACAAACAAAACAATAATCCCCCCACTTCAAAGTAATGTTAGGTACTTATTGCTGGTATGTATTTAATTGTGAAGTCCTATAGTGTTTTAATTTGTAGAATGTAAGATGTGCTGCCTCAGTCAAACATGCACGTTTGTGACATCCAAATATCAAGTGGTACATTCTGGGAAATGTATATTTTGAATTTATGGTTTCAGATAATGTGGGAGGCTGTGCAAGACTAATGGAAGTGGTTCACTTTGTTGAGTTGATTAATTCTCATGACTTGGCAGTCTCTTGTAGGGATGGATGGTGTCCTTATAATCCACTTCCAGACTAATGTGGAATATTTGTATTCCCCCTTGATGTCTGGAAAGTTAGCATAGAATCCAGAGAAGAAGAGAGCATGGTTTATTGGAAGTGGGAAGTCAGGGGAAAATGTTTTCAGGGTCTCTCGTTATGTAGGCTCCATTCACATGCCATTCATCTTCCAGGCTGAAGACAAAAGTTCTAGACACTGCTGCATAGGTCCACATCTAAACATTTGGGGGTTTCACCTGAGAAAGTTCCCATCCATGTTGTGTAGATCACAATGGCCTGAAGCACCTAGGGCCCAGGCTGTGGCATGCAAGAAGTACTTGGAAACTTCAGCTAGTCCAAAATACATCAGCTAGGCAACTGGAACTGTCACAAGAAAAGACGTATTGTACATTTTGAAATGACTCCAATGGGCTGCAGGGCCATTTTGAACACAGTTCAGGTGCTGTTGCCAGTGCTGGATTTACATATAAACTAAACAAACCATAGCTTAGGGCCCCACTCTGTTGGGGGCCCCACAAAAATTTAAAGGAAAAAAAACACCTGGATGTACATTTCCAAAGTACAAGATAAGTTCAATAATTACTTTGATAAAATACATACTTTGTTACGTGCAAATGGCTTTAGATACCTATTAGGTCCATAAATTACCATATAGCATATGTTCAACACAAAAAAATAGTGACAATTTGTTGTTGACAAAGGACAGCTGGACATAGAAAGGGCCCCATTACCTTCAGTAGCTTAGGGCCTCATCAAACCTAAATCCAGCCCTGGCTGGTGCTCACTTTTGAAGCCCTAAAACTACATTTGCAAGCAACCAAATTTAGAAATGGGTTGAAGCCTGAAAACATTTTTACTTCATCTGCTATTTTTATATACTTTTATTCATTATTTTGATGTCCCATTTCAATTTATTTTTTACTTTCTGCTGTTAGCTGCCATGGGAGCAGACATGCTGAAAGGCTGTGGTATGAATGCTTTAAATACATACACAACATAAACATTATTCCTTAGAATTGCTGTTTGCTTTTAAACCCCTGTCTTACTGGTATTGTGCTTTTGACATCTCATAATGGTTTCAGCACTTCATGAATAGTTCTTAATCAGCAATGGGGGTGGGGAGAACTAATTACTTCAGTACATGTTGGAGTTGCCTTTGGATTTTCAGGGGCATTGAAACTAGGGGAGAGGCTTCCATTGATTAAGCTGGAACCTGGTGACACTACCATGCACATTGACACGATGGGAGAATGGAGAGCTCTGTAGACCACCAAATTTTCAGTGGGTGACACAATAGATGGCTAATTCTATGATTGAGCCTGCCTGGGACAGTGCAGCCAGCCAATAGAATGGGTTGTAGTTAGGATACAGGACCATATGTGACTGCCCTTTCATCAGCTCCTGCTTAGTGCAACACTGGACCATCTGACATGAGAGATCAAGAGGTGTGAAACACCACACACATCCTGTATCTGGGACAGGGAAGGAAGGTCAGGCAGTGTCTCGCCCAGTTCTCTGTGATAATATTATGCAACAGTGTTCTGCAAAGGTTACAAAGCTGCAGCTCATTAATCTCCCGTTTGCAGAGAGAAAAACACCTGCCTACCATCTCCCTCTGCTGTTTTCAGGGATTATTTAGCTGGTGTGTTTTATACTCACTCGACCCAGGGTTCTGCGTGTGTCAGTTGCAGAGCTTCTTTCAGCTTTTGCATTTTTTAACATGTTGCTGGTTGTCAAGAAACATAGGCACTGCCAGTGCACAACCTCGTATCTCTCCTGAGCGGGAACCTATTATCAGCTGCAGTGGAATATCTGCTTCAAATCAGCCTGTTCTCCATGATTACAGGCCGTGGAATTACAGCACCGGATTGTCAAGCAATGTTGGATATTTCCATTTTCTGTGCAACCAGCCTCTGGGTGAGTTGTCAGACCCAACTGACAACCCATGAAGCAAACTCCTTATTCCTGTATTGCTGAGTCTGCTTCCTTCTGCAGCCTATGCTAGCTGTAGAGTTGTTGTTTTTACTGCATACAATATAATCCACTCATTCTATTTTTGAGTACAGACTTATAATCATCCAATTGATTAATTAAAAAAACTCCTTGCATAAGGAGAAAGAAAACATTCCTTACAAAAAAAAATTAAGGTGCAGTTTTGACTTTGCAGCCTGCATTTGTCTCCGAATGTTATCTCAATTGACACAAAAAGAGGCAGAATTGAATATTTTGACTGATAATTCAGTTTCTAGCAGGTGCCATCTGTTTGTGAGGAATGAAGAAACTATATTGTTACTTAACCAATCCCTTATCCACCAATTTAATAAACCTGCAGTTGTCATGATATCAGTAGCACAGTGAAGGAGGCATTCAGTGGGGTGGCACTCTGGGATTTCCCCCCCCCCTCCAGAGCAGGAATGATGGCATTATCTGCAGGAGCCCCAAGATAGCTGACAAGTGAATGAAGTTTTAGGAAGGCTTTCAAGTTTTATTATTGTTTGTGGCAGATTCACACAGAAGAAATCAGAGAATGAATGAAATACTCAAGCAGAGGCTGGCTACGTCTTCCCTTCTTTTTTGACGTGGTTCTTATTTAATGCTAGCAATTTAAATTGTAGCACTTATGACTGTAAAACCCAAACTTGGGTCTCCAGCTGCTTTTGAAATACAGTTCCCATCATCCCTGACCACTGTTCTTGCTAGCTAGGGATGATGGGAATTGTAGTCCAAAAACAGCTGGAGACCCAAGTTTGGGAAATACTGATACAACTGACTAACAGCTTGTTGGATTTTGTGATTTTCCTTGGAGGTGAGACTGTGGGTTCTCCTTAGGGGCATATCTGTGGGGGTTGTCAGAGTGGGCTCCTTTACTTTCAAAACTTATCACAGAATAAACTGAGGTTATTTTGCAGCATGACTGAAATATTGACAAATTATTTAAACCCACTATTTTCCACAAGTGGAACTATTGTGCTGAACAGGTTGCGGTCTTAGGATACAGTTACACTAAGTACACCTCCTGCACAACCCACGACAATTTAGCTGTCATTCAATATTATTAAAAACCATCGTGTGGTCATTACAAATGGGTTCCATAATTGAATTCTGCACTGTGTGAAGGAAGAAGTGCTTCTCCTTGCCAATTTGCACATACTACTGCCAGTCAGTTTCACTGAGTGGCCCGAAACTCAAAATACTTCATGAAAGAAAGGAAATTCTCAATTTCTCCACATTGTTCATAATGTTATTAGCTTCTATATGCCTTCCTCACTTTGTCAACTATTTTTTAAGCTAAAGCAGGACAGTAAATTACCTCCTTGTACAGATTTATCTGTATTTTATTGAGCCATTAGCATTGATTCTATACCCAGTTGACATAATTGTGACAGATAAGTACCAGGGGGAAAACATTTTCAGGTATAGGGGGTGGAATTACCCCACATAGCAGCTGACCTTGTGGAAAAGACATTAAGCATCTATTTGTGTCCAGGGCATCTTGAGAATAAAACCTATATATATATATACCTCAGTGCTGTTGCTTCCCACCATACCTCAGACCCTGCAGAAATATAATATGAAAACAAGGCCTAAGCAGCTTGTTTTAAAACCAAATCAAGATGTTGGCCAATACACACATAGGACTGGCTCAGAAAGAATACAGTACCAAAACATAACTATTGCATGCACAAGACATAGTAAATATCAGGGCTGTCGTGGTGTGTGTGTGTGTGTGTGTGTGTGTGTGTGTCCTCTTTTGCTTTTAAAATTAACTAGAGTTTGCAGTTGCATCTGAGCTGGAGTAACTCTGGTTGGTTTAAGCATTTGTTAGTTCAAACAAGCCAAAATCAAATCCATGAGTTTATGATCCTGGCATTGTCATAGCTGGAGTTTAAAATTATCAGAGCTCCCCAAGTCTGAAGGTCAGCATTTTAAATGGAAAACAGATGTTCCTGTTTTCCTCTGTTGCATGCAAGAGGAACAAGCGAGCCTGTGGCTCACAGTGGCTCAGGCACAGAAATGCTAAACGATGGTTTGAACTGCCCCCAAATGTCAAAGTAGCAATAGTTTGTAAGGCTTGTAAATCTGTCAGTGTCAAAGACCAGTAAATATATATCTACTGGATTTGATAGGCATGCAAGAAGCTGCCTTATGCTGACATGGGTTTATCTAGCTCAGACAGGGATCTCTTTCAGCCCTACCTAGAAATGCCAGGGATTGAGCCAAGGGCCTTCTGTTGCACATATGCGTGTGTGTGTGTGTGTGTGTGTGTATAGTATATTTGTGTAGGTTTTTAATTTGTTTGATAGTGTTTCGTAAGCCACCCTTGAAGGCCCGGGTAAAATAAAGAAGCATAGATAAATAGTGCATTCTAGCCAGGCTATGAGAAAGTGAACCCATGGAGCCTCTAGTTCATGGTGGAATCAAAATGGAATTGATATTGGAATTCAACTGCTTTAAAACAAACAAGCAAGCAAGCAAACTATGGTTAAGAAGATCAGGTGGTCCAAAGTGCCCTGTACTGTCTTGACTTAAGGAAGTAGCCCTCAGTATCATATAAACATATATAAGCATGACTTTCCCATCTTTCAGGACAACATTCCTTCCATGATTGTTTGATGGGGTCCAAAGACAGTTCATTTGGAAAGCTGACCGTCATTCAAAAACACACTTTTATTGAAATCCTTCTTGAAAGGATTGGATTTTTTTTAAAAAAACTTCTGACTTGCCTTCTGGGCTCCTTGTGCAGCTATTGCTTGATTTTGTTCTCCTCGTTTGTTCCTTAGATATCAAATAAAAATTAGAAATGCCATCTCTATATAGCTGTGCTGAGGGCTGATACAAATAGTTTGACAACCATGTGGGCGTCTGTTGAAAACTGCTTCATCTTTGCAGTGCTTCACAGTGGGCTGTAACATTTGCAAATGACTCACCAGGTTGATACCATCAATCATATGGAAAGTCTCCACATGCATATTCCTTGCATTGTTGTTACCTGGCCCTCTAGATTGCTTTGATGATTACCTTAAGCCATGACTGAATATACCAGAAGGTTAAATTACCAGGGACTGGCAGCTCTGACCTTTTGGGTCTGTAGTCTGAATCAGACCAACAGTCATTCAAGACTGCTTGCTGCCCTAGATATTTCCTTTTGAAAAGGCAATAAGTTATCAAACAATGCTTCATTGCTCAGAAAAAGTCTGATCTCTACGACTTCACTCAGAGAGCAAGCTTGTTTTCTCCCGCTCCGGAGGCTAGGACCTGAACCAATGGATTCACGTTACAAGAAAGGAGATTCCGACTAAACATCAGGAAGAACTTTCTAACAGTAGGACAGTTGACCCTCATGGTCCCTTCCAACTCTACAATTTCATGGTTCTGTGAAGAGCTGTTCGACGGTGGAACAGACTTGATTGGAAGGTGGTTGCTTCTCCTTCATTGGGGATTTTTAAGCAGTGATTGGGTGACCATCTGCCATGTATAATTTAGTTAAGATTCCTTCATCACAGGGGGTTGGGCTCAATGATGCTCAGGGTCTCTTCCAACACTATCATTCTATGATTCAATGACTCTTGACAGGCATCAGGCTCTGTTCAGAGACAAAGATTCAGCTGGGTTGGTGAGAACAACTCCTGATGTTCCTGGGCGTTCTTCAAGGTCCTGAAGCCAGTTGGGATAAAATAGGGATTGGGGAACCAGTGGCGCTGCATAAGTTGCACTACAATTCCCACCCACATGTTCCCTATACCTTGTGTAGTGGATATTCAGCCTGGCCAAAACAGGACAGCTCCTGGTTTAAAACAGGAGTGTGGGGGTGTGACTGCATCATAACTCCTGTTATTCCTGACCATTGCCCATGCAGGCTGGGGCTGCTAGGAGTTGGGAGTTCAACAACATCCCACACTCTCCATCTGTGGTTTAGAGATCCTGTACAGGCTAACTCAGAAGTAAGTACCATTGAGTTCAGTGGGGTTTTCTCCCAAGTAAGTGCATATAGGACTGCAACATGTATGTAATCACAGTTTTTCTGTATGGTAAGTCACTTGCAAACATTAAAGCCCACAAGCACAGGATCCTCGCGTGGACACATGCTGTGCCAGTCTTTGTGTGGGAATGTAATATTTGAATGGGCCCTAAGGATACACAATGTAAGAATGGGAAAACACTTAGTATTCTACATACAACCTTTTTTTTTAAATAAAAAAATACACTTCTAACTGAAGCACTGAGTTGTTTTCCTGGAGAAATAATTAGCCCCACTCGCTCATTCCATGCTCTCGTGTTGATAGGTATTTAATACATTTTGCTTGCCTGTAGTGGGAGGCTAATTTACTCCTAGGATTCTTAAACTTGATCAAAGCTCAAACAACTCTGAAATAATAATGCCTCAGCTTGAAGCCTATTAACATTCATAACAAGCTATGCCTGCAAAGTGCAATAGACAGGTAGGAAACTGAAGGACATCAGATAAGAAACATTCTACTTGACTCTGATCAGTAGGTTAAGTTATTAAAACAACACACCATACAGAAAACTCTGCCAAGAAGGTGCAGTGTAGGGGAGAGCAGCCAAATAAAATATTTGATCCTTTTTGGCAGTCGGAAGTATTGAAACAAGAGGTGCCTGGTGGAGTTGGGTGGGGAACATAAGCAAAGTGTGAGAGCCAGTGTGGTGTAGTGGTTAAGAGCGGTGGACTCATAATCTGGTGAACCGGGTTCAATTCCCCGCTCCTCCACATGCAGCTGCTGGGTGACCTTGGGCTAGTCACACTTCTCTGAAGTCTCTCAACCTCACTCACCTCACAGAGTGTTTGTTGTGGGGGAAGAAAGGAAAGGAAATAGTCACTTTGAGACTCCTTAGGGTAGTGATAAAGCGGGATATCAAATCCAAACTCTTCTTCAAAGTAAAATTGAGCTAACGTTTGTTGGAAATGTTGAAGATCAGAATGTAATATCTCATGATGTGGAAGCTTGCAGAGCATTGTAATCTGTGCTTCATTGAAATGATAAAGCAGACTAGATTATCATTCTAGCTGCACATTCCTGCCTTATTGTTTCCACTAATAGTCAAATTAAATTAGTAAAAAAGGGTCATGGGAAAGTGAGAGATTTGTATTAAATTTCCCTTTCTCTGTACTTGCCAGCTTAATGACAGAGATTGTTCTAAATGACCTAGGTTGCATACACACCATGCAATTACAGTGGTACCTCGGGTTACATACACTTCAGGTTACGGACTCCACTAACCCAGAAATAGTACCTCGGGTTAAGAACTTTGCTTCAGGATGAGAATAGAAATCGTGCTCCAGTGGCGCGGCGGCAGCGGGAGGCCCCATTAGCTAAAGTGGTGCTTCAGGTTAAGAACAGTTTCAGGTTAAGAACGGACCTCTGGAACGAATTAAGTACTTAACCCAAGGTACCACTGTACTCCCAAGAGTCCTGGGAACTCTGGTTTCCCCTCACATAACTACAGTTACCAGAACTCTTAACAAACTACAGTTTTCAGGGTGTATGTGTGGTTTAAATGTTCTTTTAAAGTATGGCGTGCTGGTTCCAGACAACAATATTGTACCCTCCTGTTAAGGCTACTGATAAAATGCCACCTCTTCCTGAGTTGCCAACCCCCTCAGCTGCCCACACCCCTCCCCAACCTCCAGTGCGACTCTCTTCCCAGACAGGAAGTCAGGGGAGGAGTAAGCGTCCCTGCTCCCCCTTCTGAAGCAGCTAAATCCAGAATCCAAAGCACACAGGGTAGAGCCGTCTGCCCCCACTCAGGTTCTTGCCAATCAGCCCATGTCCTCTGTCTCTTTTTCCTCCTGTATTGGGATCTGCCAACCTTAGTCTGATCCCGACAGAGCTGTGGGACTCACGACAGTTAAGTATGATTACCTAGTGATGTTAAATTCTGGAGAATAATCTTTTGAAGAATATTCTCAAGAATATTCTCAATTGATGAGAATATTACAGAATTTTAATTTAAAATAGGAGAATATTCATTTTAATGCATTGAAAATGATGTAATAAGGTGATGGCACCAGTAATTGTCATGTTAAGGTTTGGTATAAGGAAACTCAGTAGTTAAATCATTATTTTATTCTTCCATTAGAACATGTTCATGTTATAGGACAAGTCAAAAAATACAATTGGCATGTTAAGGTTTGATACAAGTAAATTCAGTAATGGGCTATCTTGTGCTTCTAATAGCTCTAATACTTAATAACTGTTTTGGTGACTAAAACACAGTTTGATAGACAAAACTCTATGTATACATATAAAAAAGAAGCCATTAAATATATTATCATTATACGGTAATATATTTCACTATAGCAATCTCTGGTAAACGGCACCTTGCACCATTGAATGGCACTGCAAAAAACAGTTACTGGCACTGAATAAAAATATAGAAACGCCAACTGTTTAAATCAAGGCCACCGCACATGCTGTTAGACATAATTGTATAGGCCTAGGTACTTTAAGTGTATAAAGCCTTAAAGCTACTTTCTGTTAAAAAAAATCACACTGTATGGCCAAGAGTACAGAATTACTAAGAATAAGGTCACACCAAAATAGAAAAAAGGCTATTACATATAGTTGAAATACATACAAATTCAAATGTTCATCAAATTAAATGAATAGCAATTTTAAAACTAAAAAAAAAAATGTTTTCTGTAGCTCACATTTCAGAACTGCCAATGGTGAATGACACAATGCCCAGTAATGTAACTGGATAAAAAAAAAATCATTATTCATTACTTACACTGGCAATATCACAGCTTGACTTATTATTTACTAGATTTTTTTTTTAAATGTGGGTTGTAAAACTGGTTCTTACATTAGAATTTACAGTTTGTGGGGAATATTCTCCGGAGAATTTTCTAGCAGAGAATATTCTCATTCTCAAGAATATTCTCCAGAGAATATTCTCACCTCGCATCACTGTGGTTACCCTACTCGTAATTCTTGAGGAATCATAGTGCAGGGTAATGTAGTGCCACCTATGCAGATGGGAGTGGACATTTGCAATCCTGACATTTTCACAAAGTGAATGAGTGAGCATGTCATGCCTCATCTTTAAAAGCTTGGCAGGCAAAACAAGATTGGGACATCTTCATTGCTTCCATCCAGTTTTGAATGTCTTGCCTGGTGCCTGAACTCCTCCTGGACCATGCCTCTCCAAACTCTGTGTCCGCTGCCAAGCCACTACAGTTACTTGCCTGGATAAAGATCTCTTTCATATATGTAAGAGTGTCTGGCTGCATGTGTTGAGTGTGAGGCAGAGCAAAACAAGAAAGAAAAAAATTGTTACCACTCTTTCGTTATTTACTTTAGGTGTCAACAACATCCATTAGGACTTCCTTTCTACAGAAAGTCCTAATGGATGTTCAAACTGTACCTGCATGGTGCCTGTACTTAGGGTAACTGCAGACTGTCTTAAATTATTTGGTTGTTTCACAACAGAAGTCTGAAAATGTTAAAAATGCTTATATTGCATTGTAGTTAAGAATGATAAGTGGGTTTCCTCATCACTCTGTCTACTAGAACTATAGCTTAGGCATGACTGTCACAGGCTTAAGAATAACTAACCTGCAACTTCATCCATTATTGTGTTTTAGTTTCCCCAGTATCAAAAGAATATGAAATACATTCTTTCCCCCATTTCCCCGCCCCCAATATTTTTTTAATGAGATGCAATGGAATGACATTTCTGGCTTCAGTGACAATTTAAATTTGGACCCCATCTTGAACAAGCAATGAGAAATGTTTGGAAACTCATTATGAATGTGAGGCAAGGCATTTAATGAAATGTAATACTTTTGCTCTGCCTGAGGTGGGTGGGTGGGGATCCAGCTATATTAAACCTGGCTCCTATTATAACTAGAGTTAATGAAAAACTTCCGTAATCGTCAGGCATAACACAGAGAGAAACTTATCAATAAATAAGTAACTTTATAAAAGCAATCTTGCTCTTCTGGTCACATTTTGATCTTGTACTTGCATGAAGTTTTGTTTTTCCACTTGCCTTTTCTGAGTGAGTGGTGGGGAGAGTTAGGAGCATGTTGCCTGCATCTGCTAGTGATTTTTACATTTGTAAGTATTTATATTACATTTCTGTCCCAAGGAGTTCAAAATGGCACTCGGCCTCTCCATTTTATCCCCATAACATCCCTGTGAGGTAGGGTTAGCTTGAGAGACCGTAGACTGGTCCAAGTTCACCCAGTGAGCTTCGTAGCTGAGTGGGGTTTTGAACCCTGATCTCCCAAGATGTAGCAAATACATAAACCACTAGACCACACTGGTTCCTCCACAATTCTTAAATCATAAGTGCTGGTGGCTTTCTCATTTGTGCAGGTATGGGTAAAGGCAGTGAGATCTTGAGACTTCTCGGTAGTGGCACCTTTGCTTTGGGAGTGGTTATCTGACTCCCTGACACTAGCTTTATATACTAGCAAGTAATTCCCTTTTAGGAAAACCTTTGGCTTATAACCTCACTGGTTGCCTAAACACATTGCCTTCTGCTGTAAAATATTAAACTATTAATTTTTAGTTCTGTCGACATTCCACACACAGACTGCTTTACTCATAGTCTTTATATATATATCGTCATTTCTTGGTTTCATATTTAATTGTTTGAGCTGGACACTGTAAAGGTAGGAATGTAAAACGTTTGTAAATGTTTCCAACTAATCTCATAGACAGATAGCCTCCATCAGATTTTCTAGGCTTCTGAAACTGCTTAAGGTAGCTAGAGATGAACCTTTCCTACCTCACACCCTCTTCCACAAGGCTTTCACATGGCATTTCTGTGCCCACGTTTCTTGACATTCCTCTGTCTCGAGAAACAATGGAATGTGCCTCCGGGGGTGAAGTCAAACCACTGTGTTAGCAGCCCCAAAGTGACCTCTCCAGGGCACAAGCCTGGGCAGTGTGTCTGGAGGTCCTGGGCTGCCCAGACAACAAGACCCCCCTCTCAGCCTCGCTGCTGTGGTCCAAAGGAAAGCAGTGCAATATGTTTGGCACCAGCTTGGCTGCAGGCGTACAAGGCGCCATCCAACCGTCTTAGGGACTTCAGTCCGCGTTTTTTGTAGGGTTTGCTCCTTAACCTTTTCTCCTCTTGAAGATATCTTGCAAGGCAGTGGGGGTTTTCTTTCTCATGGATAGGTTACCTTCTCAGGTCGACAAGCCCCTCGCTTCCCTCTACAACACATATAGAAACTGCCTTCTTGACCGCTGCTCCTGCTAGAGCCTGTCTTCACATGCAGGGGAAGCCCCTAACTCACCAAGGGTTTGTGACCCATTGGCTACCCTCCCCTGGTTTAGCCTGCCAGTTGAAGTTGTTCCTGGTATTAAGGTAAAAGTAAAGGGACCCCAGACCATTAGGTCCAGTCGCGGACGACTCTGGGGTTGCAGCGCTCATCTCACTTTATTGGCAGAGGGAGCCGGTGTACAGCTTCCGGGTCATGTGGCCAGCATGACTAAGCGGCTTCTGGCGAACCAGAGCAGTGCATGGAAACGCTGTTTACCTTCCCGCCGGAGCGGTACCTATTTATCTACTTGCACTTCGTGCTTTCGAACTGCTAGGTGGGCAGGAGCTGGGAATGAACAACGGGAACTCACCCTGTTGCGGGGATTCGAACCGCTGACCTTCTGATCGGCAAGAATTCCCTTAAAACACCCAAAATAGGTGTAGGCAATAAGTGTGCACACAATCATCCTAATTGGTGTTACTGTCCCAATACTCACATGTGAACAAAACCAAGTCCAATTGTTTATGATGGTGTGACATATAGCTGAGTATATTTCCGTACAGTATTTATGTAAGAAGAAGGTTGTCACGCTGCAGTATGCATGACCACCTATTGGGAGGGGGGAATTTTGGGTGATCTTTAAGGGGATGGGAATTGACATCAGAGTAGGGGTGTCAAGTATTCCATTGAAGGAGCTGTGGGGGGGAGGGGCTTAGGTTGAGGTATAAGGGGAGAGGGTTGGCAAGGGGGTGGCAGCCCCTGTTATGTAATACAGTGGGTGGATTCCAGTCTCCACAGTGGTTGCAGAACTGATGGGCTTGCGCACCAGCTCTGTATTTCCAGTAATGCTGGTGCAGGTGTTCAGGGTGAAGGTAAGCAGGCCTTTAGCTCAGGGTAAGCAGATGGAGGGTAGGAACTAACACTTACAGTGGGGAGAGGCATGCATTCATAAAACAGACGCTCTAAAGTGGTTCCAGTTGGTTTCAAGGAACTGGAAGAAAGAAGGAAGAGCTCCGTTCTGTGCTGATCTGTGCTGCCCTCCTTGTCACAATCCAGCATTTGTAAAGCCTTCCTGAACCAGGGCAGAACACACACAGCCCCTCCCAGTCCGATTCAGCACTGTTGCAGGGTCACCCTTTTCTGGCTAAAGTGGATGGTCAGGCTGTTTAATTTCCTATGCAGGAAATGGCTGGTGAAATAGAAATAGCTATGTTGTTGTTGCTGCTGCTGTTTTAAAAAATCAATTTATAATGCTCTTAATCCCTTCATTTGCCATTTGCTGAAATTAGGGCAAGGAACATTAGCAACATATAAAACCCTAGAAGCTACCGCATGAGGAATATATCCTTATCATCACTTTATTTCATTGCAGATTATTTCCAGTGTTTCTGTAATAACTTCTCTTCATTTCCGTATGACTTGAAGCAGATTTGCATTTTTTTTTAAAAAAGCAAAAAAAAAAAAAAAAAGCAGGATTAAAACAGCCCCTAAGTAAGCGCTCAGCCTGACAGTGTCTGAAAGCTACATCATTTCAGTTCATGCCTCTTCTTAAGGTTGGATGTCTGGCACAGGGACAACTTTATCTTCCTTCTAACCCAATCCCAGCGCTGGTCGGATGAAGCCTGCTGCCCCATGCTCTCCGTGGAGGACTTTCGTTCCCCCTCCCCTTAATGCCAAGTTCAGTTATTGGCTATTTTATGCTGAGCCGTGAACTGCATGGCTATTGGAAGGAGCAGTAAAAGCTAAGGAATGCCTTTTATTTTTAAGAATATACCTATCACTCTATTGCCGTGCTTATTTTCCAAACAGTCTTGACTGTAGAACAAACTTCCACCTGTATAGGATATATATCGGAACTGAAGACTTTGGGATGAACAGAGCAAAATTGTCCAGAGCTAGCAGAATTAAACAAATTTGGAGGGTGAGTTAAATTATAACGTTTTTCTTTTACCAAAATAGTTGTAATGAAATAGGTAATAAATTACAATCAAGGGGTTTTTTTCTTGGTGTGTGTGTGGGGGGGGGTTGTTATCAAAAACCAACTTACATGGGTTTCCTGTTATTTTATACAGATGCCTATAGCTTTGCAAACTAGTTTCATTTTTTTTTAATCTGCAAAAATGGCAAAAAAACAACAACCCAGTGTTTAGTGCTTTAGGTGTTATCTGTGTCCATATTGTTATCTACCACAGAGAATCCTTTATAGAGTTTGAAAGAGAAGCACATTATTCAGTGTGTTGTTGTACAATTTTGCGTGTGCTTTTTTAAAAAATCAACTACAAAATGATTTTATTAATTAAAAAAAGCAACAGTCAACTAAAAATCCTACAGGCAATCTCATTCTCCTTGCCAGATGCTGTATATTTAATTATTAAGGGAAAGGCTGCTAAAAAAAGATAAACCTTATGTGTAGTTGCATTTCTCTTCTTATCTCGTGGGCTGAAATATAACTAATGGAAGGAAAACTCCTAAGGTCTGGAGTATTGTAGAAAGGTAGTTACTCTTGAAGTATCAAGTGCCCTAGGAAGACACTCTTTCCCAAGGTAGGCTTATATTCTTCTTCACTGCATTCAGATGTTTATTAGACTAATATGATGAGCATTTTAATCCTAGCAAGCTCTTTTTTATGGCTTCCACATTGGAACCTATAAAGCTTTATCATACTGAGTCAACTTACGGGTCCATCTGGGTCCGCACTGTCAACCATGACTAGGAGTGGATCTCAAAGGTTCTGGAGTCCTCACAACCCTACTTGGTAGATACCAGAGAATGAACGGGAACCTTTTGTATGCAAACCACCACTAGACTACAATGAATGAAGCATGCCGGCCATTTTTGTGACAGAAGAACCTTTTATATGATGCAAGCAACAAGTGAAATGGCTGGGTCTCTGTCCCTTTACGGTGATTTCTTTCTCTTTCTTTTTCAACCCAGAACTGGGAAGTTTTTAAGCTGATACTCCATGCAGTATCGCTAGAAATTATCGCCAAAATACTGGAGCAAAGCCATTGCTGTATATGTTCCGACACCAATGAGCAATTGGTTCCCAAAGAGCTATCTACTCCAAACTCCTAGCTTAAATGAAGATGACTCACAGCATGAGAGAAGCAACTTAAAGGATGCTAATGGGTTGGACCAGATGCAGTTGTTCGAAATATGAAGGGTATTTTAATATATATATCTATCTTAGCTTAAATAGAGTGGAATTCAGCTGATAACTTTTCAGACCCCACCCCTCCACCTCACCATGCATTGTTCAGCCTGACATTTAAATTTGCAGTGTGACAATGTAGAATGTGTGTTGTTGCATGTGTGGGACCCCAGTTTTTATATAGAAGGGCTCCAAGATGGCTTAATACTATATGCTGACATTATTTGGCAAGATGTGGTACTGGAAAGTGGAATGTGCTCCTATTATAGCCTTGCATTCCTGGAAAAATGAGGGTGTTGAGTATTCTGGGGTGTCATCAGTGGCATGAATGCAGCTATTTTATTTGACTTCATAGCTAATTGCAGTTTAAAAATATGAAAGCAAGTGTTCCCATTTTGTTGTACGAATTAGAAAGATTGCTTGGCTTTGATTTGTTTTTTTGTTATAAAAAGAAGTCTGTTATGGCTTCTGCAAACATTGTTTTAATAATGCCAGATCTTAGTTGTTTAAAACAAAATGTAGTTTACACAGAAATGAAGACATATCCATTTCCCATAAGTAGATACTATATCATATCAAGTGACAAAAGATAATTACTGCTTGCCAAAGAATCTCTCCTAAATAGGCTAAGGGAGCAATTAGGTTCTCAGGTTTTCTTGAACAGAGTAAAAATGTTTTATTTCTGTCTAGCTTTCTTAAGGTGTTCTGCAGTTGAATGCTTTGCCTTTTCAGCACTGAATGCAAAAAATTCCTTTGTAAAAAGCAAATGCTGAATAGTTGAGAGTGCTATATTTCATGCTTTTTCCTGCATGATTTTCTAAAGAGGTTATATTCTGTTCATTGCCCTTATTATATGCCATGCTTAAGTTAAATAGGTTAACTTCTGAAAGATGGGGAAAAGTTTGGGGATACATATTTCACTTTTTCTCCCTTAAAGGGAAAGAAGTTGAACCGAAAATGATTTTAAGAGCTGGTATTAGAATAAAATATATTGTCATCACCATGGAATGTAGTAGAGGAGCAATTGGGCATAATCTGCTGTAGAAGCTTCAATGTCTGTACCATACAGCTTCTTCAACCACTTAAACTCTGAGACTTAACTTGCTTGGGAATTATAACTGCAAGGCACAGACCTTTTCCAAGTAAAGTATTTTCAAATTCGTTTATTTTAAAACTGATTTACCATAATAAGGCGCTCAAGGTAGCTTAGAGCAAGTAAGCCAAAACTAATCTATTGTTTCATGTTATCTCCCCTGTGCAATTGTTAGTCCAGGGCAGCTCTTAAAGTAAATTTCCTTTGGAAAAGAAAGCATTGAAGATTTATTGTCCCTTTGGTGATATCTGCTGATTTGCAAATGTACAAGCTGTGTGGCTAATATGGGGTTGCAAGCATAATGACACAGGCAGACAGTGTTAATCCCAGCATAAGATTTCTGTCCTTAAAATCCAAACAATCTCTTTGCTATATCCCTCCAAAAAGCTGCTGTTTTGTTCTCTGCAGATGTTCTAAGTGTTCAGACTACTTGAACTTGATTCTGCACCTTATAGGTGGGGTATGTTCTGATGTTACAACAAATAACTGGAACTACCTAATGAGGTCCACTGTCCATCAGTAGCCAGGAATTAGAGCAAGTGGCAGCCTTGTAAAGCGCATTCAGATTTTGGGGTTGCCACTTCAGCCTGCAGCTCTTCTCAGATACCTTCCTTGATCTAACTAAGCAGATATGTGAATGCATCACCTGCTCCAATCAGAGGCCATAGGCGTAAAACAGATACACCCTGAGAAGTTTCATTGTTTGAGAATTGGTGCCATACATTCATTTTTTTCCAGTGGGGTGTGAATTATAATATTAAAATGTGCATCTCTACCCTCTTTCTGGCTCGGATAGTTGCCGTCTTAAAGTGCAAGCTAGCTCAGAATTGGGAGATCAACCTTAAAAAAATATACAGATTCCATGTGTTTGCTGAGTAGAGGATGAAGGAGCGATGTGGATGAGGAAGAAAGGAAAGGGGTTCCCCAGTGCAGCCATTACCTCCTTCTTGCCTCTACAATGTGACTATCAGTAGCAAAGGCAAACTGTGTGAGTACAAGTCCTGCAAAATCAGGATGGCAGACTAGATGTTCTTTGGAAAGAGAGAGAAGTGTGTACTGGTGCTCTTTCTTCAAGGCAGGGAGCCCACTGATTTCTCTTACCCAATGGCCCATAGCAAACATACTGAAACTTACTTTCTAAATGATTAGCAAAATGCATTACAGTCATACCTTGGGTTACAGACGCTTCAGGTTGTGTATTTTCAGGTTACGGACCCGCCAAACCTGGAAGTACCAGAATGGGTTACTTCCGGGTTTCGGCAGTTGCGCATGCGCAGAAGTGCTAAATCGCACTTTGCACATGCGCAGAAGCACCGAATCGCAACCCACGCATGCGCAGACGCGGCGCTGTGGGTTGCGAATGCTGCGGCTTGAGAATGTGCCTCCCGCACAGATCACGTTCACAACCTGAGCATCCACTTTATATGACATCATTTGAACCTGTTAAACTCATAGGTAGTAAGTTTCTGATTACCAGGTGCTGGGGACAAAGAGGGGGAAACTGTTGCCTCCATGTACTTCTGTTGAACATATAGCCCATTCAACCTCTGCTTCATGCCTCCTTGGACTTAGCTAAGGGAGGGAAGCAGCTGCTTTGAATGGTGTTCTCTGTCTCCCTCTCCACCCTCCTCTTATGTCACTTGATTCAGCCAGGGCTTCTGCTAGCAAGCTTGTTATTTTTCTCTCTTATCACAGACTTTGGCTCTCAAGTGCAACAGCATGAGCCCTGGGATGAACCAAATGGTAGGCTGAAGAGGTATATGCAGGAGGAAAAATACCATCCTAGATTCTCAGCAGCCAAATCTGGGCACCAGAAATAGACCTTCAGTTCCTTTATTATCAATAGGGGTTTATGGGGTTGTTGGTTTTTTTTAAAAGGACAGGCAGCATATTTTCTCCCCAGGCAAACATACTGAAACTTAATGCGCAAAACTACTAGTTAACCCATTTTCATTTCTAGACTCTATTTCTGCTACTTCTGTCTGCAATGTGTTGCCTTCTGCTCTTGCTTCCTATTACGTTTCCTGGCTCATCCAGACCACTTGCATGCTGCTGCATCCGACAACCACAGGAATAGCAACCTTTTGAGATGCAACCACTGCCTGCTCTCCTCCTTTGTTCCCTGGGCTTCTCGCCACCTGCAACTTCACTGTCCTAGCCTGATATACTTGGGGCCAAAGTCATTGGGAAGGTGGCATTTGTTGACGTGCCTGCCCTGTTCCTGTGCAAAAGCACCCCTGGTCTGAGTTTAACATGAAAAGGCACATTCTGGTATGGGATGGAAAATGCTCCCCTTCCTTATCCATGGTCCAGATTCCTCTGTACCATCATCCCTGCCTTTGCCTGGTTCCAAAACTAGAAATGGGCCAAGCTTGAGGGAAGGTGCCTGATATGATGGGCCATGAGCTGGTGAAGCAGAGGGGAATGTCAGTTCCTCTTGCTTGTGCACTCCCTTTGATGTTAAAAATTATAGTCTGTGCTTGACTGGCCTGGCACAGACATATTAAAATTGGCCGGGTTGGTGAGACCACAGTTGTGTACATACCATACATTTAAAGCACATGACTCTCCCTCCCCCAAGAATCCTGGGAATCATAGTTTACCCACACAGAACTACAGTTCCCTGCACCCTTTGAAAACTATAGTTCCCAGGATTCTGTACTGTGCTTTAAGTGTGCATTAAATATATGGTGTGTATACAGCCTCTTTATACTTTGGAAAAGGTGATAGTTTGATTGTTGGCTTGGGACTACTAGGCTCCTCATACTACACTGCATTGATTCATTGACACTCCCCCCCCCCATCTATTCTATTATCCCCTGAGAATGATAGGCACCTTGCTGTCCCAATCAGTCGTTTTCCAGTTATTTCAGCCACTGTCACATGTTGCATCAAAAACCTGAGGCTAACGTTATGTATTATTCAGTATAATAATATTTATTTATTTATTTTACAACATCTTAAATAATATTTTTTTGAAGTGATTGAGGTTTGTTTCAAAGACTTTCAGCTGTTTCTTCTGCAGTCCAGCTTGTGGTTACTCGTGAATTCTTTATGACTTCAAGTTTTATTTCACTGGCAGCTTGTCCCTAATAAACATATTTGAGGTTTTGTTTGAATTTGAGTTGTCTTTGCTGGTTACTGTACACTTCACAATATATCTTATATAATGGGGATCTTCGGCATGTTGTAAGGAGCTTTAGAAATCTGCCTGGTGATTCTGTAGCAAGGGTGGGGTGTGTGGGTGAGGAATCCCACAATTGTTTGGCAGTTTTGGCCAAAGTGTCTACACTAGCATAAATCCACAATTTGATTTTAGATGTAGATATACACAGCCAGCTCACCCATCCGATTCACTATGCCTTTTTGGCATAAGATGTGCCCCACTGTCCACTGTTGCGAACACTGTTATTAGCATATACACAGCAAGCCAGGTTCACATGGCCTTTCTGTACTTCTTTCCCAATCTGTGAAACACAGAGAGATTGGATATATGGCATTGTGTCTTTTCTTTAATTGAAACCGCTCCTTCCTGCTTTACCTATTCTATTATCCCCTGACTCCTGAGAATGATAGGCACCCCCCCCCCCCCAGGTTTAATGAGATAACCATCCCAGGGTAATGTGCAGATGGGTCTTACTTCAGGATGGTCTCATTATATAGTTTAGTCACTAGGTGGCAGAAGACTTAGTTGTATCAGGGTGGAGCTTCCTGGTGCTCTTCTTTTTCTGGTCGGAGGAAACAGTAAAATTCTTGTCCATCTTCTGGACTGCTGTACAGTGGTACCTCGGTTTACAAACTTAATCCATTCCGGAAGTCTGTTCTTAAACCAAAACCGTTCTTAAACCGAGGTGCACTTCCCCTAATGAGGCCTCCCGCTGCCGGTGCCCTTCCACCGTTCAGATTCCATTCTTAGACCAAGGTAAAGTTCACAAACTGGGACACTATTTCCGGTTTTGCGGAGTTCGTAAACCGAATCATTCATAAACAGGACTGTTCTTAAACCGAGGTACCTCTGTATTCTCTGAGCTTTCCTAAACAGCCATTGCTATCTTAGGCCATTTATGTTTTATGTTGTCTTTCAGGAGATAATGCAATGCAAAGCACAAAGTGCTTCAACTGATCTGGATCCACCATAAAATCCTCATTGCATGGTGGTGGACTCCCCAAAGTGGTACCTCGGGTTACATACACTTCAGACTACATACGCTTCAGGTTACAGACTCCGCTAACCCATTGCATGGTGGTGGACTCCCCAAAGTGGTACCTCGGGTTACATATGCTTCAGATTACAGATGCTTCAGGTTACAGACTCCGCTATCCCAGAAATAGTACTTTGGGTTAAGAACTTTGCTTCAGGATGAGAATAGAAATTGTGCTCTGGCGGCGCGGCAGCAGCAGGAGGCCCCATTAGCTAAAGTGGTGCTTCAGGTTAAGAACAGTTTCAGGTTAAGAACAGACCTCCGGAACGAATTAAGTACTTAACCCGAGGTACCACTGTACTTTGCTTTTTCTTATTATACTGAATAATACATTATTGGCTGAAGAGAACCCAGAAAATGGTATCTCTGGTCTTCTGGGAGAACATTAATGAACAGGAGGCAAGTTTGCAAGATTACTTAGATCTCGGTCCACACTGCAAGAAGGTCTTTTGGTTTATTAAACTTCGACTAGCACCTTTCAACAACATCCTAAGAACATAAGATGAGCCTGCTGGATCAGGCCAGGGGCCCACCTTGTCCATCAACCTGTTCCCACAGTAGCCAATCATCTGCTGATAGGAAGACTGCAAGCAGGGATGGAGCACAAGAGCACTTTCCACTCAGAAGCGTTAGTGCTCCAACCATGGAGGCAGAGCATAGCCATCATGGTTACTAGGCATTGATAGCCTTAACCTCCATGAGTTTGTCCATTCCTGTTTTAAAGCCATCCAAGTTGGTGGCCATTCTGACTCCTATGGGAGCAAGATCCACAGTTTAACTATGCACTGTGCAAAAGAGTACTTTTTGAGTCCTGAATCATAAACATCATAAACAGGTGGCCCTAGGTTGCTGCCGCCGTCACCGTTCATAGCCTGTGACTTATGCTACTACTTATTATGCTTCTGTGTTATATTTCCATTATAAACTAGTGGGGTCCGTCAGCTCTTGACAGATGGCAACCTGCAAAGGCTGATGCGGTGTGGCAGAGCCATAGAGCTGCCACCCCAATGCTGGCATAACTGCAGATTAACCTGGGTGGGAAAGATTGTGGTTGGGTGAGGCTACACAGAGCAGAACCAATCCTCCTCTTCTGCTGGTGCGGCCCCAAGCCTGCCACTTCTCTGCTGCACCCCACCACTTCTGGGTAAGCTACAGTAAATACTGGTATTCAGCGGGCAACTTCACAGCTCCACCACAACACATTGGCCACTACTGATGGAAGCATTCCCGACATCCAAAAGAAGATCAGAATCTGCATATCACCTTCAGTATTATATATATGCGATTTCCTTGGGTTTTGTCTGGGAGCACCCAGTCTTTCTAGGCTGCATCCACAACATACATTTAATGCACATTGCTCCCCCCAAAGAATCCTGGGAGCTGCAGATTTCCCTTCACAGAGCTACAGTTCCCAGCTCCCTTAAGAAACTAAGGTACCAGGGATTCTCTGGGGCAAGCCATGTGCCTGGCTTTAAATGTATGTTGTGGGTGTGACCTAATCTGTCCTGTATCTTTCAAGGGATGCTGATGCAGGGCTAATAGAGGAAGAAGTGGATGGAAGACATCTCTGTCGTAATGCATTGTTTGTTGTCCTAAATGCTTGAGTCTTTGGAAAATTAGTCATAACCAGGTTCCTTGGGGTATTCCCAATCGTTCTCTACCAGATCCTACCTGAGCTGCTCCCATAATCACTCCAATGTGAGAGGGGTGGGCGGGGGCTTCTTTCCTCCTCTGCTCGCTATTTTCACGTAAAGACTCTGCACCTTCACTGTGCTCTGTAAATGAACAGTGGAAACAAGTGGAGAAAATATATGTAGCCAGTTTGCCATGTCTGGTTTGTCCTGATTTTCAGTGCAAGTCAGATGGTGCTTGTGGGCTACTTCAACATGAGATGTGGGCACAGTAAACTACTAAAATGGATAAGCTTATTTTGAAGGAGAGATATATTTTAAACAAACAATCCAAGTTGTTTCCATGGAGGAAGGACCTGTTTACCCTGAAACAAGGTAGTTTTGGATCGTGCAAGTGTGTTAAAGGGGCAGTCATGCTCTAGTTGTATGAACTCTGGAGGAAGAACAGTCTCGAGAGACATGAACTCTCTGTGGGCTACAAAAACCTCCCTGAAGAGTGTGGAGCCCTTTGAAGTAGAAACTTAAATAGTAAGAGGAAGTCTTTGAAGTGTGAACTCCACTTTAGATGTTCGAAGTATGGAAAAGGATAAGCATTAGTATCGTGGAGGTTTGTGCATAATTCCCTGCTTGTTCATGGTTCTGTAGGCCGTTTCTTTTTGAGGGTGGGTAACGTTCAGTTCAGATCTTGTTATATTGCAGCTTGCCTTCTCCTGAACCTTTTTCAGCCTAAGGTTCAGATCAAGAACTGGTTTTCCCCTCTGTGGGCCATCCTTGATAGGTGGGTGGGGTTGTCCATCTGCCAGTCACCTGATGTTGTCAGGATCCGCAGGCCAGAAAGTCCCATTTGTGTCCTAAATTCTTTACCAGAATTGACAAAGAACCACCTTCCTTGGTGGTAAAGGGAAGGATAGTTCTGGAGAGCCAAGGAAGAACTGTCCTTGTGCTCATAGGTAGCAACAGAATGGGGAGTAATATACACTCCAGGCTCAATCTGCTAACACAGAAGAGAATAGTTCCGTAGACGCCATTACTTCTTTGATAACGTGCATAAGTTCTTTGCTTCATATACTGTTTAATGAAACTAATGCATGCATTTTGTTTTAAACAGTGTTTAAGGGAGTTTGATACAGGAGTTACTGCAGGGGCAAACTTAATTCTTACATGAAATTTCTCTCTCTTTCTTCCTTGATTTCTTGCTCTTGAGGTTAAGCCAAGACTAAAAAGAAGAATTTTCGCTAAAACTACGTAAAAGTCAAAAACAACACAATATTACAATATAACAGTGATAGTTTACTACCATTTAGACATAAAATCTGTAATTAAAAAATGAGACTTCAAAATACAATTTCTGAGCTCTCCTTGCAGTATAATATTCTTATTGCAAGACAGTGAGTAATAACTATAATCACCAATGTACATGGTGAATAGCAATTTCAAATATGCTTCAACTTTGTGGTCATCTTCAGTGGCATATAATTTACAGTTAGTGGTTAGTAGTTGCTCCATAATCCAATAATCAGAATCAGGCTTCCATAAATCAGGAGTCCTTTTCGTATAGATCTTTGAACAACCTTAATAACTGCCAACCTTCCACTCCTCAGACTCTCTGAATCTGTACAAGAAAACCTGATCTAATTACAGTTTGTGATGGTCAGATAAAAGTAAAAATGGCCCATCAAAATGCAAAGGAATTAAAATCCCTGTTGTCAAATCTTTCAGTAAAACTTTTTTAAAAATCAAGTCTGGGGAGTGGAAAATAGTTCATAATAAGTTTGTTTAAAACATTTAAAATGTTGTTTTAGTTCAAAAGTTATGACACTTGTGCAACAACTGCAAAACCATGGTGTGGTTCCAGCAGTTCTTGTGCACTGTCCTGTCACCTGGTTGATTGTTACATCAATTTATAGAGCCAGTCCATAAGAAAACTGCAGTTTGATAAGCTGTGTGGTGGACATCTTATTCCCTTAGCAGCAGAAGCAAACAAATGATTGCAGGAAGGTATACCTCAGTTCTGTTTTAAAAACAAGTTGTGAATTCTAGTAGGTTATGCTCAGCTTTTAAGTTTAGATCTGATTGATGACAAACACTAGAACACAAAGGGAACTGCCTTATACCAAGTAAGACTTCCATGCCAATAATAATAATAATAATAATAATAATAATAATAATAATAATTTATTATTTATACCCCACCCACCTGTTTGGGTTTCCCCAGCCACTTTGGGCGGCTTCCAATAGAATATTAAAATACAATAGTCTATTAAACATTAAAAGCTTCCCTAAACAGGGCTGCCTTCAGATATCTTCTAAAAGTCTGGTAGTTGTTCTTCCCTTTGACATCTGATGGGAGGGCATTCCACAGGGCGGGTGCCACTACCAAGAAGGCCCTCTGCCTGGTTCCCTGTAACTTGGCTTTTCGCAGCGAGGGAACCGCCGGAAGGCCCTTGGCGCTGGACCTCAGTGTCCGGGCAGAAGGATGGGGGTGGAGATGCTCCTTCAGGTATACTGGACCAAGGCCGTTTAGGGCTTTAAAGGTCAGCACCAAGACTTTGAATTGTGCTCGGAAACGTACTGGGAGCCAATGTAGGCCTTTCAGGACCGGTGTTATGTAGTCTCGGCGGCCACTCCCAGTCACCAGTCTAGCTGCCGCATTCTGGATTAGTTGTAGTTTCTGGGTCACCTTCAAAGGTAGCCCCACGTAGAGCGCGTTGCAGTAGTCCAAGCAAGAGATAACTAGAGCATGCACCACTCTGGTGAGACAGTCTGCAGGCAGGTAGGGTCTCAGCCTGTGGACCAGATGGAGCTGATAAACAGCTGCCCTGGACACAGAATTGACCTGTGCCTCCATGGACAGCTGTGAGTCCAAAATGACTCC
This sequence comes from Podarcis pityusensis, assembly GCF_964106645.2. Taxonomy (NCBI): domain Eukaryota; kingdom Metazoa; phylum Chordata; class Lepidosauria; order Squamata; family Lacertidae; genus Podarcis; species Podarcis pityusensis. Next base: position 11,953,889 of record NC_138037.1, read on the forward strand.
CAGGCTGCACACCTGGTCCTTCAGGGGCACAGTTACCCCATTCAGGGAGTCCTCCACACCTGCCTGCCTCCTGTCCCTCCATAACAGAACACTGGGTGTCTATGCTAATCTGGAATGGAAGGGGGAGGTTTAGAGAGAGAGAAATATGATGGCCCTTTGCTAGAGCCCGTGTCAAATTGAAACTATTTATTTTCAGTCATTAAAGCTCTGTTTAAAGGCTAAGTAGAGAAGAAGCCAAATACCTGTTTAGATAATGGAAGTGCTCAGAGTACTGTTTGCTGTAGGTGGGTTATGGATATATGCCAGAGAAGAGGGTCCCAATGGGGCTCTGTACTAGAAAGAGCTTTCCTGGCAGAGAGAATGTGAATAGCAAGAAGATAAATGATAAGAGACAGAAGCATGGAAGAAGTCTGAGAGTGAGAGAAAGAAAGAAAGAAAGAAAGAAAGAAAGAAAGAAAGAAAGAAAGAGTCTTAATGGACAGAATATTCTGTTACAGAATACAGTAGTTCTTCTCACTGAGCTAGCTAGATAAGCTGCCGGCCATTGCAATTTGTGTACAAAGCACAAACATACAAACACAACTAAGCAGATAAAAAACAGCCAAATTAAATTTTATACACCAGAACCAAAAATTGGAATGGGTCAGAGGAAATTAGCATGGCCCCTGTGTGAGGGTTGTCATGGAGCATGCCGCACCTGGAGGCATTTGTTAAATTGTCTATTATTCACTGAGGCAGTTTACATGCGGCACTTCAAAGCACTACAAAATGCAAACACCAGCCGGCCTCCATGAAGCACAAGGCTGGGACAACTGAATAAACAAGCTACATAATTAAAAACTGAACAGGCCGGCAGTGTCCTCTTCCCTGAAGGATTAGGGAGGATAAGATTCTGACGTACTCTCACAAAAGGTTGTTGGCCAAGGTACTGAATACCTGTTTTGGAACATGAGTCACAATTCCATCGTGCAAAAGGAGAATTATTACATGGATAGGCTGGCCTGTGTGTAGCTCTCCTTTCTGACGGATATGATGGAAAGATGCTGGCAACGATCAGTAAATCTTGATTTGAAGGGCAGGTAGGATGAAAGCTTTCTGACATTCAACAGAAGCATCAGTGTTGCTGAGGCGTCTGCAGTGGAAAACCTGGACATTGATTGTTTTTGCAATGCCCTAGTAGATAGCTGGGTTCTTTCTTGTGTGCTTCCCCCCCCCCCCTTTCAATGAAAGGCAACAGCCTGGTGGACATATTTAATCATTAAAGATTCATGGTGTTTTTGCTCAGTGTTATCTGCCAGTGCCTGATTTGAATTGATACATCTCTTCAACGGGAAGGTTTTGTGAGAAGAAACCTTTTAATTAAAAAGAGAAGGGATATGAAATTAGACAGCATATGTATAAAATCATTCTGTAGCATCAACAGCTGCTCTTTTTCATTAAAACACGTGCACATGGTTTCCTTATCAAAAAGGCTATTCGCTTCCAAGCCAAACTTGATAAACAAAACAGGTTGAGTAACGTGAATTACGGAACACTGATTTATCTTATTTAATTAGGAATTCTTTCATGCACAGAAATGGGTGTTGAGAGCCTTGGTATAGGGGAAGGGGAAGAAGCCCCTACACACACACACACACACACACACACACACACACACACACAGAATCTCAATACAAATGGGATTTGGATGGCTCTGACGGTGAATCAGAGAATGTGTCCAGTTTACTATTCCGTTACTAAGAGCTTACCACTACACCACTGGTTTAGAGGTTGCTTTGGGGTAATAGCCTTGACGCTTCGCTCTCCGCTGTCTATAAGGAAAAAGTATTGTAACCCATCTTGTTCACTTGTTGATCTGGGTTCAGTTTAAGGAAGGGAATTTGCTTGAAAATAGGTTACTGTACATTGCAATTTATGCCTACTGCTAATTTTTCACTTGGCGGCTTCTTCTTCTTCTGTGTTACTTATATCCACCTGTTGACTGGGTTGCACTCTGGGCTGGAGGAAGCTGCTCAGGCACCTGGGGCGGTGTGCCCAGGGGTGGGGGGTGAGCTGTCCATAGGGGCAGGGCACACCACGAGCTTCCAGACCTCCAGAGTCTGCCTGCCTCCTCCCACTCAGCCACCCTACAGCTGGGAGAGAGGCAGTGGGTGGACCGTTTGGGCAGCACGGAGCCTGCGCGCGCCCAAGCCACTGCGTCTCTCCCCACCCGGCATTTTTTCACCCACCTCAGTGGTGACACCCAGGGCAGTCCGCATCCACTGCAGCCCCCTTCCTCCGCTCCTGCACACGCCTTGATTTCCAGAGGAATTGATGTCTGGGGGAAAGGTCGCGGCAAGTCAATTGAAAAATCACTCAACAGTTTTGGGGATCTTCCAAAAGCTCAACAACCTTCAGGGTGCCCTGGCTTTTAATTTTTGAAATATGGCAACCCTACTTCAGATGCCTTTGGAAAGTTGCGTGGTTGTTTATCTTTTTGACATCTGATGGGAGGGCATTCCACGGGGTCAATGGACAGGACTGGGTGCTGGGAGAGACCCAAACTATTTAATCAGATGTTTCCCTCTCTTTTAAGTCTATGGGAACATATTGGACAAAATTAGTTCACAATTTGTATTTTTTATATCTGTCGTGTAAGATTTAAATTAAGCACTTCAAGAGAGAGAAAGTGATTCCAGGGGCAAAGGTCATACCAGTTGCAGTCAAGTTGTATAACATAAAAAGCCTTCGAAGCCATCCACCTGATAATATGAGATCTTGTAGATGGCTAATTTTTGTAGGGGTTCAAAATCATGTAAGTGGGATCATTGGGTGGATGGATAGATAGGATTTGGAAATATTTGTGGTGAAAAGTATGTTGAATAGTGACTGCAGCTTGTTTTATGTATTTGCATCCCATGTTAACAAATGGGATGCATTTGAAGTTTTCTCTATATCTCTTGTATTTGTTTTATGATGCAATGATTTCTTTTAAAAACATAGAGATTGACACAGGAAGCTTCACTATGTTATATGATTTGAGTAATTTTTTAGCCCAGTGGGTTTTTTTGGAGAGTAGAGGGGTGTACCAGTTGGCCTTTTATGTTTATGACCTTCTGGGATCTGGTGTCACCAAATTCAGCATAATGTTTCTTTATTTGGAGCAAGATGTGATGACAATTAAGCATTCTTCCAATTAATTTCTGCGGTAGATCCAGCCATTCCCCGTTATTCTGTCAAGTTCTCTGCTTGGCATTTGATTGAAAGCAGTCTGGTATCGTTTAATTGATCCAAGATTTTATTTTTGCAATAATTAGCCAGCTACCGCTTTGAGGGAAGAATGTGTCTGAGAATAATGAGCATGTCCTGAATATGAAGTTCATAGTTACCAAACCTCACCTTCATTGATGACCCAAAACATTTTAGGGAAATAAGCAAAAACGTCAGCTGTGGGTTTTCCATTTTGTTCAATATATGCTTATGTAGACTTCTGAATAATAATAATAATAATAATAATAAATTTTATTTATATCCCGCCCTCCCCAGCCGAAGCCGGGCTCAGGGCGGCTAACAACACTAAAATAGTGCAGCAGTATAAAAACATCATAAGAATTAATTAAAATCAAAATTGATGGCAACCATAAACTAAAGTATTGTAAAGATTGCCAAAGGAGGGAGTCAGGCTGCGCCCTGACCAAAGGCCTGGTGGAACAGCTCTGTCTTGCAGGCCCTGCGGAAAGATGTCAAGTCCTGCAGGGCCCTTGTCTCTTGTGACAGAGCGTTCCACCAGGTTGGAGCCGCAGCCGAAAAAGCCCTGGCTCTGGTTGAGGCCAGCCTAACCTCTCTGTGGCCTGGGACCTTCAATATGTTTTTATTTGAGGACCGTAAGTTCCTCTGTGGGGCATACCAGGAGAGGTGGTCCCGTAGATACGAGGGTCCTAGGCCGTATAGGGCTTTGAAGGTTAAAACCAGCACCTTAAACCTGATCCTGTACTCCACCGGGAGCCAGTGCAGCTGGTATAGCACCGGATGAATGTGATCCCGCAGCGAAGACCCCGTAAGGAGTCTCGCTGCGGCATTCTGCACCCGCTGGAGTTTCTGGGTCAGTCTCAGGGGCAGCCCCACGTAGAGCGAGTTACAATAATCCAGTCTGGAGGTGACCGTCGCGTGGATCACAGTGGCTAGGTCAGGGCGAGAGAGGTAAGGAGCCAACTGCTTAGCTTGGCGGAGATGAAAAAATGCCGCCTTTGTTATAGCTGCAATCTGCGCCTCCATGGAGAGGGAGGTATCGAAGATTACACCCAAACTCTTAACGGACGGTGCTGGCACTAATTGCACCCCCGCAAGAGATGGGAGTTGCCCCCTCAATCCCATATCGTCCCGTCCCAGCCAGAGGACCTCTGTCTTCGAAGGATTTAACTTCAACCGGCTCCCACGTAACCATCCAGCCACAGCTTCCAAGCATCTGATCAGTGTATCTGGGGCCGAGTCAGGATGGCCATCCATCAACAGATAGAGTTGGGTGTCATCAGCATACTGATGGCAGCCCAGCCCAAAACTCCGGACAAGCTGGGCGAGGGGGCGCATAAAGATGTTAAAAAGCATCGGGGAGAGTATCGCACCCTGGGGCACTCCACACACCAAGGAGTGGCGGGATGACAGTTCCCCCCCAAGCGCCACCCTCTGTCCCCGACCAGAGAGAAACGAGCGCAGCCATTGAAGGACTGTGCCCTGGATCCCCACGTCGGCAAGGCGGTGGTCCAGGAGTTCGTGATCGACCATGTCGAAGGCTGCTGACAGGTCTAGAAGAATCAGCAGCCCCGACCCACCTCGATCCAGCTGCCTGCGGAGATCATCTGTTAGGGTGACCAGAGCCGTCTCGGTCCCATGACCAGCGCGGAAACCGGACTGGAATGGATCCAGAGCCGATGTTTCATCCAGAAACCTACCAAGCTGTTCAGCAACCGCTCTCTCAATCACCTTACCCAGGAATGGAAGATTCGAAACTGGGCGGTAATTGGATAGATCTAAGGGATCTAATGATGATTTCTTTAAGAGCGGACGCACCACTGCCTCCTTCAGTTCCCCTGGGAATGTCCCGGTGCCAAGGGACAAATTGATGATATCCCCCAGGGGGGGCCGCACCTCGTCTGGACACGCTCTAATCAGCCAAGACGGGCACGGGTCGAGAGGACAAGTGGTGGGCTTTCCAGCTCGGAGGAGTCTGTCCACATCGGCTGGGGATATCCGGTCAAAGTGGTCCAATAATGGACCCGAGGACAGTCGAGGGGCCTCCAGTTCCTTTATTGTATCCAAATTGGCAGGGAGGTCATGGCGGAGCGACAGGACCTTCTCCGCAAAAAAGCTCGCAAATGCCTCACAGCTGTGTGTCGAATTGTTATTTAAATTTGGCTGTCCTTCGAGGGACGTTAAAGACCGAATTATACTAAATAATTGTGCCGGGCGAGAGCTAGCGGATGCAATGGAGGCCGAGAAGTAGGACTTCTTAGCGGCCTTCACTGCCATCTCGTAGGTTTTCATAAAAACCCTATAAGATGTTCTTGAGGCTCCGTCACGGGCACCCCGCCATACTTGCTCTAGCCGTCTGAGGTCCCGCTTCATTTTCCGGAGCTCCTCAGTAAACCAGGGAGCCCGGTTTCTGCGGGGTCGCAGAGGGCGCTTAGGTGCGATCTCATTGATGGCTGCCAGGAGCTGGGTATTCCAGTTCTCAACAAGCTCAGTCAATGAGTCGCCAGGGGGAGAAAGGTCCCGCAAGGCTTGACGGAATCTATCAGGGTCCATCAGCCTCCGCGGGCGAGCCCAAATCGGCTCACCACCTAAGCAGGGTGGGGGTGGAACGTCAATCCTGGCTTTCAGAGCATAGTGATCAGACCATGGCACCTTCATCGAAGGAAACATGATCACATCTATACCGACGCCAAAGATCAAATCCAGCGTGTGGCCTGCTTGATGTGTGGGGCCCGAAACAAACTGGGAGAGCCCTAGTGTCGCCATGGAAGACACCAGGTCCAGAACCTGTGAGGAGGGAGTGGCATCGGCATGGATGTTGAAGTCCCCCAATACCAATAGGTTAGGGAACTCCAAGGCCCAGCCGGCCACCGCCTCCAGCAGGCCTGACAGGGTGGCTGCTGGTGCGCTAGGTGGCCGGTACACCAGCCAGACAGCCAAGCTCACCTCGGAGCCCCACACTAGGCCAACACATTCAATGCCGGGGATCGATGGCGATGGTAGAGCCCTGAAAGAACAATCTTCCCGGATTAATAATGCCACCCCTCCCCCCCGGCCCACAGTCCGTGACTGGTGGAGGACAGAAAAACCCGGGGGCGCCATCTCTCGTAAGGTGACAGTATCCCCTTCGCGCACCCAGGTCTCCGTCACACAAGCCAGGTCGACCCCCTGCGAGATGATGAAATCTCGCAGGGTGGTGGTTTTGTTGCCTATAGACCTGGCATTGCACAACACCAGTGACGGAGGTGAGTAATCCTTGCTTACCCTACCCTCGTCTCTCGGGATGGGGCGCAGATTGGAAGGGGTACGAGCATATCCGTATCTCGATCCCCTTCGCCTATGACATCTGCCCCCACCGCCATACCTCCCTCGCCCCTCCACAGTAGGAATCCCAAGCCTCATACTCGCCTCCATTTACAAAATATAAAAGCAAACAAACAAACAAAAAACAATTACACCAAAAAAAACAAAAAACAATCCCCACCCCACTCAACAACCATCCCACCCCAACCCAAAATAAAACAAAACAAAATAAAAATACATGGATAAAAAACCACCGTTTATGGTGGTACAACAAAGTAAAAAGTAAAAACACTTTAAAAACACTTTAAAATATATAAAACGTTTAAACATTTGCTGCCGCAGCATCAGTGTCCTTAAAGTTGTGGCGGTGGTGAGTATGGGGGACGCCCCCAGGCCCAAGGTGGAGAATGGGCTGGCAGGGGGGAGTGGTCCTCCCCAAGACTCCCCGGCAAAGCGGCAGCAGCAATGTCCCAAGGCCTCCTTGGAGCCTTATATGCTGAGGTGGAGTATGGGGCCCGCCCCCAGGCCCAAGGTGGAGAATGGGCTGGCAGGGGGGAGTGGTCCTCCCCAAGACTCCCCGGCAAAGCGGCAGCAGCAATGTCCCAAGGCCTCCTTGGAGCCTTATATGCTGAGGTGGAGTATGGGGCCCGCCCCCAGGCCCAAGGTGGAGAATGGGCTGGCAGGGGGGAGTGGTCCTCCCCAAGACTCCCCGGCAAAGCGGCAGCAGCAATGTCCCAAGGCCTCCTTGGAGCCTTATATGCTGAGGTGGAGTATGGGGCCCGCCCCCAGGCCCAAGGTGGAGAATGGGCTGGCAGGGGGGAGCGGTCCTCCCCAAGACTCCCCGGCAAAGCGGCAGCAGCAATGTCCCAAGGCCTCCTTGGAGCCTTATATGCTGAGGTGGAGTATGGGGCCCGCCCCCAGGCCCAAGGTGGAGAATGGGCTGGCAGGGGGGAGCGGTCCTCCCCAAGACTCCCCGGCAAAGCGGCAGCAGCAATGTCCCGAGGCCTCCTTGGAGCCTTATATGCTGAGGTGGAGTATGGGGCCCGCCCCCAGGCCCAAGGTGGAGAATGGGCTGGCAGGGGGGAGCGGTCCTCCCCAAGACTCCCCGGCAAAGCGGCAGCAGCAATGTCCCGAGGCCTCCTTGGAGCCTTATATGCTGAGGTGGAGTATGGGGCCCGCCCCCAGGCCCAAGGTGGAGAATGGGCTGGCAGGGGGGAGCGGTCCTCCCCAAGACTCACCGGCAAAGCGGCAGCAGCAATGTCCCGAGGCCTCCTTGGAGCCTTATATGCTGAGGTGGAGTATGGGGCCCGCCCCCAGGCCCAAGGTGGAGAATGGGCTGGCAGGGGGGAGCGGTCCTCCCCAAGACTCACCGGCAAAGCGGCAGCAGCAATGTCCCGAGGCCTCCTTGGAGCCTTATATGCTGAGGTGGAGTATGGGGCCCGCCCCCAGGCCCAAGGTGGAGAATGGGCTTGCAGGGCGAGTGGTCCTCCCCAAGACTCCCCGGCAAAGCGGCAGCAGCAATGTCCCGAGGCCTCCTTGGAGCCTTATATGCTGAGGTGGAGTATGGGGCCCGCCCCCAGGCCCAAGGTGGAGAATGGGCTGGCAGGGGGGAGCGGTCCTCCCCAAGACTCACCGGCAAAGCGGCAGCAGCAATTATTTCTTGGATGCAACCCCAGCCTGCCACTTAATTGGTGCCCATGCTGACTACTAAGTCCTGGGCTGGATCTAGACACATCAAATAAACGTTTCAGTTTTAAGCATTGTAAATTTAAACAGGGAAAACAGGTAGAGAAAAACAGGACTCCACTTTGCCGTCTGGTGGCACAATGTTATATCACACATGCAATGCATATAAATCACTTTTTCTTTATCAGTCTATCTGACTGAGTCCCTGAAAGAATGCCCAGTGCAGTTCTCTGGAATACCAATCAGATGTGAGCTATATGTGTCAGCCATGAGTGACCTATCTCTAACAAAAGTAGATTCCCATTCAGTTCTATGGAACAAAGTCATCTAGAACACAGCTGAAGGGGCCAAATCTACCCTTCAACCAAGAGACTGGGAAGATTTAGTTGTGCCTTGAACATTCCAAAGAGACCCTTTTATTTTTTCTCATACAGATACATTTGGCAGATAAATTCTGCTCCAATGGAAAAAGTGAATGCTTGTGATAATGTGCCATCCTGCATTCCACCACTAACAGGAACAGGATCACCAACTTAGATTGTGCGGAGCAACACGCAGAAATGCATTGCTCCCCTACTCCTGGGGTCTGTCCACAGTATTGAGCCTCTTTGTAGAACGTGTTATGGATCCATAATGTTCTGGAATGGAAAAAAAAAAGATCTATTACACTAGTAAAACAAAAGGACTCTGGTGTCCATTCTGATAATTTGCTGTTTCTTGCTTGAGCTGGTAACTTCTTGTTTGGAGAATGACTGTTTTTTGGCAATAGTACAGAGTCCAGAAAACAATTGCTTCGTGAACTGTGTCCTGTACTTATTGAATGGCACGGTGTTTGATAGGTCTTGATGCCAAGAATAGCCAGCCATATCTGAATGTGAATGCCTACAGTTGTTTAGGCAATTAATTTCAATTGACACACAGATTAGCTCTTGCACAGCCTGCTTTCATTTCTGCAGGGTTGGCAGGAAGGGGATGATGTCCAAGAGACGGGTCAGAAGTAAGCAGACTACCATCTTCTGCCTTGATTCCAACTTTGAACACCGTGTGCTACCAGACTCCATTCTGCTGCAGACTCTCTCCCACCACTCCTGACACCGATCCAATTCAAACCAGCTGTACACAAATTACTGTCAGCGGAAATTGAGCAAGCTTGCAAATTGCCTTCAGAGTTATCCAGGGAAAGCAACTTTTATCCTTCAGAGTAACTGAAATAATATGTTGATATTGTATACAATTATTCTGGTAATTTGTCAGGGTTTTTTCTTCTTCTGCAGGACAAGTTAAGTGCACTTTATGCCTTTTTAGCGAGACAATTCTTAATGCATGGAATCCTGAATTATTCATAAGTTGCTTTCTGATTTTCCAGGAGTTCTCCATATAGATTTTGTTTGCTAATGTACTTGATGGACTGCTTTGTGCACTAAAGCATATATATATATAGGTGGTGCCAGCAGTAATATAAATGCTAAATTATACATTTTGAAGTTCTACATTAAGGAGGATATTATTCATCATTCTACATTCCTATTTACAAATCCACACATAACTTCACACTGTAAAAAAAATAAAAATGCATCAGCAAAGCTCATGCCTGCCAAGGTTAGTGCAATTTATCCGGGTGTGACAACGCTGGATCTTCTTGAAGCAAATGTCTTGGGTCCCTCAGTCTGAAGCGAGATGAGTGCCACAACCCCATAACTGCCTTTGGCTGGTAAAGGGACCAAGTAAAGGGACCAAGGGCCCTTTACTTTTTTACGTTATTTCTGTAGTAGTGGTGCTATAATCTGAACTTAACAACACTGCACATGCCCAGAATATTTCTTTTTAAAACTGAGGTTGGCATACCTTTTCTGTTGTCGAAATGAATATGTCTTCAGTTGTTTCCAGAAAGTAGAGATAGTAGGTGCTTGTCGCACACCCTCCAAGTGTCCTTATTTTCCAGGGACAGTCCTGGATTTACAGAAGCCGTCCCGGTTTCTGATTTGATCCCGCAATGTCCCACTTCTCCTTGTTGTTGTTGTTTAGTCGTTTAGTCGTGTCCGACTCTTCGTGACCCCATGGACCAGAGCACACCAGGCACTTCTGTCTTCCACTGTCTCCCACAGTTTGGTCAGACTCATGTTTGTAGCTTCGAGAACACTGTCCAACCATCTCGTCCTCTGTCGTCCCCTTCTCCTTGTACCCTCAATCTTTCCCAACATCAGGGTCTTTTCCAGGGAGTCTTCTCTTCTCATGAGGTGGCCAAAGTAGTGGAGCCTCAGCTTCACAATCTGTCCTTCCAGTGAGCACTCAGGGCTAATTTCCTTAAGAATGGATGCATTTGATCTTCTTGCAGTCCATGGGACTCCCAAGAGCCTCCTCCAGCACCATAATTCAAAAGCATCAATTCTTTAGCGATCAGCTTTCTTTATGGTCCAGCTCTCACTTCCATACATCACTACTGGGAAAACCATAGCTTTAACTATACAGACCTTTGTCGGCAAGGTGATGTCTCTGCTTTTTAAGATGCTGTCTAGGTTTGCCATCGCCTTTCTCCCAAGGAGCAGGCGTCTTTTAATTTCGTGACTGCTGTCACCATCTGCAGTGATCATGGAGCCCAAGAAAGTAAAATCTCTCACTGCCTCCATTTCTTCCCCTTCTATTTGCCAGGAGGTGATGGGCCCAGTGGCCATGATCTTTGTTTTTTGATGTTGAGCTTCAGACCATATTTTGTGCTCTCCTCTTTCACCCTCATTAAAAGGTTCTTTAATTCCTCCTCACTTTCTGCCATCAAGGTTGTGTTTCATGGATCCCCTTCATGGATCACTGCCTTGCCGTGGCAAAGGGGCTTGAATAACTCAGAGAAGCTATGAGCTATGCCGTGCAGGGCCACCCAAGATGGACAGGTCATAGTGGAGAGTTTTGACCAAACGTGATCCACCTGGAGCAGGAACCGGCAAGCCACTCCAGTATCCCTGCCAAGAAAACTCCATGGACAAAGACAAAAGGCCACTTCTCCTTAGGACATCCCTATTTTCATTGGAGAAATGTTAGAGGGTATGGAGTTATGCAACCCCCAAGTCAAGGAGATAAGTAACTATACACCTTTTGAAGTCATCTGAAGGCAGCTCTGTACAGTAGTACCTCGGGTTACATACGCTTCAGGTTACATACCCTTCAGGTTACACACTCCGCTAACCCAGAAATAGAGCTTCAGGTTAAGAACTTTGTTTCAGGATAAGAACAGAAATTGGGCTCCGGCGGTGCGGCGGCAGCAGGAGGCCCCATTAGCTAAAGTGGTGCTTCAGGTTCAGAACAGTTTCAGGTTAAGAACGGACCTCCTGAACGAATTAAGTACTTAACCCGAGATACCACTGCATTCATCCTCAGTGAAACCCCTGTTCTGAATTACTGTGGAGCGGACTTTCAATATTTTTGTGACTTGAAGGAGAAAATACTGGAGAATGCAGTGGCCTATTGGGTACATAAGGGATTAGGTCGTCTCTGAATTAATCTAGTCCTGAGCTATATATGAGCACCATAACCTTGAACAAATAAATGTTATATAGCATCAGGAACAGAACTGTCCCCTGTGGCACCCCATAATACAAGTGGCCATATTGGTTACCATCCCCCTGCTTGCTCCAGGAAGCTGTCTCTCTTCTTAATAGCTGCAGCAAGTTTCTAGTTAATTTTCTAGGTTAATTTTCCCATGGTGGACATGCACTGATGGAAAGGATTTCACATTTTGAATTTCTGCCCATCGTGAAGCTATTAATGGCCCCTGAACCTTGCCAGGAAAAATGCAAGCAAACCTGTTGCTATATCACCCTTGTGTCATCTCTAACACAACAGTTTTCAGTAAAAGAATTGAATTAATGCATTCAGTTGCAAGTCATTGGGTAATGAGACATTGAGTGATGTACAGACATTTATAAATTAACTGTGTTGTCTCAGTCTTAGCTGGGGCTGGATAATATGAGTTCCCTGAGCAAGGCAAATCATAGGGCAGTGCTACATGTTAAGTTGCAAGAAGCACCAATGATTTCTATAGCAAATACACTGTTTGGTTCACATGTGATGCTGCTATCCTTGTTGCATTTCCTGTAGCACCACCATTTCCTCCAGCAATGGTAGCATGCATTTATGTAATTTATATATATGGTTTATGTTTATTCGTTGCATGCATGCATATCCCACCCCACCCCTCCAAGGAACTCAAGCTTTCACATGCAATTACCTTGCCCCAAGTTAATCTTCACAGCAACAAACTTGTGATGTGGATTAGGCTAAAATATACCGTCTGGTCCCAGGTCATACAACAACCATTATGTCCGATTGGGGATTCGAACCCACATTTCCCCATCCTTAGTTCAGTATTCCAGCTACTACATCATACTTGCTCAGCTGACAAAATGCATTACTTCTTTAAAAAAAAAGTCTTATTAGTCACAGAGTAAAATCCTATGATATATCTTATTTTGAGAACTAATGACCCATCTGTGCTTTCATTTGTTCCATGATTTCTAGTAATGGGTGCAATTGGGTTTTTGTTTTTGTCCCACTGCTTCCCCAAGGAAAACCTGCTCTTTACTGCTGAATTGGAACAAACATCAATCGGGTTTTATGTGGATTTGTGTTTGTTCTGATTAAGCAGTAAACAGCGAGTTTTCCTGAGAAAAGCAGCAGAAGCCATGACTAGAGATTGCAGGGCATAGTGTGAGTGAGTCCTGAGTTCAAAGGAAAGACCATAGCTCAGTGGCAGAATATCTGCATTGCATGCAGAAGGTCGCAGGTTCATCTTTGCCAGCTCCAGGTAGGCCTAGGAGAGAACCCTGCCTGAAATCTTGGCCAGCTGCTGCCGGTCAGCATAGACAGTACTGAGCTGGATGAACCAATGGTCTGACTCCTATAAGACAGCTTCCTATAGGAGTCAGACCATTGGTTCCTGTGGTCCTATGAGATCCACTTTCCATCAGAAGATATTGTGATGTAACTCATTTTTTAATGTGACTCACTATTAGGTAATACCTTCCATCCAGGATATGAACAGTCTGTGACCACATGTGGTGCTTCTCCTTCCACTAGTCACTAGTGTGTGCAGGTGTTCATTGAAAAAACACTGATACATTTTCTCCTTCCACCAGCTCTTGTTTAGATCGAAGCCAGTTTGCTTAATAAAATGTTATCATCTTACATGCTGCGCGTTCCTCATTCAGACTTGGAGAGAGCAGCTTTTTTTTGCTTCTTCCTTTTTTTAGAACAGCAAATAAATTGAACAGAATGATGTTTTCATATCAGTTCAGCTGTTTGACAGTTTCCCCAGAGGAAGAACTGTAAGTTCAATAAATGCCAGGCGTCAGATTGGCATTAAATCATTGTTGCATCCTATGGCCCCTTCTTTCTGCATCTTGTAATTTGAATAGCTAAGTTCTCCTTCTGTGGCCTCTGGCCTCATCCTACATTACCTCTCTGTGTTTGTATCCCCATGTGGTCACAAGCAGGGAGGCAGAAAGATAGAAGATGATTATCTTCTAGTGGCCAGTCCAGTGAAGATGATTCCATAGAATCTTATAATTGTAGAGTTGGAAGGGACTATGAGGGTCTTCTCTTCCAACCCCCTCCAATGCAGGATTTCTCCAATGTTGGGCTCGAACTCCTGACTCTGAGATTAAGAGTCTCATGCTTTACTGACTTAGCTATCCCAGCAGAGGAATGGTAGAGTCTGAAGTAAGCAGGTATGGTAGTGGTCTGAAGCACGTCTATGGTAACATAAGAATATGTTATAGCAGATAAGACCATTGGTCCATGTGAATGACTTTTACTTGCCTGCTCATTTGGGGGGGTGTATAGGGTTAACTAAATATTTGGTTTACAGCTACCGATAAAGTTGACTATAGAGAGGTCAGGCAACCTTTCAGAGTACCATCAATCAGAGGGTTCTTGTATTGAAGATGAATGACAGCACACTCTCCTCCAGTGGCTCCGTATAAGCAGTGCACCACCAGAATAAACTTGATATGCAGCTGCTGCTGCTGCTGTGTTACTATTCCCTAGCAATGTCAGAAAGTTTATTGCTTTTCAGTTAATCACTCTATGATATCCTTGCAGGGGTTCTCAAAAATATGGAAGTGGCCAGAGAGGGTATTTTCCAGCCACATGTTAGGCCCTGTCCATTACTTTGATTGATTGTATCATCACATGCTTGGTGTTTTGCAGAGTACAAGTCCCTGCTGCTAGTTTACCACCTAAAATTCAGCACAGGAGAAACAACAGAGCAAATGAAGGAAATGGAGACTGGAGCAAACAGATTGTGCTGTTACTTCAGTTATGAATACTTTGGTTTAGTTGTATGTAGCAGGAAGATCGGAACTGTGGCAAAATACTGTGCCAGCTTTCATCAACCTGGTGATTGAGATTCCACATGGTTTGGACTAAAGCTCCCAGCAACCTCAGGCAGTGTGGCTTTGTGGCTGGGAGTTGTAGTGCAAAACAACTGGAGGGCACCAGGTTGCTGAAGACCATCCCATGAGATTGTACCACATAATAACCTTAGCAGGACTTAACACAAGGTTAAAGGACCTCTGAAAAAGAGGGTGCGATGACTGACAAGCACATCTCTTTTTAGAAGTCAATTGGATTGAAACAAATAACATGTGTGTAAGAACCTATCAATATTACTTTTAGAACCCACCTTTCAACCAAAATGCTCATCAGAGCAGCTTAGGGTAGAGACAACTTTTTCAGAGAGTGGAAAGTGTTAATGGAAAAGGGATCATCCCACTTTCATCCTTAATAAATATGTTTCTTTTTAAATATAATAGACATATACAAAAAAGCGAAATCGAAACAGATTTCTATTTTTCAAAAGCTTGCAAAGCCCTTTTGATCAGAGATGACAATGAGATAAAAAGAGATGCCTCTCTCAAACCATTTCCAACTCTCACAAAAGATGTTGTCTGTCTCTCATCTACAGACCCCAGAGCATGCCTCCAGTTCCATTAGCCATGCAAACAAGAAAAGCCATGCTGGTTCAGGCCAAAGGCCCATCTAGTCTAGCTTCCTGATCTCACATGGCCTATGTGAAGCCTGCAAGCAGGACCTGAGCGTAACAATGCTCTCCATTAGGAAAGAACTGGGTCGACGTGTCTGCCTGGTGACAGCCAGAAGCAGTCTTATGTCACAGCATTGAAATAATTCATTTGCTGAAATCATAGGCAGAATAGGAATGAAAATCTCATAGTCTCCATGCAATGGACTTGATACTAAGAGTCGTGTTCTGTCACTACTAATCACACGCACAGAATTTGAGGTGGCTCTTCCTTAGAGGACAGGGAGGGGGATCTGGTCCTCCAGATGTTGGGTTCACATCACCCCTGACCATTGGTCATGCTGGTTGGGGCTGATGGGAGTTAGAGTCAAACAATATCTGGAGGGCCTGAGGTTTCCCAGCCCCAACCTTAAGCATCTAACCTCCCCTTGAATATTCTATTGTTGTGTTTTTTAGGCAAAGTTTCATTTGGTATTATTCATACTGATCAATATCAGAGAAAGGTCATTTGCTATTTTCCAGGCTGACTTTAAGTGGGGAAAGTAACCTTTAAAAAAACCAAACAAATGAAGTAGAAGGGTAGCAAAACCAACTTTTTAAAAAGGAAGGCGAGAAAGCAGCAAAAATCTGCACACTTTGTAGAATATGGAAAGAAGTGATAAGAAGCAACATACTGAATATTTTTAACAATTTATTGCAGCAGAATGAGCTAGGGTTATTGTAATCCAAGATGAGCCCCGTTCAACCTGCAGGAGGGGTTTGTCACCGCCGGTAACGGAATTTGAATCATATTTTACTAGATTTCCTGCATATGTCCAAAAATAAGTAATTGCCAATTACTTTGCTCAGAAGAGCCAGTAGGATACAATCATTTCACTTAGAAAAGTGTAAAGGCAGCAGAGACAGAAGGAACCAGGGTAGGATCTGTGTTACAGAGAGATAGAGAATGTCAAGGAACAGGTGCTGAGAAATTGAGAGAGGATGAAATAAGGCAAAGGCCAAAGTTAGCAGGAGTTTGTAATGTAGATGTTGGAACTGAGATGTCAGGCAAGGAGACACACACAGCGGCAACCAATCAGTACTCAGACTTGGGGGGAAATGACAGGAAGGCAGGTACTTGCAACAGCGTACTATTTCTTTGTGAATCGGGGTGAATGGAAGGGTTGTGCAAAAACACAAGGAGAGTCTTTTACTTTTAAAGTTTAGAATTTTTCATGGCTGGTGGGGATGCAGAAGAGGGCTGTGTGTGTGTGTGTGTGTGTGTGTGTGTGTAATGAAATCAATAAAACATGCAGAGTGGATGAGCAATGGGAGGGTTGCAGTTTTCTTCTCTATTGAGACGAGGCTTAATGGACAGCTCTTGGCCATGGGACACGGGTGGCGCTGTGGTCTAAACCACAGAGCCTAGGGCTTGCCGATCAAAAGGTCAGCGGTTCAAATCCCCACAATGGGGTGAGCTCCTGTTGCTCAGTCCCAGCTCCTGCCCACCAAACACTTCGAAAGCACATCAAAGTGCAAGTAGATAAATAGGTACCGCTCCAGAGGGGAAGGTAAACGGCGTTTCCGTGCGCTGCTCTGGTTTCACCAGAAGTGGCTTAGTCATGCTGGCCACATGACCCAGAAAAACTGTCTGCGGACAAACATCGGCTAGTACAGTGAGATGAGTGTCGCAACCCCAGAGTCAGAGACCTAACAAGCAGGGGTACCTTTACCTTTACCTTAGCTCTTGGCCAGGACCTGCACTTAAGATAATTTAGGACACTGTTACAAAATTCTAGGAAACTGAACATTGCAATCAAACAATCCCTGGTCCATGGCAATCTGGAATAAATGGCAGCTATTAACTGGACTGGCCAAACCGTGTTTACTTAATTGTACACCTAGGTATGCCTGTCAGCCAGTAATCTCTCAGGGAAGTGGCCTGTGAAAATCTAGCATGGCATGGCAGCCCTGGCCAGTAGAAGAGATGTGCCAGCCCGAACTAGCAGCATAGACCTATAGGAACAATGGATGTGCCTTAAGCCCGGTCCATTAGTCTGGTATTGTCTACTCTGACTTGCAGCAGCCCTTCAGACAGCAGTTATATGCATCAGCTTCTTTCTAATTCTTTTAAATGCATGCAGTTTCCAGCATAAAGGGGACAGTTAACCCTGATTTTCCTAAAACATCTGCTGCTTTCCTTTAACTGTCACATTAAAAATGAGGTCTAAAGTATGTAACTAATTTTCATTGCCAAGAGCCTGCCTCTCAATTGCTTTAAGGAGAGATTGTTCCATCTTTTATAGGTTCGTCTCTGAAAGATTCCCCCAGTGCCTTGTAAAGCTAATGCTGCTGTCTATCTCTGTCCTTATCATATCAGTGCTTCTTTAGAGACAATGCAATTAATACATGCATGGAGAACAGCAAAGATTTAAACCATCATCAAAGGACAAAAGTTTGGCAAATCACCGTCTTGTTGGAGCACCTTGACTTAGGGTTTAGCCACACTTCCTCTTGTCCCGCTGCTTTCCCTTAGAGAAAACCGCTCTTTAGCGATCATTCTGAGCAAATGGCAATTGGGATTTTCTCCGGATTGACGCTTGCTCCAATTTAGAGCTAAAGAGTGGGTTTTCCCTTGGAAAGGAGCAGGGCAAGTCAAAAACCACTTGGACCTGTGCTTTCTAGGCACAGGACAAGCAGAAGCGTGGATGAACCCTTAAAAGCTCTATGATGCCTTAATTCTAAAAAGCTGGTACCTGGAAACTGACATCAGAAGTCACATAAAGTACCCCTATATGTGACCCATCAGCTCAACTAATCTGCCACAAACAGGTATTCTTTCTATGCACATTTCTGTATAATATCAGCTATGGTGGCATTAGACCTGATTGTACATGAGTAGACACTGATAACAGTGGAAACATAACAGAAAGAAGGGATGCAGTCGGATGGAAATGATCTGCTTGCTCCTTTCTTCACTTTCTGCAGCCATTTCACTATTGTTCCATAGAAGTGAAATTGATTAAACCAGGCTGCATGCAGCTGCTAATCTAGTCAATTTCAGTTCCAAGAAAAAATCCCCAAAACATTCTTGAAGGCCTGGAGAAGGGGAGTGTGCATTGTTCAAAAATAGATCAATGTTTTATTTAAAGTTCTTGAAAAGATTGGAGCACCGCTTTGGGGAGAAACAGATAGCTTTGCACTGTTGTTTTTCAAAAGCCACAATGTAAACGCTTAGGTATAGATATAGATAATGCATGTATCATTCACTGAAGAAAAGGATAAATTTTAAAGCTGCGATGGGAAAGGGACATGTTGTTTTCCACCACGGATGGCACTTTGTCTAATAGATGCCCAATGGCACTTCTGCTCTCATCTGGTCATATAAGAGGCATCTAGATAATGATACGGATTTTTCTAGGCAGTATTTGAAACCAGTGTGAACCCAGTGTGGTGTAGTGGCTTAGAGCAAGAAATCAGATATTATTATTATTATTCCCTACCCATCTGGCTGGGTTGCCCCAGCCACTCTGGGCGGTTTCCAGCACATATAAAAACATAATAAAACATAAAAAAAAACCATCAAAAATTAAAAAAAAAAAACCTTCCCGATACAGGGCTGCCTTCAGATGTCTTCTAAAAGTTGTATAGTTCTTTATCTCCTTGACATCTGATGGGAGGGCGCCACTGCTGAGGGCCCTCCACCTGGTTCCATGTATCTTCACTTCTCGCAGTGAGGGAGCCACCATAAGGCTCTTAGAGGTGGACCACAGCTCATCCCACACAAACCCTTTCACCCATTGGCAATACTAGCTGCTCACCAGATAATTAAAGAAACAGCTAAACTAACCTGAACAGCCTTCAAAATTCTTTATGAAGGAGGAGTAGCAGGCAAATTTGTACAAAAATGCTGTAATGGAAGAGACAGCTGAGAAGACGATATAAATAAACCCCTTTAAATTATAACAATCTTGAAACTGTTGCAAGTAATAGGCAACATTCACATCCTCCAAAAGAGAGAGATGATAGCCAAGCTCATTGCTGTGTTAACTTCATTTCCCTACACTGCTTTTCTCCCACAGGAGCTCAGATGCAAATTTGATATTTCCCCCCACCTTGCGTAAAATGTATGTTGCTTGAAATTTTTTTAATAACACCATCTGTCACTGAAGCACATGCCAAAGTGCAATATTGATCTTGCCACTTAGGGGAGTGGTATGATATTTAGGATTATAACTAACATTTTTCATTGCTGTGTTGGAATTGTAGAATCATAGAATTGTAGAGTTGGAAGGGACAATGAGGGTCATCTAGTCCAACCCCCTGCAATGCTGGAATCTCAACTGAAGCATATGTGACAGACAGCCATCCACCCTCTGCTTAAGAACCTCCAAGGAAGGAGAGTCCACCACCTTCCAAGGGAGTCATTTCTGCTGTCAAACAGTTCTTACTTTCAGAAAGTTCTTCCTGTTTAGTTAGGATCTCCTTTCTTGTAACTTGAATACATTGGTTCGAGTCCTCCTCTCCAGAGGAGGAGGAAAAAAGCTTGTTGCATCTTCCATGTGACATCCCTTTAAATATTTGAAGATGGCTATTATGTTTTATCTCCGTCTCCTCTTTACCAGGCTAAACTTACCCAGCTCCTTCAACTGTTACTCATGGGGCTTGGTTTCAAGACCTTTGATCAACTTGGTTGCCCTCCTCTGCACACATTCCAGTTTGCCAATATCCTTCTTAATTTGTGATGCCCAGAACTGGACACAGTATTCCAGATGTGGTCTGACCAAGGCAGAGTAGAGCAGAACTGTCACTTCCCTTGATCAGGACACTAGACTTCTGTTGATGCAGCCTAGAGTAGCATTCACTTTTTTGACTGCTTTATCTCATGTTTAGCTTGTGGTCTACTATGACCCCTATATCCTTTTCACATGTACTGCTGGAAAGCCAGGTGTCCCCCATCTTATATTTGTGCAACTGGTTATTCCTGCCTAAGCACAGAACTTTGTATTTCCCCCTTTTGAAATTAGTTTTGTTAGTTTTGCCCCAGTTCTCCAATCTGTTAATGTCATATTGAATCCCATTTCTGTCTTCTGTGTCATTGGCTACCCCTCTCAGTTTGGTGTCAGATTGGATGAGACAGTGAACAACAATGGACCCAGGACAGAACCCAGAGGCATGGCACATGTCACCTTTTCCAGGGTGGTGAGGAACCATTAGTGAGCACTCTTTGGGTTCAGTCAGCTATAAATCCACCCAACAGTAATCTCATGCAGCCCACCATTTATCAGCTTCTCACAAGAATATCATGAGCGTTCATGTCCTTTTGTTTTATATATGGTGCCAGAACTCCAGAAACCAACACCCCACTGCTGTCATTCGGGATCCCCAGCAGTTGCATTTAGAAAAATAAGTCTAATAGTTACATACAAATATTTGTATCATGATCTATTGGGAGTTATCCCATTTGCTCTGTTTTGCAGAGAAGGGAGTCCTGTTGACCCCATGGCTAAGCATGGAACAAACACCTTTAGCAAGTGTGGAGCCCTTTCATTCGATTTGGGGCCACTGTGTGTACTTTTGGGGTGTTACATTTGAAAACTATGTGGTGCCATGATGACTTTCAGTGCCCTTTTAAAATGTGTTGGGGAGGTTAATTGGGTAGGTGAGGGGTAGTAATTCTGGTGAGGGACACATTGTGCTCCTTCTGGGGTAGTCTGTCCACCTTTGGTCCCCACCCTGAACTCAGCTCTTACCTGCGGCTCCTAGAAACTGTCAGCATGCGATAGCTGCCACACAAAAAAACTATCAGCAGAAAAGTAAAGCCATAAACTAAACACATGCCTTATACAATTTACATTTGTGTCAGTGTGCTTTCATTGTCATAATGCAGCAGCTAGAGCATTCAACAAATATGTTCATTATTGTCAGTAAGAAGAAGGTTCGCTGTTTGTTGATATGACCAGGTCTTTATTGAGGAAGCGTTGCTGCGTGACTACCAGAAGCAGGGCCTTTTTGATAGTGGTGCCGACTTCCCCGGACGGCTTTTTCCAAAGAAGCCTGCTAGGCCCAGACACTAACACTAGGCTCAATCCTTGTTTCTGCAAAATAGCCTTTGGGGTGGATTGGATTTTTGTTCGTGCATTTTGGTTTGCTTTTCTGTTTGGTCTAGCTGCTGTGGATAATACTGAACCTGTTAGTGTTCTGGATTTGTCCTTGATGGCTGCCTTGTGGTTTTTGTTAGTGTGTTTTTGTGGGTTTTGCATCTTGTTCCAATGGATGCTATGCATTTAAGGATATGTTTTTAGCCATCATGAGCTGCTTTACAAGATAAGGCAGGGTATGCATTCTTAAACTAGACAGGTGGGAGGGTTGGTGGGTAGATAGATAAAATGGTGCATCGAAACAGATAAGGTTGCATCTAATGTTGGTCCTAATTCAGAGTAGACCCATTCACATTAATGAAGATGATAACCTTGCTTCATTAGTTTCAATGTGTTTGCTCTGAGTAGGACTAACATTGGATGCCATCTATAGTGCAGAATATTGTTTCTATATTCCTCACTTCTGATGCAGTGATTAGCTTGGAAGACGCATTGCTATATAATCCACTAAACACCACAGAAATTGCTTGCACACAAATCTGGATAAATCAGTGAAATAATACTCCTGTCCTTGATGAAATTCAAATTTTATCTTTGGATAACTAAAGAGGCTGCTATTTAAACGTTAGCTATTAAAGCTGAATCATGCTTAACAAAGATATATCTCAGCCCGGTTTTAAATTCCGATCTGTCAAGAGATACCCTTGACTCAAAAAAAAAAAAAAAAAAAAAGTGGAAAAACCACATTGTTGTATCTGTTGTGCTATTGGGGGCTGAAGTAGGGTGTTTTTTTGTGGTGGGGGGGTTAATTGAGCTAATTAAGTGTTCTGTCAATATTTCCCCATTTATTCCCCCCCCTGCTGTGCTAAATCATGGTGTTCGCTCTTTCTTTTTTATTGCAATTTAATTTCCCCCCCTTTTTGGTTGAGTAAATCAAGATAAAGTTTTGAGTTTTACAAATTAGAATGGAATGACTGTTGTAATTTTTTTCAAAAAAGTAAAAAACCTCCCCAAAGTATATTAGTCTTCAGCTGTTCCATTTTGTTCGCAAATTGAAGGTATTGTAGCTTGTAAGTATTATACTTTAATAGATTCTCAGTTGTTGTCATAAAACATCTTTCTTGAAAAGGCATTTATACAAAACAGCCAATGATGGCGATAAAAATAATCCTTTATGATTCCATTCTTCATCCCTGATGGGCTTTGAAAATTGATTTCACAAGAAAGTAGCAGGCACCGTGAACACAACAGCACTGGCTTGCTTGCCTTTGGACTTTTTTTATTTTTTATTCTTCTCCCACTGAAGATATTTTTCACTGTCATAATGCAGCATTGGTGGAAGCGCGAAGTCAAATAAATGGATTTCCAATTACTGTATTTGGTTGCTAGCAGAATGGGATAGATTTTAAATCATTTATAACGATCGTTCAGATATACCACTGTCAGCTCTCTTTTCCTTTTCTGGCTCTACAGTGAAACCTGGATCTTTTAAAGCAAAAACAGTCCATCAAGCTCCTTTGTGATAGATACTGGATCATGGGTGTGTTGGTGGTGGTGACTGTGCATTTGCAACTGACCAAAAACAGAAGAGATTCTTACAGGTTATGAGCACAGTACTCCTCTTGTTCTGTTCTGGCCCAGTAAACTGTACTCATTCCTTAAGCAGAACTCATCCTCCAGATTCTCCAGCCTCCCCCTATTCCCTTGGCCTCTGCCAGGGAGCTGTAAAACCCCTCTCAGTAAATGTCTGTGGATCCTGAATTATCTAGGCAAAGTTCAGCAGACAATAGAACACCTGAGGTTTTCTTTAATCTTGACTCTGGTGTCCAGAATGCCTGGAGCAAAATCCAACAGTGACAGCCACAGTTCAGTGGTGGATAATCTGCTTTGCATACAGAAGCATCTCAAGGTAGGACTGGGAGAGACTCCTGCCTGAAATGCTGGAGAGCTGCTGCCAGTCAGTGTAGACAGTATTGAACTAAATGGACCAGTGGTCTGACTTGGGAGAAGGCAGCTTTTTATAGGCTGTAGGGGCCAGCCACACTGCAGCCACAGAAGGCAAGGTGTATGGGGTTGAGCCTATCCCTGCCCCCAAATGGGCATGGTTGATGTGCCAGCCATAGCTGGTAAAAGCCACTCCTAGTTGCTGAGGCTGCCTGAGCTTCTACTGAGAAAGACAAATCCAGGAACACCCCCAAACACTTAAACCTGTTCCTTCAGATGGAGTGCAACCCTCTATAAGTAGAACCGCTGAAAAGCAGAGCTGGTCCAGGAGAATATCATGCTGTTATCTATGGCACCAAAAGCCACAAAGAGAAGCAGAAGCAGAGCGCTGTGGGTTAAACCACAAAGCCTAGGACTTGCCAATCAGAAGGTTGGCAGTTCGAATCCCTGCAACGGGGTGAGCTCCCATTGCTCGGTCCCTGCTCCTGCCAACCTAGCAGTTCGAAAGCACATCATAGTGCAAGTAGATAAATAGGTACCACTCCAGCGGGAAGGTAAACGGCGTTTCCGTGTGCTGCTCTGGTTCACCAGAAGCGGCTTAGTCATGCTGGCCACATGACCCAGAAGCTGTATGCCAGCTCCCTCGGCCAATAAAGCGAGATGAGCACCACAACCCCAGAGTTGGCCACGACTGGACCTAATGGTCAGGGGTCCCTTTACCTTTACCTTTGATACAAGTTATCTATCCATCAAGGTGACTGAGACTGATTGAATTCCAGATCTGCACTTGAACCCAGACTGAGATGGGTTTAAGTAATTTGTAACCTCCAGGAATTCCTGCAACTGCTTGGCCACCACCCTCTCAACCACCTTACCCCAAAATGGGGTATTTGCGTCCAGGTGGCAGGTTTTTTAAAATAAATCATAGGATACAGGGTGGGTTTCTTTAGGAGATGGTACAGTACCTTCTGTTTAAAGGCAGGAGGCACCACTCAATTACATAAAGACCATCTACCACACCATGGGCCCATCCCATCAATTCCTCCCAGCTGGCTTTCACCAGCCAAGATGGACAGGGCTCAGGAGAACAAGAAGGCAGTTGCATCATTATTCTTACCACCCACTCAACGTCTGTGTTCTAAATTACTCTCTTTATGAAACACAACTCCCAGCTCAGTTGGTTAGAGCATGGTGACGATAACGCCAATGCTGCAGGTTCATTCCCCATGTGGGACAACTGCATATTCCTGCATTGCAGGGGATTGGACGATCACTAGATGATCCTTGGGGTCCCTTCCAATTCTATAATTCTATGAATTCCTGGTCGGAACAAATTTTCTTTTTTAGAAGAAAGAATTGGGGGCTTTGTAGCACATGTTTCCCAGTCATGTGTAGTTTGCCCTTAAGAGTCCTGTCAAAACAGGAATCCTTTTTTCAACCACCATTGCTTTTCTAGCCCCATCTGCTTTTCCTTCTAACACATTTTTTTTTTTAATCTGAGGTATGGATTTTTATGTTATTTCCCCTTCTTTCAAGGAGAGTTGACCCCCCCCCCAAAGCTACTAAGGTAGCAATTGTCCCATGCCTACCCAGAAAATTTCCTAACTGAGCATGAGATTGATCTGGGTTTCTGACATCCAAACCAAGTTCTCTAGCCAATACACTGCATTAGCTCTCCATTAAGAAGCAAGCCAAACTATATGTGCAACTATATGTAATGAAGCCCTAGGGATGGTTTTTTCCCCTTTTAAATGAAAAAAAAATTGAGCAGAGGAGTGGTCGAAAGTAGAGGTGCTTGATACTTTCCCAGATTGGTTGTTTTCAGATCAAAATCACCCCCTAAACTGTCCCCCCCCCGTGGTGTTCCAGGTGTTTGTTTGCTATTGTGAATATGCATCTGGAATTTCAGGAGATAAAAAGCTGGCAAGAGGTGACTTGTGTGGGGAAATGGCCTATGAGGCAAGGACTAAGCACCCATTCCCTTTGCTGGTGCTACTCTCAAAAGTACAGTCCATGCAGGCTGATTTTCATTAAAAACTGTTGTAGGATCTTCATCGCATGCACTTGTGTTTGATGCTTAGATTATTTCATCAGTGAAAGAACATGAGAAATCCAAGTGTCCTGTGCTTAGGAATAATCCTTTCTCTGGGGATATTCTTATCACAGAGAGGCATGTTTTTGCCATTTTTTGCCCATTAAATAAGCTCCGAGGATATGGATAATCTTTTTAAAAGTAGCATAGCAGCTACCGCATGAGGGATGCTGCAGTAATATGAGCAGTAGTAATCCAAGAGCAGCAGAGAATGGTATGAAATGAATCAATATGATCTGAGGATGGAGATCTTTTGTGCAATAATAGATCTAGTACAGTTAAAGAGGCCACAATAAAATACGTGACTTAACTTGGGCAATTCTGTGTAATTAGAAATGATCATAGACAACTTTCAAAACCACATATTCTGACATACAGATGGATGTATAAAGAACACTTAATTTCTATAAAGCATAGACTGCATTACAGCATGGAAGAAGAATGGGGAACTGGCTCCTGTATCAGGTAAAATAGAAGCCATCCTTTTCAGATGTGGTTGCTGATATTGCCTTCATATGTGGATAATAGCTTGCCTATGTATATGTGTGCAAGAACTGATTGCAAAATAATGATCAAACATAATTAGTTGCATGCTTCTGGTAGGGTCTGTCTTCATTTTAGCCGTGGTTTCAATTCAAACTGCTTGGTGCCACTGGAGCAAGGAGTGCTCCCTCACCCATCAGCTGGTGGGTGGGCTTGGAAGATTGTGTTGTTACAGAAAAGGAACAATTAGGAGCTCACTTTAAGCTCCCGATGTTCCTCTGTAGCCACGTCAGTAACTGTGCCACACTGCATATCACATATGATGTCAGGAGGGTATGATGTCAGGTGGGTATGGTTTAGATAAAACAGACTCAGGGATTGAAATGGGAGAGGTCTGGTGGGTCAAAATTGGGCCATGGGCCAGAGTTTCTCCACCTGTAAGTATGGCGAGTCTCACGAGAAGTGTGTGCACTATATCATTCAATCACCTGGAGTTCCTGTGTAGGCTTCTGCATCATTGAAATGAGAGCTATTCTATCTCAGTGTTGTGTCAGCGTTTAAAGATGAGGAATGAAAGGAGGAGCACCCCAAACAGTTTGCAACAGAGTTTGGAGAGAAAGGACAGAAAGTGGTTCCCCCCGAAGGTGAATTCAGTTTGACATACGTTGGACTCAATAATAATATAAAAACTTCCCTGCATCTGGAGGTCTCTCCCTCCCTCCTTCCTTTCAGCATCTACAAAGAGCCTGTGGTCCATGCACTTGGATGAATGGAAAACCATCCACTGCTACCATTAGAACGCTCATCTGTGCCCACACCTAATTAACCACTGTGTGTGAATTCTTAGGAAATTAATAAACTGCACAGAACAATTTGCCTCAATGATACTCAACTGACCAGTATCAATATGTGTAGAAAAATCTACAATGGAACATCTCAAATACAAGCATATCCATACACACTGGGGAGGATATTTATAACATTTTGGCTCCTAATTAAAAAAACCCAAAAACTAACTTTGAGGATTTTTTAACAGTAGTGGGATGAGATGCCTAAGGCTGTGTGTAGAATGCAGCTTCCCTGTGGCTGATTTAGTGATGGCAGTACTAAAGCACAAGTAGGAGGAAAGGCACACTGAGAAAGAGATATCAACTAGAGTGATAGCTTAAAGTCTTTTTTTTCTTTCTTTACTCTGTCATCCATGCTAATCCTGCTTTGGGTTAACAGCGATTGGTGCAGTTCCCGATGTGATTTGCAAGTGTCAGGCATGCTGATTCACCATGCCTACTGCTCGGAAAAAACTCTTGTCAGGAAACACCCCAGAGACCCACTGGCAGCCCATCAGCCAGGAGGGCAAAGGGGCCAGGGCAGCTGAAAGATCTGGTGAATGCCTCCCCTTCAGCATTTGCAGAAATACTGAAGGTCACATCTGCCAGCCCAGAATACATTTTCCTCTGGGCAATGGAGAATGTGAAAAGGTTTGCTGATTATGCCGCAGCAGATAGTCAAGCAATTAGAACTGTTCGAAGCTGACAAGGCAACAGGTCCAGATGAATTACATCCCAAGAAGTGATAGTTGGAAAGCAGCAAGTGAAACTGAAATCCACTGGCAGAATTTTCTAATCACTCTCCCAAGTACAAGGTTGCTCAGGAGCATTGGGAGGGAAACTGGCTGGGGAAGAAATAGGATAAATGTAGTCTCAATAGTTACTTAAGATACAAGATACAGTAAATTCTAGTCATTGAATGCCTGGCTGATCAACTGTAGGCAACAGTTCAGAAATAATTGGTCATGATTCATGCCAAGTTCATCTGATGATAATGATTATTAAGATAATTGAGGTTTACCCCGTTCTATTTTAATGGATTCCTGATTCACAGTAGGTGTGCTTAGCTTTGCTGGAGACTCACCCAACTTCACAGTGTTCCCTGCTTTATCATGCTTTTGTTCCATTTCTCACTTCTTGGCCCCAGTCACCATCACTCCTTGCTTGTATGCTCCAATGGGTCTTCTCTCTATCCTCTTTTTAAAAGTACCATGCATATGTGCATCTTGAAGCAACATTGGCCAGATGTGGACATGCTTGAATGTTGACCAGTGCTCCCAACATATCCACAAAGCCACTAAGTGAAACCACTGTGTTGAAAAAATACCCAGTCTGCTCCATCTTCCATTATTGGGAAAACCGTGCTTATATTTCTGAAGCAATGCTTGGAAACAGTGCTTAAATGAATGAAGGACAAGGAGCCAAGGTTGAATCTAGGCAAGCCAGAAATTATGTTGCAGGGTTAGCTGGATGTTCTTGGGAAGAGGGGTTGCTCTTGATGGGGCTATAGTGGCCACAATAGATTTGGTGCATGTTCTGGATGTGTCCTGGGGCTCCAATTTGCCCCTTGCTAGCAGCTAATGTTACAGCTAATGCTATATTCTGTTCTGGTGCTGAGGAAGAGGAGCGTGGGGCAAGGCAAGCAAGGTTGGCTGTCACAGCACCAAGGACAGCTCCTAATGAGCAACTCACTGTGAAGAAGGTGAATGTGAACCAGTACACATCTGTTATGTTCTGCCTCCTTTGCTGGATCATTAGAGACCAGCTCTTTGGCCTAAAGATGAGCAAATCTCCTGCACTCCATAGCCATCCACATGGTTTGCTCCCTGCATTGCTGAACTGGGGAGGTGTAGAAGACACTCAGTTTCTTGAGTGTGGGGAAAGATGCCTGAAAAAGTTCTGATTGTGCTTCAGTGTGCCTGCTTTTCTTCAGTAGGCTTTTGCCAGCCAGTCTTGAGTTCACCAGCAGTAAGTTTAGAGCCATGGATGTGTCTCAGTTCCTGAACAATCTGACATGGTGTCCTGGACACTGCTGGACTTTGAGGGTCAGGATGAGCAGTAGGCTTGAAATAGTTCAGCAGGCATTAGCGGTGGACCCTCACAGGAGCAGCCCAAATATGTTATGTGTTGATGCTGCCTCATAAAAGCCTCACATAAGTGAAGATAAAACATTCTTGTGGTGCAATCCTAACTCCCTCCCCCTTGCTTGAGAGGCATGGTGGTGAGACAAGGTGACCAGCATATCCGGAGCTTTGCTACTCATGGTGGCCATATAAGAAGGATGATAGGGCTTGACTCAAGCCCAATGCATTGAGACTGGCTCAGGATCCAGCCTATCCTGGGTTGGTTCAGCCTTGCCTCTCTCTTGGAATATTCTGTATCAAGGCTTTCCGCTGACCTCTGCTGGCAGAGATAGCTGCCAGTGGATATGCTGCCCACACATTCAGTGGCCAGCAGAGCCCAGCAAACCAGAGAATCTGACCAGAGAGACTCCTCTGGCTAATCCACCACCACCCACAGTATAGTGTGTGAGGGGGTTGGATTACCCTGCCCCATGTATCCACACACACCCTTGGCTTCTGTTCTTTATATGAAACCTGCAATGCAGGACATCGAAGCAGTAAATCTCCTTCTCTGAAGTACAGCTGGAATATTGTCCTTGTGATGCCCTCTGGTGACAGGAGGTTATTTCATGACACATGGCATTTTTATTTTTGTATGCAACAACATTTAATGTGTTTTTTCTTTGGTCGGGCTGTCAAAAAAGAACCTACGCTTTAAAAATACTGAACTGTTAAAAAAATGTGGAACAAACCAAGCACTCTACAGGAGAGTTGACACATCCAAGAGAGAGCATGGTGATTATGTCTCTCTATGACACTTAAGGTACCCATAGTGAATGGGTATATATACATTTACCATAACTATTTCACAAAGCAATCCCAGTGATGGTTCTGCTTATCCCTCCATTGTGCACTGCCTTCAGTCTTCCAGTTCATGAGGACTACAAGTATTTCCCTTTGAAGTGAAGGCTAAGCTTTGCAGAGGAGTGCTGTGTAGGTCAGGAATGGCTGGGAAATGCTGAAGGCTACATGTGAACAAGAGTTGATAACAGGCTCATTGTTCCAGACCTTTCGTTTACTGTAACTTGAACTGAATCAATTTGCCACTGAAATTAGTGGCATGAGAAATATGAAAAGTGATGAGGTAGGGTAACCTCATTGAAATTATCCGCATAGAAGAATTCATCTTGTCAGGTCAGGAAGCTAACTGTGGTGAAGAGCATCTTGAAAAATGACAAGGCACTCCATCACCGTGTATGACATGCATTGTGCTGGTTTCCCCACACACCTCTCTGCATTCCTCTGCATTATTGGCATCATAAAACAGTAGTTAGAAACTGTAGCTCTCAGGATGGGATGTCAAGATCTCTTATCAATAGTTACCAGTAAAATGACAAGAGATCTAATTTGGTATGTTATACATAATAAGAAATTTAAAAGATGCCTGTTGCTGTGGGTGCAGTAACCAGAACACCTGCTGTTCAGTTCTTAGAGGCAAACACACACTCTCACACCTTATGTAGGGGCAATTCCAAAATCGTATTCCACCAATGCAGAGTGTTGGTACAGGATGCGAGAATGGAACACCCTGAAAATCCCAGTAGCCACTTAAACATACACAAGTTCGTAGGCCTTAAGTGGGCAGTGCTGGTTGTATATGCATTGTACACTATCAAAGAGCATTGTGGAGATCGGTTTCAAAGTGTGCATGCAATCATTGTCCATTGAGGTCTCAGAAGGAAGGGGCTCAGCAGGATATTTTTCAGTGATCATCAGGGGGCTGGGTTTAACTTACACATTATGCTAGAGTTCCGTACATTGTAGTGCAAAATTTGAATCTGGTGCATAATTTTAAGTTTTTTCAAAAATGAGTGTCCATATTCAGTCATGAGTAATATGAATGAACAGGTGGCATTTTGACGCTTGATACAACACTAGTAAAACAGCATGTGGAATATTAACCAAATAAACAATGACTATAAGTTGCTAATAAGTTGAGCATAAAGCAATGAATGTTGCTGTGATCAAAATAAACTAGTTTTTAGGGATGCTTTTATGCAAGACAATGTTTATCTTGATCCAAACTGCCTTAAAGCAGTCCCTAGCTAATCTGTTCCACTGGTCAATCCTAGCCTATCTATGGTGTTGACAGTTTCTTTTAGATTTTTATTTGCTAACTACAGGCAAACCTATGTGCTTTGAGTTTTAGTGCAGCTTCAGTTTGGTGTGACGCTGGCCACTTTCAGGTTCTACGTTAGATGATGTGGAGGAAGTGAGTGCTGCCAACAGAGGCTCACAGCTGAGCTGTCTAGAAGCTGCTCCATGCCCCACAATCTGTGTCATTTAGCATTTTGCTGCAGATCTTCCACCTCTTCTGCTCTGTTTCAAGCTGATTCCTTTAGAGCTGTCAGAAGTTGCTTGAAGGTACAAGAGCTGATAAGTTTCTGCAGCAGGCTTTGGAATTAAGGTTGAATGCATGCTTGAAATGCAAAGGAAAGAGTGGTAATGATTTCCAGAATATAGTCTTCTGTGTGAAATAAAAAGCAGTCCCCACTAACCCTAATCTGGTCCTGGCTAAAGTGTGGCAACCTATGCCTCCCAGCCTTAGCCTTCCATCCTTACTGAAATAAGGCTTAATGAATTGTTCGTTTTTGTTTAGTTGATGAGGGAAGCAGTGAACACATACATGATCAAGGTTTATAAAGTCATTAATGATGGGAATACTCTGAATCACTCAAAATACTATGTGTGGATTCAAACTGCTGCTTACTGTGCAGTTGCCTCTAGAAAGCTTGCCATGTGATGACTTCTATGTGGACTCTCTGCAAAACACTGGCAGAAAAGTAAACTGAGAAACACAGGGCAGCGACAGAGGGTGGAGGGCATGGCAGTGCCGTAGGAGCTCCAACCAACCTCATCTTCATATGCTTAGAGCTCCCACAGCTATCATCAGTAATTGTCCTACAATATATTATCATAATATTTAATTCAGCAGCTGTAATGTGTGAAATGTCAGTCTGTTCACTGTGTCGTTTCTTAGTGTTGATGTACATGCATTCATTTTCATGCACACCTAGGGACCTAATGCTTCCAACCTCTCACTGTGAGAGGTGTAGAAACACAGGAAGTTGCCTTATACCAAGTCAGACTATTGTTGCATCTGGTTCAGTACAGTACTGCATTAGCTGCACTGACTGACAGCAGCCCCACTTACGCTCTAATGGCTATGTTTAATTTTTCATTTATGTCAGATGCCTTTGCACTGGCATCAACATGGTGCAGGTAGCTTCGTTGCCACATCCATAAAACCTGACACTGCTGCATTTACCTGAACCTTCTAAAGCTGTATTTTTTAAAGACAAGAAACGAAAAGGCACCTTTAAGTTGTAAAAAGGAAAACAATTGCTTATTAGGAGGGGGGAAGCTTAACATTGCTGTTTTGGCCAGGTGTCTTCTGTGAACCGCGGGAAAATGTGCTTAATTCTTTTAAACTACATTTAATTGCATTTCATGCTGTTTCTTCCCTTCTACCTGGAGGTGCTATGACTCAAAGTGCCTTCTCCCTTGTACCTTTGAAACTGAAAAGTGGACAAAAATATCCCACATGAAATATTTGTGTGGTATTCCAGTTGTGAAGCAGAGTTGCATATAACACAAAGCTACACTTGCAATTTCCTGCCCAGCTTCTAGTGAAGGGTAGCTCAGTGGGTACAGCATGAGGCTCTTAATCTGAGGGTTGTGGGTTTGAGCCTCATGTTGGGCAAAAGAATCCTGCGTTGCGGGAGGTTGGACCAGACAAACCACATGGTTCCTTCCAAATTTACAGTTCTATGATTCTTTGATTAAAAGTTTCTCTGGACTTTTAGGAGGGTCATGTGGTACAGCACTCAGAGATGTGTATGTGTAGGGTGTGCATGTCACATGTTTTAATCTTTCCCCATGTCAGAAGACCCCTGTCTTCACAAAGCTAGTCTGAAGAGGTGAGTTCTAGCCTATTCTAATCCCTGGCATGCAATGTGCCCAGTTCCTGGAGGTGTCTGATCTAGCCATGCTGATACAATGAGTTGCATCCCCCTTGGATTACAGTGGTACCTCGGGTTAAGAACTTAATTCGTTCTGGAGGTCTGTTCTTAACCTGAAACTGTTCTTAACCTGAAGCACCACTTTTGCTAATGGGGCCTCCTGCTGCTGCCACTGCACGATTTCTGTTCTCATCCTGAAGCAAAGTTCTTAACCCGAGGTACTATTTCTGGGTTAGCGGAGTCTGTAACCTGAAGCGTCTGTACCCCAGGTACCACTGTACTGTAACATGCTCTATGTGGGGCTGCCTTTGAAAAGTTGCTGACCAGAGCCAGTTACAGGGAGAAGAGAAAAAGCAGTTAGCAGTTAGGAGCTGCTGAAAACTATAAAAGGAGAAACTGGCATTTAAACTTGCCTACTTTCAAAATATCACAACAGCTGGGTAATACCATTATAAAACTCTCACTGTGGGTCCCTCCCGCTGTACCCACCCTTTCTCCTTCTGCTGGTTGACATTCCGGAACCTTTTGTGTCGTATTCATCAACTCTGTGACATTCTGTTACATTACCGTAGCCCCAAATGCACAGAATAACTCAGTGCAGAAAGTGGGCTGCTGCTGCTGCTGCTGCTGCTGCTGCTGCTGCTGCTGCTGCTGCTGCTTCTTCTTCTTCTTCTTCTTCTTCTTCTTCTTCTTCTTCTTCTTCTTTGCTAATTGCGGCTTTCTTAGAAGAACAACTTTAACAGGAGGGGGAGGAGAAGGGATTATATCCTAAACCTTGAGGCTTAGATTAGTAAATTCCACATTGACATCAGGGATTCCACTGCCGTAGGAACACTAAGGCCAATACAAACATCTGGCACAATTGCCAAGCACCTGATCCGTAGCAGAAAATACCAATCAAGGGAAGAAAAGAAAATCATTGCTGCAGCAGTTACCACTTCCGCCCCCTGCATTGTAAAGTGCCTTGCAATTTCTGATCTTGTTTATGCAATCGCATATGCACTATATGTAATTTCTCTTGTTAAGATCTAGTTTCCCATGCCATATATTCTGGCTGTGTTGAGCTAGAGGTTAATAAGAAGCATGATCCTTTATTGGCAGGGAAGTAGATTAGATAACGTCACTCCCCACAACCATCAAATTTGAGACACAATTTACAGTTTGTAGGGTAGGCAGAGAAAAGTGGAGAAGGGGAGGACAGGCTACCCCCCCCCCCCGTTAGAATGAAATTAAAGAATTATATTTAGGTTATAATACAGACCCCCAAGGTCTACAACATGATGAGTATTGTACACAGTGCACTAGAAGAATAATTATGTTGACAATAGTCCCAAGCTAATTCAAACTCTGTTGCATAGGGTCCTTTTTATTATTTTATTTTTACATTTATTCCAAGAATGCTGTCATCGGTGATTCTTAACTGGCAAGAGCACAAAATGGTTCAATAAATGCAATAAACTCAGATTTAAGATACTGAATTTCTCAAGGGAGGAAAAAGTTTTAATTTCCATGTACAGTATGCTAAAGCCGAGGCTTGTTTAGAATGGGAATTAATAACTAGCAGCTGGATTACTCTTCCTAGAACATATTGAATGAGATAAGACATCAAAAGAATATCAGATTGAGCACAGATGAGCTTATATTTCATAACTAATAAGTCTAATGGATGTCTGCAACGAAATTGGACTGAAATGCCCAGATAAGTGTGAAACCAAAGTTTTTGTTCTTAGTAAACGATGCTGTAAATATTTTTATCTCAGCCTTTTCACTGCCCAAAATAGATATGGGTTTCAATTATGTGCTCTAACATTTTCATCATGGTATTTTCATTATAGAATCAGAGGCTTGGAGTCAGCTAAACTTTATCAAAGCCCCCCCCCCCCTCTCAGTTAAATGGACCATGTATCCATCAGTCTGCCACAAATTTACACACACACACACACACACACACACACACACACACATTTCAGAGCACATCATGGTTCTTTCCCCAACTCTCCCCCTATTCACCTCCTAAATCTGTATGGGGGCAGGAAAGGGGGAAATTCCTGTTGCACAAGTCATGTCAGTTGCACATGTTGTGCCAGTTGTGCAGTGTGATACATAGCACCACTGGTGAGTTACTATGCAAGACATTTGGTTCCTCGGGCTCAGGGGAAGGCATTTGTGGGGGTCTTGGCTCCCACTCTATGGTCCTTGGTGCTGTGGTTTCTGGTTCAGAGAGTGTCCGCCATCCAGCCTTCAGTTCAGTGGTTTACTCACACCAGCATCAGGCTGGGAAAGGTAACCATTGTCTCTAGTCAAACCCAATGAATAGAACTGAACTTCTTTGTTGAATTGTAAAATGTTTTAGTTAGTTACTTTATTTCTTGAGCATTTATTTGCTCAACAATGTTTTTGAACCATGTCCCTAGAATAGAATTTGACATAATCCCTTGTGGGTTTCCCCCCCCCCCCCGATATGGTTTGACTGGCATAAAAATAGCCTTCCCTTAAAAGGGGGGGGGAGTGTCTCTTTGTTCATGGTCTCCAGGCATTTGAGACTGCAATCGTAAATGCACCGGCTAGGGAGTAACACTCACTGCATATAGTAGGGCTACCTCTGAGTTGCTCTGAAAATGAAGATGAAGCTCTCTCTCAATAAGATGTGGTGTGTATGTGCATTGCAAGAATCCCTGCAAAAAAATAGAACCTCATCATTATAAATAGGTTAGAAGTTTGAATCCACTCTCTTAAGTAGGTCACTTTCACTGGCCCTTTAAATATTGAAATAGTGCTTACAATGCTTGTACATTGCCACTAGGTGTCACTATGATGTTTTAGTTTGGTTCCTTTGCTCAGCTAGTGGTTGTTGTTTAGTCATTTAGTAGTGTCCGACTCTTTGTGACCCCATGGACCAGAGCACACCAGGCACTCCTGTCTTCCACTGCCTCCCGCAGTTTGGTCAGACTCATGTTGGTAGCTTCGAGAACACTGTCCGACCATCTCATCCTCTGTCGTCCCCTTCTCCTTGTGCCCTACATCTTTCCCAACATCAGGGTCTTTTCCAGGGAGTCTTCTCTTCTCATGAGGTGGCCAAAGTACTGGAGCCTCAGCTTCACAATCTGTCCTTCCAGTGAGCACTCAGGGCTGATTTCCTTAAGAATGGATAGGTTTGATCTTCTTGCAGTCCATGGGACTCTCAAGAGTCTCCTCTAGTACTATAATTCAAAAGCATCAATTCTTCAGTGATCAGCCTTCTTTATGGTCCAGCTCTCACTTCCATACATCACTACTGGGAAAACCATAGCTTTAACTATACGGACCTTTGTTGGCAAGGTGATGTCTCTGCTTTTTAAGATGCTGTCTAGGTTTGTCATTGCTTTTCTCCCAAGAAGCAGGCGTCTTTTAATTTCGTGACTGCTGTCACCATCTGCAGTGATCATGGAACCCAAGAAAGTAAAATCTCTCGCTGCTTCCATTTCTCCCACTTCTGTTTGCCAGGAGGTGATGGAACCAGTGGCCATGATCTTAGTACCTCGTGCCAAAAGCACTAAGGAATACAATCAAACCTTGGTTGTCAAACGTAATTCGTTTCGGAAGCCCATTAGGCTTCCAAAATGTTCGACAATGAAGGCGCAGCTTCCGACTGGTTGCAGGAGCTTCCTGCACTGAAGTGGAAGCTGCGTCAGACAGTTTGGCTTCCAAAAAAGTTCGAAAACCAGAGCATTTACTTCCAAGTTTTTGGCATTTGGGAGCTGAAACGTTCCAAAACGGAGGCGTTTGGGAGCCGAGGGTTGACTGTACCACTGATCAGTAGGTGCCTCCACACCCATTAATGGGTTGCAAAGGTAAGGAGGCATTTTGTGCCCCTAAAGTGGGGAGGGGACTTGTACATCCCTTCATTTGAGTGTCAGGAAGGGCAAAAATTGAGAGAAAGAGTGCTCCTCACTGATTCCCCAAAGGCCCCAGAAGGTTTTTCCATGCCAGTTTTTCTCTTCCCCCATTTTTGTTACACCCCTGCTCCCATGAATGTGCCCCAAAGCAGACGCACAAACATTTTGCACAGCCATACGATGGAGCCATCCATGAAAAACACCTGTCATTCATGTTCTCTGGTAGAGTGGAAACATTCTAACTCCAGTGCACAGTTCAGTAATCAGTATAAAACCTTTATTAGAGCCTGCTAATACTCAGTGCTGACTTTTCTCTTATTTCCAAAGGGACAACTGCCATCCTGTCTTTATCCCAAGAGCCTTTGGTACAATCCAGAATTGGCTTTGCAGGTAGCAGGTTCTAACCTAACAATGTCTATGTTAGGCCTCCTGTTCTCCACCTTGTTATAAGCTGCAGGCTGCAGAGCTTTGTCATGGCCAGAAATATAATATTCCCTCGCCATTTTTTAAACGCAACATGTGTCCTGAAAAAGACAGGTGGGGAAATTGAAAGGTGGCTCATCAGAAATGGATGGAGCCATCCATTTCCAGTCTGTGCAGTTTTTCTATGTGTTAATTCAATAATTCATTACACCCCATTTAAATATTAATATGTAGGAGTTTTCTTTTTTTTAAGAAAATCAGATGAAAAGTTACAATTGTATATTTTTGAACTTTTTAATAACAAAATATAAATTTCTCTCGAAATACGCATTTCTTAAAATTCCATCCCAAATAAATGCATTTTTATATGGTTCAGGAACCAAAAACCGCATTGAAAATTTGGAGAAGTTATCAGAATAAGGTCGTAACAACATCCTGGCTCTCACATTTTGATCCAGGAGGTGAAGTACAGGTCAGCTTGCACCAGAATTCACAGAAATCGTATTCCTGAAGCATCACTACCTTTTGGTCATAATAAAGGCATTATATGACAATTACCCTTTGAATTCTCCCCCCTGCAGTTTGCATGGCTGTCAGTGAACTTGTAAGATGCCTCAGAAGTCTCCCTAGCATAAATATGCAAGCCACAACTAGACTCCTGTTGTGTTACAGCTGTCAAGGTCATACCAGCTGGAACAGACACAGGAAGCCGAGAGGAAGCTGCCAGCTTGGTCTAAGCTACCAGCATCGGAAATAGTGCATGCCAAGTGCATATGGTAGTTCTGTATGGGGGCATCTGTGCGTTTTACACTGAAGTGCTGAAAAGGATCGTGTTTAAGACACAAATTCTAAATAAAGATGTTTGGCTGTGTGGAGATTTCATATGGTGTGTTCTATTAACCTTCCTCTTTCCCAAGCGAAGGTTCCAGTAAGCCCTAGACACCAGAGGGATGCGTGCGTCAGGTGGGTCGTAAAGCTGGGGGGCTTCTGGGATAAAAAAAAATGTGAGAAATAAATGGCTACCTGTCTTCTACATTATGCATTTGCAGAGGCTTCTTCCTCAAGGAAGTGGAATTGTTGTGACTCAGTTGATCTTGGCTGTGCTAGTGGTCCAGCTAATCAAAATCCCCGAGGTCAAATTTTGCGTGAACATTTATATGTGCTGTAATGAACTTAATGGAATATTAATGAGAACATGTATTAACACATCATTTATTTAGTGCCAACTTCTTGCCAAGGTGCTTTGCAGAACACTCCCATTTGCATATGGTCCCTGCCCACTGGAGTTGCAAATATGGTCACAGAGGGGGAGAAATGGAGAGGACTAAGAGAGATAAAGGATGAGGGAGAAACAGGTAGAGGAGCTGTAGCAGAGAGCACTGGGATGAGTGAATTAATCATGGTGTGGGAAACGCTTTGCAAAAGCAGTGGATGTTGAAAGGCTTAAAGAAACAGGGGTGTAAATACAGTTCTGTGCACTGGAGTGAAGAGCACTGAAGAAGGCAAGGAGTCAGGAATGTAAGAAGTAAACAAAGGTGTTATCAGATTTAATCTCCGAACCAGAGAGGGCTTGATTCCTTCCCCTGCCCTATTATACTGAATCAAGGTATTTCAGAAGCAGAACCAGGCAGAATAATGAATGCATATGAAGGGGCAAGGCTAATGCAAGATAA
This sequence comes from Podarcis pityusensis, assembly GCF_964106645.2. Lineage (NCBI taxonomy): Eukaryota > Metazoa > Chordata > Lepidosauria > Squamata > Lacertidae > Podarcis > Podarcis pityusensis. The sequence goes on from NC_138037.1 coordinate 11,992,618, forward strand.
ACCTCATTAACACACTTCATTAAATCGTGCTGTATTTCCCCTCCTTTAGAGCACAATAGACTTACTTAATGGAAACAAAAGCCCTTAAAAATAGCCACACATGTTAAAGGATGGGTATGACTTTGTGAGTCTGGATAAATGTTTATTAGATGTCTGCTCCACCAGCATGAGTAAGATTTATAGGCTGGCAAGCTGAGTAGGAGGTAGCAGCTAGGTAATAGCTATAAATACTTGCTGCCTTTCTCAGGCGTGAAGATGTGTGTGCACTAAGCTTAACACAAAGTATCCCAGGCTTTCTGTTGCTTCCACATGTTATTACTGTTATATTTTTTTATCTGTAAGGTAGTATTTCTCAAACGGTGCAGTGGGTCACCATTGGGGGTGAGTAATACATGGAGTTATTTGGCAGGGAGGATACAAACATTCAAAGAAAGATAGGATCTCGAAGCAAATGGATGAAGGCTCCCTCCTCTCAGCAACCAAAGACAAACGAATGACTGTCCCCTAGCAGCAGATTCTCATCGATTCACACTGGACTTGCGATGGTGACACTCGACCTGTCATCCCGATCTGATTTTCAAGAGGGTTCCTTTATACAATGATACATTCCTGTATGTTGTTTTAGTTGGCATCATCCATGTCTTGTTATGTCATTTTTCTAATTCCATTGTTGGATTCGTGACCCAGTCCACAGATTTGTAAACGAAGCTGCATGCACTGAACCACATGCAAGGATTTCAACCTGGTCACCTGTGGAAGTGATGAATGGGCCCTGTCAGGAGTTCAGCCTACACTCGAGTAGGACCCTGGCAGAGACACATGCCGGACTGGCATGTTCCATCCCTCCTGGTTGATTGTTCAGGAGCTTCAAAAGCTTTCTTCAGCCCGAACATCACAGTGACCGATGCCAACCGACACCAGTACACTTAGGGATCCACAGAGTTTGCGCACCTTGCGTGACAGACCTCAGTAACTCAGCATTTTGGCTAATCTACTTAATTTACATATAAACACACACGGAGCACTGCAACATGTCTCCCTCTCTCTCTAGCATCAGACAGCAAAGAGAAAAAGGACAAAGGACAATAGTCCTACTTCATGGAACACAGTAACACAAACATCCTTTCTCCGTCACTTCCCACTCTGTGGAGTCAAAACATATAAAGTCATGTGAAAGACAAAAATCCCATGACTGCAATCATGGATCAGGAATTCTAACAGGCCTCCCCAAGACGTAAGCTTAGGAGTGGGTGGAGCACCCAAGTCTTCAAAATATGGGAGATCTGCTGGATCAGGCCAAAGGCCCCCCTAGTCCATTATCCTGTTTTCACTGTGGCCAATCAGATGCCTCCAGGGAAAGCCTGCAAGCAGGGCATGAGTGCAATAGCCCCCTCCCAGCCACTGGTATTCAGAGATATGGTGCCTTCAATACTGGAGGTGCTTCATGACAATCATAACTAGTAGTCATATGAATTTATCTAAAATAAATACCATGGGGCAGTAAAGCAGCTGGAGGAGGAGAGGTAAAGAAATAGCTGTGAGTGGAGGGGCCCCCTCTTCCAATCCTTTGGACCCCCTGGGAAACTCAAACCTGCTGTACCTGGAACTGACTGTGAAGAGTGCAGCTGACTGGGACACAGCTGTGGGCAGCCTGAGGAAGTACCATCTACCCCAGGTTCACCCATAAAGGACATATCTTGAGTGAGAGACTAGGGTGATGTCCACTGCTCCTAGGACCTCTTCTCGTTGTGAGACTTTTGTGGATGAGCCGAGAGTTTGTTTGGACCCGGAATGAAAACCCGGAGACTGAGAGGGAGGGTGTGTCAAAGGAAAATAAACTGATATGTGTGTGTAACGTTGTATTAATGAAGCACTTTTATATGTAAGTGTGTATTTTGTAATATTTTGTAAAGTTGTCTGTACACCACTTAAGTTTTTTTGTACACCCTTTAGAGATATTTTTAATATATTAAGCAGTACAGAAATGAACTAATCAATCAATCAATAACCCACCAGTTGCTGGTCATCACCACATCTTGTAGTAATGACTTCCATAGTTTATGTGCTATGTCAAGAAGTACTTCCTGGTGTCTGTACTGAGTCTTCCAAAAGTCAGCTTCATTGGATGGCTGCATGTTCTAGTACTATGAGAGAGGGGGAAAACCTTCCCTAGCCACAGTATGAATAATTTTATATACCTCTGTTATGTCCCCTCTTATTCACCCATTTTATGCACCACGAAACCTCAAACATTGCAACCTTTCCTCACAGGCAAATTACTTTAGCCTCTTGGTGATTTTTGCTGAACCTTTCAGCCCCTTTTCCAGCTCTACAATATCTTTTCTGAGGGCCAGAACATGGTGTTTCAAGTATGGCCTCATGAGAGTTTGTACAAAGGTAGTATGACTTGAGATGTTTTATTTTTCATCCCTTCCCTAATGAAATTTGCCTTTTCACAGCTTCTGCAGACATGGTCAACATTTTCATTGAGCTATCCACCATGATCCCAACATCTCTTTCCTGGTCTCTCATCACCACTTCAGCTCCAATCATTGTATATGTGGATTTATGATTTATTTATGTCTGTTTCATGTGCTTCACTCTCCATTTGAATCCCATTGAATCCCATTTGGTATTTCAACGCCTATTTACTTTGGAGACATATCCTGATGGCTCTTTTTTGTTTTTACTGAAGTGTCATCAGCAAACTTGACTGCTTGTTGCTCACCCTTAACTCCAGTTCATTTATGAATAAGTTAAAAAGCTGCAGCCCTGATATATAGAACCTATTTCTTAGGTCTGTCCATTGTGAGACGTGTTCGTTTATTTATGCTTCCTGCTCTTTAACAGTTTGCTGATCCATGAGAGTATCTGTCCTCTTATCCCATGTATTCTCAATTTATTCATGAGCCTTTGAGAAGTACTGCAATAATGCCATTCCAGTCTTAGAAAAGTGCAGGGCTAGTATTGTATGTTCTCAAAGGCAGAACGATTTCTCCCCCTTATTATTGTTTTCTTCAGAGAAGGAGCTAAATGAAAATGTTGCTGTGGAACAAATGGAAAGCGGAAAGAATATACGGGAAAACAATCATGGAATTGTTTGCCTCTCTCCTACCTCCACCATGACGTAGAAACCATTTTGAACACTGAATAGCAGTAACTGTAAGACCTAACTTACAATAGGAGCCTCACTGTTACAGTATAAAGCACTTCATGGGGCTCTAAGTCCCAAATCACAGTGCCAGTTAAGGAACGGCCTTTTGTTTCAAAAGTTTTCCATGGCTTCGTTCGGCTTTACAAATAGGTCCATGAAAGCAGCTACCCCCCCAAAGTGGTTCCTGGCCTCTATACTGACATTTCCAATTGTGGTATGCGGTACATGGAACAGCAAGGAGAATCCACTTTCTTGCACAGAAGTAACGCTTTCTAGAACTAGCAGAGATTTCTAGATTGGTGAATGGCAGTAAGGTAAATGAACAGGATCAAATGCTTTGCTCTGTATTTGGGAATTTCAAATGTGTGTTTTAATAGTCACATAGTACCTTGCCTTCAAAAGAATCAAATTGGTCATACTTTTTTTTTTTAAATATGAAATGCTCAGAATTCAAATATTGGGAATACACAAAGCAGTACTGCTTTGTATGCAGAATGTCCCTGGTTCAACCTCTGGCATCTCTAGGTAGAGCTAAGAGAGTTACCTGCCTAAAACCCTGGAGAGTCACTGCTTGTCAACAATACTGGAGCAATCTGGCTTTTGGTATAAAGCAGCTTCCCATGTTTCTACTGTATAAAGCAGTACCTCCTGCTTTTCTGTTTAAGCTTCACCCTCCTGGCGATATTAGATACAGGCTAAGCTTTGCAAACACCTTTCTACCTGTTACCACTCCAACCCTCCATTCAGATCTCACGGTGTAGGTCACACCATGAGGTGGCTAAAGCTGTCACTTCATAGTGGGTAGGATGTCATGATGTTAGACTACCATCTGCTTTGAAATATAGGCATTCCATGCCTCTGGAATCGCACCTATTTAGTGAGTGCAGTGCTCACACACACCCCTTGTTGTACATTGTGTCTGCTTAATGTGTTCCTAATATTGGAGCTTATCTTCTAAAATTCCTTATTTACCACTCAGTGTTATTGGGAGCTGGCTATGTGGAACCCACTAAATATAATATCACACATGCGCACACATGTATAAGCTAAGGGCGGTTTTAGTCAAATGTTAATGGTGGCAGGTCTGTCACACGTCTCTCTGATGAATACAATGTGTGCATGTATTAATCCCTAAATATATATAGGCCTCAACCACATTGCCATTTCTGGAATTGTGTTGGGGTTATTTATTAAACATATGTATAGCCCACTCTTCGTTGCCCAGAAGGCATCCCAGAGTGGGTTAAGAACCAAGCTGTTTGGGATTTATTCTTATTAAAATGAGATTTAGTTGATATCATGACCTCTGTGGGGCACAAGTATGGAGGTCTTGAGTGGCCCAGATGACAAGATCCCCCTCTCAGCCTCACTGATATGGTCCAAAGGAAAGCAGACCAATATGTCTGGCACCAGCTTGGCTATGGGAGATGCTGGAAGGAGGTGTACAAGGTGCCATCCAACCATCTCCCGATTTGTGTAGGGTTTGCTTCTTTGACTTTTCTTCTCCTGAATATATCTCAGATGGCAGTGGAGGTTTAGGAGTTTTTCTTATAGCTGGAAGGAGTTTTCCTTCATGCTGGCTGGAGCTTTAAACCATCCATCCCCCTGACTTTAAACCATCCATCTTGAGCTCAGTTTCAATTCTCCAGCTGGTGGTACAGAAGCCCCAGAGGCCAGTGCCTCCTGCAACAACTCTGAGCTTGAGGCCAGGGCCATGACAGTTAGAGATGCAGGTACTGACTGACTACAAAACAGTGGTTTGTGGCAATCCTGTGATGCCACCCACAGTTTCTTTTGTGCACTCAAACACCACGCCAGTCCAACAACCACAGCATAGTCTTCACAATTCAGTCTCTATTTCCACCCCTCACACTGTAACTCACACTGTCTTTTACCTGGAAAAAATCCGCAGAAATTGCTGGTGTCTCCTTCCAGGCAGCTAACACCACTTGTATGATGGGGGACACTACTGCTGACGCTCTGCCCCCGGAAGCTGCCATGTTGTACGTGGCAGAAAAGGGAGTGTCAGAAGGTTACCTTAGAAAGGGTGCAGTGTTCCCTTTCCTTGCACTATAATTCCAAAGTGGTGTTGCAAGAATGTGCATCTTTTCTGGAAATGAATTGCAAGTGCACAATAATTATGAGCCACTCTAAAAAAAAGAAAAAGGAAAAAAGGTCTTCCACCCCCCAAAAAACATTTGCATTTGGCCCTCGCTAGCAAATTTACAGTTCTAGCTGAGGAGGACAGGGTGGAATTTGCCAAACCTAATAATTATAGCTACTGTATTCAGGTTCAAGCTGCATATGACACTCATTTGTGTGGTTCTTTACATTATCTGTTTAATAAAAGAAAAGTGTTTGAGAACCAGAAGATAAGTGAGAGGAAAGGAGATCTGTAACTTCCCCCCTCTTGTCATTTGTCATTGATTCTGGTCCTGGACCTTGGCTTTAATTAAGTTCTGGGAGACTTCCTTTACCCAACTCCCTTTTTTTGCAATAGCAATGAAATAGAAGTGTGGATATTATTTGGGCACTTCCAATGCTTGCTTATTGGTTTCATGGAGATTCTTCTCTCTACTAATTGCCATGAATACAAAATAGTCCATAGCAGTTCTGTTTTTATTAATCCAAGGTAAATTGGCTTAACTTTATGTACATGACTGTTTTGAAAGGGAGAACTTGTTCTGTTGCTATTTTTACAAAAAAATCTTTAAGAAGTTAGATAGGGTGTCCCCCCCCCCTTGTTGCTTTTCTGATTAATCATCCTGTGCTGTGCATGGTACAGTAGATCACACAGTGGTCCACAACGCACGTAACGCTTACCACAAGGAAGTCATTGAAAATGGCATTGCTACTGTGTGAGTGACCCCTGTGGGGAACTGTAACATGTGCTCTGACTAGTGGCAAGGTGAAAACAGCTGGGTGTGCGCAAACAGATCACTCCATGGGGAATACTCCATGTGGCTTCTTTAAAAGGAGCCACAGCACAGCTGCTTATTCTGTGTGATCAGGCTTGAGAGTGAGTGAGCGTAATAATGGGGCAGCTTATCTGAGGTGCCTGCTCAGCATTTGTCCCTATTGATTCCTTATTGCAAATGCCGGGAGTTTAAATTGGCTGCTGGAGCTATCCCCTGCACATTTCTGCTACAATGCTAACCGTGAGCATGCGCAGCACCAGTCCTCAACTGGCTGTGGAGGGGGGGGGAGAGGAGTACCACATCGCGGTCTTCTAGCTCCGAGCTGCCAGTTCCTGGTTGCCAAGCAGTTATTGTTTCTGTGACGATTGCGGAGGCTGTTGCTAATTGAAGAAGCCTTCTCAGCATCCTCCTTTCTCCTCTTTCGCTCTCCTCATTTAAATTTTAGAGGCAGAAAGAACAGAGAAAGAGAGAAGGGGGTAGAGATTAAGGGTGGTATATATTTTGGCGGTATTAAATTTTTAATTGGGAAGGAGAAGAGAGCCGCTCTCTCAGCTGGTGATTAAGTGATGGGCTAGTTACTCATCTGTATTCCTTTAGCTTTTGTGACTCGAAACACTTGCACAGTTGAACGCACACACGCACACACACACATTCTCTCTCTCTCTCTCTCTCATGCACGCACACTCAAGCAACCACATACACACAGACCTGTGAAATCCTGTTTGCCACTGCAGTGGGCACAAGTAGGTGAACATGACAACAGCTAAGGAGCAAAGTGCTTCAGGGAAATCAGTCCAGCAACAAGAACAGGTAATGCTGTTGACTTTCTTTTGAGCAGCGTAGAGATTTGTATGCCTCTTGGTTTGTTTGTTTGCTTGCTTGCTAGCTTTTCATTTATGGCAGTGGGTGACTAATATTTCTATACAAGTCACCAAGACAGTGCTGTTTTCTACTTATTCTGTTATGTGCCTATTCTCTATAAATAAGTGTGTGTCTGTGTGTGTATTAATATGATGCCTCTAGCCCCATGTTATGTGTAGAGCAGGCGCATTTTGTACAGGACCTTACTGGGTATTTTGTGTTTAACTGTACACTGCCAAGCGGGACAAAGGGTGGGAAGAGGGTCTCTTCCTGTTAGAATCAACCCAGTTCTGCATCTGCAGCTTGCTAACAAGGGTAGACATCCTAACTACTTTATTTCTCCTTTCCCCAAGTTGTGCCTGGACTAACGAAAGCAGATTTTCCATGCATTCCTTGTACCTGTAAAACCACCATCTAGCATTGTTGTTTCTGTTCAAGAATGAAGTGTGAGCAACTATCGAGATACCCTGTTCCAATCATGGTCCAAATTTAATTAAGCTTTTCTTAATGGGAAATCACGGACTATTTAAGCCATCCTGAATACCTACCTACATTCTATATTTGTCTTCATACACTTAGCAGGGCTGCCACATCCCCACTCCCTGGCTTCTCATGTATAGAGATACAGCAACCCTGACACACTGGAATTTAGCAGGTGAACCTTCTCCTTCCTTCCCTTTGCTATTTAGCTTCATGGCAGCTGTTTAATTTGGGTACGCCTGGGCCATTGTTAAATGCACAGGAGAAAGGCCAGTTACAGAAGAAGAAGTCGTCAGACCTAAGAATCGCCTCCATATACTTGTACCAGCAGATGGATGATTGTTTTTTCTGGTCCAGTTCATAAAATGAGTATTTCTCAGCTTGACTTCTTGACTCAATTGAAACAACTTTCACTGCTGGTAAAGCAACAGCCACTTCATTGGTCCTGAGTAATAGGCAAGGATAAGGATAGCTGACATATAGGAAAAGATTGCTAAGATACCTGAGATGCAGCTGAACGTTGCAAACATTTCAGAGGGGCCTTCTATACAGCAGCAGAACAGAGTAGAGTTTCCTCTCCTCCCCCATTAAGCCCTGCCATCCCTCCCTGTGTTCACATGTAGCACAGTCTCCACTGGAAACTGAAGGATTAACCCATCTGTTCCAGGTTTCACATTGTTACATTTTCACTGACCGTGTTCAGATGTACAGTAAGGCATAAACCATGGTTTAGCACCAAGATGGTGGAACCTGCAGCCTTCCAGACGTTGTTGGACTTCCATGAGCCTAGTCCACCCTCCCCTGATTTTGCATGCTCTCCCTACCCTCTCCTGTGCAAAAGGATCAGAAGCGGTTTAGGTTAACCACAGTTTGACCTGTCATGCAAAGTCTGAACTGTGGTTATCTTTAACTACGGTTTGTTGAAATAAGCCAGCTTCAGAAACTATGGCTTGAAGTTGGCTTGCTTCAATTAATCAGCATTAAGATTAAGCCACACTTTGTCTGGGTTCACAAATTGCAGTTAATTTAAAATGGGAGTCTAAGTTCCCATTCTTAAATTCTTAACATAGTTTTCTTCTGGTGATATGCTGAGAGTTGCAATCTTTTCTTTTCTTCTCTCTCTCTCTCTCTCTTTGTCCCTCAAATGTATATGTCTGTATTTGAAGGTAGGCTGGAAAGGCAGATGGTTGGATCCTCATTAGGTGCAGTGCAATCAGAAATAGCACACAAGGACCTGACTTTTCAGGGTGACATTTTATTGAAGCAAAAAGCTTTATCAGCTTTTTTGCTTTAGTGGGAAGCAATCCTCCTCCACCATCCCTGTCGCACTTTTGTTTCTCTGACATTCCACCTTTCATTTAAACAAACAAAAAAACTTCCATTAACTTTTTTGCTCTCTTTTAAAATATTGTTTCTTTGTACATCAGGCTTGCTGTTAGATCAAGCGTGCTGAAAATCTTGAAATTAAGATTATTATTTTTGTCAACAACAGGCAAAGGGCCTTGGACTGTAAGGTTTTGTTTTGTTTTTGTTTTGCAACATTTCTTTAACCTCCTGCTGCTTAATGGGCCCTCTCTCCTACTGCTAAAAGCTTTGTGAATAAGCTGCCACCTAAAGTGACTCAAATGAAATAACATTTGCATCATTCATGGACTTTGCCTGTGTGCCCTTCACTTTAGATTTCGCCTCATTTCTGTTATACACGCCGAAGAATTCTGTGTCTGTGCAAAGCTTCCATATGCTAACAGGAAGCAGGAGTTGGTCCAATCCTTGAGATCGCTCATCCTGTTTCCATGGCAGTGAAATGGTGTGTAGGCCTTCTTGTGAGAGCTCTGGTTTAAGAAATAGGCAGCCAACCCCCGCTCCTTTATGTAAGTTGCTGTTCTTATATAAAGGAAGCTGGTCTCTCTATATTTCTAAACAGACCAAAAACTGTATTTCTGTAAGGGCGGATCTGCCAACGACTCATTCCCAGATTCAGACTGCAACCCTGTGCATTATTTTAATGTCTCACATTTTATTATTATTTTTTATATTTTGCTGGAAGCCGTCCAGAGTGGCTGAGGAAACCCAGCCAGATGGGCGGGGTATAAACAATTTTGTTGTTGTTGTTGTTGTTGTTGTTGTTGTTGTTGCTTTACTTGGAAATCCTATTGAAATCATTGAGATTTACTTCCAAGTAAATATGGATGGGATTTGGATGCAAAAGAGAGATGCTGTTGAAATTCTTAAACGAAAACTGTTTACCGAGCAACTGAGAAATTGTACTGTAATGTTCCAAGTAAAAGTACTGATAGTTATACTCTCTCAGCTATGATGTTACTGTCACATAATTATGTCAAACAAACATACAAATAAACTAAGCATTAGCCCTTAGTAAGAGTTGAGAGCCCCATTTCCCAGTATTCACATCTTCTTTTTGGGATATTCCCCCTTCATGAAAAAAAAAGCAAAGATTAAATATATATATATATTGAATGGTATTATACTTTAGAAGTCATTTGTAGTGGTCTACAGTTCAATGTTTTCATGTGGATTTGTGCTTGTGTGTGTCTATGTGATTGGGGGGAGGATAGATCTGGTATTAAAGTAATGGCACTCTCACCTTACATAGAAATTAATTGAGAAGAAATTGCCTGTCATGCAATGGGAGTACTTCTGTAACTGTGCTGAAGATTATGCCTACTTTAGAAGCAGCTGTTACTGTCATATAAGACATTGCGAGCATTTCCCTTTTTGCATTCCCCATCATGGCATTACTTTTGGACTAAGGCATTACAGTTAGCTAAAGTATAATTGGGTTTTCTGCAATACAAAAAGGAAACTAAAAATGGCCAGTAAGTAGCGCCAAGGGAGTGGTGTGATTATATTGTCCTTCTTAATTCTCCAAATGCTTTTGCATAAAAACCCTTGATCTGTCTTAGTAGTTAAACATGAGGTTATGCATTGAAATGTAAAGATCTGGAGCTTCAGCTCCAGATGACTCAGACCACTAGTTTAATTAAACATGCCTGATAGTTTAAACCGTGGCTGATCTGCAGTTTTCTTGTTCTTAACTTGGGCAGAACATTAAGAGCCCCGCAACCCCATTGTTTGGTCACGCAAAGCCCTCTCTATACGACAGTCATCCAAGTGAAATCAGTAGGGCTTACACAAGTGTAAGTGGCCTCGGAATTTAGAGGTGAATGTCTCATCATGCATGCAAAGCATATTGCATTGCAGGAAAAATATGAGGAATACATTGAAGGCTCAGTTTCCTTCTTCAGTACTTTGGAAGGGATGGCCTTTTCCACTCCATTTCTCAGAAACCCATAGAATTTATCTTTTGCACAACACATGAACTATGCAGACCTGCTGTCCATAAAAGAAAATGTATGCCAATTGTCAGTGTATGTTCTTTGGACTCCACGGGTTGGCTGGTGGTGAATGTCAACTTGGTTAAGACATAATGTGTAACCGTGGTTAGCTGAAGGTGAAAGCAAAAGCTTCTGATCTCCTTATGACTGTGCTGGAGAAGCGGGGGTGGGGGGGAGTGCAGAAGTCTCATGCACATGACTGTCATAGCATGTCCAAGATAAGGAAGGCACTCATCTAGTTAACTCTTTGTTGGCAAGAGAAACACTTACAGCAGCTTCCACAATGCTCTGGATACATGCGCTTCTAGCCTCTAGGCATTGGTCCACAGGTATGAGCCCTATGGAGCAGTTGCAGCAATGGAGGGAGCTCCCCTCCTCTGGCTTATGTAGCCTCCTCTGACTTCTCCTGCACGGAAGTCATTGCTGCTCTTCCATTTTCAAGCCCCTCCTGGTTCTAGGAAACAGCCGGGTGTTGGAAGTTTGGAATCTACTGACCCATCCCTTCTTCCTACCCCACATCCTGCACACCTTCCTCTGCCTTGGTCTGCCCTGACTCTGGCTCCTTCCCTGGCTCTTGCTTTGTGGGTGTCATGACACCCCTTAGTCACTGGTCCCCTCTCCTGGGTCAGCTCCCTGATCTCCTGCCTCTGCCACACACTCTGCCAGGCATGGTCAAAGACAATGACTAACTATAGTTTAGTATTATGTACAAACCAGGCCAGCAAGTTAAAAACCCACATTCTGAAAAGCAGAAACCAAAAGAGGGCACATATTTGCATCATATTTGCATATTTCGATTTATACATATAGATGCAAATTTAGACACAACTGCTATACATCTTACCAAAAGGGAAAATACTGTGACCAGGTGATATGTGTGCCTGCTTACTCCGGGTGACTGTTGATGGGAAACTTCAAGAAACTTGTAGCTCTCCCTTACAGTTTTTTATCCCTAAATCTAAGTTGGCCCAGACAGCCCTTTAAATAGAGGACTGTAAAGCAGAATTGTGGCCACCCTAAATCCACAGGCCCCGACTAAAAAAAAAAAGGAAGGAAGGAAGGAAGCCTTGGTGACATTTTCAATTTCTGCAAACCATAGTGACATGTATTTTCATTTATTGTGTTGAATTTTCAATTTCCGCAAACCATAGTGACACCTGTAAAGACTACATACTGATCATGCCTTTGTTAGGAACATTGGTTGCTAATTGCCCAGAATAATTAGCTGATGGGAACTAATTAGGAGAGTCTTGATACAAGGAGATTGCTATCAGGGTGTGCAGAAGGAAGAGCAATTTGGAAGAAGCAAGCACAGAGAGTAATCCAGACACATCTCTCTGGGATACCTGATATAAAGTAATACATCTGCTGCCTGGCAGGAGTGTCTTATGTGTGTCTTCCCTTATGCTCTGCTTGGACATTTGCAAATGTTACAAAAATGCCTTAGGTCTCCAGTGTTCACTAGTCCAAAGGAAGCCAAAATTCATTGCAAGTACCTCTGACAATTGTGGAAATGGGGAACATGCAACACATCCCTGAAATCTACACAATCATAATGAGTCCTTCTTACTGAAGGCATGCCCTCCAACATTTATCCAATGAAAATAGGGATGTCCCATTCCATAATGATGATAATTTTACTATTTATACCTCACACGTCTTACTGGGTTGCCCCAGCCACTCTGGGCAGCTTCCAACATATATAAAGACATAATAAAATATTAAATGTTAAACAAAAACAGCCTTACCTTTACAGGATTGCCTTCAGACGGCTAAGGGGTCGGATAACTCCATACCCTCCAACATTTCGCCAATGAAAATTTAGGGACATCCTAAGGAAAAGTGGGGCATTCCTGGATGAAATCAGAAACTGGGGTGGCTTCTCTAAATCAGGGACGTCCCTGGAAAATAGGAACACTTGGTCTGGGAAATTCTGGCCCAGGGTTGTGTCTAGGCCTCTTTGGGGCTCTTTAGTTGAATGACTATGAAGGGAGAGAATCTTGCTGCCAGAATACAGTGAACCTACCAAGAAGTTAAATTGTGGAATGGATTTGGGGAGTGTCTCCTGCTGGTCAAACCAAACTGCAGTTGAAAGTAGCTAGGAGGCACCATGTCTCGTGGATTTCAGGATGGTGAAGCCACTGTATGCCCTTTCTGTAAACTGTGTTGCTTGCAGTAAGCATTGGCTGATCACTTTATTTTAATCCCTTGCACTGTCACAGATTATGCTTACTGGGGCATATTTCCTATTTTTCTTCAACAGTTTGAGAGCATCCTTGTGTTTGAGCAAGCAGGGAGGCAGCTGTTAACTTTGTATGCCCTTAGGAGTTTAGCTAGTAGTACACTTCTTTGTAAAAAAAAAGAAAACAAAAAGCAATGTACTGCAAAGATTAGCACTGTTTATGTAGAATAAATAAAAAACTGGTAGCTTCATCCCATATGCTCTAAGCAGGGGGCAGCCAAAGTCATTTTGCTACCCTGAGCAGCTTTACGGCTTGTTACATATATTTGCAGTTCCATAGATAAACTCTGAATCACAACTTTTTGGTTGCTTTGTGCTTTGTTGGCACCTTTAAACATATTGCCGTCCCAAGCAATTGCTTGGGTTACTTCGACCAGCTGGGCCTGGTTCTAAGGCAGCAATACAGTGGTACCTCGGGTTACATACGCTTCAGGTTACATACGCTTCAGGTTACAGACTCCACTAACCCAGAAATAGTGCTTCAGGTTAAGAACTTTGCTTCAGGATGAGAATAGAAATCGTGCTCCGACGGCGCAGCAGCAGCAGGAGGCCCCATTGGCTAAAATGGTGCTTCAGGTTAAGAACAGTTTCAGGTTAAGAACGGACCTCCAGAACGAATTAAGTACTTAACCCGAGGTACCACTGTATATGCATGTCTCCTTTTTCCAGCAAGTCTAACTGAACTGAATGAAAGTCTTAAGTAGAAGGCTATGCAAAATTGGTGGTTGTTGATTTTCGTTCCTACCTTCTAATTGCTCATATTACAGTTCAGGTTAAACAAACAGAGGAATGGAAGGCACCTACATATCTCTCCCGCTTCCCCAGTATGGTAGAAAAAGTGAGATTTAAATTACTATCCTTCTTAACAAAGAACATTTCTTGTCTTTGTGGTAACAGAACAAAGCCACATGAAGTGGCAAGGCTGCGTGCCGAAAGTAGGGTTGCCATACTTCCAAAAGTGAAAATCCAGAGGCTATGCATCTAGCAAAAGCATGTGACAGTCCTTTCACTACAATAATGCATCCAATGAGATGGATTGCATTTTGGGATGGCCACACACACAAAATAAGTCCCGGTATCACAGTGCATGCTGTTTTTGTACATGACCAGAGTTTTATGGAAGGAGGCAGCCAAAATTGTGACTCCCCTCCCTGTAGTTTCAAGTGGTACACCAAGGAATTTAGCATCGTTTTTGCTGAATCATATGGCTGAGAGACCAAGGAAAAGTTGGTTTAGAGTCAGGTGAGGTAGGTGGCCAGAAGGATTGCTAAGTCAGTGTCTCTACTCCTGGCAGCTTATGATCTCAGGGCTCCTATTGAATATTGCCTTGAATCCAAGGCTGTCCTCTCCCAGAGGTGAGTCCCTTCTTGTGAGTACCAAGTTTCTTTGCCAAACCCACATCCCACTTTTGGCTCTGTTTTAATGTAGTTATGAAACAGAGAGGTGAATGTCCTTCTGGAGATGTTGACATTCAGAAAGCAAGGAGGGGGAGAAAAAGGCAACATTGCAAACTGCCCATAATATGTACGAAAAAATAGAAAAAAATCAGTGTTGTGGAAAGCAGAGTCTAAATGTGATTTTTAGTGGCGGGAGGGTTGCATATTCCTTAGTTTTTGGTGCTCTCTTGACTTTGCCACTTGGTCAAGAAACATTTCTTGCCATTCCCTGAATTGATGGAGCTCCTTTGACAACCAAGCCTTTAGAGTCACGGGCCAGTCCTGTGGAACATCCTGCCATTAGAGATCCAGCAGGCACCTTCGGTGCCAACACTTAAATGCTTGCTGGAAACTTTTCTGCCAGACCTATGCAGGCAATTAAGAGTGCATCATCCACAAATGGCCTACTGGTGCTTGTTTTTAATTCCTTTGGTTTTAACTTGCTTTTAACTTTTTATGGTTTTGCTGTATGGTTTTTTGTTTTTGTATTGTTGTAAACCGCTGTGATATATTTTTATGATACAGCATTACAGAAATATTTTTGTACCTGAATAATTAAACTACTGTTGACTACTCAGGTTTATGTAGCTCAGTGAGAACTGACAAGGATAAGACACTCATTCTATTTTTCCTATTCCTGCACAGGGCTGTGTGAAGTTAAGGATAGGCCAGTGCAAGGCCATAAATAGTGATGCTGCACCAGAACTCAGATTTCCTTTGAAAACATCCTGTCTTTCTGCTCTCATGGCCCGACATATCACTGACCACCACCTTCAATCGTCTCTCACTTTGACCTTCTCCTTTCGTATAACTCCACTCTTTTTCAACTGCTGCTCTTTGTGCCTCACACTTTCTCCCACAACATCTCTCTTCCTCAGCTCAGAAGTAAGCCCACTTCTTCTGTGAAACCTTTAGTCTTGATGCGAAGAGGTTGTAGTGGAGAACAGGTCGGAAGACAAAGGGATAATCATCTCATCTCATCTCATCTCACCTGTGATTCTCACTGCAAGTTGCTTCCTATGCTAACATGAGCATCATAAGGCAAACACAGGGCTGGGAGCAATACATTGTATCCCAACTCTAGAGCAGACCAAGTGAAATTAACGGGCCAAAGCTAGCAATGTGTTTCCTTTGTAATGTGTGCTTGCATCCTTAGTCCTCCTCCTAAACGAAATCTAAGGACACAACAACTGCACTTATTCACATTCATCCCTTGACTTTGTGGGAAATTCTAGTCAAACATGAGTAGCAATCTTAGGGCTAGTTAATCCATTAAGGGATTAAGATCATAGATCTGTACTCCCAGACTCAGCTACAAGTCACAGCCCCTCACCTCCTGGAAGGAATGAACTTAAGTTTCCTCCTTTGTTCTCTTTCACCATGTGAACTCACCAAGATAGGACTCGACTGAGCTTCCTCACCACAAGCTCAGCCTGCATGCCTAGAGTTATTCCATTGCATTACATGACAAAAGGGAATATGCAGTTTATCAGATGATTTATTGTTTATATAGTTCTGCAGAGATACCATAATGAATGTAGAGTTGACTGTGAATGCATGCTGTGCTTGTTACACACAGCCCATAGCATAGCTTTAATTTTGCATAATCCCTGACTTGTAACTATCTCTCATCTCTTCCAATAATATTTTGCTTCAGAATCACTGTTTATTAATATGAAAACTATGTATTTAATTGATAAAAATGCTAACAAAACATTTATCGGATAAAGAAAACTGCTAATAGTAGATAGGAGTACTTTTTCTGAATATCAGATGGTGATTTATTAGTAAAATAAAAAGCCAAGGTTTGTTTATAATTATCAATTCAAATTAAATATATTTATATATTAGCAAGCTACCTCAATAACAGGCAACATCCAGCAATTTCTGTTCTCATCCTGACGCAAAGTTCTTAACCTGAGGTACTATTTCTGGGTTAGTGGAGTCTGTAACCTGAAGCGTATGTAACCCGAGGTACCACTGTAGAAGCCAGCTGGAGTAGCAGTTGAATCCTACTTCAACATTAGTGATGGAGGCAGCATTGCTCACCACTTCTGAGGGCAGGGGCGGGGCTAAAGGGCAGGTCACAAGGCACACCCATAGCTCTGTCCTCCCACACATCCACCACCACCGTGTGCCTCCCCCCATCCACTGCCTGAGGCAGTCACCTCATTTTGCCTAACAGTAGGGCCAGACCTGCCCATATTACTGGAATTCACATTGCAGTCCCCTTCAGAAAAAACTATTATGCTATTAGAAAATCAGGTCTTCTTTTTCACTCTAGTGCGGTTAATGAAAAAGTTCAACATGCTGTCATTTCTTAGAATGATGATCTTCTGAAAGTAAAGGCTTAGAGATTAATCTTGACAAAGCTTAATCAGTACAAGATTCAGGAGAATTACGTCTGTTTCTTTCCTGTGGTCTTTTCCTCTTAAGGTGTAATGCAAGGTTTTACACAGCCAGCCTTTAGGGTTGCATTTCTTTACAGCGGCGAGTTTTATTGTGCCATGTGCACAGTGGCAGCAAGATGGGAGGGGGAAGGAAAACAAGTCATGAATTTGCAAGGAATAAAATCCAAGGAGAAATTGATTGAAATATCCTCTGAAAGTATTTAGCACATAAGGCTTGTCCATTAGTAAAATGTTTATTGATTAATGGACCTTTCCTGACTTTCACTGTAGGAAAGGTCGAGCATTTCTCAGCTCACCATTGTTGTTTGAACACTCAGCAGCCTCTCAGAAACACTGGTTGTCATTAAAATGTACAGTATTTATTTAGCCATCTTGGCAAATATGTATATTAACTTCAGTGTCATTTAAAGGCAATAAATAAGCACATAGTCAGCATGCTTAGTGGTTCTTGTTTTATGATCCCATGAATCAAATACTGGATAAAAGTGTTTGCAGGAAGTAAATATCTAGAATAAAAACTGATGCATTCGTTAGTTCTGATCATAGATGTTTCCGGGTAAGAGGGAAAAGTCTTTCAGAGGTAGTTGCTGCTCAAAATTTAGTCCGCTATCTATGATCAGACAACCATGTTAAAGGAGATCAGTTGTTTTGTGTTCTTAGAATTCTGCAGAACAGTTCTGTGCATGTTCACTCATAAGTCCCACTGTGGAGATTACTTCCAAATATGTTTGAACACAGACTGCAATCTTGGGTTTGTATTGATTGAGGAATCAGAAAATCAACAATAGCAGGCAAGGCACCCTCAGAGACAATTTGCCCACCATTTCCAATCATCAGCCGGAGAGCGCTCCTTGAAGATAAGGATTGTGAACAACTGAAGTAGATGAGACCTTGCATATCTCTGAACTAAGTTGTATATCTTTGGGCCAGCTAGAAACAAAGCTTTCCCCAACCTGCTGGCTTCCAGATATTTTGGGCTAAAACTCCTGGCAGCCCTAGTCAGTACAGCCATGTTATCTGGGACTTAGGAGAGCTGCCTAAAATATCTGGAAGACACCAGGTTGGGAAAATCCATTCTACAGTTTCAAATACCAAAGCAAACTCAGTTTTTATTCTAATGGTGAAAATGATTTAGTACTTTGAGAAATCCAAAGATGGATTTGGGGTAAGTGCATGCTGTCTCTGTGCTTTTAAGTAGCCATAGAAGTGAAAACAAATAAGACACAATTTAATGTGAGAACAAGATCCAAACTCTGGTTTTACAACTTCATTGGTGGATGGATCTATAGATGTGAACTGCAAACACTTTCTTTTTATCACTGGCAGTTGCACACTCATTGTCTTTATTCATAAAGCCGCAGGGCTGAAAATATGGAATGTTTCAGGACAGAAGTGTTACCCTCTCCCTCTCTCATAACTCTTTAGAACTCATGGACATCCAGTGAAGTTGAATGTTGGAAGATTTAGGACAGGAAAAGAAAGCACTTCTTCATGCAGTGCACAGTTGAACTATGGAACTTGCTTCCATATGAGACAATGATGGCCACCGACCTGGATGGCTTTAAAAGAGGATTAGACAAATTCATGGAGGAGAGGGCTATCAGGAGAGCCAGTGTGGTGTAGTGGTTAAGAGTGGTGGACTCATAATCTGGTGAACCGGGTTCGCTTCCCCGCTCCTCCACATGCAGCTGCTGGGTGACCTTGGGCCAGTCACACTTCTTTGAAGTCTCTCAGCCCCACTCACCTCACAGAGTGTTTGTTGTGGGGGAGGAAGGGAAAGGAGAATGTTAGGCGCTTTGAGACTCCTTCGGGTAGTGAGAAAGCGGGATATCAAATCCAAACTCTTCTTCATCAATGGCTGGTAGCCATAATAGCTGTGTTCTGCCTCCACAGTTGGAGGCAGTAATTCTTCTGAATATTAGTTTCTGGAAACCACAGGAGGGGAGAGTGCTTTTGTGCTCAAATCCTGCTTGCAGGTTTCCCACAGATATCTGCTTGGCCACCATGAGAACAGGATGCTTGACTAGATAGGCCATTGGCCTGATCCAGCAGCCCCTTCTTATGTTCTTATCTGCTAAACAGACAGGAGCAAGAAACTGTGTGTCACGGTTCTTAAATTCCAGTTCAGCAAATTCCTATCACTATGGAGCGTACGAGTCAGAATCCCGTTGATTGCTTGGTTTCTTTTCCAACCTGCCTTTATTTACTTTATCAAATTTACAAAAAAAAAAAAAAAAAAAAAAGGAAAAGGAAAAACCCCCACAAAACCTTCTCTGTGCAAATGCTTGAAACTGGTGTATTTCTGCAAAATCAGTAATAACACCAAGTAACATCACCCATCTAGAAATGATACCAGATGAGGATAGAAACAAGCCACAGACATTGCAAAGGTAGTGGTAGACCCGCACCCAGAGTATATTTAGAAATATTTCTGTAAAAGTTCTGCTTAAGAGCAGAAATACCCTTATACTTGGTGGCAGAAAACTAACAATAGTAAGTTCCAGAATACTATATTTTTCGTTAGAACTTTCAATGCACAAGGTGGAAGGGTGTGTGTGTGTGTGTGTGTGTGTGTGTGTTAAAACACCTTCTGTGAACAGGCTTCTTCTACTAAGAATCTAGTGCAATATGAATTACTATCTCTGACCTGAATAACTCAGAGGTGTGGAATAGGCTGGTTATCCTGCTGCCTCTTGAAGATTCGTAAAGCAGGGAAACCACTAGGGACCTACTAAAATAATATCCAAATATTTGGCTGAATGATTCAGTGTGCATGCCTCATACACACATAGAGGCTGGTGCTGATTTCCTCAACATTTTGCCCAAAATATCCCTAAATGCTAGACTACTGGAAAAAAATGGCAATTGTTTTGCAAATATTGGAGTCATCCCTTAGCGCCCTGCCAGGGTGCACCTTAAATGTCACACCCAGTCCTGGCCAATGTTAGAGAGAAGCTATCAGTCTGGATGGGCCATTGGTTGTGTCCCACTGCAGATGCTCTTCATGTGTGGCTGTAATGTCTCAGATGGTGTGGAAGGATTTTGATGTTTAATAATGCAGGGGAAAGCAATGTATGTGCATAGGGCAATGTGCAGCACAAGCTGCTATCGGATGGAAGTTGCAGCTGGATGAGTTACACACCAGAGAGTTAGGTTGCTCTTCTGCTTACCAGCTCAGACAAACTGGAATTGTAAATATTTCATGCAATGTGGGACAAGGGCAGAATGTTCCAGTTTATTAACTGTGGAGTGACATGCCTGCCATACTGAATCCTGAACATTTTGGCTTTTGCTGCAAGAGAACATGCTTGTTTCTTTAAGCTCATATTTGTGGCATTTTCTCATATTGATTTTTTAAAAAAAATATGTTTGCTTATAGGAGTTTTAGTGGAGGAAAGGAATAAATTTGTTCCAAGTGTACTAGCAAATCTGTGGGTGGTTTTCTCCCTTCCCTGCCCTGGTGACTTCCAGCAACTTTTCTGTTATTTGTTTCCTACCAAAGCTACTTGATAGAATACATGTGAGTGACCTTGCTGTGCTTATATTGCTGCTCAACATTTTCCCCAAAGTATACCATTTTATTCAAATGCCTGACCGCTAAATTAACAATAAACTACACCTATATTTCATTATTTTTGATTACTTTGAGAGTTTCTGGTCAATATCTTTACATTTTAATACCCCTGCCAAACATAGGATTAAATATGGCTTCAATTAATTTTAGGGATTAATAATAATTCTAACTTGACCATTGCAACTGATTTAAGAAATGTTCACGTTCTGTTTTACATGTCTGAAGAGCCAAAGATGAATGTAGGAACAGAAAAAGGATGTGACTTTGCAAAGTCCTTTCAGCAATCTGTTATAATCTTCCACTATACAGTATATTTGCAACCCATGGAGATTTGGTATCCATGGAGATACCCAAATTTAAGTGGCATATCCATTCAAGGTATAGGTTACTTTGCTGCTGCAAAGGACCGAGTAGGTATTATTAGAGAGACAGTGCTACCGCCAGTCTCTTGTTGTTACTATCTATTCCTCCTTGTCAAAATAAGAAAAATCCTTCCAGTAGCACCTTTCAGACCAACTAAGTTAGTTCTTGGTATGAGCTTTCGTGTGCAAGCACACTTCTTCAGATACACTGAAACAGAAGTTGCCAGATCCTTCTATATAGTGAGAAGGTGGGGAGGGGTATTACTCAGAAGGGTGGTGGGAATGGGAGATTGGCAGATAGCTGAGATGAGCCTGCTGACGACTCTTAACGACTGTAATAGGTCTTACAGGAAAAGGCAAGGGGTGAGAAGGTGAGAAATGGCTTAGTCATGTATAATGGGATAAGAATCCAATGTCTTTGTTCAAACCAGGTCTCTCCATGGTTTTAAGTTTGGTAATGTAATAGGTCTTTTCCTGTAAGACCTATTACAGTCGTTAAGAGTCGTCAGCAGGCTCATCTCAGCTATCTGCCAATCTCCCATTCCCACCACCCTTCTGAGTAATACCCCTCCCCACCTTCTCACTATATAGAAGGATCTGGCAACTTCTGTTTCAGTGTATCTGAAGAAGTGTGCTTGCACACGAAAGCTCATACCAAGAACTAACTTAGTTGGTCTGAAAGGTGCTACTGGAAGGATTTTTCTTATTTTGACTATGGCAGACCAACACGGCTACCTATCTGTAACTATTCCTCCTTGTGACATCTAACAACACCTGAGTGATATGAGATATAACATCATTGCGCTGGGCATCTCCATGACCCTTCTTCCTCCAGCTAGCTCAATACAGGTTGTTTGTATTAGAAGCTGAAGAAGAAAGTGGGGAGGGAGAAAGAAATATCTTGGCCCTAATGCAATTCCTGTACTACTGCAGATCCAGAGGTCAGCTGCAAAGTGATTGAATCAACGTGCCACCCTACATTATCAATCAGCCATCAGTCAATTTGAGTTTATGCGGTCTACAGACAATAAATACAGTACTGGGTTATCAAAAACCAAAGCACAGCAGAATAATATCCATGCACAGATATTGTGCCTTTTAAAATAAGAGTGCAACGGAACACAAGAACAATCGAAACAGTTTTTAAAAATACACACAATATTGACTCTGATAACATGGTCACTTTAATAACTATGGCCTAGTTTTGATGGCTACAAGTGAGGAATTTGGCTATATTTTCTTGAAATCTCAGAGTTTGCAGTTTTCCATTAAAACTGAATCAAGGAATTCATCCAAGTTCACCAAGTGTAGAGAAAGTACTGGGGCTGTAAATTGGGGTCTTCCATCCTTATAAAACATACAGTATAGGAGAATATGGACTAATATTTAGACAGGCCAATTGTTGTTCTGTGCTGCATAGAACAGGTCTTCAGACATGATGGCACATAAGAATTAGGTTTTAGGCATCATCTTTTGGTTCTCTAGCACCAAGCAGGAATTGTGGGAGATGCTGTCAATTTATTATTATTATTTTCAAAAAATATATAAAGTGGCTTCAGAGACTATCACCTGAACATGACAATATGTGCATATTTTTGCCACTGTCTGCTGGGCATATGTGGGCTCAGTTCAAATTATGTGTGGCTTGCAAAGATCAGGGCGCCTGGTCATCAGAAAGGCTTTATGCAGATGCGCCTCTGGACCAACAAATTCCAGTTCAAGGAATGAAAACATCTGATTGCAGGAAGCAAGCGGAGCATTTCAGCGTTGAGTCTTTTTGCCGCCCTCCAGAGAGTTGAAAGTGGTATGAAACAGGCATTGTTGCCACTGGTGTTGCTATATATTCCCTCCTTGATCTTCTCAGCTAAACAATATTTTGCAGTGCTTCAAAAACGTACAAAATCTTTTTGAACAGAGAAAACAGTGGAACAAAAGAATCAAGTGTGTTCAGCATGGGTAATGATGTCCACCTCACACCACTTTTAGCTGTCTGCACAACTAAAGCCTGCCTCCAGGGTCCCGGCTTTGTGATGCTAAAGATCTGGGTTCAGTTTCCCACTATAACATATTGTAACCCCTTTGCCTTTAAAAAGAGAGAGAGCGAGAGCACAGCAATACAACATAGGTTAACCTCTAATACAAACGTGCAACTTTCCCAAAAGCCAGCGACCTTTCTTCTGTCGTGATTTGCAGAATATGGAATGCTGAAGTTCCCATTATAATTCAAAAGAAGAAAACACACAGACGCATATGTAGATATCTGGAGTTTGGCCCAATTAGTTTCAAAAGCTGGGCAAGCGGGGGAGACACAAATAGCTGTGGGAAATGTAGATGGTAACAGGCAAGAGAAGATTGCCTGCAGAATCTTGATTCTAAAACAATAAATTAAAGCAGCCAAAATCAACTTGCACCTCAACTTCAGTGATAGGGAGCTAGGAATATGGTGTGCAGGCGTTGTCTGGGCGTCTCACACACTATTTCTTATTGACAGGGAAGAAAAAATCCAAAAGGGGGGAAAACCCCACACTAATTAATCATTCCTTTCCTTAACCTTTACTATAAACTTATTGGTCTGACATTTGAATCCCAATGCACAACGTTGATTTGCATAGAATACATTTAATATGAAGAAGGTTGTCCATTAACTAGACAGAAGATATTACTTCTGTCCCTTAGGTTTAGGGACCTTGGGGAGAGATTGCTTTGAACATTTTCGCATGCGCCTCTAAACAGCACGTTTGAGCCTCTGTTGCAGTTTTTGTGCCACGCGGGATAGAATGTGGAAGTGGCAGCGCAGGTACATTTTAGCCCATTGCAAGGTTAACATTCACATTATAGATTGATTTAAGCACAAACCAGTGTAAGGTTCGTGTTTGAAAACACTCTTGTTAGTATTTATATTGTGTCAATAAAACTCATGTTGCTTTACAGTGGGGGGTGGAGGAGAATAAGGAAAGCAGATGGGTCCTTTACTCAAGGGAAATGACATAAGTTTATAACGCTTTGCGGATTCATGGAAATTTTTTTGAAAATGTAGTAGGGGAAAAGGTTGAACAGTAAGAAACACGAAATAGCATCCAGAAGAACAGCTTGATGTTCTTCACTTCTCTTGATTTCTAACTGGGAATTATAATAGGTCTTTTATTCCAGTGTGTCTGGAGTATCGTAAGAGCACATCCACTGTCTTCCATGGGCTGGATTACTGCAATGCGCTCTGTGTGGAGCTGCCCTTGAAGTTGCTCCAGAAGTTGGTCCATGGCCATGTTACGCCACTGCTAAAAGAATTTAACTCGCTGCCAGTTAGCTACTGGACTAAGTTCAGTGTTCTGTTTCTGATGTATAACAACCTATACAGCTTGGGAATGGGATAACTGAAAGGTTGTCTCACCACTTGCATACACTGTGTTCTGCAGGAGAGGGCCTCCTTCAAATACATTTTATTGGGTGGTCCACACAAAAAAGGAATCGGGCTTTCAGTGTTGAGACACATACCATTTGCAATTACCCATCAAACATTAGACAAGCACTGTATCAGTTGTATTTTTGGCACATACTTAAATTCTGCCTCTTCCAGCAAGCCTTTAGTAAGCAGAGGTCTTTCCCAGTCCGCATCTGTATTGGAATTGTTTTTAGATGTTCTAATTGTTTTGTCCCTTGTGCGTCTGCCACTCTGGGTTCCTTTGGAAGGAAATGGCAGGATATAAATTTAATGATAATATATAAGGATAAGGATACAGTCTAGTCTCTTGCCCTTCTGCAAGGCATATTGGAGTAATCACAAGACCTATCTGTAAACCCTGAGATAGAATGCCTGCATTTGAATGGCCCAGAAAATGTTGTGCCTTCATTTTAGAACTACTCTTTGGGCATGAAGCACAAGTGGGAGAAGTTCCAGCCCAGATGTTCCCACAGTCTAATCCTGCACCTTATTGCTCTGTCCCCAAGGTAGGCTTCCTGTACCAGCAGTATATGGTTCCATAAGTGTTAAGTTGTGGGTGAACATATCAGACGACACAGCGATTCTTCAAACAGCTCTTGTTTATTCACAGGCCAGGACAGAACTGAACTGAAGGGTTCAGTCAGCCTGCTTATATAGAGCTCCAGTACAACGTTACTGTAACAACTTTCTAAAACTATCCAGTCACTGAACGTCACTTTCGATCCCTTATTTGCATAACTATCTACACTATCCCCCTGCTGGCCCAGGGTGAGAACTTCAATACATAACAATAAGCACCAGTGATTATGGTTGCTAATCCTCATGCATGTATATATCAGATGATCAAACTGGCTGCCCAGGAGTTAGTATAATCACTTCAACCCACTGACAATATTTTTATGGTGTTGAGGTATGACTTTTACAGTTCACAGTAAATATACTGTACCTACCATGTTAAACTTTTTTTATTTACCATTCTCCTAAAGACAGTAAGTAAATTAATCAGCTCACCTGCCCTTCAACCCATGGCACATTCCTGGTGAGGACCATTGTTATTAATTAATTAATTAATCCCGCCCATCCAGCTGGGTTTCCCCAGCCACTCTGGGTGGCTCCTAACAGATTAAAAAAAAAAAAGAATAAAACATCAAATATTAAAAACTTCCCTAAACAGGGCTGCCGTCAGATGTCCACTCTCCCAGTCAAAAGTATACAATTTCACTTTATCAAGGGACTTAAGGGACTTCTGGCATCTGTGTGGGGGGGGCCTGGTGAGGTGTTACAGGAAATAGTTTCAACCCTACATGTAGTCCTTAGAATGTTGTTTTAGCTTCCTATACTTCCCTGCTGCTGAATTCATCACTTGGAACTCGGATGCTGGCTGTTGCAGACACATTTCTTCAGAGGTGCACATGGGTCGACTTTCACAA
This sequence comes from Podarcis pityusensis, assembly GCF_964106645.2. Classification (NCBI taxonomy): domain Eukaryota; kingdom Metazoa; phylum Chordata; class Lepidosauria; order Squamata; family Lacertidae; genus Podarcis; species Podarcis pityusensis. The sequence goes on from NC_138037.1 coordinate 12,018,281, forward strand.
GAGCCGAAGATAGACCCCAGAGCGGAAAATTCAGGCAATTAATCTGCAGTGTATTTGAGCATTAGAAGTCACACTTCTTGTAGAATCTGCTTCTGATGTGTGGCTGAATAAAGGAAGGATATCCAAAGAAGTCAAACGTTAACGAAGGCAAAGGAAGCCTAGCCCACCTTTTTTTTATCAGCATTTATCAGCAGGCATGCATCAATGCATCCCATTCTCCGAGTGAAATTTGCAGATGGGCTTGTGCTTTATAACAGCTCATGACCTGAGTCCCTCAAAAGGGGAAGAACTGGGCTGGATACACCGTTCACCATTGTCTGCTCCCTGCTACATGTGCTGTTCTTGCACCCCTGTTACGAACAATAAGAGTCATTTGACAGCAGGCTTCAGTATAAGCCTTGCTTTTAGCCAAAGTCCTCTCCAAACAGCAAACTCAAGGCTAGATCATTATAAAAGACAATTTTTAATCCTAGGAACTAGGACGGCTTGGCATTCAGCGAGAAAGATAATGCCATTTAACCAGTAATTACATGTCAAGTCTCATCCAATGACCGGATTATTTAAAAAGCATCTACTAGAGAACTGGATACAGCAGAAGACACTTAGCCTAGCTATTAGTAAGAATGCTCTACTTTTAGTGGCATTGATTTCTTTACTCGTCTTGGTTTCAGTCCTGACTTACTTCCATTATTTACTAAGGGCTGCTTTCTTCTTCCATGGAGTAATGCAGATAGATCTGGGATATTCTTCCCTTCCAGGCTTGCATCAGATGGTGGGTAATTTTCCCTCATCATGTTTTAATCCATGTGTTTCAGTTTCCAGTCTACCTTAAGGTCCAGCCACACTTTCCCTTAAGTCTGTACGTCATTGCTGTTTTCAGTTTGGTCCATGGCTGGGTGATCCCATTTGTGATTTTTGCCTCGGATTTTACTTGAGGAGAGACTCCTGAAACTCCATATTTTCCCATTCATTCTTCCCATAATCAGTAGTCCTCTTTTTGTGTTGTATCCACCTTCAGCTTTGCCCACCTATGGCAGAGAATCAGAAAACCAGAAAACTGAGGATCTGGGACCCTTCCAATGCATATTATTAAAGACAACAACAAAGCTGTAGTTATTGAGCCATTGTGATATATGATTGAGCTCCCATCTGGAAGTACGCTCACTCTGATGGGGCAAAAATGCAGCAAACCACCCCCCAGTATTTCACAGATCACTAGAGAGTGACCCGTCCTCACTCCATGGGCCATTCTGCCTTTCCCTATTCCAGAAGACACTTTTACACTTCCTGCATATCATATTTCATTTATTCTGTGATACCCTGGCCTGGCCTGCTTTCTGAAACTAAGCAATAATCTTTCTATTTCTTATGTTGGAAGGTGAGGCCCAGTTCTTACTTAGCAGAAACAGCACATAGCTAACTGCTGGTGGCGGTGGCAGTTGTGTGGAAAACCAGGAGTGGGAGGGCAGTGGAATGGAGTGTTCTGGAATTGGGCCTGGCTGCACTAAACAGGAACACTCAACATTTCAGCATTTCATTACAAGCCCCACTCATCCCCTTTCATGTCCAGGCTGTGAATGTTGCTGCTTACGACCTGTACTGCCCATGAACAAGGGGGAGATACCAGCAGGCTTTAGGGAAACTGCAGGTTTGCAGAACAAAACATTTTATATATATATATATATATATATATATATATATATATATATCTCCACTAAAGAGTGAGAGGCAAAAAGAGCTCACTGAGCATGCTCTGTAGCTGCAGAATGCTAAATGTTTTAGGAGTGGGAGAAACAGAAAACGGGAAGTGTAGTGAAATTGAGAATCCCCAAGGAAGGCGTAGGTGGTAACCGTGGATGTGCAGCAAAATTTTGTTGCAAGTCCCTCACCTGTATTGTAAAATGTTAAAGTTTCCATTGGATCTGAATACATTTATCAATTAATGAATATCCACAACCTGAACACATGAGTTCGCTCCCCAGTAGAACTATAATTTTAAGTAAAAATTATATTTATACAGGCTAGGGTTGACATACAATTCCAGCATGGGCTGCCATATGTCCAGATTTTTCTGGACATTTCAGCAATTTCTGCCCGGATGCTGTTGCCAACGACTGAATCGCGGCCATGTCTGGGAAATTCCGGGTGTATGGCAACCCAAATACCTAAGGCCTACTTGTGTCAGAATGTGGCTAGGGGTGTATATTCCAAATGGGCTTTTTAACACACATCCCATGGAAAGTCATGAAGTATTGTGGATGGACAACATCCACATTCAGATGTAAATATGATGTCCCTCTGCTTTTTGCCTGCTGTTTCTGATCCAGCAAGTCAGGGGGTCACCAACCTAAGGCCCGGGGGCCGGATACGGCCCAATCGCCTTCTCAATCCGGTCCCCGGACGGTCCGGGAATCAGCGTGTTTTTACATGAGTAGAATGTGTCCTTTTATTTAAAATGCATCTATGGGTTATTTGTGGGGCCTGCCTGGTATTTTTACATGAGTAGAATGTGTGCTTTTATTTAAAATGCATCTCTGGGTTATTTGTGGGGCATAGGAATTCTTTCATTTCCCCCCACCCCCATTCATTCATTTCCCCCCACCCCCAAATATAGTCTGGCCCACCATATGGTCTGAGGGACGGTGGACCGGCCCACAGCTGGAAAAGGTTGCTGACCCCTGCAGCAAGTGATACATGAGGCATGGGTCTCCTTGCTTGGATTGGGATTGTTTCTATGTTAATAAGTGGTTAGTTGAGTTGCAAAGGCCCCCTTGGTTTTAGGAGGGCTGTCAAGCACTTGCTGAAATCTCTCCCAGGGGGCTCTTGCAGGCTCCTACGCAGTGTTACTTAAGAGTTTCATATGATGTGTCGTTCGATATTGCTATTGTTTAGACCCTGTCATCTTAGAATATTTTAATTGATTGCAAGGTTGTGCTTCATGCTACTACTCTGTGTTTCATGTTATGATTCTATGAAGGAGGATAGTTGTTTAAACAGATCTGCAATTGCATATGTATTACGGGGTTGTTGTTGTTTTCCCTTTGCTTTTTGTCTGCATGGGATTATTGCACATGATATCTCTGGCTGTTGTCTTCATGGGATTCTTGTTTCTGCTTCTTAAAACTTTGATGGCTGCGTCGCCCCCCCCCCCAGTTGTTTGTTCTTTCTCCTTGGTCAGTAGTTCCGCAATATCCTTTTGCAGGTTATTTACCATGTATGCCATTTATTCCTGGAGGCTGCTGAAGGATCTTTAAATCACACACTGTGTGTTTTGATTCCAGGGAGCTGGGTTGTCGATGTGGGAGAGATGGATCTGCTGAAAGAGGCAGCAGCTGTTGGCCTCGGGGTACACACTGAGCTAAACTGGCAGGGGAGAAATGGATGCGGTTAGGTGACAAGACTGAGTCCCGGTTTGCATCTTCTTGTATTAAGGATTTGTTTGAAGATCTCCCCCTTTCCCTCCCCCATTCATTTCAGGCTGGAAAGTTTCCTTCTTTTCTCTGCAGGGGTGTTCTCTGCCATAGCTACTGCCTCAAATGCAGCCTCCCACCAACCTTATCCCTGTGGGGTTCCTATTAATCAGGCTCTTTTCCTCCAACATCAGTTGAAATATTCACCTGGATGATCAGTTACAAGATCTGTGACAAAGGTGCGGTGTCCTTCTCCATGTCATCCATTTGCTGAAAACAAAAGAGGTCCTGATGAAATTAAAGAAAATGGATGTGAAATGACCTTGGTGGGGGATGCGGGGGAGGGGAGAAGAGTTGCTGGACCTGCCCCTCTTTTTGAAGGTTGAGAGAAGCAGAAATGTCACTCAAAAGCCCTTGGTCTCCCTGCTGATGAATAACTGGAGAAGGTGTGTGGTCCTTGCGGCAATGAGCGTGGCGTGAGCACCTGCGCATAATGGGCATTTCTGGCACTGCAGAACCACCCCACTGAGCTGACACAAACGGAGCACTTTTCATCAGAAATTAGGAGCATTCGGAAGCATTTATCCAGCAGAGCAATTATAATTTAAAAAAATTAGGACTACTGCAGAACTAGGCTTTTAGGCACAATGCATAATCAACATGTGGAGAATGCCGCCTTGGAAGGTCTTATTAGGCAAAAATGAAGATTTTTATTATTATTATTTTAAAAAATCATTTTATTATAAGGTACCTAATTTTAAAAAAATTAAATCTTTTGATGCAGTAGCGGTGGTAGGTTAGCTGTCCCTTCTTAAAAGAAAATACAGTATTACTCTGGAAATCATAGAAGATATAATCAAGTTTTGTGTAAAGAACCCTGGTATATATAATAGGATGAAAGGCAGAATGTACACAGCCAAGAGTCTATGGCACCCCTTACACTTCGATATACTGCAGTCTGGAGGCAAGGCTTCCCTGTCCCTCCATGCATCAGGCAACGGACATAAGTAATAGCACTACTCTGCTCTCCCTTGGTCACACCCCACATAGAGTCCTGTTTCTAGTTCTGGAGACCACAGTTTAAGGATGTTGACAAGCTGGAATATGGGTAGAGAAGTTCAACCAAAATAATCAAGGGTCTGGAAGACAAGCCTTATGGGGAACCGTTGAGGGAGTTGGGTATGTTTAGCCTGATAAAGAGGAGACTGAGAGGAGATATGATAGCCATCTTCAAATATCTCAAGGGTTGTCACGTGGAAGATGGAGCAAATTCGTTTTCTGCTGCTCCAGAGGGTAGGACCTAAACCAGTGGATTCAAATTACAGAAAAGGAGATTTCAGCTGAACATTAGGAAGAACTTTCTGACAGTAAGAGCTCTTGGAGCAATGGAATAGACTACCTTGGAAGGTAGTAGACTCTCCTTTTAAAAGCAGACATTGGATGGCCACCTGTCAGAGATCTTTCATCCACTAATTCAAAGCACTGTATGTTCAGGGAAACATCTGAATAGAACCTACATAAATGTGACAGTACACACTGCTGAGAATCCTGTTTATTGCAGAAATACAACTGCACTTACACAGACTCCATTCAGAACATCTGTGAAATCTGTGGAGGGCTGAAACAAGTCTTAACAGGCAAAATTTCTGCTCCCTTTATGCATTTTCTCTGTACATCCCATTCCACATGAACAAGGCTCCTATGAGGCTAGTTAGGCCAAGACAGTAGCTTACCCAGGAGCACCCAGTGAGCATCATAGCTGAACAGAGATTTGAATGTACCATTCCACATCTAAACATAGCATTCTAGCCACTGCTACACCAGCTTTTTGGAAACATAGGTGCAGGGGAGTCTTTAGCATATGCGCCACCGGGGTGCAAAGATCCGCCGGGGTGCAAATATCCGCCCAGCGCCCCCAAGTCTGACAAGCGCTGCTGTTGTGAATGACAAGCGCCGCCTCTGGCGCAGTGCGTGTTTGGTAAATGAGCACACAAAGTCGAAGGTCCTTTAGTGAAACAGTAGGTATACATTTTGGTAATACCTAGGTATATATGTATTTTGTTTTTCTAGCTTGATCAAAATTATTATTTCATAGCAGGTAGATAGTTAAGAGCTTAGGCGGCTTTAGCGGCAAGCACCTGGTGCCCCCCAGAATTCAGCGCCTGGGTGCCCCGTACCCCTTGCACCCCTGGGTAAAGACGGCCCTGCATAGGTGCATGTGAAAACTCAATCAAGAGTTGGAAATCCCTGGGCTTCTGTTTTAGGATTTGGCTTACTGTGAATAATGTGCTACTCAAGGAAACAGCTATTTTCCAATTTATCCTTGTGTGAGTTGATTAAATTGCTAACATCAGTATTAGTATGTATGGAAGAATGTGACTGAGAAAGTTTGTGTTGGAAGCAGAAAATTGGGAAATGGATTATTTCTCTTCTCTTTTTTGAAACACCAGCTGTAATTATTTTGAGAGTGCTGTGAGTCTCCACATTTAGGGAACATGTTAAAGGCTTATTACCTCTTTGCTTGGATTGCATTGCTGGGTAATTTCCCATGAGGCAATGTCCATTATAGCTAATTATAGCTACCACACATGTTTGAGTAAGCCATGAGTAAGTGCAGCTAGCGTGTGACTTACTTTTTGTTTGAGAACTATCAGGAGTCTAAACTTACTGTGCGACAAGCTTTCAGTTTCGTAAACTAAGCCCACTTTATTAAGTGCTATTAAGGTGCACAAGGGTCGGTGGTAAGTTTGTGAACCATTGGGCCAAATTGCCATAAGTGCAAAAGTTAGTAGAAATTTCTGACACATTTCCAAGCTAAATGATCCATCATACCAGCATTTGGAGGGTGATATCTAGTTGTGGTGTCTCTGCTTACACAAATGAGACTTACGGTTCTACCACAACCCCTGGTCTGCCACAGAACATTGGGGGAGCAAGCTGGGGTGCAGGGAGAAGGAAAGGGAATCTTGTCACCTTCACTGGTAGAACACTGGATCTTGTTCAGTCTACTTCTTATATTTATTAATTTAGCATCACTCAGTAGTGGAAGTGCTACTCCCAATCTTCTCTGAGTGACCCCTTCCTTAGAACAGATTGTGTATAATTCCCAGGTAGTCTCCCATCCAAGAAACTTACATGGCTTTACCTGCTTGATTTAAGCCAGGTGTAGGGAACTCTTTTGGCCCTCCAGGTTCTTGAACTACAACCTCCATCACCCCTGGCCATTGGCCATGCAGCTGATGGGAGCTGTCGTTTTGAACAACAGAGCACCAGCTTGCACCTTCAGCCTGTTCTCTGTGTTAGCATTATTTATACTGCTGTGCTGTGTTTCACAGACATCTTCCTTAAAGAAGCCTTGTTGTTCTCATCCCTGTTTCCACAGGTGACCTGGAGCTGATAATTAGCCGAGGCCAACCTGAGGCCATGGCTATTGTTACTCAAGTGTCAGTATTGCATGTCCAAGGTCAATGCTGTTCGGGGGCTCTCTATCCTAGCTTTCATGACTGAATCTGAACTGGATTTTTCTTGCCAATGGGGAAAAACATACTTTCATTGTGTAGTTAAGAACAATAACTTTAAAAAAAGTATCCCATATTATAACATGGCCAACACTGGGTGTGTATATGTGAGGAGCAACAGAAGAATTCACACTGTTAAAACCCTCTCTGAGAAGCCACAATATGAGCATGCAATGAACCATAATTAATCTTGGATGGCTGCTAATTACCTGTAATATCTGATTAGTGAGAAAACTAAATTTAACCATAGTAATTACTGATGATTTTTGTTCTTGGGCACTGCTGGTACACAGATCTCTGTAGCCCCAGCTTGCTAATTTGTTGCTGGTGCTGTTTTGTGAAAGTTTCATTTCCCTTATTCAAAGGTTACTGAGGCTGAAGGACAAAATTAGAATAATGAATGTTTGTTTGTTTATTACAGCAAGGAAACAAATAGTGTACAGGCATTTTGTAGACTCCAACAGTATGATACTGTCAGACAAACATAATATTTCCCAGCGTATTAGCATAGAAATAGCTTTGTTTTCCTATTACTGGCAATAGTTTTCCTTGCTCCTTCTATGTCTTTCAGCTGTCAGAAGGAAGGCAACAAGCCTTCACAGTGAATTGACCCCTATGGAAAGGTCTGACAAATAGGTCTTGAAATATGCACATAATGAAATCTTCTGAGCACACATATTTCAACAGACCAAGGATTTTTAAAGGCGGGAGAAAGGAGCCCAACTGGCCATGTTCTGTGTGGAATGCAAGTACATACAAAGTGTAAGAGCATTGCTGTATAGGAGGGCTGTTTGCAGGAAGCAGGTTACACACTTCAGTATTTGTTTTTCTAGTAGGATCCCCCCCCCCCCCCGCCGCCCCTGTCACCAGGCACCATTTTACCAGTTGCTATCTCTTTGGCCTCATACAACAATCACTCTCAGTCCTAGGATCACACTCAATGAAAACAGAGCATATGAGTTCCCATTTTATTTTCTCTATAGTACTTGTTAAGTGTTAATGGGCAGAGCTGGTCCTATCATTAGGCAGAGAGGTAGTAGCCTCAGGCATCTGATTTTGGAAAGGTAAAAAAAGGCAGCATATTGTTAGTAATTTAATTTGTAGTTGTGTTTTTACTGCCATGGAAGGAGAGAGGTGCTTGTTTGATTTATTTATTTTTTATTATTATTATTTTTTGTCTTACGTGCAAAAATAACTTTCGACATTATGCATATTGACTGGGGGAGTGAGGCGTAACTTGTCCTTGTGGCTCGGGTAGCCCTCCTGATGGCTTTCAGAAAAAGACTCCATATCTACAAAGCCCTGGAAAGCAAGCAACCCTTCCACAAAAGCCAAATTTTGGTACATTAAAATAAAATTAAAAACCCTATGCTGCCCAAATAAGCTTGCACAATTTCGAAGCCACTGCATCCTTTTCTCAGAAGGAAAGTAGAATACAGTGGTACCTCGGGTTACATACGCTTCAGGTTACATACGCTTCAGGTTACAGACTCCGCTAACCCAGAAATAGTACCTCGGGTTAAGAACTTTGCTTCAGGATGAGAACAGAAATTGTGCTCCGACGGCGTGGCGGCAGCAGGAGGCCCCATTAGCTAAAGTGGTGCTTCAGGTTAAGAACGGACCTACGGAACGAATTAAGTACTTAACCTGAGGTACCACTGTATTGTCTCTCCAAGATATCCTGGCTTACCTTGCAGAAGGAAAGGTATATGCAAATCCTGGATGAGAAGAAACCTGTTTCAGCCCAAGTGCCACATTCCATTCTGGTCAACTTCTCAAGAACCACATGCCAACAGTGGGCGGGGCTAGAACCCAAAGTGGGTGGAGCAACAAATATAATTTTTACCTTTGTACATGTCAGTAGTTTCGCTTTCTATCCTCCACCCAGACAAGCAAAAGCATTTCCAGAGTTCCACGCAACCAGGGCCTGTGTAGCCTGTGGACTATTCTGAGGACCAGATGGAGAGGCCTGGAAGAATCCCATTTACCCACCGCCCAACCTCAGCCTCCCCAATGCTGAAACAAACCTTTGTTTTTTCACATGTGGTGCAAGAATGTTATTATAGTTTCAAAATCAGCTGTTTCTCACTGAGTGTGGCTTCTTAGGAGGACAAAAGATGATGGCCAGTTATTAACTCATCAGTGAAAGCCATCAATGAGGCAAAAGTCTCTTCCAGACACAGAGGGGGAAGACCCTGTCCTGAGCTCTGGACAATTAGCGAAAAACAATCCCAAAGTTGGGAGGGGGAAGTTTCCAGAATTGCAGTGTAACGAACAGGAAAAAGTGTCCCTTTGCAAGCTGGAGGGAGTGCAGAGCTCCAGGTGGGTGATCTGTTTTATGCTGTAGAGAGAGCCAGCCATGATGTTTGGGGTTCCTGGAATCTGAGGCTGCAGCAATGGCAGGAATAGGACCCTCTTGGGACGTGAATGTTCTGCACTCCCGCCATCTAGACTAAGGTTGTATATATGTTTACATAATACCGTATATCATAAAGACGCCATGGTCTCTTGCTGTGCCTCATTTCCAAAGGAAACACAGACCCTGGATAAACGCCTGGAACCCTTGAAATCTCTCACTGTTGTGGAAATAGGGATGGCTTGTAACACTACGAATTAGCATTGCGCCCAGCCCAGTGTGAATTGCAAATCCTGCAAGAGAGATTTCTCCTGGAGAGAACTAGGAGAAGAGGTACATATTTCCACATCAGGGGGAAGAAAAGATTTCATAGCATTTCTGTCACGGTGTTTAGCACAGCAGTCGGGTACAATAACAATGGCTTTGCTAGCCTGTAAACTAGTATTTGGCTCATGCTGCTTCTGTATCTCTAGGGTTCTACATGCTGAGCAGTAATGACAGCAAGTTTGTTCTCCCAGGGCAAAATTATTTCTGGGGACAACTGAGTGTTTAGATGCTGAGATCAGAATAAACCCTTTGTCTTGCTTTCATTTTTTAACCCCTCAAACCCACAAAATCCAGAAGCACTTTCCCAGGAACAGGAAGGGTAAAATAATCTTGAAACTTCTGAAATTCCTCCATGTTGCAACAAAGTCATGAATGGAGTTTGGCACATCACATACGTTGCTGATGCAAGCTGGATGATCAGTGATCTTCAAAGTGGATGTTGCTGAAGCTCAGGTGGTTCCATGGAACATCCTGTGGGTGGGTGTGCAGTTGTACTACTCTCACATTATTGTACACCACGACTGCAGGGCCTTCTGTTACCTCCATGCTTTTATGGCTGCCCAGTGGATCAAGGATCCTGAGGATAGGACTCTCTTTTCACTGGCATTTATAAATCGCTCCAGAAGCCTCTTTTGACTGAACAGTGGGGATAAAAATGCTTTAATCTATCAGTCAATCAATCAATCAATCACTTATTTTCATGCTGATTCTATGGCCTATCTGTTTTGAGGTGGGGCACCATCATTTCATTGTACCTACACATTTTATGCATGTATATATGTAGTCGCTGTGTTGACTTTGGATGATTTGTAGCCAACAAATTTCTGGATCCTCTCTTAGATATAAACGGAATGTGGGTGTAGTCCACTTAAAAGTTAAGGGGGCTTGTAAAAGCGCAACTGTTGCCCTCCTTCTGACAGCTTGCTTGGCTGGGTCTATAGAGCTGGATGACTGATAGGTGAAATACCCCAGACTGTCAATATTCGTAGCATATTGCCACCCAGCTCTCCCCACAGGCAATTTAATAATGGTAATAACAATAATCAGACACCCTGCAACTGCAGTGTGTAATTAAACTGAAATAGCCTTTCATTTCTCCTGAGAAGAGCAGTAGCAATAATATAATTCAACCCCCGCCCCCAATCTCATTAGGAAAAATGAATTCAAAAGAGAGGGTGCCATTTCCATTGATGTGGCAATTAGAAATCTGCCAAACATTTGGAAATTGCAATTGACGCCCAGCTATCCTTCATGGATATTCTTAATTGGTGTCACATAAATGTGTGGTGTTGGGGTTTGTGTGTGTGTGTTTCATAGTGGAAAGACTTTAGAATAGCAATTATCTCCACTGAACAGTTAGATCAGGTCTTCATACTTTGTGCCAGCCAGATATCAAGGGCAGCACACCAACATTGCATTGTGACCTGCCTAGTGCTTGACAACCCCCCACACCTTCTGCCTTTTGCAGTCCTTCAAAAGCAGCAAATATCGGAACCCTTGATGGTGTATTTTTGGCTCATGATTAGGTTAGGTACATCAGCCCTTTTCTGCCTGTGTCTTATGACAGTCCTTTCCTTATTCACTGGATAGTAGATCTTTTAGACTGGGTCATTCTGCAAAATGGGCATTGTGCAATACTGTTGAATATGAAGAGCATAACAGTGTAAAGGAAGTCCCTTCTTCTCATTTCTGAGTAGGCCAGGGTGAAGAACCTGTGGGTCTCCAGATGTTGTACTCCAGTTCCCATCAGCCCCCAGCCAGCATGGCCAATGATCGGGAATAATGGGAGTTGTAGTCCAACATTATCTGGAGGGCCATAGGTTCACCATTCCTGGAATAGATGCTTGTTGAGCACTTTGGAGCCTTTATCACTGTATACGAGAGGTAAGTATAGTTGCTGATTAGCAACTGACTGAGGTGTAAAACAATTCCAATATTTACATAGCAGTGCAATAAACTGAAGCATTAATAAGAAGTTTTCTGTGCTCGTGTTTAAATTCCATTTCCTGCATTGCTGAGCTCAGCAGAGCATCTGAGGGCACTGTAAAAATGTGTAGGAGAGACTAAAGCCACTGTCTCCTCTTAAACTTTTAAATAAAATGAGTGTTAGCAGGCCCATCTGCTCACTGCCAAGCTTCACAAAGTAGACACAGTACTTTGAAGGACTAGGGAGGCTGCTGAAATTAGAAGCCACAGATCAAAACTATAGGACTGAAGCACCTCAGACATTGCCCTGAATTTTGTGCCTACCTTGTCAAATTCTAGAAGTCATTTAAAGAAATTGATGTTATATAGAGGAAAGAGGGGAAAGCATAAGCTCCACCAATTCCTGCCTGCCACCACCTCCATCTCAAAGGATCCATGCTGGAGAAATCCAGTTTGGTGCAACTTTTGCCTGCCTTAGTGGTAGGGAACTGTGGAAGATGTCAGGCTTTCTACATTTTACAATTGCCAATATCATTATTTGTATATTAATCATTGTATGTCTTACTTGCCCTTCACCAGGAGGTCCTAGGGTGGGTTAAGGGTAAAGGGACCCCTGACCGTTAGGTTCAGTCAGGGATGACTCTGGGGTTGCGGCGCTCATCTCACTTTATTGGACGAGGGAGCTGGCATACAGCTTCCGGGTCATTTGGCCAGCATGACTAAGCCGCTTCTGGCAAACCAGAGCAGTGCACGGAAATGCCGTTTACCTTCCCGCCAGAGTGGTACCTATTTATCTACTTGCACTTTGACGTGCTTTCGAACTGCTAGGTTGGCAGGAGCAGGGACTGAGCAACGGGAGCTCACCCCATTGTGGGGATTCAAACCACCAACCTTCTGATCAGCAAGCCCTAGGCTCTGTGGTTTAGACCACAGCGCCACCCGTGTCCCTATAGGGTGGGTTACAACATATAAAAACAAATAAAATGCTTTTTCAAAAAAATCCAAACCAACCAAATCCCCCCCAATCAGTCATCTGTGCAACGCATTACAGGGAGGAAACCAAAATAAATTCTTTGGTTTTCAAAGGTCACAGTAAAGAGGTGAATAGTAGCACTTGTATATAGGATAATGGGTGGGGCGGCAAACCAAAGCATGAGTGTTTCATATGCCTTGCAATTTTATGCTTGTTTACGTGGAAGTATACCCCACTGTGCTCAGTAGAACTTACTCTCAGGTAAACCCTGCTGTTTGATTTCTGGTCACACCAAGCCAGAGGGCAGGGCTTAGGGCCAGAGGCGCCGGGCCCCACTCAAAAGAAGGAACAGAAGGGCCACAAAACACTGTTGGGCTGCTTTGCCACATTTCAAAGTAATAACACACATCACAATCTAAATATTGGTCCCCTTTAAGACCATTAAATCCAGAGTCTATATTTATCTAACTGAATCATAAGTCACACTGGTTGAGAACAGTTTTCTGCCTTTGGGGCCAGATTGTTTTTATATAGTTTAGCAGTTGTTCTGTGTTGCACTTGGTTCCTGTTTTGTTTTTGCTGTTTTTAAAAAATGATTAGACAGATTGAAGTCTCCACCTTGGGCATCTGGTTTTGAGTATCATGAAAGGGCAGCTGTCTGCTAATTCTTTATTTTTTTCCTAATGCATTGTATTTTTACTTCATGGGAGGTGGTGGAAAGATTACTTGTGGATTTTTCTGCCTCAGGTGCCAAAGTACCATGGCAGGTCTTGGCCACTCTGCATCTTGACTTGAACCAGGGCGGGGGACTCAATTTGCTGTTCTGCATCAGGCAGCAAAATGTCTTCAATTAGCTCCGAATGCTTTCAGAAAACTCCCTCAACATTTTCCCAACTGCTAATCTGAGACTTGAACAAAAGTACAGTACAATAAAATATAGAAACACTTTGGATTTTCTCCTAATCCATATATATTTGCTCAAGATAACATTTTTTTATGTTGAAAATTTTTAGTTTTTACATATATGTCCTTGACAAATAATGTGTTAGATGAAATGCCAGGACTTGATTTCTTTATTCATTTAGAGATTTATTTGCTGCATAAAAAGTCAACTGGGTGGTTGTTTTTTTAAAAAAAACTAAGACAAAATACAAATGGGAAACAAAGGCAGAAGATTAGAAACAGATAACAATAATATTTACAAGCTAGTGAGACAATTATATTTAAAACAAAAATATGTTAAAAATAGGAACCAGATATGATAAAAAGTAATCAGATACCATGAATACCATCAGTTCTGTTTTCACAGAGGAGTCCATTGAGAAAGGCAGGTTCTTTGTGTCAGCACCATGAAGAGGTCCTTGTAAGGCCTTGTAGTGAACTGAAGTCTTGCGCTTCTGCCTCCACCTCTCTTAGGCTTCAAGCCTATTGGAGAACTAGAGTCTCTTACTGGGTCAATACTGTGGCCTGATGGTGGATAGTTATTTAGCATTTCATGCTGCTGTCCCTGTGTATTGGTTTGTTGCAACAACAGAAATATAGTGTCCAGATCAAAGGAAGTAATAGTACCACTCTATTCTGCCTTGGTCAGACTACACCTGGAGTACTGTCTCAGTTCTGGGCACTACAATTTAAGAAGGATATTGCTAATATGGAACGGGGGCAGAGAAGGGCAACCAAGATAATCAAGGGTCTGGAAGCCAAGCCTTATGGGGAACCGCTGAGGGAGTTGGGTATGTTTAGCCTGGAAAAGAGGAGACTGAGAGGAGATATGATAGCCATCTTCAAATATCTCAAGGGCTGTCATGTGGAAGATGGAGCAAATTCGTTTTCTGCTGCTCCAGAGGGTAGGACCGAAACCAATGGATTCAAATTACAGAAAAAGAGGTTTCAGCTGAACATTAGGAAGAACTTTCTGACAGTAAGAGCTGTTCAAATATATATAGGGCTGCAAGTTACAAGAAAGGAGATTTCAGCTAAATACAGTGGTACCTCGGTTTTCGAACGTAATCCGTTCCAGAAGACCGAAAACTGAAAATTCAATAGCTGACAGCTAGGCCTCAGGAGCTTGCACTCAGAGGAAGCCATGTGGCATGTTTGACTTCCGAGGCGTGTTCGAAAACTGAAGCATTTACTTCTGGGTTTACGGCATTTGAAAACCAAAATGTTCATCAATGGAGACGTTTGAAAACTGAGGTACCACTGTATTAGGAAGAACTTTTTGACAGTAGAAGCTGTTCAACAGTGGAATGGACTCCCTCAGAAAGTGGTGGACTGTCCTTCTTTGTTGTTGTTTTTAGCAAAGGTAGGATGGTCATCTGTCATGGATGCTTTCATTGACCCTTGGGGTTACTTTCTACTCTATGATTCTGTGGGAAGCATTCAGTTCCTTGGCTCCAAGGGAAAACACCTGGGAGGGTCCTGACTCTGGTTGTACAGGCACTGATAGTGTAAGATCTTGCCTTCTAGACTCAGGATTGATGTTCACCAGTATCAGGGTCAGAGCCAAGAACCTAGCCATGGACATGGTAGTCTCATATTCAGTGTTGTGGTCACTGCTTGACTTGGGGTCATTACACCTTGTCCTGCCACCTAAAAGATAGCAATGAAGGCAGCAGCTGAACATGCCTAGGAATAGATTTCCACAATTTGGGTGCCACCAGTAAAAAAGGTGCTAACCACCTGTCCAATTTCAGAAAGAAACTGCTCTTGGAGAAGGTCTTAGTTGATATGCAGGTCTATGTGGGACTTGCTACACCAAAACAATGAACTGACATGGGAAATACAGTGTGGGTCAGTTCTACTATCCTGACAGTAGTCACCCTTGGTGCAGTGTGTCCTAAATACCAATATGCCAAGCAGTTCACAAAAGGGCTTGCTACAGAAATTAGCATGGCAGGGTGGGTGGGTGCATGTGCAATGGATTATAGACTGGAGATGTGCAATGCATTTCTAAGCACAGGGTCAACATCAGAGCAATTCAACATGCAGTTCTGCCCCAGTTGCCTCATGCAGCTTTCAAGCCAGGCTTTGCAGGTACTTTCCTTGATAGGATTTGGTTGTTTAGAGCTAAACACAGTTTACTTAGCTGCTGTTTTTTTCTGAGGCCAATGACTGAGAAATGAGCAATTTTTGAGATGGCTTCGAAAATGTTGCTTGCGCAAAAGCAATTCACCACTGTGCAAGGTAAGTAGGCAGATGACTGTACAATCAAAGCATCTAAGTATGAATAATTTAGCAATTCTTCTGCTGAACATTTGTTTAAACATCTGAACACATTTACAGGAGCACACCAATTTTTCTTGCCATTTCCCCCCCCCCCCCCCCATTTTGGCTGCTAATAGTGAGGAATTGTGATGTGTCTCGATTGGAACTACTGCTGTAGTGGAGATAAGCCGGCTATTTAGTCAAATGGACTGGCATTTGTGGAGGCATTGGCATTTATCTGTAGTCAATATGCGAGGTGTTCATATTGTTCTTGTGGCACTTCTGAGAATCAACTGGTAACTGGTAATTAGCTAGACACGTGAAGCTTTGTAGTGAAGACGGACTGTGAGCAGATGGCTCCAGTGGTAAAGGAAGTCCTGGGATGGATTGTTTCACATGGCTGTTTATAAAATGAAAAAGAGCGAGCGAGCGTAGAATAACCGATTAAGCACTGTAGGAAATATTGCAAGCAAATGGCCACGGTTGCAATACATTAATTTTAATTGCATCAATATTTTAAAACCATTTTTTTATTTAAAAAAAGAAAGTAGGAAACCGTACTTTTTGTTTTATGAAGATGCTCAGCTGGAGCACACAAGGGTGCTTATTTATTTGTACTTTTATAGGAACAAGCAGCAGTAATGAAAGCTGCATTAAACAGCAAATGAACAAGATAAGGAGATACAAAATGGAGCTTGGAAGGCAGGACTTGCGGTGTTGATGGCCGTGGTTTTTTCAGTTAATTACTTGCACTTCCCCGGACCACTGATCTCATATATATGCTTGGCCGTTAATTCCATAGGTGAATTATTCACTTCCTTTTCACAGTTCTGAACCCACTGTCCCACAATTTCCTTGGGTGACCCCAATTTCTAGTATTATGAAAATCTATTTTTATCCACTGTGTTCATGCTGTTCATTATCATGAAATCTTCTCTTAACATCTCCCTCTCAGTTTTCTCCCTCTCAGTTGCCTCACCACTCCTCCCTTAAACTAAAAAGGCCCAAATGCCTTAGTCCCACCCCCATATGGAAGACTTCCCAGTCCCTTGATCATTTCAGATGCCCTTTTCCCATGCAACAATATAGAGGCTGTCCAGGCCATTATTCCAAATACAGCTGTTCCATAGATGTCAATATAGCAGTGTTCTTCAACCTTGGGTCCACAGATGTTGCTGGACTACAACTCCCATCATCCCAGGCGATTGGCTGCCCTGTCTGAGGATGATGGGAGTTGCAGTCCCAACAGTACCTGGGGACCCAAGGATCTGCTATATAAAGGCATGGTGCAGGCGGTTTGATGTTCTGTTCTTTTATTAATAAGGAGCTTGCCTTTTTCACTGCTGCTACACACTGAGTATACATGCTGAGCTTCCCACCATGACCCCAGATCTCTGTCCCAGTTAGCGGTCACCAACTCAAACCCCATCAGCGTATACAGTTATCATTGCTTGCCTCCATGTGCATCACTTTAACTTACATTTAACATTGCCTGTCATTTTCCCTTCCTGTTTTCCTATGGCTGACCTTGTGGCCAACATAAAGCAGTCTCCAGAGCACTTTGAACTGTCTCCCAGCTGGAAGCATAGCTGGTGGTGAAGCCTCTTTGGAATCTTGTCCGTTGTGCTGACAGATTGTAGACCGTGTAGCAAGCACTCAGCCTTTCATAAGGTTCATGGCATCTTCACCCCAAGTATCTAATTTATGTAGAAATGTCAATAAATTATTTAGAACACTATTCCTGCTGGTGTCAGCAGTTCTGGAGCGACTTTGAGAATCATTGGAAATCTTGGCTGATATTCAGCACTTCTTAAGAGACACTTACTGTTAAAAGTGAAAGAGTGAAAGGAGATATCCCAGTATTGCTTTTTCCTGGCATTATACTGGCACCTCTGCAAGGTAATATCTGCACATGAAGATAATGTGCAAAAAGAATTGTTTGAGACCTAGGGTTTTGTTTTGCTTTTAAATCCCATGAAGCAGTAATTTAATGTTTATCAGACTATTGTATTGTAATATTTTGTTGGAAGCCACCCAATTATTATTATTATTATTATTATTATTATTATTATTCTGCTGTGAGGTCTAGCTATCACATGGGATCCACAAACTAAGAACACACCTATAGAAAAGTTACATTAGGATGTCATATTTGCAGAATAGATCCCACACTGCTTGTGACTTCTCCTCCAAAAATGCATGGAAAACAAATCCTAATGTAATCTTTTTAAGTCTCCTGCTCAGTAAAATAATTTCACCCATCCTCTCTTGCTGTTTCCTGGAATTTGCTTCCAGCTCAGTTATGAGTTGCTACATCTTCCTTCAAATAGCTCCTTAAACCGAACCTTCCAATCAAGTCTTTGGGTTAACCAGGTAATTTTTCATCCTCAACTGAACTGAGACTTTAAGTACATAGGACTGTAGAATTGGAAGAGACCACAAGGGTCATACATGCCGCTGTGTTTTCCCCACAGTGTCAAAATCTTGCTTGCCTTGTGTTTAGGAGGAGTTTATTTAGCTGAGGGGTGTGGCCCCCTGGGCTTCTTCGTCCAGCGCTTGGCGCTGAGTCCCTAGGGCACAGCCTTCAGCAGCCTGCTCCATACGCTCCTCAAGTGCTTTTGCCTGGCTGGTATATGTCCTTGGACTGTTATCAATGTATTTTGCTTACCTGGGTGGCGGATGAGGAGTTGTGAGTGTGCAAGTATAGGGGCCAACTTTGCAACTGGCAAAAGTGTCAAGTCCCTCCCGCTGAATGGGGCTCAAAAACCACTGCCCTTTAAGAAAATATAAAAGGAATAGTGCTGTTCTTCCTTAACTTGCTGTGTCACCTCAGGTTTTTAAATTGGTCTTCAGTGGCATATCCTCATTCAAATGATAAAGCAATTTGTGTGGTAAATAATACGGCAAAGGAATATGGCATGAGACATTGATTTTTTAAAAAATTGCCACTTTGCAGACAGAAAAGCTGCTGAAATGGTTATGTAAGTTTATTTTTACCCACGATCCATTTATATAAAACATTTATGATTAATTTTCGTAAAGCCTAATTGAATTTCATAAAAAGGGATTAAATCTTTTAAGCTCTGAAGTGTAACATGGTAATGATTAAGACAGGCTAGATTAACGTAATTTGCCCTAATTCTTGACTAAATGGCAGTGCAAAGCATTCTCTAATGGCATCATTTTGCATGCATCTGTCTTCTTTCTTACTTAGTTATTTTCCCCACCCCTGCTGTGGCAGTAGCAGATGAATGGAAGGCACATGGCTTGTAAAGCCTTCAGTCTCCTTTAGACAGAGCAATTGAAATGCCTTCTCTGTGCCCTTGCTTAACCCAGAAGCTCTCTGAAAGAAACCTATCAAGAAAACCAGTATGAGCAGGTCTCTTACCAGTGCCAAGTATTTGGGTGTTGTTGGGTAATTTTAAACTCTCAAATCCATCCATCCCAATGGAAATATGTATTATTGCACCTATTTCAAAATATGTTAAGCCAGCCCCTTCTTTGTTTGGGGAACTTGCTCCTTCATATTCAGCTGTGTATTGGGGGGCAGTCTGTGCCTCTACTCCAAAGTCTTACCTAAATAGCAGCACTTCTTGTCAGCCCCTTTGGCTTTTAAGGCTCTGAATAGCTCTGGAGAAACCTTCTGTGATTCCTACCTGCTTGTCTACATAGCACCAGAGATTTAGGTATGCTCACTTTAGTGTCTTGAAATGTGACAAACACACATGCCTTGTTAATAGACCTTCCGAGTGTCCCTATTTTCCAGGGCCAGTCCTGGATTTACAAAAGCCATCCCGGTTTCTGATTTGATCATGGAATGTCCTGCTTTTCCTAAGGACATCCCTATTTTCATCTGAGAAGTGTTGGAGGGATGGAATTATATCACCCCCGAGCCATGGACATAAGTAACTAAAAACCTTTAGAAGACATATGAAGGCAGCCCTGTATAGGGAAGTCTTTTTTAAGTTTAATTTTTTAAAATGTTTTTATTTATGTTGCAAGCCACCGCCCCGTCAGATGGGTAGGTTGTTGTTGTTGTGGTGGTGGTGGTGGTGGTGGTGGTGGTGGTGATGTCCCTATTTTCATTGGAGAAATGTTGGAGGATATGCGCTAATACACAGTATTAGCAGACTTGTTTCTCATAGAGGAGATAGAGGTGTCTTCACCCAACGCTCATGGTCTTTCGAGTTTTCCCCGCAACACATGCACACTCCCAAACTACTGTTCATTAAACTGTCACTTGTGCTTACACAATCTGTGTTAAGTTATGGGTGAATATATCAGATGACACAGCGATTCTTCATTACTCTGCACCCAGTAGTATTATCAGATTGAAGCTTGCTTTTTTGTGGGCTGTGTGTGTGCATCGAACAGCAGCAGGTTTTGTAAAAACAAAGAAACAAACATACAAACTGCAGGATCGATGTGGATTGTGGCTAATGTCATGTCAATATGGCTTCAAAAATGAACAGTGGTAACACCCTGGGTGTGTAGTAAGTGGTAATGTGAACGTACCCTCAGGCTGGCAGATAAAATGATAAATATACTCTCCAGGTCTCATTTCCTTTGCTTCTCTGCTGAACTGCTGTACATGGGTGAAAATGCAAAAGCTTCAAGTGAATAGCTGCATACCCCCCTGTGAATTCGCCTTGCCAGCTCTGCCTCCTAATGGGCACTGCTCAAGCATGGAATATCTCATAAGTAGCATTTTTTGGAACTTCAGGCTGCAGTTAAGGGGACTAAGGCATAAGCTCAAATGTGTGTGATTGACTGACCTGCTGTTGTAGGAGCACATTATAGTATACTGTATACATTTATTAGCCACCCCAATGCGAGATGCCAAGGCATAAGATTCCAAGAGGTCTCGACTTTCAGCTAAGATCCGTGTTCCTTTGGGGCACAAGTAGAGTCTTCAGTGTCTCTGAAACAGGATTTATTCACTCATATTTACACCAGAAGCTTTCAATGGAGAGATAGAGTTCACGGCATTCACACCTCAGGAGGAGCCAGTCCTTCACAGCAGCCAAGCATTGGATTCCCAGGCAAATCCATGCCTCTCTCCTAGCCTGCCTTCAGCCACCCTGCTAAGCTCATCAAGTTATCCCCCTTCTCTAAATTTCAAAAGGACACATTTTTCCTGTGTGACATCACACTTCTCCCATCACCTTGGCAACCTCCTCCGCTCATAGGCAGAGCCTCTTGCCTGGTTGATGGTTTCCATTGATGGGTTAATGACTTGCTTTCAGCCATAGCTGTCAAGTGTCCCTTATTTGAAGGGACAGTCCCTTATTCCAGCGCCATGTCCCGCTGCTGTCCCTTATTGATAGATGTCCCTTAAATGTCCCTTAAATGATGTCCCTTAAATTTCAAAGGAAGCAGCTCCTCTCCCTCCCTCCCTGCCGGCCAGGGAGGAGGGAGGCTCCAACTGTGTTGCTTGGCTGTGTTGCTCACCCAAAGTCTAAGAACGACTGGGGGGTGGAGCTTGCATGCCTTGTGTGTGGCTAGTTAATGCAAGCTGAGGGGTTTTTTGAATGCTGGACGCCATTTTGTTGCATGTGCTGCTGCAAACTTTGCAGTGCAAAGCCAGGCCGGGGAGCCATCTTAAGTTGAGGCTGCATAGGCCTTGTGGTGCATGTGATTCAGATTCTATTCAGTTGAACCTCTGGTTACAAAGTTTGTTGGACAGTGTTCTCGAAGCTACCAGCATGAGTTTGACCAGACTGCAGGAGGACAGGAAGACTGGAGTGCCTGGAACAGGTGAGGCTGCAGGTCCCTTATTTTGGCTGCAGGTCCCTTATTTTGAAGGCTGCTGGTCCCTTATTTTCAAATCTGTAAGCTGACAGCTATGCTTTCAGCACCTTTTCTCATTCCAAATAACTTCTATCCCCGGTGAAGTCCTGGCCTGGAAAAGAAGCTTAGCCTGTATTTCTAACTGGCTTGGTATCTTCTGTTCAATAATCCAAATACTATCTAAATTCTACCATTAATTAATTTCTAACATTCACTAACTCTAGCAGTTAACCCTTGCACCTCCAAACTCTGTTACCCCACATCTCCAAATTCTGTTACCCCACATCTATAGCAATACTAATAGCAAACTCAATCTCTTGGTGAACCCTTTTGTTGCCAACATAGCACCACCTCTGGGTAAGACATCTTTGGATGGTTGAGGAGGGTGACAGCGGAATAGGTTTTAGTCCTGGTGGCTATGAGTGACAAGCACTCAATTAGGTCAAAGTTTCCCAGACCTTGTGAGTTCATTGACCCCTTGATGAGCATACAGAGCTGTCATCCTCCCCAACCCAAAACCTTAGAGATGCACATGAAACAAAGTCAAGAAATGTCAATATTGAATCAACATTTAGTAATCCCCATTACTTGGAATCATAAAATGTAGAAATTATCATTATTTCTTATATTGTATTAGCCACCCCTCAACAGAAGTTCCCAAGGCAAATTACAGTAATATAAAACACAGCATTAGAAACTGTTATAAACACATTACAGTCGCAACTTGGATATGTATCTCATGTGTCAAATGCTAGGATAAAGTGGTACCTCTTCGGCTTGCAGACACTCATAGAATCATAGAATAGAATCATAGAGTTGGAAGAGACCACAAGGGCCATCGAGTCCAACCCCCTGCCAAGCAGGAAACACCATCAGAGCACTCCTGACATATGGTTGTCAAGCCTCTGCTTAAAGACCTCCAAAGAAGGAGACTCCACCACACTCCTTGGCAGCAAATTCCACTGTCGAACAGCTCTTACTGTCAGGAAGTTCTTCCTAATGTGTAGGTGGAATCTTCTTTCTTGTAGTTTGGATCCATTGCTCCGTGTCCGCTTCTCTGGAGCAGCAGAAAACAACCTTTCTCCCTCCTCTATGTGACATCCTTTTATATATTTGAACATGGCTATCATATCACCCCTTAACCTCCTCTTCTCCTCATTGGCAAGGGAAGTGCACTCTATATATGCCTATGCTCATAGTTCCTAAATAATTAAATTTTTCACACTATACCTTGTAAACTTCTTTTCCACCCCTAGAAGCCTTTTGACTCCTCTTTTGACTCATAGGTCTTTATTCACCCACTTCACAGTTCCATCAATCCCAGCAGGGTCAGGGTCAACTGACACTGGGAAACTCTGAATTAGATGGATTTCATGGAGGGAGGGAGGCACTCTTAGCACCCATTTAAAGTAGGAGATGGGGTCAGCCAGCAATAATTGGAAAGGAGATTGGACTGCCTTGGAATGTCATAGACGCTTTCTGACGGTATACGCGAAAATGCCAGGAATTTTGTGCACTGGTTTTCTTGGAGAGATGGGGTGGTGGATAGATATATTGGCTCAGGGGCTATAGTTCTAAAGACACATAGACTGGAATGGAAGATCTGTTTCCTGTATATAAAATGAACTACTGAGCTGCTGTTATATGATTCTCAGACTAGCCTTGAAAAGGGTGGAAGTAATAATTTTAAAGCACCAGAAAAACCCATTAAGAAAGAGGAAATGGAGTTTCATCAATTGATATAAAAAGAATATTATTTTTTCCCCAGGAATGATAATGTCTTTTATGAAGTGTTGCACCTGTGTGGGGTTTTTTTTTGGGGGGGGGGGTGCTTTAAAGCATTGTTATGTTGTACATTCTTGATGGTGTAATTTCTTTACCACAAATTAGTATGGTGGCTCATATAATCAATCATATACCACAAGGGTATGCAGTTAATATCAAGGTTGATTATCTGCTGATTGATAAGACATTACAGCATGGGCTGCAATACCAAAGTTTAATTCCTCCTCCCCTTGTAATAAGATGAATGATTTGATGTAGACGTTTAACTATTTATAGCTCCTCATTAGAGCCAAGGAGACGCAAAGCAGGCAAAGATATTAAAATCTCATTCGTTTGCACTCTTCTGCCAAGTCCACACAGGAAACAGTACACAGGATCCTGATTATGGCTTGTATCCAGTGCTGGTCCTACTCAGAGTAGGACCAGAAATTCAAAGACATAACTAACTCAGACCTATTAATTGTAGTGGGTATACTCTGAGTAGAACTTTGTTGAATGCAGCCTTATATCTATATCATTTAATGTCCTCTGGATGTGGGAACATAGTCTCTGGTTCCGATTGAGCCCCTGCTCCCATGGCTAATCTGAATTTTCTTTGATGGCCTTTTCTCTTGCTTACCTGGACATGGTGGCATAACTACAGAGGAGGGTTGGAGCCCAGGTCAGGAACTGTACCACAGATCAATTGTGGCTTCCTCACATATATTTAAAGGTCTGTAAGGGATGGGGCTGCTTCCAGGCTGGGAAATGAATGTTGCATCAGTCAAAATGCAGGGAAGAGGCACTGCCACTTCCCAAAACACCTTGTGGTAATTGGCAAAGACTGGGGAGGCATGTTAACTGCAACTCTCTCTCTATATATGAATCATGCATTTGCTTTAATCCCATTTCCAACATCTCACCTCCCCATAACTCAAGGGCCTTTCTGGAACTAAGCACCAGAACCTGGACAAAGCTAGAGTAAGTGCTGGAACATCTGTGGGTCAGAACTCCTTACAGAAGCCATTTGATTTTCCATTCCACGGCCTGGATCCCTGCATCACCAGTGCCCTGAAGCCAGCTTCTCCCTGCAACAAATGTTTTTCATAACTGATAGCAAAGGTATTAAGCTGAAAGCAAGCATGATATTCATTCATGCAGCACAAAAGAAGATAATGAACTATAAAAGGGTTGGATCCACCTCTGTAAGGCAATAGAGAAGAAACAGTAATGCCTGGTAGTATTCTTCAAGTGGAGTTCGGATCTTCCATCCCCTCTTGGCAAAGCTAGTGAAAAAGCTCTGATCATCTGCAGTAGTGACAGATGATTAAGAGGAACTGCCATCTCACATTATTCAAAACCATGCCTTTAGTTTCCTCATCCAGCCATCACTTTAGATGAACTGTAACTGAGTATGGATGCAGAAAGCAGACATGTTAAGGACTGCTTTCTATCTTTCCTTTGTATTCCAAAGGGTGCCTCTCGGGTCAAATAGCTTTGGAGCATGTAACCGAATATTACACAGTTGTTCTTGTTTATTGCAAGGGCACCCTTTGCATTTAATTTGATATCAGCTTGACTTCTTGTACCCTTTTAACAGTTGGTGACAACAAAAGTGAATTGCATCCGAGCGTTTCTCTGCTTTTGATATCCCTTGATTGCTTTGCACGGAGTAGGCATACAATGTCAGGCACTCTGTTCTCACGCATAGTCACCTCCATGGAGTGAGGAGAGGGGCTACACAGGCTGGCCTTGCCCCTCTTGTTGTACAGGCTGCTAGCCCCAGCCTACAAAAACTACACACTCAGTGTGACATCTGACCTTTAAAGCCCTAACGGCTTTGGCCCTGTATCCTTGAAGGAGTGTCTCCATCCCCATCATTCAGCCCGGACACTGAGGTCCAGCTCCAAGGGCCTTCTGGCGAGAAGTGGGATTATAGGAAGCCAGGCAGAAGGCCTCCTCAGCAATTGTGCCCACCCTGTGGAACCCCCTCCCATCAGATGACAAGGAAAATATCTGGGCCCTGAGCAAGAGAACATAGTCATCTGTCTAGCACCAACCTGATCTTTGGACGTATGCATGATCTTCATCCAAACTGGAAGGAGGAAGCCTCTAAGTATTTGCTGATGAAAGCCTAGTTCCTACTGAGATGGAAAACCTGAGAGAGCTGTACATCTCAGTCAGAATGCCAGAGTTCATAGGATTGCATGTCATTTCTACAAAAGAAATCCATGCACATAGAAAATTAGCATGTCAGGGAGGCTCAGCTAGAATAAAACCCCTCTTCTTGATGCAATAATTTCCCAACATTCCTGGAAAAGTAGGTCTCCTGAAAGCTTATGCCCTTCACATTATAGTATGCACCTGATGGTTTGAAAGGGGATTTGTTTATTTTTGCTTTTACCTTTTAAACTTAAAGGTTCATTATCCGTGCTGCCTGATTTCAGGATATACCGATGACACTCTGTCCACCTTAAGTATCTCATTAAGTAGGCTACTGCCTAAAAAAAGAGAGAGCATGTTGCAGCACTTTTTATTATCCATGAGATAATTGTATTTGTTACTTGATAAGCTGAACATGTAAAACTGCTGCAGGCAATTACTCAGCATGGCCCTTTACAAAGCAGCGCTTCTGATCACCACCACCAAGAATTACCTGGAAAATATAACCAAGCTAAGTGAAGTGAAGTGAGAAGCCTGCCAGAATTTAGATACTAGCTATAAAGTAATGGGTATCACACATTTATGAAACACACACACACACATGGAAATTCCAACAAAATACAATAGAGTTTCTGACACCTCAAAATCAAGCAATTTTTAATGTTTGTGCTTGTTGCAGAAATTCATATGTTGGTAAAGAAAGAAGGAGATTGGTTCTTTACTCATTAATAATCAAGATCAGAGAATTATTAGATGCTTTTGTTCTTTGGATGGCTTGTATCATGATCCTAAGCCTAACATTGCCTCTATTAATTCATAAATGGGATGTGCTTGCTATCACTTCTGGTCTCATACTAAGGATCACTCCGCAAGCCTCTCTCTCTTTAATGTATTGACTCTGGCATGCTCATTGGATGCTCATTCCTGTCTCCTGTACAGTGGTACCTTGGGTTACATGTGCTTCAGGTTACATACGCTTCAGGTTACATACGCTTCAGGTTACATATGCTTCAGGTTACAGACTCCGCTAACCCAGAAATATTTCCTCGGATTAAGAACTTTGCTTCAGGATGAGAACAGAAATTGTGCTCCGGCGGCACAGCAGCAGCAAGAGGCCCCATTAGCTAAAGTGGTCTTCAGGTTAAGAACAGTTTCAGGTTAAGAACAGACCTCCGGAACGAATTAAGTAATTAACCCGAGGTACCACTGTATATTGTTACCATTTGTGGTGCAATAGCCTGTACTGTAAGCCAAGGGGTGGTAGTGATTCTTTTAGTTAAAGGTATGCTGGGGAAAGTAGATTAATTGTACTTCAGTTGCATACCTGAGTAGAATGACTGGCTGTGCACTGTACTGTGCCTTTGGTATCCAGAGTTTGTCCTACCCAGAGTAGACCCACTGAAACTAGTTGAGTTTAGTAACTGAAGTCAATTGATTCCAGTCTGCTCTGTGTATAAGTCAGCTAGAAATCACCCTTGGTATGTGTTTGCATCAACACATGTGTACAATAGAGAAAAAATGCATCCACCCTCCCGCTTCCCCAAGGAAAAGACTGAACCCCGAAGAATGACAACAACCCCAAAAGCAAAAATAGGGACCAACTTATTCAGGAGTAAGTCCTGGTTATTATTTTTTTCATTTCTATACCACCAGCTCATATAAAAATATATCCATGCAGTGTACAAAAATTCAATTAAAACCAAATCAAAGCAAAATGCATCAAAAGAAACAGGTGTACAAAACGGGCCACCTGACAAGAAGGTTATAAGAACACCGAATCATTTGCATAAGAAAGCTCGCTAAAATAATCAAGTCTTAAATTAGCACCTAAAACTCATTATGGATGATGCCAGCTTGGTGAGTCCAATGCAGCCCACACGGCCCTAGTGCTGGTACTCTGAATTTGCTTGCCACTAAGTTTTCTGCTGCTGCTGGTGATGCCTGAATTGGTCTTTCCTCTGGAGGAGCTTAATAATGGAAGGAAGGAAGCTGAAATTGCCCTGGAATCTCTAGCTTGAAAGAAGTGCTATAACTCCCTGCTTCCCAAGCAAGCATTGTACAAAACCACCTTGTCTGTAAGTGTGTCAGGTCCCGTTACTATATGGATCTGGGCAACAGATAAAGACAAAACCATTGTCTAAAAGAAAAGGCCTTTGGCTAATTATTATCTTTTGCCTAGTGTTTGGCCATTCTGGAATTACTACTGTGCTATATATACACACACACACACACACACACACACACACACACACAAATGTTTTTAAGACGGGAAACCATTTGGAAATTCATTTATATTTTGAAATATTATTTTTGCACATTGGCATGTTATCCTCCTTGGGGTTCTCTGAAAGTACCGTGCTTCTTGAGGTTACCAGAAAGAAAGACTCTTGAGTTCCTTGAGTTCAGTGCGGGATTTGAATTTTCCTGTCTGTATGCCTAGCATTTAGCCCATACAGCATGTAATGTACCACCTGTGACAAAATAAAAGGAGTAGGATTTCTGAATGCTTATTGTGCAGGCTTCTAAGAGTGCTAACCTGAAGGACACTGCTTGAGAGTAATCTGGAGCTGTAACTGAGTGATTTTCCATCAAGTATATTCCACAAAAACATTTTAATATCAAAAATATCCCATGTCGTATCAGTTATTTTATAAGGCAAGGGCAGCAAATGGGAGTTTCTTCAGCAGCTTGAGGATGGCCCCAGTGTAGCTCTTCCCCTTGCAAGATATCTTTTAAAGTAGGGTAAGTGATCTTGTGTTGGAACAGGCAATAACAAAATGAGAATTAAATTAGTCTGCTAAGGATGCTGAGTTTTGTGGGAAAGGACAGTGAGTTCAATTCACTTCAGTTCTGGAACTGAAAGCAATTTCCTAGGCTCAGAATGTGCTGAGAGAAACCCTGTTCTTTAATTTTAACTTTATGTCTTTTGCAACCGTCTCTGGTTAGTGGAACGTGCAATACTAGGAAAAAATAAAAAAGGGAATAAAACCAGACCCATCAAGTCTGAAATCTGCCCATCCATTTAATATGCACTCCCAGGTTCATACAGGTTGATAGCTAAGCATCAAATTATGAATAAACTTTAAATGATTAATATTATAATCCAGAATATCAGTAACCATAAATAAACAGTGAAGAAGGCGGAAATGAAAGGAAAACAGAGGAGAGGACGTGAGGAGTCTGGAAAGGCCAGCCTTCAAAAAGAGCAGGAACAATGCAGCTGATATGAGAATGCTGTCACTGTTGCCAATGTCTGAATGACAACCTTATATGACAGCAGCATGCTTACAACATGAATCCCCCTTTTAATGTTTGGATCCTTTTAAGGTCTTACACTTACAGCATGGCCATTTATATCAGTGGCTCCTGGAGGTTTTAAGAGCAGGTCTCTGGTGAGAAAGAAAGCTTTACTTCCATAGGTAACAGCTGGTTCCCCGCCCCGCCCCGCCCCACAAAATCCCTTGATATAACACAGGCATCCCCAAACTCGTCCCTCCAGATGTTGTGGGATTACAGCTCCCATCATCCCTAGCTAACAGCACCAGTGGTCAGGGATGATGGGAATAGTAGTCCCAAAACATCTGGAGGGCCGAGTTTTGGGATGCCTGATATAATGCATGATTCTCGCCTGGTAAAAGAAGTGCTGATTAGGCACAGGTTATGTTTCCTTTAGGGACGTGGGTGGTTCGGTATTCTAAACCACAGAACCTAGGGCTTGCCAATCAGAAGGTCGGCGGTTCAAATCCCCGTGACGGGGTGAGCTCCCGTTGCTCGGTCCCTGCTCCTGCCAACCTAGCAGTTCGAAAGCATGTCAAAGTGCAAGTAGATAAATAGGTACCACTCCAGCGGGAAGGTAAACGGCGTTTCCGTGTGCTGCTCTGGTTCGCCAGAAGCAGCTTTGTCATGCTGGCCACATGACCCGGAAGCTGTACGCCGGCTCCCTCGGCCAATAAAGCGAGATGAGCGCCACAACCCCAGAGTCGGTCACAACCGGACCTAATGGTCAGGGGTCCCTTTACCTTTACCTATGTTTCCTTTAACAAAGGCAGAGGACGACTTGGATTTGAGCCTTTGTATTTGAGCACAGCATTTGGTACATCTTTCTGCTGTCATTCGCCCATGCAGTGCAGTCAATAATGTGGAATCTTTCTAAGACCTTGGAAGGTTGATTATTTCCCACTTTGTATCTTCAGTTGTGAAATGGTCTTTGCTTTGCAACTGACTGAATGTGTTCAGCTCATGAAACTTGCATCTGGACCCACAGCATCAGAGGGATTATGCTATGAGAAATGCTGAACGGTGTTTATTTCCCACAAGAGAACATTGCTGCCGCCACTGTTGTTTGAAAACTGATGGGAAAGGAGATTGGAAACGGGGATGTGGTCAGTCTCAATTCCTATCAGCTTCTCCCTCCACTTCCTCCCTAGAGAAAGTAATAGAAAACTCACAGACCTCGTTCAAAACAAAACAAAACAATTTTTATAGGTGTGCTTTTAAAAGGGTATCTGAACTTGACCTGAGCGGTGAATTCTTAAAAAACATTTTTCCCGAGTAAATTTCTGAGAGTCTTTTTTTCTTCACGCCCTCCCCCAAAGGACATTCTCTGCCATTCTTTGCCATAATCCGCACACAGACACACAACCACCCCATACGCATACACGCTGCTCTGGAATTTTGTTAGGTCCAGGAGATTCGGGAGGATACAAATTGTGTGCCAGGCTGCCCATTTAACTGCTGTCACTGCCATTTTTAAAGCAGCTGGAGCAATGAATATATATATGTAAACACAGAAAAGGGAAGAAGCTGTGCTACTGCCCCTGCTCACAATGAGCACCATTCCTGAGCAAGTGTTGGCGAATTTCTCCTGTACCTGGAGGAATTCAGAGAAACAGTTCTCCTAAATTTCTCTGCTCACAAATTGTGTAGAAAAAAAATTATGAGAGGCTATTGGTACACAGCTTCCATTTAAAAGTTGTGAGAGAGATATGCTGCTTGACCATAAATTGTTTTAAAACCTGCAAATGAATCTAATGGCAATGGTCAGAACTGCCCCTACCATTAGACTGCTTCAGTTGGCAGCTTTTCATTGCCATCAAATTTCCAGCTATTTATTACAGGGTGTGTGAGAGGTTGGGGTCTTTTTGGTTTTGTTTTTTGGTGGGATAGGAGAGGTTACCACTAGGAGAAGAGCTGTTTGCATTTTTAAATCTTTTTATTTCTTATCCCAAAATGCCTTGGATCAGCTGAAATTAAAGAAATAATGTGTGTGTGTGTGTGTGTGTGTGTGTGTGTGTGTGTATTCGTATTCATTCATTTTCTCTTGTGATCTCTGGATGGTAACTTGGGACCACCCTTATGTCTTAATGGCAGCTTGGAGGAAAGGGTTCAAGTCTGTGAACGGTGGCCCACTGTTTCAGATGGTCAGGCCTCTACCGATGAATGCCCCCTCAAGAGTCTCTTCTGCGGTCAAAATTGCAACATGAGAAGAAACCTGTCTGCTGGTGCATTAAAAACATGGGCATCCTGATCAGCTTCCAGATGCTGAATCAACTAGACAGTGCTTTGGGGTTACGACAGAAGAGTATCCAGTGATTGCCTTCTCTAACCATCTCCCACTAGCATTTTACTTTTATTTTAGAGAAAAGGGGAAATAATGCCTCTTCAATATTTCCAGAGAGGTGTTGGTGCCCAGAATATGAGCACCAACTATTTCTTCATCGCACTGCAAAATGAAACAGCTTCTGGTTCGTTTTACGGTCTGTTTTCTCTTACAATTTGCCTCAATTCTGCCTAGATTTTATTCTGTATAGTTGGAGGGTGGAGATTTTATTCTGTATAGTTGGAGGGCCACCTAATCCAACCTCCTCCTCAGTGCAGATAGTCAAGAGCTAAACTGCTACAGCATCCTCAACAGATTTTGTGCAGCCTCTGCTTGAAGGGGCTTCATTGGTGGTGGTACAGAAAGACTGCAGTGAAACGCCTCTCCTCTTCTTCAAGAGTTCCAGAAACAGGAAGAAGTGCTAAGGCATTACCTGTGCTTGAGAAACATCTTAGCAGAGTGGAGCACTTCTTTCTGTTTATTGAGTTTTTCAGTGTGCTCCAGAATTTCCCAAGTGCTGACAGTGATCAGAGTGCTTGGTAAAGGAGATGAGAGACTTCCCTTAGCCTTTCTCAATGATGCAATTCTGGGCTGGGTGGAGAACTTTAAACATCTCTGTCCAGGCCAGTGCCATGATGGGGAGAAAAAATATTCACCCTCTTCCTCTGCTGAGCTGCATGGATCAGCCAGCAAGCTGAAAAATCTGTGCCTGTCTGTGGGTGTGATGTAGGGTTGCCAGACTTCCAGGTGGAGGACTTGAATCTCCAGGTGGACAAGAGTGCCATTATTATTATTATTATTATTATTATTATTATTATTATTATTAGCTGTTGTTGCTGCTGCTGCTGCTGCTGCTTGCAAGCTTCATCCAGGCAGTGCAAATTATAGCATAGGCTCTCTGGGAGAGGGTGGGTCAGATCTTCTCCATTCCCTTCTCCCAATTAACCTCCATCTCCAAGATCCACCCTGTGACATCACCAGGTACTGCCCCTGGGATATTCTGCGATGATCCTAACCAGGCAACCCTACTGTGCTGTGTGTGAGAGTATTCTCTGGTGTGTATACGTATTGTTGTGCATGTACATGTGAGAATGGGGGGGGGGGCTGGTCCCACTTTTGGGGCCCACCCACTGCCAGCATGTAGTCCTCAGAGAGGTTGTAACAGGGCCACATAGCCCTTGAAATGTGTGTGGGGAGTTAGCCAGCCCTGAGCTAGAGTGTTGGACTAGAGAAGCAGCCATCCTTGACAAGTCAAGAATTGCATTCTTGGCGAGTCAACACACTGCATTTACTTTATCTACTCCAGGGGGTGGGGAGAACTAGCAAATTCTCAAAGATAGCAATGTCAGACAGCTGGTCTGTCAGGAAAAAATGGTGCTGATTTTGCTACCCTTGGATCAGGTAAGCCGATAGCAGTTCCAAGTGAAAGATTTTGATCAGTAGCCTTTCTTCACCGTCTGACTCATGCACATTGCATCTAATTATTCTGCCCTGGGAAAAGGAAGATAGTGGTCCAGCAGATAGGATGATACCAACTGGATGTGATTCAAGAGGCAGGCTGTCCTAAAATGTTACCCATCTGCCTTCACTCTGATTGGACCAAAGAAGGAAAGAAGCGAAAGCTTTGGACAGGTGTCCATTATTGTATTATTTTTAGTAGATTTATATTTCACAATTCTATTATAGCCAGGCATTTGTTATCTGTTCCTGGCAGCCCCCAGATCATTGGATGGAAGAATGTTTTCAACAGTAACTGCTTTTAGATGGTTTTAATTGCAATTGTTTTTGGAATGTTTTAACTGTTTCGGAACGTTTTTGCTTTGTTTTTGTTTTCAAATTGTGTATCTTTTTGCCAATTCAGGAGCTTCGGGAAGCAAAGGTGTGATATAAATTTAATGGATAATAATAATAAACTCTGAGTGACGCCCACTTGGTGCTAAGGTTCTGGGCGTGCTAGGGAGTCTCTCTCCCTGCCCTCACCCACTAGCCATGGGGCAGCTCCAAGCGTCTGACTATAAGTGATTTTTATGTACGCACATAAGTCTTGCAACTGAACCCTCATGTAATATGTGAAATTACTGCCTGTGTTTGCTCAGGCTAAGCTAATGACTGACATTCTGGCATTTTGAAATGAGACAGCCATTGGCGTTCCCAATTTTATGCCACTATCCATGTTGTGTCCAGGCTACTTGTACTACTGAAGGTGGTCTCATATACTGCAGTAATCTAGTCTGACTTCGATGAAGGCATGAATAACATTTGGCAGATTATCTCTGTGTAGCTAAAATATAATCTGGTTTCAGAGGAGATGTGTGGAATTCATTAAATTAAATAAATAAATCACAGCCCTAGGATATTGCTTCTGGCCTGATCTGAATCTGAAATGTGTTGTTTGCTTCTTCTCTTGTGTGATCTGCCAAACCTAAATCTCCAGTCCACAAAATACTTCAACTGAAGTCCTTAGATTTAAGATTGTTTAATCCATTAGGAATCGCTGGGATTAAGTCAATCCAGCCTAATACTTCCACTTAATTGGGCTGCTACAGAGATTGGAAGTAATAGCCGAGTTTTGTTCTCTGGTGCAGATTGGGTGCAGCAAGAGAGGGGCAGAAAATTAATGTGGTGTTCTGACCTTGAAAAGTCTACTGGCCCCAAGGGTGAAAAACCAAATGCCGTAAAAGGGAAAAGGCTTGTGCTGCTTTCCTTGACCCCTCACCTGTGAGAAATCCATGGATTCTTGCAATGTATTTTGGCTTTTTGCTGTTATTTTTGAAACAATATACAGTGGTACCTCAGGTTAAGTACTTAATTCATTCTGGAGGTCCGTTCTTAACCTGAAACTGTTATTTAGCTAATGGGGCCTGCCAGAGCACGATTTCTGTTCTCATCCTGAAGCAAAGTTCTTAACCCGAGGTAATATTTCTGGGTTAGCGGAGTCTGTAACCTGAAGCGTCTGTAACCCGAGGTACCACTGTATTGTGTAGTGCTCAATACAGTGGTACACAGAAATGGCAGTGGGGTCGCTGGGTCCTGGTCCTTGCTCCAGCATGACGCAACAAGTCTGATTTCACACCTTGAGCTCACTAGGTGGTTCTGAGAAAGCCATTCCTTCTCAGCTTAATATGAGGTGAGGTTGCCTGGCAAAATGGGGAGTGGAGCATCTCTCTCTCTTTGGCAGTGTCTTTTGCCATTTCAGAATAATAATATTCCATGACTCAACGCAGTCTTCCCAAATAACTGTGAGTCGTGTATTGCTTGTGATGTAATGGGGGGGAGCAGAGGACTGTGCCATAAAGCCGCAGAATATAGGTCAGTGTGCAGTTAAGGCATCTTTTCTGTGGCTCAGTTACCATCTTTCATGGCTGTTTAAGCACTTTCTGCAAACAGTTGCACTCAAGCTGGAAGGCTTTAAATTCCCCATTAGGATCTGTAGTAGGTTTCGCTGTCCGTAGTGTAACATTATAGAAAGTTTGTCAAGGATTTTCTAGGGAACACCCCACATTGCTGTGCCGAAATCCTTCTTCTACATAGAATCATAGGATTGTGGAGTTGGAAGGGGCGCTGGGGGTCATCTAGTCCAAACCCCTGCAATGCAGGAATCTGCAGTTGCCCCATACAATTATCCAGTAGCAGTAGACAGATCTTACTCATCCATGGATTTCTCTGTCCTTTTCTGAAGCTACTTGTGCTGTCACAACATTCTGCAGCAATATATTAGCGATTTTCTTTTGGCTTAAACCTGTCAAACTTGTCACTGGAAGTCTCTGAGTGTTTACATTTTGAAAGATTGTTCATCAAGCCATCATTTTCTAAACTAAAACTCCCTTGCTCTTTATGAGTCCTTTCTTAAACAGTATGATTCATTTTCTGATTCAGCAAATGCTTGTGCCCTGACCCTCGGTGACAATCAAGTGACTTGCGTTTTGATAAGTTTAGTTTGCAGGTACCTCCTTGCAGGTTTTCTGGATGAAGGCTGACAAGAAAAATAATTCTACAGTATACAGAAATGCATATTATGGGGCAAAATGTGCATAAAATTGCTCAAAGGGGTGACAAAATATAACATACAAAATGCATTGTCTTTAAAGAAAATTGCTTTCAAAAATGTATGTAGTAGGCTAAATTGCACAGAAACATGCTGGTGAATTTTCATGAAGATTTCACACACACACACACACACACACACACACACACACACTGAGTTTGAAACGAGGCAAGCTCACAAGTGCAAAAAATGGAGGGAAACCATTATTGACAGATTTTTCTATCCCTGGTCAGGCACTTAGTTCAGTTTAGGGATGAGGAACCAGTGGCTGTCCAGTAACTGAGCATTCATAATTACCATCAGCCCCAGCTCCCCGCCTGCTCCCTCTTCTCCCTCTCTCCTCCCACCACCAGTCCCCTGGCTCTGAGCCTTCATCTCTTGGGGATTCCCTAGCTGGTGCCCCCCTCCCATCTGCATCCAAGCCAGTCCATGACACAGAAGAAGGCATGAGAGCTTCAATCTAGCTCTAGTGTAGCAAAGCAGCTAATGCTTTGGATAAGGAAGAGCTTCTCTATCCATATCAAAAACATTTCCAGCTCATTTAATGAGAACCGGGTGGGCATGCTGTTGCAGATCTGCATGGTGACTGGAGATAGATAAAGATTAACTCTAGGAGGGTTTGTTTCTTAGCATGGAAAATGTGTCACTGCACATGCTCTAATATTTTGCCTCACTGTCTTCTTGGATCAAACTGATTTTGGAGCACTAGGTGGACCTACAGAAACTATGAACAAATGTTTTATTACATTACATTACATTACATTTCTATTCCACTTTTCCTCAAAGGAACTCAAAGTGGTATACATGGTTCTCCCTTTCTCTTTCTCTTTCTCTTTCTCTTTCTCTTTCTCTTTCTCTTTCTCTCTTTTTCCATTTTGTCCTCACAAAAATCCTGTGGGTAGGTTAGCCTGAGAAACAGTGACTGGGTCAATGGCACCAAGCAAGCTTCATGACTGAATTTGGATTTGAACCCTGGTACCCTAGGATGTGGGTGGCGCTGTGGTCTAAACCACTGAGCCTCTTGGGCTTGCCAGTCAGAAGGTCGGTGGTTCAAATCCCAGTGAAGGGGTGAGCTCCCGTTACTCGGTCCCTGCTCCTGCCAACCCAACAGTTCAAAAGCATGTCAAAGTGCAAGTAGATAAATAGGTATCGCTCCGGCGGGAAGGCAAACTGCGTTTCCGTGTGCTGCACTGGTTCGCCAGAAGCGGCTTAGTCATGCTGGCCACATGACCCGGAAGCTGTACGCCGGCTCCCTCGGCCAATAAAGCGAGATGAGCGCCGCAACCCCAGAGTCGGTCATGACTGGACCTAATGGTCAGGGGTCCCTTTACCTTTACCTTTTACCCTGAGTCCTAGTCCAACATAAGGTTACCAGATTTTTTTCAACGAATCCAGGGACACTTTTCAACTTCAGTAGATTTTGTGTGGGGACTGATTTGTAAATCCGGGCACTGTCCCTGGGAAACGGGGACATCTGGTAAACTTAGTCCAAAACCCTAACCACTACATATGCAGGCATAGTTTACACATGGCAAGTTTTCTGGTGTGTCTCAAGATTGTACCCACGAACACAATATATATCTGGAGCCCCAGTTATTTTTATTGGAACCCTGGTCTTCCCGGTCTTAGTCCAATACTCTAGCCACCACACCTGCCTTCCAGGAGAGCAAGGTGAGTTGGCCGTGGGCCACAGAGGCCCCTCTCAAACCACTGTCACCTCTGAACAAATGCTCATTTGTCATCAGCTGCAGGTATGCATCTCTAAGCAATTGCATGTGCAAAACACAGCTTCGCACTTTTGACATTTCCTTGCCGGATTGGGGCAAAGGTGCAGAGACCCTGGCAGGCCTCTTCAGCATTCATTATCCACCTGCCTACCAGCGTGATGATTGTCGCAAGCAAATAGCAAAAAATAACACTGACTCTCTTCTTAATATTCCTGCCTTGATTTTGACAGGCACTTTTTGAACCTGCAGAAATAAAACGGAGGCCCATTATGCATCCCATCTTCACTGTGCATCGCAATAACCTCTTCCCTAGTATCAGCACACTGTTGCTTCTGGCTCTGCAGATTTCTGTCTGAAAGGTAGCTGTGAAAACAATTTATTTGGAGATAAAATGAAGAGGGAGCTCTAGATCTGAGAGGGGAAAATGGGCTATTAATAGACATAGTTTCTAAAATGCAGATAATCTCCCTTAGAATTCGCAGCAAGTGAACAGGAAGGTATAGACTCTATTTTCTTTTTTTTCTTTGCTGTGTGTGTGTGTGTGTGTGTGTGTAATTTTCAAACATTTTCACAATAATCTTCGTATCAAATAATTACGTTGTTTCACAAGTTGACTATCCACCCCCAGCTCCACGGTGTTTTGACTGAAACCTTTTCTACCGCATTATATCTTTACCTATTGCAAAAAGTTTCTCTATTACTGTTATTTTATCATTTTTCTTCCACTGTTTTTATCTTGACTCCTGCCTGCGATTTCATTTGACTAGAGTATTTTTTATTAATAGTCCACAAAAGGCCTCCATTCCTGTATAAAAAGTTCATCATTTTGATCTCTTGGGTACAGACCTTTCTAAGGGAGTCTCAGCCTTGTGTCTGTGAGTCCTGATTGGGCTGCATGTGCCAACCAATCCCCTTCCAGTATTCAGTCATGAGCTTAAGTCATGGTGTCATCCATTTACTGCACTGATTCACTGAGAGGTTGGGGAGAATCTTGTCGCCCCCTCTATTTCTGGACTTCAGGCAGGAGTGCCACGGCTTTTACAGTCATAACAGCACCAGCCACTCAGAAGAGGGAGGCATCAGCAGGTTCGGAGACACCCCTAAAAGAAATGTTAAGGAAAGTATTCCAAAAGCAGACCAATAAGGACTCAGTGGCTACAGAATGCTGACTGATAGTTGAAGGTGGCAAGAGGGGGAATAGGAAATTGGGTGATAGGACAAAGTGAAAGGTGTCAGGGCATTTTGACACCCAGACACACACACTCTACAGATATGGGTCCCCACCCTGTCCCCGCCATCGTGCCCGTGCTGCCGCCATCTCCATCACAGCAACTGTACCCTCACAACAGCAGGATGTGGGTGGCACTGTGGTCTAAACCACTGAGCCTCTTGGGCTTGCCGATCAGAAGGTCGGCGGTTTGAATCCCCACAATAGGGTGAGCTCCCATTGCTCTGTCCCAGCTCCTGCCAACTTAGCAGTTCGAAAGCACACTAGTGCAAGTAGATAAATAGGTCCCACTGTGGCAGGAAGGTAAACTGTGGCGTTTTCGTGCACTCTGGTTTCTGTCACGGTGTCCCGTTGCGCCAGAAGCGGTTTAGTCATGCTGGCCGCATGACCCAGAAAGCTGCCTGAGGACAAACGCCGGCTCCCTCGGCCTGAAAGCGAGATGAGCGCCGCAACCCCATAGCTGCCTTTGACTGGACTTAACTGTCCAGGGGTCCTTTGCCTCTTTACCTTTTTTTACCCTCACAACACAGCGGCAGCAGCAAGGGCGTGGCACAAGCAGCAGTGAGGTTGGTAGAGGGCTGGATCCGCTGCCTGAGGCAAATGGCTTCTCCTCACCTTATGCACAGGCTACTCCTCAGTAGTGTATCCTGAAAAAGGGTGTGGCTGGCAGTGAGCAGGAACACTCTGCACTGCAGGTCCTGTTTGATTGTTTATTATTTTTCAGGCCATCTGTGGCTCCAGGGAGCACTGATGTTCCTCACTTCCTTCAATGTGCCTAAATCTAGGTCAGAAAACCAAGAGGCGGCCATTTACCAGTCAGTCATTTACAGCCCTCTGTCCTATGCCTGCCGTTGAGCTGCTTGCAGTGAAGGAACGAGCAAAAGTAGTGTCCGATTCTGGGCAGAAGAACTTTGCCAGCGCAAATGTGCACCAGTACTTGGAGGGGGGGGGAGAGAGGTTTACGTGCATCACAGCTACGCTAAAGCAAGAAGCCCAGTGGGGTGTTTGTGTGCATGTGTGGAATCTAAAGCTCTGATCTATATGTCCTGCAAGTGGTGCACCGCAGAGATAAGGGCCAGGTTGTTAGTTATCGTTGCGGAAGTCCAGCTGCTTTTTTTGAATTAAGGGTTTTGCTGTGATAGTGTTTGAAAACCCTCCATTTTAGATCTTTTCTTACCATTTGCAGCATGACCTGTAGCTGCTCCTCACTGGGACAAATGTAAGGAATGTTACGGATGCTTACTGTATTTTTCCATCTATAAGACTAGGTTTTTTTCCTTAAAAATTAGTGTCCAAAATTTGGGGGCGTCTTGTACACGAGGGGCATCTCCCCCATTTTCTTAAATTGGAGTCCCCAAAAATAGGGAGTGTCTTATACATGGGGGCATCTTATAGACAGAAAAATATGGTATATGTTTATATGACAGCCAAGTGATACAACAGTGCAGCCAAGTTTACCTGCAGCAGAAGTAGCACTCGGATGTGCCAAAGGTAGACCCTCTGTTTTTAATTCATTTTTCTTTCCACGGGATTGCTAGTGGATTGCTAGTTTTTTAACTGGTTTTGATATGCAAATGATGTTCATTAAATATTTCCCCTACATAAATCCTTTGAATACATCAGAGGTTTGTTAATACTCTGTACTAAGTTGACTTCTTAGCAAGAAGCTTGAGGGCTTTGTTCTTTGCAAATTCTGATAAAAACTGACCTGACCCACTTATTTCTTTAAACAGTTTATATACTGTTTAGCTACAAGCGTCTCTAAGCAATGTACAATAAATAAAATACAGAAAAGATTTTAAAAAATCAGTAAAAAATCTAATGTCCAACTAAAATATCATGGATGAATGTGTGGATTGGATTTAGTGTTTCTCCAAATTTTCCGTTGTGGTGCTCAGTTGTTGTTTTTGGGTTGTTGTTTTTTAAATACCAAACTGCATACAAAATATATATTTGTTGTTTGTTATACTATGGGGGAAAATACATTATCATCATCATCATTATATGTTGCAAACTGTTTTGAGAACTCAGTAGTTGAAACCAGGTGTTTATGCTGAAATTTAACAAATAAATAAATTTGCAGAAACGGGAGTTAAACTTATCTAGCTGTTGTTTCAGAGGTTTTGCCCCCAACGCTTGCTTTCAATGAGCAACACACAAATCACCCATAAGCCCCTCAAAGACTTTGAGAATCACTGATTTGTGGCCCAATCTTATGCTTCGCAGAGCAGCAACCACATTCCATATTAAACAGAGATGAGATACTAATATGCATATAAATATGATTCTTTGAAAAAAAATAAAATTTTAAAAAGGAATGAGAGAGGTTAGTCATAGGTAATAGGTGTGTTTTAGCTGCATGTTTTGTTTATTTTCAAGATGATTTAAAGGGCAAATTGAAGCAGTGATTGGAGAGCATTTGTCTGAAGTTGGCTGGAGATGTATCCTATGGTCATCTAGGTGACAGTTTTTTGGCTGGTTGGAGATAAACATGCCAGTAATGATTTCACTGACAGCCTCCTGCACTGGAAGGGTTCCAGACTCCATCCATCCGATCATCCTTTTCACATTCAGAAACTGTGCCATCTTGGATCCGGATAACAGGCACTATCACATTAAAATACAGGCTTCTGGCTCTGTATTAGAAAGTGATGCAGACAGAAGGGAGTTAACACCTGAGCAGGTTGGGTAATGTGGTGTTTTGCAAGCAGACACTAATAGGTACAAATCTGACTTTCTCTTCTTCTTTTTCAAAAAGTGCTACATATGGATGTAAGAGAGCTGTGCTCAAGCTTTGAAACTGGTTGTTTTACACATCAAATTCTGGGCCAATTTGAAGCTATTATGTAAGCAGGAGAAAATGAGTCAAGCAACAAAGAAAGCGGAGAAGCCGTGCAGCAAGATTTAACGCAGTTTCGATTAATACGCAAAGGCCATTTAGGCCTTGCTTTAATTATTCAGCATTACACAAAGTACAAAGCAAGTGTCTAAGAGGATCACTTGCTCATTATATATGTATTGCTGATGCTTTGTTAAGAGCTGAAACTTTGCACACCCAATTTGTGTGTGGGCTTTTTTCCTCGGATTAGTAACAGTGTGGACTCCAGTGTCGTTGATAATAAAAGCAAAGTGGGTTCCTTGAAATTAGAAGGTGGGGAATTAGCCCTTCTTTCTTTAGGTTTTGTATAATTAGATGCAGTCAATAAAGGATGACAGCTCTTCCCCGTGGTTAAGTCTCACTATTTGAGCCCCACTCCCCAGAAAGCCTATCTATCAAGAGTCTGGCTGAATCAGACCCAAGTTCTGTCCAGGTCCACAACTTCCTTTTTTGCAGCAACCAGACAGATACCTCTGGGAAGCTCACAAGCAGGACATGAGGACCAAAGCACTCTCTTAACTCCCCAGCAACTAGCATTCAGGGGCATGCTGAATATATTTTGTAGCCATTATTATCCTTAGTCTCCATGAAGTTGTCTAATCCCTTAAATTGGTGGCCATCGCCACATCCTGCCACAACAGATTCCAGTAGGGTTGGTTCAAGGAAAAATATAGATACATAAAGGAGAATTCCTGGATGCCAAGAGAGAACTCCAGCAGAGATTTAAAGTCAATAATATGCAGTACAAGTGAAGCATGGAAAGATAGGCTGATAGACCTTTAAAATATGCCCTTTAAAGTGAGTTCCAAAGTTTTCCTCTTTCCCAGCATATAAAAAGACCGCACGTTTGATAAGTTAAAAATGGTTTACTTGCAAACTCTCAAAAGGCCAGGTTCATGTGCTTTTCCATACAGCATTCAGAAAAAGTTACACAGGCAGTAATGCTTGGCTTAGTTACATTGGTGAAAGTTCCTAAATTATTGGAATAGGAACTCAAGTGTGGCTTGTGAGAGCCATGCAGTCTGAGCTGGAGCAACCAGCTCAAACCTCTTCACATATCGAGCTTCTCATGTAGACTGGGGAAACAATAAGTTTGATTGCCCATTTCCTCCGAAGGTAAGGGAAGTGGGCATAGCTAAGTCTGGCAGGACAGCTTATTTTATGGTATTAACTCCTTCATGCATTAATTAGACTTAAGCATGTTGGTAATATGAGGCTGGTTATTCCAAAGCTTTTCCCTCTCCACTTTCTCCACACATGGGTGGGTATTTGTTTTTTGTTTTGCATTTCTTTGATGTCCACCCCACTTACGTATTTCCACCCACCCACCCTAAAAGTCCCAGAATTAGCAACCTTTCCTCTTGGGGTGCTTTTCTAGCCTCTTAAGAGTTATGATGACCCTTTTCTGCAACGAGAATTATTCTCTGTAATCCAAATGTGGTCACATTTTAGATTTGTATAAAGGCATTGCAAATATTGTCAATTTTTTATTCCTTTCCTAATGATCCCTAGCATGGAATCCAGCTTTTTCACAGCTGCTGCATGCTGGGTCGATGTTTTCATTGAGCTATCCACCACGAACCCAGTGATCTTTGGCACAGTTTTTTTTTAATGACCTTCATCCAAGGTTGGGGAGGGCTGAGTTC
The DNA here is from genome assembly GCF_964106645.2 of Podarcis pityusensis. Classification (NCBI taxonomy): domain Eukaryota; kingdom Metazoa; phylum Chordata; class Lepidosauria; order Squamata; family Lacertidae; genus Podarcis; species Podarcis pityusensis. The sequence goes on from NC_138037.1 coordinate 12,060,838, forward strand.
TTGAAGCGTTTAGCCTGCTCCAAAACTTTTGCTAGCCAGCTGTTTCAAAGAGGTACTAAATCTGCATAACTAACAAGTGTGACAAATTTCTTCCTGGTGAGATGTTAGAAGTGACAGCAAAGTGACAACTGAACATGACAGCAATGTTGGAAATTTTATCATGCTTGGTCTCACAAACAGATTTTTTTATGCGGGGACATGGGCTGGAAAGACCCTTTCTTAAATTCTGTTCCAGATTATAACACTCTGCTCTGGTCTGGCCAGGTGAGACCCTGCAGAAGGCTGGACCAGGTCAGTCAGAGTTAGATCAACCAGGAGAAGAGTGTAACTGCCCACATTAAGAGTTGCCAAGCTTTTAGGGTCCAGGGGTCTTCTGCAAATGACAGACACAAACCCTCCAAGAGAAGGCTTCGTTTAAACCCCACTTCAGCATGGAGGGGGCAGTGCAAGTGGGGTTTAAGATGGGTGTCAGGGAATGTATCTGCTGACTGCATGTCCACCGATAGGTGCTGCATTGATGAGCCATGAAGTACATTGTAAAGAAAAATAACAATGGGGTCCCTTTTTTTTGGCTTTCTCATTCCTGGGCCTAAACATTTGCATTTCCCTGCTTGCTACCACTATTCTCCCTAATTGCCCCCCATATATGTTAGGACTAGAAAATTCTGTACAAATGAAGCCTGAGATCCAGATCAGCTCTCAAACAAATACATTAAAAGTGCCCTAGGCACAACAGATTTGTAAGAATATTGGGCCTTGGAATCATCCGTTTTAATATATTTTATAAAATCTCACAGCTTGTCACAGTGCCCAGGAAACTTCCACTGACTTTGAATGCCTTTAAATCAGGCCACCTATAAATACTTTATTCGCGGCCATGAACCCAATTACCCTCAGGTTCTCCGTTCCCCTTAGTGCAGCTGTGGCAGAGAAATTTATTAACTTGTAACTTTTATTTTAAGGATCGTACATTGTAGGGGGTGTTGTAGCGTTCAGCTTGGATGCGAGAAACCCAGATTCATACTCCTGTCATCCACAATGTACATGGTGTGGCCTTGGAAATCAAGCAAAACAAAGCTACCCCATGGGCCTGAGGTCAGGAGAAAATGAAAAAAGCAGGCCCCTCTTCTTTGTTTGCGGCCGATGGCAGCCATTTTGTGCTGGCACTCCCGGCACTACCAGCAAGATATGAGTACCAGCAACTCACTTTTCTTACCAAAAAATAAAGTACAATAAATAAGTTTTAACAAGTCCTTTAATGCACTGAGATGTACTGTAGAAATTACTAGCAAAAATCTATCTGAATGCTGATATTTGGTTCTTTCACTTGTTTCCCCAAAGAGTGTCTAAGTACTTCATTTTTCCATTCTGATGAAAAATCTTTTTCAGGCAGGAAGGTAGTACTTCTGATTGTGCCTCCTGAAAATGCATGTAAGGGGAATATTTTGTGCTCTAAATTTTACATAGGAACAGTAGTAGTCAGCAGTCAGCAGTGAGGTTGGATTAGGCTGGTGTGTCTTCCCAATACCTGAATAGCTGCTGGTTACCAAGAGGATGGAGGTAGAGGGGAGGTTGGTGGGGTGTGGGGGCAACACCAGGAACAATGGCGTGGCTGCACCACTGTAATTAAACTGCCCCACACTGTGCCTCCCCTCCCTACCACTCTCCCTCTCAGTAACCAGCAGAAACTCCAGCACTGGGAAACCAAGTAAGCAGCAAAGCCTCACCCCGTCCCACTGACTGCTACTACAAAGCATCCTTCCAGATCAGACCAAAGGCCCACCTTAGGGCCAGTGGGAGGAACCTGGGGGAGATGGACCAGACTTCTGATTATTTCTTCTCGGGTGATGCCCACTTGGAAGATGCAGCAGGCCTTGAAAATGGGTGTGTGGACCTGAGGCGATATTCAAAGCAGCAGCACTATACATCTATCAAGGAGAGATTTACAAGGGGAGCAGTGTCATTTGTCACTTTGGGCTAAAAAGCAGTCTATAAATAATCTCCACCATGCCATACCAACCTTGCGCTCAGTGTGTCTGCAGTTCGTGGCTTGCGTTGCAGTCCTGAAGTGCATGGAGAGCATGCTAAGCTCCTTCAAGTCTGACCTGAGCAGCCCCAGCTGTGAGATCCAAATGCTGCATGAGCGTAAAGAGCCATTAAGATATGGTTACCAGATGTCCTTGCTTCCTGGGGACAGTCCCCGGATTTACAAATCTGTCCCTGGACAAAATCCATCCCCGGAATGTCCCCGGATTTCATTTAATGTCCCCGGATTTATATTGTAAGTGTTGTAGATTTATTAGTAGGGAATGAATGCTGTATCATTGGTTCAACAGCACACGACACATCAACTGTGCTACCAGGCTGGCTCCGGGCTGCTGAGACTGCCATTGGCACCACTGCTGAAGGGGAACTGGGGACACCAGTTCAACTGGGGGAACCGCAGACACCCTCCCCCTGCGACCTAAATCGAGCCAGGAGCAAGAGCGCCTGGCCACCCGGCCAACTGCCCAGTGGCACTCCGGGGCCAGGAAAACCCCGGAGCCGACGCAGGGAGAAGGAAGAGAGGAGAAGGAGAAGGAAGAGAGAGGAAGAGGAAGGAGAAAAAAGAGGGGAGCCCCAACCTTGCCGCACCGCTGCCACTGCAGGGGGAGAGGTAGGAGAGCACCGGGAGGGCAAGGAGATGTGGCTGAGCCCAGGCCCGACCCAAGCCTACTCCACGGCAGTTAGCGCTCCAAGAAAGCAGGCCGGGGCCCAGAGGAAGGCCTCTGTGACAGAGGAGACCACTGAAGAGAAGATATCACTTCTTTATTTTTTTAAAAAACAACTTTTTTAAATAACTTTTTCTCTCTCTCTTTTTTTAAAAAAGTGTCCCCGAATTCTTTGAAAAAAAATCTGGTAACCTTACATTAAGAGCCCTGCTGGGTCAGAACAAAGGGCTATCAGATCCAGCATTCTGTTCTCACAGTGCCCAGCCAGATGCCTCTGTGAAGCTTGCAAGCAGCGCATGGGTACAACGTCTCTCTCGCTATTCATGTTCCTCAGTGCGTGGTATTCAGAGACACATTGCAATGCCTGTCTCCTGTTCATGATTCTCTGCAACTGAGCCTGGAGGCAATATAGCCATCACGATGAGTAACCATGGATACCCTTATCTTCCATGGATTTCCACAAACATGGACATTTTACAGATTGGGAAGTAGGCAATGCTAGAAATTCTTAGAGATGTTTTTGTTGGGAACTTTTTACAATTCTATGATTCTGTGTAAACCGAGGTGGTCAGGCTTTCCAAAGAAACAGTTCCCTCTTATACACTCCATGATGGAACCATCAATGAACCATCAATGCTCCCTAGATGTTTAAAAGGAGGCCAGAATTGAATTATTGCTGGACTTATTTAACCTAGATCAAAGAATCCCTAATGAGGGAGGGGCACATCAATTCTCAAGAAGTTGGAGAGTGGATGAGGGCATGATATAATGAATTAACCAGTGGTAATCATGAAATTGAAATGGAAGCCATAAATCTTTGAAAGAATTCTTGAGTCATGGAAATTATTTTAAGCATTTTTCCCTACCTTCTAGGATGTTCCTACAGGAAGCAGATATGATTAGGCTCCAGCTCCAGAAATATGCACTGTTGGTTTTATAATGTGCTGTTACCATCTCCACCCATGGCAAATGGCCCATAGAACATAAAAGGAGGATTTATGGTGTATCTTTTCAGCATTCACATAGGGCAGATGGAAAAATAATCTGAGCTGTGCAGTTTAAAGCAGCTCAGCCAAATATTTCTTAGTAGAGCTTGATTATAATCTTTTCCCCAAGACTTTTCCCCCCAACAAATATATTACTGAGCATCGATCTGGCTTCTGCAAGACTTACTTAAGAATAACAGCATGCATTTCTAGATTTATATGTAAACTAGATGTACATTTAATATTACTTCATTCACCCTGTGAGGTCCCCCCCACCCTTTAAAATAATAATAGTAATAATGTCTGAGCATCTATCAAGGCTGGTTGTTTTTAAGCACTGAATTATAGCGTTAGGTGCTTAGTATAGTATCATTATTTCAGTTTCTACTGCTGCTATTGTGATGATCTAGGCTACTCTGAAATATCCAGATGAATTTCTTAACTCAAGTGGACTATCAGGAAGAAACTACCTGTGAAGCTAAAGGCTGTCACCTGTAGTTGAGTGCCTGTTTTGAAAATGATAAATATCAGTCAAGGGTGGGATAAGGTCCACAGCATGTTACAGGTGGTGGGTTTTAACCCTTTCCTACACAAATGGCATTTAGATTTTCTATATATATAAAAATACCCATCAGATGCTCTTAGCCCAGGGCAGGCAAACTCCCATTAGTGCTAACTGAAGCTTCCCTCTTCGGGATATTTTCTTCTCGGTCACAGTGGGTAGAAAAGGGTTGAACTCCACTGCCTCCATTTGATGGTCCTGATCCGCCCACTTCTTCCCCCTTTCAATTTCAGTGGAGGGTGGTTCATTAGGGGTGAATAGGGCACTGGCCCACCAAGCTGAGTTTGCCTTCAGCCAGCCCACAACTGCCTTCTTCCATACAGTACTTAGAACCAGGCCAAGGGGGTGATGGCCCTGCCTGACAGCTTCCCCCTCATCGGTCTCAGTGTTGTCCTTGTAGAGCTCAGCAGAGTGGGGGAGGAGGGGGACAAAACTGTAAGTACTTGCCTCTAGTGCCCCCTGCTGTTGGGCTCCTTGCCTTCTGCCATATCAGTCCCAATGGGCCCCACTCACCACTGTTCGTTTTGGAAACCTTGCACATGACTACAGATGATGCACCGTGCGCAGTTCTCTCCTTATAAGGAATGTGGCTGTGTAAAACGGAGACAATTAGTCCTCTGGCTCCCAAAGTGCGGTTCGCAAATGCTGGTTACCTACTTGGGCCCAGGTGTGTTTCCTGTTCCTTGTTCCTCCAAGTAAATAAAATGAAGCGCTCCTGAGTCCAGAATTTTTTTGTATTTATTTCATGGCCTTGTAACAAAAATGCTAGATATTCTGCTTTATGTCAGTTACCTCACATAAAATGAGGCCTACCATTCTGCATGTTGAAAGTTTTTCCCCTAAATGTAGAAAATTACAATTATTTAGTTGATTGCTGTATTTTTATTAGCACTGGGGAGACAGTGCCATTGCCCTCCTGATATTATTGTTGTTGTTGCTGTTGTTTTTCATGGCACTAAAATGTGTTGGATCGCCTTTGATTCAATAAAAACCAAATAGGGATAAAACTAGCACAAAACCTTGGCACCAGTTTGGAGTCAATCGGGCAATGTTGGGTTTGGGGCTACACCTATGGCTCCCTGTTTGTCAGTTTGGGGGGTGACACAAAACGTGAGGTTTGTGGCACAAACTAGCACAAAACTTTGGCAACAGTCTGGAGTCTTATCAGACAAGATTGGACTTTTGGGCATTAACTTGTGACTCTGGTTTCCTGCATCAATAACTTGGGGGGGGGCAGCACAAAACACGGGGTTCATGGCACAAAACTAGCACAAAGCTTTGGCATCTGTTTGGAGGGTATCCAGAATTTCAGGATCCCATGTTAATGAAGCTGTGTTAGATCTGGGGTTGCTGTCTCATTGTGTAGCAGTAGTAGTTATAAGGGTTGTTGAGATCTCACTTGGATTGCCTACTTTTCTTCAGTTTGTCCTGAAAGTCACCCTAACCACCCTCTTTGATGTCTCAGTAATAGGCAACCATTAATGCAGGTGAGCCAACTCACAGCTGCTTAAGCATTGCCCTCTCTTGATCATGGGGCTGCAACATTGCCTTTGTCCCTGGCTGGGAGGAGTCGCTGCATCTAATAGTTTCTGCCATTCTCTTTTAGATTTTTCTGCTAGTTTTAAAGAACCAAAAACAGCAGCATGCATGCATTTGGGTCTAAAGGGTTTTTTGATTATTTGAGAAGTTGATTAAGGCTTTGGCAGCCTACTCACATTGGCACCAGCTGCCTCTCTGATTCCCCCTCTCCTTTTTGACCTCTATTGGGTTGTTGTTTTTTAATGTGAAAGGAAGGGTTGGCTGTGAACAGAGATAACAAAACCCACATTGTTTTCCTGACTCTTTGGCTAACATTGGCACGCATTAGGGAAATCACTAAATCTCCATGCCCTTTGCTGCGAGATTAAGATAGTGGTTGTTCTTTGCCTCTCAAGGGTAGGGGAAGGGTGAATCTATTACAATTTTCAAAATGCCTTTACCACAGTGCATAGAATTTGCATATATAAATGCATGTTGCTGATCATTTCCCCTTAATTTTGTTGCTTTGAGGGTTTCTTTTTTTTTAAAAAAAGTATGAAATTTCCCAACTCATTCTTCCTCTTATTTTCCTTCTTCAGAAAATTACTTGCTTTTTTCAAAATCTTCCTCTGCTGCCTGCCACCCAAACCAAAGCAACAGAGTAGGAAATAGTATAAATAATGGGGGCCTCTATGCTGGCTATCCAACATGCTGGAATGGAGCTAAGCAAGAAGGATGTGGTGCTTTTGGTCCTCTAAATCAGGCTTCCTCAACCTCGGCCCTCCAGATGTTTTTTGGCCTACAACTCCCATGATCCCTAGCTAGCAGGACCAGTGGTCGGGGATGATGGGAATTGTAGTCTCAAAACATCTAGAGGGCCGAGGTTGAGGAAGCCTGCTTTCAATGTTGCTGAACTTCATCTCCTATCACTGACCACTTGCCACACTGACTGGGGTTGATGGGAACTGTAGTTCAATAACCTCTGGAAGGCCACAGGATCCTCACCCCTGCAATAAAGGGTTCTCCAAGGTAGAGGGATAAGGTACTATGTAAGTGGATCCTAAACTATTATCCATAAAACTAAAGTCTCATTGTGACATCAGAGCAGCTCAGTCAATGGCAGACAGGTGGTCCAAAGCCCCTGCTTGCTGGTCCTTGTACAGCAGATTTGAACCACCAATGGTTAAAATACCAAATCTCTTATTATTGCAATTTGGTTTGTCCCATGCTGCCTTGCTCTCCTAGCTACTTACGCAAATATATCTTTGCATCTGCAACAAGCAAGCTTACAGCTGCCCCTATGGCTACTGAACCTAATTGCTAATTGACTAGATTCACCTTATATCGTGTTTGGATGCGTTTGTTGCTCATGGCCTCTGCTTAACCATTCCCTTTTTTCTTTTGCTGTTTGCAGGAGCTGGTGGGGAGCAACCCTCCACAAAGGAACTGGAAAGGAATTGCAATTGCGTTACTTGTTATTCTGGTTATCTGCTCCTTGATTGTCACTTCAGTTATCTTGCTGACACCAGGTATTTATATAACCTTTAGTTTTAGTTGCTGCTGTTGTTGTAATTTCAGTGTCTTTGGAAATGCATTTTAAAAAGGCAGGGGCCTGATTAAACTGAACTTGACGGATAGATCAATCAGATGGAGAAAATCTCTCCCCCGCTCTTTTAATCTTGAAAGCAGGGGTGTGCTTCGCTGTGTTTTTTAATGATACCGAACATGGAACAGTGATGCAGTTAGGTAATTTTAGACTAGGATTTAATGGCCTTACTGGGGCAGGAGGGCCCTCTAGATGGTAAGAAAGAGCTGCTGTGTTTAGGGGCTTTCTTGCTCAGTTATTTCTCTAAGAGAACGTATTATGCACTGCCCAGAAGAAAGGCAGCTACGCAACAGCTACATGGCAGAGAGAAATTCAAGGGATGAAGTTTACTCCTTGAGTTGCTGTCTCTCAAGCAGATGTTAGTTGAGGAACCTCAAACCCAGGGATCAAATGCAACCTTCTGCACCTCTCTGCCTGCTTGTTGGGGCATTACGCACACCCTTACCCTTTCCCCAGACCACATCTCTCATGAGCCCTCCTTCAGTATTTTTGCCTGGTTGGAAAGTGTCCTTCAACTCTGATAATGCCTCTTTCTTGCCTGAATGGAGGCTAGAGAGAGGTAGGTGGGTGGATGTGTACAAACAAGCATACTGTACAAAGGTAAAATGCACATTCATTCTCTGCCAACTTTTGATGTTGACCCTGCCAACCACTGTCATGCGGCCCCCATAAGGTTGCCAAGAACAGAATGTGGCCCTCAGGTTGACAGTTGTCCCTCACCCCTAGGTTGGAGGCATAGCTGCCTTGTCAGGAAAAGAAAAAGTGACGCCCTTATCAGACTTCAGCTACATTGATAAATTAAATTAACTCATTCAGCTCAAGTAAGTCCCTAGGAAAGATGTTCTTCCCTGGAAAGTTAAGTGGAAAAGGCAAGAAGGTTAGGCAGGGTGATCCCATGAGACCACAGTTTTCTGCTGTACGTAAGAGAAAGGCTGTGGAGATAACCATTTGCCAACAAATAATATTCTTTAATGCTAGAAAAACACCATTTTAAACCTAAGATCAAAAGCAGAACAAGGCAGAAAAATAACATAAGAGATTTCATGGGAGAGGGGGGAGAGAATATTCCTTGTTCTGATACTCAAGGAGTGGGTAAAAAGGAAGAGGAAATAGAATGAAGAACTATCTAATCTGATGACATGTCTTCAGAATTGTCCCATGCAAAAGTAATGTCTGCCCTAACTAGAAAAACATTCCAGGCAGGGAACCTGTGGCCCTTCGGATGTTAGCCCCAGACATGAGAACTGTGGCACATGAACATCTGCAGGGCTACAGGTTCCACTTTCCTGAAGTTGGTTTGTAACCCTCAACATTGTTCTCTGGCACTGTCAGCTGTAGCAAACGAGCTGAGAGATTTGAACTGGGGTCTCCTTGCCTCACAGGCACAATCTTAGACATGCTGCCCTTTTATTTCAGTCTCATGAAGTTATGGCATCACGCTGCTCATCGGGGTCCCTTCCAACTCTGCAATTCTGTGATTCTATCCCACTCTCCCAAGCGTTTCTGCACTGGCACACTAAGTCTTAGGACTAAACCATTATCATGTTGCAAGTGGTGGTTTGTGTGCCTGTTACCGAAATAATGCATGCTTCATGGCTAGATCTTAAGTGGCTGAAGTACCTTGGGACCAGTGAAGTAAAAAGCCATTTTCTCCTCCATTAATTGGCTCAATGGAGTCTGTTTATGGCACCTCTAAACAGGGATGTGTTTAGCCTGCATAACAAGTTAGCACTAAACAATGGGAAAGATGTTTAGTGCTGCAAGGCTTCTCTGATGTGCTTAGATATAAACACCCTGATTCTAAATGCATTGGCTTGGAATCTGTCCCATTGGTTCCAATTTAGAGCTGTGTGCAAATGTCCTCTCGAAATTTTACACTCTATTTTAGTACAGAGAACTCGTGGATGGGGGAAGCATTTTGCTAAATAGGGTTTGAGCAATTCTCCAACGTTTTTCTCAATGTTGTGCTCGCGTGATTTGCAATGGCAAGAGCGTAGCTGCTCTGCCCCAACTTAGGCCTCTCCCCGCCTCCCATTCATTAAATACAGTTTGCAAAAGATAACGTAATATAAAAACATTAAAATATATTGAAAAGATACATAAAAAAACTGTTGGCACTATGATCACCATTTTCCATCTTTGACAGTGCTCTAGACCTGGCATTGTCCTAGAACACTGTGGGGCAAAGCCGGGGAAGAGGTGCAAGGCTCTGCCAGGGTCCTAGAGCCCTCCCAACTCCTTCCCAAAGTACTAACTAGGCTTGGGAAGGAGGCAAGAGAACTCTAGGATGCCTCGCATCTCCTTCCCCAAACCCAGCTTCTTGCTTACCGGGCTTTGAGAAGGTGCCCTCCTCAGCTCAGCCTCCTGCACATGCACACTGCTCACACAGCCCTAAATCCACCCCTTGTGTGTAGATAGTGCACTGAAATCCACAGCTTGGCTAATGCCCATTTTAATTTGGGTAGCAGAGGTGGTGCAATTAGCACTTTTTTATTTTAAAAAAGAGGAAAAATTGAAAAGATGAGAGCAGCAAGAGAGAGAACCAGTATATGCAATTACAAAATTAGAAATGGGTCTCACTTAGCATATATGGACCAAAAGTAGGTCTCTCTGATGTGGAAATGATACAGGAGCCAGGGGTCCTGTGCAGGAACTGGTTATCTGCTAGCTAGAGGGTCCTGTGCAGCTGGAGAAAACATCTAAGAATGGGAACCTGTGACTGCCCAGATGTCAGCCCCAGCCACAAATGAGCTGGGCCAGTGCTCAGGAATTATGCCAGTTGTAGTTATGTAGTCTATCTGTGAATTATTTCACAGGATCCCCATGGAGGCCAGTCATCAGAATTGGCACGCAGCCAGGAAGGGATGCTGAATCCATGTTATTAGGCCACTGAAGTATTATCTTAGGGTTGCCGTATTTCAAAAAGTGAAAATCCAGACAGAAAAGTTGTTGAGCTGTTGTTGTTGTTTTTTTAATTTTGCCCAAAGTTGTTAAGCAAAGAAATTGGACATTTTTGAGGTATTTTTGAGGAACATTGGCAAAAATGACACTACCGACATCAGTTGCCATACATCCAGATTTTCCTAGACATTTAGCCGATTTCCACCCGGACACTGCTTTCAATTGCAGTCCAGGAAATGGACTTGGGATGGGGAGTAATTCTTTTTGTTGTTGTTCATTAGAAATCTACAGTGACATCACTGGCCTATTGCGTAAATATGCTATGCGACCACAAGAGGGAAATCATCAGAGTTTGTGCTGGACGAATTATTAAGTAGTGGCAAACAAACTAGAAGCTTCAGGGATTAATCAGGGAGTGTAAACTGTGCTGAGGTCATCCTCCCTACCATCTTGCTGTGACAGCATCTGTACACTTCAGAATTTTGGGCACGTAATTTGTGGTTTGACAGTCAAAGTGTTAATTGATTTTTTTCTCTCTCTTCTGTTGACCTGTCCTTAATGAATGTGAACATTCATTAGAAATCATTTGGTAGAAATCATGTGTGGTGCCATTTTTTGCTTTCAAAAATGAGTCCCTGTGCAATAAAAATGCAGGAATTCAAAATATGTAGTTGCATGGTGTTAACATAAAAAAGGATAATTGCCATGGGTGTAGCTAATGTATATTTAATCAGAAAACATGCATCTGGGGGAGGAAAATTGTAATGCTATCACATTATGAGATAAAACCTGAACTACCCCTTGAAGCATTTGCCCAAAATAAAACTGATTATTAATATGTATAACTCATTGCATCCCTGTTCATAAGTCCAATCAGCTGCACGGCTGATGTTTGAAATGAATGGGGGCCTCTTCACCATATGGCAACAACCTCAAAGAAACCTCTGGCTCTTCAACACTTCAGTGTGGCTTCTTGAGCTACTCAAAAGCCCCCAAGTCACAGTTTAATGCAACCCTCTCTCCTAAGATGGAGTATCCCGTATCAAAAGCTACCCTGGTGTTCACTTGTCTAAAATCCTTCCTCAACCTGGTGCCTTCCAGATGTTTTGGATCACAACTCCCACCAGCCTCTCTGGCTGGGGCAGATGATACTGGTTGCATAAAACATCTGGAAGACACCAAGCTGAAGAAGGCTAGTTCAGGATAACTTTGCAAGATGGTTTCCAAGAATGAATTATTGCTACTATGATTTATGGTTTAAAACCTGCTGGATAGCCCAGTTGGTTGGAGCGTGATGCTGAAAACACCAAGGTTGCAGGTTTGATCCCTGTAAGGGACAGCTGCATATTCCTGCATTGTAGGAAGTTGGACGAGATGATCCTCAGGGTCTTTTCCAACTCCATGATTCTACTTTATAGATTCTCTCCCCACCCCATATTAAACAAATGGGCAGCTGCATCTGGGGACAGGAGAGACATGGGGCACGATACTTGCACTGTTTCCACTATTGCTTCACATGCAGTCTACTGTGCTGGATCAGTGTAAGAGGAGCTTTCGCTTCCATGCACACTGAGGCCATTTCCAACTTGAACTGGACCACAATCCACAGGACCAACTTTTACTCTGGCATAGAAGTCTACCACACTTCTCATGCACATATTCCCAAATATCGGTCAGTTCAAAATGAAAAGAGATAACTGGTCTCATTTGCTGAATGTGCAGATAAAATTGCAAATTAGCAGTAATGGATGGGCATTTTTCTTCTTCTCCCCCTTCTGGATGTTTTACAGTCGAAGATAATAGCCAGTCTCAAAAGAAGAAGATTACAGTGGAAGATCTGTTCAGCGAAGATTTCAAAATTCATGACCCAGAGGCTAAATGGATAAGTGGTGAGTCTTATAACCATATATGAAAATAACTTCTGTTACCTCTTGCTCCACTTCTGTTTCAAATACCTTTCCCGCCACCCCTTTTGTTTCATTTCCCTGCTTATCTGAGCAAGGTTTCACAAAGTGACTCATCTGAATAGCTGGCAGATCAGAGCAGGGAGAGGGGGATATATTATTGTCATGCCATAGAAAACGGGAGCTATTTGTACCGTAATTCTCGTAGGATTTTCAAATTATTATTTTTTTTAAGAAAACTTACCGGAAACACGTGGGAAGATGATAGCAAGAAGGTTTTTCTAAAAAAGGTAAGGGACCTTGAGATGCATGGGAAGGAGGCAGTCACTGATATTGTGATGTGTGCAATGTTGCAATATTTGCTGCTCTTCTTCCTGGTTTAGGGGGCGGAGAAACCCGCTCCCTCCTGATCCTTTGCCCTGAGGCACTCAGAATCTGGCCCCCGCTGCTGCCGCAGGACGAGAGCAGGTAAAGGACCCCTGGACGGGTTAAGTCCAGTCAAAAGCGACTGTGGGGTTGTGGCGCTTATCTCGCTTCAGGCCAAGTGAGCCAGCATTTGTTCACAGACAGCTTTCCGGGTCATGTGGCCAACATGACTAAACTGCTACTGGTCCACGGAGGACCATGACAGAAGCCAGAGTGCACAGAAACCCCAATTACCTTTCCGCTGCAGTGGTACCTATTTATCTACTTGCACTGGTGTGCTTTCGAACTGCTAGGTTGGCAGAAGCTGAGACAGAGCAACGTTGGCTCCACACTGTTGATCAGATTCAAACCGCTGACCTTCCAATCAGCAAGCCCAAGAGGCTCAGTGGTTTAGACCACAGTGCCACCCACACTGCCCTAGACAGGTAGATAGAACCTGACTGCACAGGCAGATAATATTTTAATACTGAACATATGAGGCTGCTTTGAGCTGAGTTGGGGATTTAGTTCCTCTAGGAACTGGCAACTGCTCTCCAAGATCTGAAGAAGAGGCCATTCCTAGGACTTTTCAACCGGAGATGGCAGGAACAGGACCTGGGACCTTCTGCATGGAATGCACATGGTCTGTCACTGAGCTATGCCCTCTCTCGCTATTTATTATTGTAGATATAGATATTGCACAGTTTTTGAAGAATAAAAACTGACTCCTTTTAGAAGAAATTTACCAGACCCTTAAAAATATTATTCAAAGTTTTACTTGCACAACTTTCTTCACAACATCAAGTTTACATCAAAAATATCCATATAATGTCTTGTGCTGTCTAGCACAGGCTCGGCATCTTGCAAAATATGAAATAATCCAAATAGACCTATAAGCAAAGGTCTCTCTCTCTCTCTCTAACAGCATCCATTTCACCTGGAGCTGTTTTTCCTTGGGAGCTTCATTTACATCTTCACTCCAGAGAGTCTTGAGACAAAGGTCACAAAGGCTTCTCCCTTCAAAATGGAGATTTGCAACCAAATACCTTTGTCACCTCACTCACATGTTAGCTAGCAGGAAACAACAATAGTTTGCTTTTGTTTTTTCTATTTTTATTTTAATGGATTTCTTCCATAAGTTGAAAAAATACTCCCACTTTTCACGCACTGGTTTCATACAGAGAAGGATTATACAAGATGCAAAGGTTCTCGAGTGATTCTCGTACTTATGCATTTCTGTATATTCAAACAGGCACTTGGAGTCTGAGTTGATATCACTCAGCAAAGCCTCCATTTCTGTGACTTCTTAGCAGGAAACAACAACAGTTAATTATCAGCTAGTTAACGCTCAGAGAGAGCTCTTCTTGCTTTTCTAAAGTTTCAGTGGAATCTACGGTTTGAGGGGAATTAGCAGACATGGAGAACCAACCTGAGACTGTTAGATTGGGAAGATGCTTTGCTTGTGAGGCTGCAGATTCAGGGGACCTGACGTAACTTGGCTGACCCCCCCCCCCCACCCACAACTCCAGACCCTCCCATCACCCCTGTGAACAGGGGCAGTTGTGCCTCTTGGCAGATACCCAGATTGGCATCATCAGGCCTCCCATTCCCAAGTCCTATTTGTGAGGCAGAAGCTCTGTCCACATGTGCTTTGTTGGCACTCCAGGAAGAGCAGCTATAAACCACTCAGTTGGTCTTTTAGTGGGGAAATCTGAGCCACAAAGCAGTGGTGATGGAAATGAGACAGGCACGTGAACCTTTTCTCTCTTTCTCTCCATGCAAAGAGAAAAGCAGCTGGGGTGAGGGCAGACAATTTAAAGTGAAAGCAATACAGCCTACAGGAATAGGTCCTCAAATCCCACCTGTCCTTTTTTCTGCATTTCACTGCATTCTAATGTGGGTTCCTTTTATTAAGAAATGGTGGAGAAAGTTACACATAGCTATGGCTCTTGTGTCTGGCTGAAGAGAATGGAGTCATGTGTATGGCGGGTTTAGCAGAATGGGATTCATTGACTGAGTTTTCGTTCAGGTTGAAAAGACCAAAGGTTGGTCAAGCACTGAAAAAGATCTATAGTGAACTGTCACTGGGAAAGCCATTATATAAATGTCAAGCAGGTTTTTGAACTGAATGGCTTGGCCTTTCACTGTTGCTGCTTTATATTATGACGTGTCAAATTCTGACTTCAGTTACTTTTGGCACAAAAGCTCAGAGGGTCTCTGTGGCATAGCACAGCATTCTTTCCAATTTATGAGGGCTGTATTACAGGGATGGGCGTCTTGCAGAAAAATATTAAAATGCCATCCTTTTCATCAGAGGTCACCGGAACAATTTTGCAGCCTTAATTAGTTATTGCATCACTCCTGTGGGACAGGCAAGTTTTATTATTGCACTCATTTTACAGCTGGGTAAACAACAAAAACAGAGTGATGAATCTTTAAGGTCATCAGCAAGACAGCAGATGAGGTGGGAATACAATATGGTGCACCAGACATAAGCTGGTACACTGCCCTGTCTCCAGCAGGCTTCAGCTCCTTGCTAACAGCGTTTTCCAGTCTCTTGGATTCATCTTGCAGGCTCTCCAGAGAAACAGTTATGTGGTAGCCTAACGTAGCAGAAAACAATGTTGGAGACTGTGCAGAAAAAAAATGTGCATTTGTGCATGAATTAAAACCATTTTATTTGCAAATGCAAGGAAACAATTTGAAATGGCATCGTTTCAAAGGATTTGAAATGGTCCTTGGCAGAGGTTATATCAAAAAATCCCCTGAGAAGATGTTTGAAACTTTACAAAACCAGAGCGTTAAAGCTTAAAGCTTGCAAAGACCCCTTCATGGGTAACCATCCACCTAGTGTCAGAAGACCAAGAAGTGCTGGGGCTTCTGGTGGTTATTATCTCAAAGCACAGGCAAGGTACAAATGGCAAAAGACGAGTGACTTGGGGCTCACCTAGATTGGTAAAGAAAAAGTGTTTTATATGCATTGTGTATGCAATATAACACTGTGACACCAGATGGCGCTGTGGAGGTCCGGATTTCCCTACTGGATTTCCCTGAATGAGTTTACAACGCGTTTAACTGAATTGCTTCTTTGACGCATCTAGATCCAGCCCTGGAGGAAGACTGGGATAAAATGCAACAACAAAAATGATTTATACAGATGTTTCATTTGCCCTTCCTACCTCCCCTCCAATGCCCCTAGAAATAAAAAGGGAAAGCAAACTATTACAGTTTTAGTGTTCTCTGTGCTCCCCACCCTTCCACCCCCGGCAAGATTATTCTACGTCTAGTCATATCACTAGGCTTTAAGGATGTGGCTTACTCTCTTCCACATGATCAACCCCTAGAAGACTTACAGCAACAAACAAGCAAACTGACTACAGCAGTTCAGTAATGAGCTGCAAGTAATTGCTTCTTTTATTTATGCAGATTGCTTTCCTGCCCAATCCCAAGAGCCTTTGGGATAGTCCATTCACAAGAGCTGTTGTGACATAGGCTAAGCTGTGAGATGGTGGTTTGATGAGAATGAGCAATAATTTTAATCTGGGGCATCTATGTCCAAAGATAACATCCCAGGCAGTAAGCAAGCTCTCTCTGTCTTTTTAGTGCATTGCTTACTAATGAAATTATGAAGAAGACCCCGGGGGCTCTTTTGCAGATTAATGTGGAGCTTAATGGACCAGAAGCCTCTTCTTCTCTTGCTGTTAATCAGTTCCCAACATGATATTACACATTATATTGTGTGACCAAGAACCTGAACCCAGGATGGGAGGCGCTATAGCTCAGCACTAGAGCACATCTTTGCATGCACAAAGCCCCAGGTTCAATTCCTGTCATCTCTAGTTTGAAGTGTATCTAATAGCACTTGTTAGGAAAGACCCTTTGCCTGGGATCTTAGAGTGACAAGCCAGTCAAATGGGATTGTATCCAGTGCAGCACTAAGTTGAAGTTACTTAGCAGTATACTCGTTCCACTGGCGAAAAATTTTGCACCGGCAGAACAGTCATGCTCAAGAGAATGCATTAATGGGTTTCTGGTAGCTCTGTTGTGCAACGGATTGTCGCATTGTATTCCTCTGTTGTGCAACATTATAGCTCACCCATCCGCTAGTGCAAGAACTATCTGACATAGAACACTGAATTAAGGTCATGGTAGACAACTTTAGCCTAGACTTTATACTAGTCTGACCTAGTATAAGGCAACTTCTTTCTTCATATGATGTCACTGTGAGGCTATACAATTAAAAGCAGGTTTGATTCTTAATTAGTGGGTTGCTGGGGTCAGGGACAGGTTTATTTGACAAATATGGAGTGTGTGCTCACTGGTGGGTGTGGTGGGTGGGTGGGGGAGTCCATCAGTTATTCCACAATAAATGAGGTTATTTATTTTCCATTTCTTTATGTAATTGCCCTCAGACTGACAGCATGCATTGTGAATTTATTGCACTCAACTGATAAAGCCACAGAGGCTTCTCGAATGATGCTCAGAGGCGTGGGCAGGCCATGAATTATTTATGGCTTACTCTGCATAATACTTAAGAGCTTTTATAAAATGCACAAATACTTTCAGGATTTCAAAAAAAAGGGGGGAGCCCAAATTAAAGTGGCACATAGACAGCTTGTTTTTCATTGGGGATGTCACTCCATGATGAAATACAGACTTTATATTTAGGCTGGAATTCAGTTCTCTGTGTCTTCTAGTTAGCAAAGAATACTTGTTGACATGCTTTATTTATTTAGCAAATGTAGATCTTCCTTCTGTCATGGGACTCAGTGCATTGCTTGTGGGACTCCCGTACAGTTTCCCAAACGGGAACTGACCAGGCCCAGGCCAGTTTAGCTTTAGCAAGTTGGTTGTGCCATTCATCCTTTAACAGAAGTTGAGACAGAACTGCATTAGCCTTTGTGTTGGGTGAGAGGGATTCAGAGATTTGGAGGTAGTTTCTGGTTAAGCTGGTGTTTGCAACACTTCAAGCTGTACCTGGGCAAAGCTCCCAACAGCGCAGCAGACCAATGTACTGCTGTTTCGGGCAGTTCTTGGATACAGCCTGTGACATCTTTATCATCAAGCAGCATATTTTTCTTCCCCCCATGGGACTGATTGGACTCACTCTCAGTTGACAGGTTCACAGAATTGTAAATCCAGAGGATACCAAAAGGATTGTCAAGTTCAACTTTTCCCTTCTTTTTCTCTACCCTATCAAGCATGGCAGAGCCATCCATACATTACTTTCCCACAGACTGACTTAGATCTGTGGTTCCCCCACCCAGGAGATCTGTGGCACCATTCACATAACAAAAACTACCATAGTCAACATTTTCAAAAGTAAGGGGTGCATGGCTTGGCTTTTGCAAAACTAGTACTTAGCTAGTTGGGAACCCCTAACCTAAATTATGAGGACGCGGGTGGCGCTGTGGTCTAAACCACTCAGCCTCTTGGGCTTGCCGATCAGAAGGTCAGTGGTTCAAATCCCCACGACAGGGTGAGCGCCCATTGCTCTGTCCCAGCTCCTGCCAACCTAGCAGTTTGAAAGCACGCCAAAAGTGCAAGTAGATAAATAGGTACTGCTCTGGCGGGAAGGTAAACGGCATTTCCATGCGCTGCTCTGGTTTTGCCAGAAGAGGCTTAGTCATGGTGGCCACATGACCCGGAAAAACTGTCTGCGGACAAACACCTGCTCCCTCAGCGTGTAAAGCGAGATGAGCGCCACAACCCCAGAGTTGTCCACAACTGGACTTAACTGTCAGGGGTCCTTTACCTTTTTTTTTAAACCTAAATTATGCATTTTACATACTGTGTCATAAGCAGTGTGTGAACAACAGTGTGAAATGTACCAAGGCACCTGCTACACACAATTAATTCCAGGTGATTTGAGAAAATAAAGACTTCCACAGGGGGAAGGGGGAACCTGTCTGAACTATCTAGCAATTTGTTTTGGGAGCAGGGGAACTCAGTGATAAGTTGACCCAAATAAAATTTCTTCCTGAACCTAACTAACTCAGTTGAACCCCACCAAAGGATGCAAAGCTGAAAAATAAATTGGTGCCCTACATTTAGAACCCAGAAGGGTGCTGTGTTACTTGAACTTGCCTTGTCTTTACATAACATCCTTTGTGGGTCAAAAATCTCCTGTTTCTAACAAGCCCATGCTTTTAGTAGTTGTTTTCGCTGGCAGCAGGGAAAGCAACTCAGGAATTCAACCTAGCTATACCTTTACTGTTAGCCCTTTTTCCCAATGTGGACTGGCAGAGATCAATGCAACCTGGTGGGGCTTATGGGTGCTGGATGAGTGGAATAAGCACTCCTAAAAATCCTCAAAGTAAAAATGCTTTAAGAGGGTCCTTCCTGGGGATTTTGTCTTTATTATAGACTTAACACTCGTTGCTGTCATCCTGGGGACCTATTTACAAATCTCCCCGGTACATGGAGATCACTGCAGCAATTCACAGGTACCCTGGCCAAGTTTGTGCAGCTTTTATAAAGTTAGTCTCATAATCCATAATTTCTGTACCAGGCCTGTTTTGAGAGTCCTGCTAAACATTGTGCCAATTGTTAATAGTGATGCTGTGTATTATCATTAATCCAACCTTTGCATTGGGTCTGAGATTTAGCCGATTGTCATGCGTTGCCACTATGGCTTCCCAGTGGCCAGTTCCCATGTTGCCTCAGTATGGAAACATACTAATTATGTTGTCCATACTCAGACCAGTGTCAGCAGCTGGACAGAGAGAAGAGATGAGGGAGATCACATTATCCCCAATAGGATCGTAGCTTCCATACATTAATTGAGACAACGTGCACACCCTTTTCCAGAAACTATCTCACAGTCTCAGTGACTTATGAATTGGGCCATATGTTCCTTGTGTGTTCCAAAACACTTTAGTTGAAAACGTTTAATGCTTAAAAATAGCTGCAGCATAGATCACTTTTGAGTGAGCAGAGTGCAGCCAAAGGGCAAGGGTGGTGAAGTGAAGGTCAGTTTTGAAAGGCCAGGTGAATGTGGTCACTGACAAGGGAGGTTTTATAGCAGAGGGACATTAACTGGTAGCAAAGTCATTAGCAGAAAAAGATGTGACCTGACAAAGAGGAAAGCAGGTGGATGCACAGAAGTTGGTGAGCTGGGTCATGAGGTTCCAAATTTGATAGGACAGAACTCCTCAGCTGGCTTCCTTGTTTAGTGCCTGTTGAGTTTGACAACAGTTCATGCCTGAGCTTTGCCAAGTTAACACCATGGAGATTCATTGTGTTTTGGCTTAAGGTTGGATGATATGAAAGTTCTTTGGGTTGTACTTGAACCTACCGGGCTAGCTTCAAGGTACTGGTGTTGGTGTACAAACCCCTATGCAGCTTGCAACTAAAAGATTGCCTCACCCGCTACATACTTAACCAGTTACTGCATTCTGCAGGAGAAGGCACCCAGCAGCAAAACCATTTTGCACAATGTTGGAGTCGGGCCTTTAGTTCGGTGGGACCTGCCCTTTTGAACTCCCTCCTGTTGCATTTCAAAACGGCATTTTGTCACCTGCAAAATATGTTCCTCTTTCAACAAGTCTTCTAAATTATTTATTTCCATTTGGTATCTGTCCTAAATCTGAGCTGATTTTATGTACATGTTGTTGTTGTTTTAAACCAGGCATAGGCAAACTCGGCCCTCCAGATGTTTTGGGACTACAACTCCCATCATCCCTAGCTAACAGGACCAGTGGTCAGGGATGATGGGAATTGCAGTCTCAAAACAACTGGAGGGCCGAGTTTGCCTATGCCTGTTTTATACCATTTCTAAATCTATAGTTGTGGTTGTTTCTAATCCCTTTTACATGTGATCTTCATCAGTTTTTATATACGCAACTGTTTTACATGTCACATTGTAAATAGCTTTAAGATGCCTTGTGGGAAGTGACTCACAAATTAAACAAATAAATAATCTGTGCCTGCACGTCACATAAGACAGTAATGAAGCTCTAGACTAACTCCCCACTCCTCACCTCATCCCCACAAGTCTCTTTATGCAATTTATTCCTCATTATCCAAATAGCATCCTGATTGAAATGGTCCCTCCATTAAAAATTGTATGACAGATACAATGTCCATCAGAAGCCTTGTTTATTTCAGCAACAGCAGGTCCTCTTGCAGGATGCTACATGTGTTTCTTCACAGCGTGATGGAACACAACCTTAGATTGATTCTTTTCCGTGCCATGCTCCTCCTGAGATTAAACAGAGCAGCTCTAAGCTTTATAGCAATCAGCTTCATACAAAGGACTTGCTTTCCCTTTCATCTTTTGATACCAAGAAGTTAAGAGTCCTTGTTTCTTTTCCCTGTAGTGGCACCTAAGCTGTGATAGCACCGTCAAGTAAAAAAGAAAGAAAGAAATGAATTAGTAGAGATGGGTCCATTAGAGTGAATGGGGTGTTGGTAATGTTTGGAAATCAGATGGTACCTCACCACACTTTGACCAGTGTGATGTATCAGCAGAGTATTTAGAGCTCCAGCAGAGTCTTCAGAGATTTCCTGCTCCCACCAGAACAACTTCTTATAGAGGTTAATGGAAAAACTCCTCTCCCACAAGTAACAAAGTGTTTATTGTCTCTAGACACAAGAGAAAGCGAAACACTACTATCTACAGTTCTTCTGGTCTTAGAAGTAAATATACTTATATAGAGAGAGATCCACTAACACTATCACCATGCTAGCCGACGCTGCTGTGTAATACCCACAGCTACTTTCAGAGCCAGACCCTGAAAACAAACAGGACAGGACAATACATAATAAAAGCAATGTCCTAGAGACTGTTATACCTGTCTCTGCATTCCTGAACCAATGGCAGGGTGGATTGCTCAGCAAGTCACATTATTATTATTTATTAAATTTATATACCATCCTTCATCTGAAGATCTCAGGGCAGTTCACAAGATAGAAATGCAGGATAAAAGCACAAAGTAAATAGCCAGTGTGGTGTAGTGGTTAAGAGCAGTGGACTGGTAATCTGGTGAACTGGGTTCGCTTCCCCGCTCCTCCACATGCAGCTGCTGGGTGACCTTGGGCTAGTCACACTTCTCTGAAGTCTCTCAGCCCCACTCACCTCACAGAGTGTTTGTTGTGGGGGAGGAAGGGAAAGGAGAATGTTAGCCTTAGGGTAGTGATAAAGAGGGATCTCAAATCCAAAATCATCTTCTTAAAACAAAACCAAGACATAACCCGCTATCCCACAAGTATATTTAAAAGGCCATAGAATATTAATCAGCCAAAGGCCTGGTTGAAGGGGAAAGTTTTCTCCTGGTGCATATAATAAAGTAGCCAGGCAAACCTCCCTTGGGAGAGCATTCCACAAACAGGGAACAGCTGCCGAAAAGACCTGTTCTCATGTTGCCACTTTCCGGACTTCATGTGGAGGAGGCACACAAAGAAGGGCCTCAGAGGATGACTGCAGAGTCCGATTTGGTTTGTACACTTGACCTTGCTGGTGTTGCTGTGGTAACCCAGTGCATGTGGACGTGGGGGATGTGCTGACTCAAGACCTGAGACCAAGTGCTGTGTAATTTCGTCCATTGTTCGCATCACACCAACATAGGGCACTGCCCCATCAGTGTCACTCTGCCCTCAGTCAGCCACTGTTTTCTCACAGCCAGTCCAAGGGATGGCACTGCCTGTCGGCTTCCTCCTCCTCCTGCTCCTCAGCCTCATTGTTGCCTTTGTAGAACTCAGCAGGGAAGAGGACCAGAATTAGTTGGCTCTGCCTATCAATAGCTTTGGCTCCACCTACTGTTGGCCTTCTTGCCTTTCCCACTAGCTGCCTCAATTTGCATCAGCTACCGCTTTTTAGAATACTGGTGAGGTTGGGATCTGTATATAAAATTAGAGGAAAAGATTCATTACATTCTCTAGATCTGCCATCCCAGGGTTGCACAAGTTTTGCTTATCTTTCAACCCTTCACCATGAAGCCATGTTTTTCAAACTCTGTCCCTCACCTTTGTGTGGTCTTCTTCAACCCTGCTGAAGAGTCCCCAGTAATACCATTATGGGGTAGGAGCCTTGGTGACACAGCATCACATTTGATTATAGTGATACGATCATTTCTTTGTGTCAGACAAGATGGAATCGTTGCCATTGCTCTGTGCTTTCAAAGGGAGCCTCTTTTTATAAAGGATGACAGTAGGAGTGGAAATAGTGTTTGATGTAGACACTTGAAAGATGTACCTCACACACATCTTCTATCTGCTATAGAAACACAAACTGAGCCTTGGAGTTCAACAAAGGGAATCAAGTTTTTATTTCTTCTTAAGCCTCACTTTTTTCCCTAGCTTGCTTTGTGTGTGTGCGCACATCTGAAATAAACTGTAACTTCTGTCAGCTCCAGCAAAAGTACACTATACAGAACAGCGATCTATAGTATATATATACCATATATGCCTCACCTGCACCTAATTGCTTCCATTTTCCTGCTGTGGATTTTAAAGATGGATAGGGAAGCTTCCTGGCAGATTTTGCGAGTCTTAGCAAAAGGCTTGCTTACCTTGAAATTATTTGGATGTCTTGCCCAAGCAGGAGTCTCAAGATTTGCCCTGAAATGTTCTTGTATGCAAAACCTAGTCACCAGAATGCTGAACTAGGTGGCCATTAATCTGATCTGGAAAACTCTTTTTTGCAGAATAGTTACTTTATTCCTCATCTGGTTTCCTATACTCTTCTGATGCCTTTCTTCCCCCTAACATCAAACATTCCTTATCTCCCTCATCTTTCTCAAGCTTCTTTGACTCCACTGGAAGAAGTTCATTCTCTGAAAAACCCTCAAAATCCATCCCCTCAAAGCTGTGGTCTCTGTTGACCTTTTGTTCCCCTGCAGGAAACCTTGATTGGTTCTACTTGACCTTTCCTCTCCTATTACGGCTGTTTCCCTTTCCTCTCTCCCTCCCCTTCTGTGCTTCTTTTTCAGATTGTAAGCCTGCAGATAAGGCAGGGATTATTTTTTTTAACCACCTAGTAATGTTTAGGCACTCAATAAGGAATAAACATTATTAATGATACCATTACTCCTACTTTATGATAGGTCTGTGCATTTTAAGCACCTGCAATAATTGCATTCAAATTAATTTGAAAGGGCTCATTTTACTGTAATGTCTTGCAGAGCTTGGACTGCATCCGGGTTTCCTTGAGCAAAGAACATAAATGTCATTAAGAAAGGGAGGGCGGAATTGAGACAACCAAGCTGGAGTCAATGAATAAAACTGATCTCCCATCAGTTTTGTGGTGGAAATGAGCATGGAGGGAAGCTCTTACAGCTTCTTCCAAGAGCTGCGGAAGAAAGTACCAGCATTTAAACAATAAAATGTGGCCGCAAACAACTGCTTAAGAAGCAGGTGACCAAAGCATATGACTGACTGGACATGTAAACGAGTCAGTGCTGCAGCTGGATAAAGAACAGCTCCAGCATGAAATTCAGGTAGTCAACTGCAGTGCTGCTGCAGCTGACTGCCCAGATTTTATGCTAGTTGTGTTTTCATCCATCTGCTGCGCTGCTACTCTAGAGCAGGCACTCTGCATCAGGTAGACATTGGAGGTAATCTGGGGTGACAGCAAGAGGAAAATACAGGTGATTTGCCACTCTCAGAACTAACTGCAATGTTTGGTTTGTAACGCAGGCTGGGGGTGGGGGTGAGCTTTTCATCTTTCACATCTTTCAAATTCCGGAGACCCTCCATTGCCTAATAATAATAATAATAATAATAATAATAATAATAATAATATTTTATTTATATCCTGCCCTCCCCAGCCGAAGCTGGGCTCAGAGCGGCTAACAACAATAAAAGTAACACACCATTCTAAAATCAGAAGCTTAGCTGACAAGAGGGGATTCACATGCACTCTTCTTATTTATTCCAAATACTCTTTGCCATGCTTCATTTTTAAATGAAATTTGAAACAACAAATTTCCCAATAGCAAAAGGTTTGGGACTTCTGTTGACTGGACAGATAGCCTTGGCTTTGGGGATTATTTTAGCTCATCTTCCTTCCTTGTTTCTCACATTCAATCAGTTGTCAAATCATGTTGCTTCTTCCTGTACACCACTGCAAAAAAAATTATGTCTGTCCCCACAGCTAAAACTCTAGCTCATGCTTTGGTTATTGAAGTTGTCTACATTTATCTTTAATTAATAAGCAATATGTGCATACTCTTAAGAAACACTGCAAAGTGTAATTTTTATATTATTTTTTACAAAACAGCAACCACAACCACACACCTTGTAAATCAACTATTATTACACTTGAAAACAGATAGCATTCCTCTGCAGCACCACAAATCCAACTCAGTGGTGTAACGTTGGAAAATGTCAATCACTTCTCCTAGCTAGGCAGTTATCTTTCCACAAGGGCCAACAGTGATGCCAAAATCCAGCATTGCCTGAGCTCTGCGAGTGCTGCTTTCTCCCGATTGAAGTGCAGAGTGTTTTAGGACCAGGATATTCACAGGGAAACCAAAATGCTTGTTTACAAAGCTATTGTACTACCAACCTTACTATATGCTTATGAAACATGGACCACTTATAAATGCCATATCCAACTCCTCGAAAGATTCCATCAACGGTGTCTCCAAAAATGTTTATACATCACTTGGGAAGACAGGCAAACTAATATGAGTGTACTGGAAGAAGCAAAGACCATCAGTGTTGAATCAATGATTCTTCAAAATCAACTTCATTGGACTGGTCATGTTGTGCGAATGCCTGATCATCGTCTTCCAAAGCAACTACTCTATTCCAAACTTAAAAATGGAAAGCATAATGCTGGTGGTCAACAAAGGAGGTTTAAAGACTGTCTCAAGGCAAATCTAAAAAAATGTAGTACAAACACTGACAACTGGGAAACACTGGCCTGCGAGTGGTTCAGTTGGAGAACAGCCTTTACCAAAGGTGCCATGGGCTTTGAAGACACTCGAACTCAGGACGCAAGGGAGAAATGTGCTAAGAAGAAGGCACGCCTGGCAAATCCACACCGTGATCAACTCCCACCCAGAAACCAATGTCCCCACTGTGGAAGGACGTGTGGATCCAGAATTGGCCTCCACAGTCACTTACAGGCTCATTGTTAAAACCATGTTTATGGAAGACAAACTTATTCGGCTACAAGTGATCGCCAAAGAAGAAGAAGAAGATTTTAAACAGACGGTTCACCTAACAAGGACTCCTGCTTGCACAATGAGGCTTCCCCCTTCAATCTTCCTTCTTCGTGCCCCCCAAAATTAGTTCCGGGGGGTGGGGTTCAAGCGAACCCCCAGAACAGCACTCAGGGTGAAGAGAGGGAAGCTGGAATGTGCAGAAAGAATGTTAATCACAGCACAACATTGAATTCCACCCTTTACAATTTATTTCATTTTATTACTTTAGCCTTGTAGGGAGTGGAAGAGAAGTCAGAAGTGCACAAATTCTGGGTCATGAGCTGCATGGCATTGACATCCCAAGAGTGCCATTTAACATTTTCTATAGCTCCAACTTCCAAGAGTGTGCTGTACAGAAAAGAGGCGACATGGTTCTTCCACAGGCAGCTTACATTCTACAATAGATGAAGAAGAGATAACAGGGGAGATGTCAATAACTGGCAAGTGCGTAATGGAGGTGACATAGAGAGGAGCAAGTTGATGGTAGAAATGTTAGGCTAGGATGCTGTTGTCTTTGCTCCCTGAAAGCTTTGATATTAGCCAATCCACCTTCCTCTTAATAGCTTCTTAATTCTTCTTTGGCTGGCTCTGAAGAGCACAAGGAACAAGATAAGGAATCATAAGAGGGGTTGATTTTAGGATTGCAACATTTAATCAATCAATTGGTGAGACGCACAGGTGCATGAGGGACTGGGAAAATTGAACTAGAAGCTTCTTACTGGAGAAAGGGAGAAGGGTGAAAGGACAGAGAAGAATTGGGGGGGGGGGCTTGCAAGGCAGGTTCCTGGGCAATAATCTCAGCAGCAAACCAGAGTAGTGTGTGAACTACAAAGAAACCTCCCAACCCAAAAAAAACCATTGATGAGCCAGGGATAGGTACCCACCAGGCAAACCCTGTGGAAAGGGAACAAACACACCTTTACTAAACTTATGGCATTACCATGTGCCCTCTTCTGGCTTCTTCTTTGGTGACACAAATTCTCCTTTTTGGTAATATGTAACTCGCCACACTAAGGAAGTGTCCATTTAAAACTAAGGCAGAGCAATATACATTGTCAAGGGTTTATGCACTGCCTCCAGCTGCTTTTTGGTAACATTTCAAGAGGCCATAGCCTTTGAAATCTCCCTATCTATTAACAAAATTAGTTCTAGTTCTAAAGATGCTATTGCACTCAGACCTACCGTATTATAATCACTATCAAATTATATCCTAGATTGTTGTTGTTGTTTCTGAAGCGCACTCAGTCTTCTTGCCGTCCTGGTGAATTTGCATCCTTTATTTCTTCATGGTGGGAGAAAGAGCTTGGTTCTGGAAAGGCCTGTTTGGAGTAAATGTGTGTTGCTCTTGAATGTTCTTGGCACAAAACATACTAAATGCAAGGGTCCGTGCTGCATTAAAGTGAAGAGTGATTAAAGCTACTTCTTGCATAATAAAGCACACTAAGCCATGTTATGCTGGCTTAATGTACCAATGTGATGAGATGTTCATTGTTTAGGTAAATTACAGCAAATCAGCTGTTTAGAGGGGTGTCCCCACCCCCATTCATATTAAAAAGGAAGGAGGAGGAGAAGCTCTACCAAAGGGAAAAGAAGAAACACTAAAAGATAATGGCCCATAATGTCAGTGAGATAAAAAAAGATTTCACGTGTCTCCAGGAATTAAGGGCTCTGTTCCTAATGTTACAAGCAAGCTGTTCCCTCTTACAATCTGCTTCCTCATACTAATAAAATGGAACTGTAAGAAACTGGAGTTTATTTCTGCATTGCAGTAGTCTGGGCTGCACAAGCCTCCCTCCCCACCAGCCCCAGGTACAGGCACAGTGCGTAAGACCAGGGGCTTTTTATATGCAAGCAACACCCCATTGAGGCCAGAAAGGAAACTCCGTAAAATTGCCACACACCAGACATACATTGCAATCTGCTCCCTTCCTAGCTAGATTGCTATTATGCATGAGACTCCTCTTTCTGCAAAATGTGCTGTTTCCTACCTTTGCTGCATTATGACTTAGCAAGTGGACCCTGTTGAAAATCCCTCTACTAGAATAGGTAAAGGTAAGGCAAAGGCAAAGACAGCTATGGGGTGTGGCACTCGTCTCGCTTTTCAGGCGGAGGGAGCCGGTGTTTGCCCACAGACAGTTTTTTTTTTATCATGTGGCCAGCATGATTAAACTGCTGCTGATGCATGGAGGACCGTGACGAGTGCTGGAATGCACGGAAATGCCGTTTGCCTTCCCGCCGCAGCTGTACCTATTTATCTACTTGCACTGGCATGCTTTCGAACTGCTAGGTTGGCAGAAACTGGGACAGATGCAACGGGAGCTCACCCCGTTGCGGGGATCCGAACCGCCAACATTCTAAACCAGGAGGCTTAGTTGTTTAAACCACAGCATCACCCACGTCCCTGTTTACCTTTACCTTACTAAAATACTGGCTTAATGTTAAAGCTACAGGATCCATTCTTGTCTTTCTTTGCAGCTAATTCCTCTGCAGCACTGGCATTGAGAAGTAAGACTCTGAATAGTGACCATCTTCTGGGCAGGAGAGATTATTTGGGAGTTCTGTAGCAGACGGCATTTAATGGGAGAAGCTTATACCTGTGGAACTATGGCTGTTGCTGTGCTCAAAGCTCTTGAATGGACAGAAGCGCCATCCCTCTGGGGAAAGCTGCCATCCTACTTTTGGTGCAGGGAAGCCAAAGTATGCTTGGACACTGGAACAGAATGGAAACCACAAAGGAGAGGAATTATTTATTGTGTGCAGCTTTCCCTTGGCAGTTCTGGGAGCCCTTTGCCCTGTGTGCTACCTTGCCACAGGGCAGGTTTGTCTGGAGAAAGCATCGGTATAGACATGGCCTAAGGCAGAATCAAATCTCCAGTTTTATAAATAAGGAGGTGGAAAGCTTTGCATGCAAACTGAACCTAGCATGATTATCTAAACTTGACTGTATTGCTTTGTCCTTACTTACTTACTTACTTACTTACTCCCAGCAATTCCTATCCCACCTTCTTACACTAAAGTGTACTCACCTTTTATTCATCTATTCTTTTCTGTGTACATCTATCTGAGAATTCCCTCCTCTGCTGTAGTTTTGTCCTTTTGCTACCAGACCTTGTCCCACCATTAGTCTGCTCCCTCAAAGCACTCCACCTTCCCTTCCTTGCTACCCCCATATTCTTGGCACTCATTCCCTCCTGCTACCTCTCTTACTTCCTTCAAATCCCTCCTCAAAACCCACCTTGATCATGAAGCCATTGGCATAACTCCATAGTTTGCATATCCTTCTGTAGCTCAGTCTGCAACTAAGCCCAAGCATGTGCAACCAAAACAATTGCACACTGCTTCCTCGTTTACCCCTGCCTCCCATTTCTTTTCCTTCCTGCTCTATCGCTTCCCCTGTGAAGAATTTTAGATTGTAAGCTCTTCAGGGCAGAGGCTTGAACTCTTATACCGTGCTTCTCCTCTTCAAGTGCAATGAACACCAGTAGTGTTCTGTAAACCACCATCATTGTCATTCTTTAGTTCCTTATTATATATTTTTCCCCCACCATGGGGGTATCAGTTGCATTTTCTGCCTTGGGCACCAGCTTGTGTTTGGTCTTTCTCTGTCCACTATGATGCTTTTGGCTCACATTTTCTTGGGTCTCCACCAGCACTTGCTCTTGCTAAGCCATTCCAACAGCGTCTGTCAGTGGGAGTTGTGCTAGCTCAGTTTAGGGCTTTTGTCTGGCATTAATTGCTGGTGCAATTTGGAAATAAAACCAGATTGTTCTCATCCACCTGTCGTGGGCTTCTCTTCTATCACTCAACAACGGCCTCTCTTAACTAGAATTGCCTCCATTTCCTTCACCGTTCATATTACATATGGGACTTCAAGAACTTGCCGGCAAATGGCTTATTTGTTCTTAATCTGTAAACCTGCTACACATTCAGCCGTTGCAGCCTGCTGCAACACCTCAGCCAAATGCCTTTTATGTGGAAAAAATGGTATGTTGTGAATACAAATTGCTAGGCAAGAGCCACGCGGAACATACGGCTGTGATGGGGCGACGATTTGGATGTGCCGCTGACAATCTGGCATCTTTCTTCCTTGGGTCCCTTTTGCCACCTGAACGTTAGCTTCCATTTCTCATTTCATAGGAAGAGATGGGAGATGTTGAAGAGAGAGGCCGTAAAACGCTGGTTTAATCAAACACAGGAAGCTCTCAGATACTAAATCACACCCTTGGCCTCTCTAACTCAGTGTTGTTGACTTTCCACGGTTTCAGACAAGGGATATTTCCCAGCCCTAATGGAGAACACCAGGCAGTGAACCTGGGACTTTCTGCAGGCAACAGAATTGCTCTACCATTGAGCTATGCCCCTTCCTTGTGTCACCATTCAATTTGCCTGTGGACCAAATACATGCATTGTTTAGCCAATGGGGTATTGTGCAGCTCAGCCATGTTTTAGCTCACTGACAGGCAATTGGTGGCCCGTGGGTCACATGCAGCCCCTAGCCTAATTTTAGATGCTACAGACCCCAGTGTACCATTGTACTTTATCATAAGTAACACTTGCAGGTTTTTTATGGTCCTGACCGTGTTTTAGTGCTGTGGGATCAGTAGTTAATTCATTTTGGAACCCAGTCTCCTAGAACTGAGCTCTTGTGTAACAGCCATGGGATACTTCCATCATCCAGATCCATAGAGCAGCACATGAGCTGCATGCTGGAGCGGAGTAGACTTGCGGCAATGCGTTGACCACACTTCCTTGGGATATGTGTCAGCAGACTGCCTCTCTGTGGCCAGAGAACGGGCCTTTCCAGACAGTTGGGAAATGTAATTCAAATGCTGCGTAATGCAAGTTTTAGAAGTGCAGGAGCTCAGCATGACAGCCCCCATAGCAACATCCCTAAAGAGGGGCCCACGCTGCTGGCATATTTATTGACCTACATTTCTTATGTACACTTTTACTATTGGTATATAGGGCTGGGGTGGGGGAAGGGATTTATCAGTTTGTGGGTATTATTATTATTCTTCATTTTGTGTTTTTATCTTGTATTTTTATGTTGTGAACCACCCTGAGATCTACAGATGAAGGGAGGCATACAAATTTAATAAGTAATAAAAATATACACACACACACAAAATCTGGCGACTGTCAATATATAAATGTCTGCAATTTCCAGAAAATGTGATATAAGGTATAGAATATACGTTGTTTGATATTGATATCCATTTGAGACTGTCAGCATTCACTGAGTGCATTATGCAAGACATAGTTAAACTGTGGAACTCACTGGCACCAGAGACTTTAAAAGAGGATTAAGACAAATTCATGGAGGAGAGGGCTGTTGATGGCTGCTAGTCACATTGGCGATGTTCTGCCACCACAGTTGGAGGCAGCAGTGCTTCTGAATACCAGTTGCTGGAAACCACAGGAGGGGAGAGTGCTCTTGTGCTCAAATCCTGCTTGCAGGTTTTCCGCAGGACCCTGTGAGAATGGGATGGCGGACTAGGTGAGCCATTGGCCTGATCCAGCAGGCTCATATGTTCTTAGGAAAACCACAACCCATCAATGGGCAAGATCTGAAGTGCTGCAGCTAGAGTTCTGCCTGCACATAAGGGCTTCTCACCTGCGGCAGATCCACCTGCCGTCCAAAATGCC
This sequence comes from Podarcis pityusensis, assembly GCF_964106645.2. Taxonomy (NCBI): domain Eukaryota; kingdom Metazoa; phylum Chordata; class Lepidosauria; order Squamata; family Lacertidae; genus Podarcis; species Podarcis pityusensis. The sequence continues at coordinate 12,092,228 of NC_138037.1, forward strand.
CCCTTCCTACATATCCACCACATATGGTAGAATGTTCCTGAGTCTCCGCATCTCCAACAATTACTTGATACATTTTAATACATTTTTAAAAGCTTCCATGGTGTTAGATACCATCGATGTTGCATTTTTTGAAAGTTCTCTCTAATCGTGTAACAATTTGTGAATTTCCAATTGATCTTCCATAAATTTTCCCATTGGGTCCTGGGACCACCTCACCATTGCCACTGTTACCTCCTCCTCCTTGACTGTCCAGTCAAGGAGGAGTCGGTAAGTTTTGGAAAGAGTTTTTCTTTTAGAATTTAGAAGATCAGATTCGAATCGGGAAATTTCTGTTGAGAACCCCTTTTGTTTGTCAGATTTAAATTTTTCAAATAACTGATGGTATTGGAACCAGTCTGAAATGTGGTCTCTTATTGGAAACATTTTTTTAAAAAAATGAGATTCAGTGGTGACCTTTATCAGCTCTGATGACAGCTATAAATCAGGCTGAAATTCTCATCAGCTTGCTGGACAGAATTCATTACAGACCAAGATTGCTGTGTTATTTTCTGTCTTTGATTGAGGGACGCCCTATTAAAATGAATTCAGCTTCAATAATATGAATCACACATTTCAAAACACAAAAGGAGGCCTATTACTCATTGATTCTTAGGACGACGATGATTACAGGACTTGGAGACTACTGAAGCCTTATTGTGTTTTGCTTTGGGTCACAAAGCCGATCAATTTCTGCTTCTTTAAAGCAAGCCAATTTGCTCTTCATTAAATTTCAACCCTTTGCTGATGACGCGTATTGACTGTGGCAGCAAGATCTACAGCCCCAGCAGATCAATGATGGTTCACTTTTTTTCTTCTCTTCTCTTCTTTTCAGTAGGGTCCAAATTTCCAAAAAGAAGTAAAATCCTTCAAAGATGGTTTAATCATTCAGAGTATAATATGGATAAACACATTGTCTCAATTGCCATGGGGATAACCATGTGGCTTAGTTTCTCATGTAGCTCTAGAACAGAGAGGGGGAACATGTGGACCTCCAGGTGCTGTTGGACTGTAGTGCCCATCATCCTTGATCATTGGCTATGCTATCTCAAGCTGATGGGACATCTGGGTGGGATAACTAGTCTCATATGATCAACATGCCTAAGTCCAATTAATGCAGGAAGGGGTTAATGCCATAGAGTAAGCTGTTCTGCCAGCTTAGCAATGTCTATTTCCCTTCACTTTGGGAAAAACTAGGAACTTCCCTGTTTAGGGAAGTTTTTAATGACTGATGTTTTAATATATTTTTAATCTTTGTCGGAAGCCACCCAGAGTGGCTGGGGAAACCCAGCCAGATGGGCGGGGTATAAATAAATTGTTGTTGTTGTTGTAATCAAGTCTTTGTTTTTCCCCCGTCCTCCCAAGAAGCTCAACATGTGAAGAGGTTTGAGCTGGTTGCTACAGCTCAGACCACATGGCTCTCACCAGCCACTCTTGAGGACCTAAAGCAATAATTTAGTAACTTTTCACCAGTTTGTGAAAGCTAAATTTTACTATCTGTGGAACATTTTCTGAAGCACGTGAATCTGACCTCTGGAGAGTTTTTAAGAGGGGATTTTGGAAGTCACTTTAAAGGGCATATTTTAAAAGTCTAACAGCCTATATGTCTACACTTTACTTTGCTGCATATTCTGTGACTTTAAATCTCTGCTGGGATTCTGTCACCAAAGAGTTCTTCCCCTAAACTTGGATCTTGGTATCCAGGAATTTCCACCAACAATCCAGAGGGTCACAGATGATTCCCATCTTTGCTCTAGCATGCTTGTTTTTCTGCTACTGGGGGCTGCATTTCAGATGGTCAGTCTCCGACATGATTTTCTTTTATACACTAAATATTAAGTTTGTGCTCTCACAAACACACTTTTCTTGTTGTGCTTTTTGTACTACAAACCTGTGTAAGTTTAATGGCCCTTTGGTTGCTGTGGATTTTACAAAAAAATTAAATAATACAATCTGATGGTTGTGATTTGGTGAAGCCCTAAGAACTCTCTGAGTTCTGTCTCACGGAATTACAGCTCTCAGACATTCCTGGATAGCAGAACCATGGCAAAATCAGTTTGATCTGTAGTATGGTCATTTATTTAGTCTTTCACTGAACAAAATAATATTCAATGGCCCAGTTCTTAAAACAGGGGAGAGTGAAACTATGTCGCTGGACTACAACTCCCATCATCTCTGGCCATTGGCTATGCTGGCTGGGACTGATGGGAGTTGGAGTCCAGCAACATCTGGAGAAGCAGAGGTTCCCCATCCCAGCCTTATAACATGCAAGCTTGAACCTATGGCCCAGGGTTACAGTATGTCACTATGAACTCCTGAGATACAGAGGCAACAAGTCAAATATTGTATGTGGAGCCATGCAATTAAAATTTCAGCAATATATATCCACTTCATGGATCTCTAACCAGGAAAGTATGGCGGATAGTGTTACATGCATTCACAAAAAAAATCACTTGACATTCAAAAAATATTTTAACTATACCTAGATTTGTGGCCCTCGGGGATTTGTTACTCATCTGCAGTAACATGGATTTAGTTACCTCTTAACACACAAAGCCATTTTATTACGCAAGCAGGGCTGGCTGAAGAGGGACAAATTCAGAGAACATTTCAAGGCTCCCCGCGGGAATCTGAATCTGCATTAGAGATTATGAAAACAAATCCTACTACACTTTAACTGCCAATGAAAGAATGGTCAACTAAAATCCAGGCAGGGTGGAAGCGGAAAGAGATATGTTTAAAATCTCTGGTTTTGATCATAGGAATGTAGCTATTGCTAGTATATATGGCAGTAGTTTGCAAACTTTTTTTTTTTTAAGTGGACAGTTATTTATCACATTTGCTGCAGTGCTGTCTTTTCAGTCTGTACCAGTTGCTTTGAGTTAAATTGCCTGGAAACAGTATTGTTGTGCATTTCAAGGCAATAGAAGTTCATACATGCCATTTTCATGGAACTCTTTCAACACTGACTTTTATGCATCTGCCAAGGCCCCGAATGCTGCATGAAATTCTAGGTGTAACCTAGAGGTTCCGAGTTAGTTCACATTCATGACAAATACTGGCTGGGCCTATTAGGAACCCAGGAAGTCTGCCTATATCAGGTCAGACTATTTGCACATCAAGCACAACGTGCCAGTTCTTATTGACAGAGGTTCTCCAGGAGGGAAGCCATGAGAAATTGGATTCAGTTCGAATTTAAAGGTGGACTTGCCTGGTTTGCACTTTCCAAAGCAATAGGCAAACTGTAACACAGCCCTCCTTCGAATTTAGCACTTCTCTGAATTTTGCAATGCAGTTCTCCGGCCAAATTATATCTACAAAAATGCATATAATATCATAAAGTGTTCATATAAATGCACATATTGATGAAAATAACATAAAACCCACATTATATTAGGGGAAATTGCATGCAAAAATGTGTACTAGGAGAAAACACGGATGAATGTTCAGGAGGAGGAAGAGGAGGAGCATGATAATAATAATAATAATAATAATAATAATAATAATAATAATAGATATATAAATGTAAAGAGCCAAACAGATTTGCCCATTCCTGCTCTACAGGGTCTTTCTTCCAGGATCGCCTTCTACCTAAGCCTGGTTTCTACCCAAATCATCCTTCACACTGTTGTTCTGTTCTCTCCTCTCGTCTTTAGATACAGAATTCATTTATAGAAACCGGAACGGCTCTGTGATACTGCACAATGTTGAAACAAACAACTCAACGGTGTTAATAGACAACAAAATAATTGTAAGTACCACATTTAATGGGCAGGTTTATTTCACAGTTGTCTGGTTTTCAGACCAATAAAATGGCTTTAGTTTACTTCTTGTACCAACTTGAATAAGTAGTACACTTATTAAATATCTTGGCCTTGGCAGCAGCAGAAAATGCAAAACACAGATCTTTTAACATACCAAGAGCTCAGATTCCATACTTGGCTTGACAGATAGCTGCAGCATTTTGATCTTTCCATTTCTAACTGCTTAATGGTCTGTGTGCCATATGAGACATGTGAGCCTAGCTCAGTAATAATGCCAAGTTCCATTATGAAACACACAGGCAATTTTATCTCATCTTCTTAAAAGAAGCAAGCAAATGTATCATGGTCATGTTCTTGGATTTCAAATTTATGCACATGCATTCAAATGAATTTACTTGTGACATTTTTTTTCTGTTTAGGTGTCTATGAAAGCTATTCGATACGAAGTTTCACCAGACAAAAAATACGGACTTTTTGCCTATGAAATTGCGCCGGTAAGTAGACAGACTGTGTTACAGACAAATAATTAACTCCATTTTCCTCCTCTGACATGATGGCCGTAGCTCCAGTCTACATTTTACCCAGATATTCCTACAGAAACGGTACACTTTGGTTGCTAAAGAAGTTTGGGCTTGTTTAAACATAATTTTAGACAATAAAAATATCAGTTCAGTTATATCTTAAAAATCGAATACTGCAAAATGGAGAGCAAGAGGGAATAGCTGGCAAAAGCTATGAAAAAAGGAGGGATGGAGTATTAGCTAAAATGACATTGCATTCTTCTTTCAAAGTGGTATATGCTCAATGCAGGGAGAGGCAACCTTTGACCCCTCAGATGTTGTCAGACATTGGACATGCTGGTTGCCATTGATGGGATTTGGCACATATCCCAGCAAGCGGTCACCGCTTAGAGTAAAGACAGGGAAATGGTCATTACTTACTAGCACACATTATGAATGTTAATTGATGGTTCCTCCATTTGACCAGTGTAGTGCTGCTGATTTTATCTGCATGAATGAGCATAACAGCCAGTGCTGCAAAGGCCACAATTATCTTTATATCTGCTGTGGAATTAGTTGGGCGCATGAGAAGGGGCCTTGAGATCCCAGATGCTGGATCTCCTTATAGACCTGGGCTTCTTCCACTTTTGTTTCTGTACAACTTCCAACACTACACACAAAAAGGTCAGATGTTTCCTCTTCTTTTTAAATACTTGAAGGAGTTTTTTATTTTTTATTTTTTTAGTTTGAGATAAAAATTTGCATTTGCCAATATAGAGAGGGAGACCTGAGTACTGTCAGCAGCCACAGTATAACACAGCATGAATAGAAGTGTTTTTAAATGCAATGAAATCCTGGCTCGTAATCAATGGGATTAGAAAAGGGGAAGCAATACCTTTTAATAATTACACTGTTACCTCAGGGACCTTTTCTCCTCTTCGCATCACTGGAATGTAGATACGGAAATGGAAGATTATAGTGTACTCCCAATTGTCAAATGAAAAGTTCTGAGAGAAGGCGTTCACTACAGAAAAACTTCATCATGAAAAGGTTGTGGCAGTTCTGGAAAAGCTATGGAAAGGGGCAACTGAAAAGGGAGGAGGAATCCACACACCCCCATGAAGAAAAGTTACAGTTTGGAGCTAGGAATAAGGTGTGCAAGGAGGGACTTGAAATAAAATTGCTCATGAAATTATACAGGATGTGAAGAGAGACATTTTTGCTGCAAAATACTGGAGCCTGGGATTATTCAGGGAATCTGAGTGTTGGAAGGTTTTGGACAGACAAGATGAAATACTTCTTTATGAGAGCCGGCCCACCCATTTGGTAGCATGAAGCAGCTGCCTCAGGCAGTATAAATGCAAGAAGAAGCTGCCCCACCACCACCAGAGAAGCAACCCAGATAAGAGGAGTCAGCAGCTATAGCAGAGCAGCACAGCCTTCTGCGTCCCATTTTTGCCTCCAGTCTTCTCTGCCCCTAGGGGGTGGAGAGTGTCCAGGGGCAAAGCTCTGTGGAACAAGCACACCTGCTATCTGGACAGTTCATATGATTCCAGTAAGCTCCCAGCTGCTATAGAGTCTGACTCTGAAAACACATTATAGGCCATCAATGCCAAGAAATTCCATAACAAGGCAAGAAAGCTAGAAGTCCAGCCAAGTGCACCAGGACCTAGACATCTGGTTGAATACAGTACATGTAGCAGAAAATGGGTGATACTAAGCAGGTGAAGCTGCAATGGGCTTTTCTGTTTGTCTCAAGAAATCTGTATTTTCCCAAGTGGCTCACACTGCCATCTAGCAGATGCGAAGGGCATAAACCAAACTTCAGTAGACAGGGAGGTTGTTGGTCCTGCAGTTGTACAGACAAGTCTTTGCTGCAGTGATTTCCAGTCTCCCCCATTGTGAAATTTTCTATACAGTGGAACCTTGGGTTGTGAACATGATCCGTGCAGGAGGCGTGTTCACAACCTGCCAGCATTCACAACCCGCAGCACCGCATCTGCGCATGCGTGGGTCGTGATTTGGCGCTTCTGCGCATGCACAAAGCACGATTTAGTGTTTTTGTGCATGCTCGAGCACTGAAACCCAGAAATAACCCATTCCGGTACTTCTGGGTTCGGCGTGGTGCGCAACCCGAAAATGCGTAACCTGAAACGTCTGTAACCCGAGGTACTGCTGTAATTTGCCTTCTAAACCTCCTTCCTAAATCACTCTATAAATTTAAACAGAAGGTAAATGTCAATGTCTCTCACAGCTGAAATAACACATTAATTCTAATCCTTCTGTTCCCAGTGCTAGAGTTAAGGATGAACTATTAATGTTTATTACTACTGGATTCGGTTCCTCAGATGTCCAAAGATTTCGGACATACAAATTGGGTCCAGATAACAATAGTCTTCTGCCCATTGCCTCCCCCAACAACCTAAGTGACTCAAGAATCAAGATGGGATTTTTTTAATTAAACAAAAACACCTGGGCATAGAGATGCTTGAAAGTGCCTGATAAAATATTTGGCAGTAGGGCTAAGTTAAATTCTGAGGGCCAAGGATAGGACTTTAGTCCTTTATCCATCCCTAAGAACAGCAAAGCAAAATAAATGTTGAAAAATTGTGCCCAGCTTGTATAATTGATATGGGTTGCATCATTTATTTAGGTTTGAAGTTACTTGGTGCAAGCTTGTTATCCCCACTCTGTCCCATGTGAAATAAAAAATGTTTTGCAGCTGGAATATGGCTATCCTTCTTTTGAGGAGATTTAACATTAGCACCAAAATAGCAAGCAATCAGCAGAGTAAACTTCTGGACAAATAAATCCTTATAAACTTTTTTCTTTTTTGGCACATTTTGCAGAAAAGCCAGACTACAGAATACAGCTGCAATGCCGTGCATTCTTACTCATGCATAAGTCCCTTTGAAGTCAGAGTGGTCTGCTTCTAAGCAAACGTGCATAGAATCGATCTGTAGAATAACCTAAAAGGCCAGTATATTCCCTCACCTTATCACAGGTGCATTAGGCACAATGTTTTCTCTTACCTGCAGAGCAGAAGAGACTTACCGTAAGTGGAGTTGCAGGTCTAGAAACAGGCAGTTCTACTGAATATCTAAAAAGTGGCAAAGCAATGTTAAACATGCATTTTTTTAAAACCAGCTGGAATTCTAAATTTTCAGGATTGTGTGATGATTCAGAATTTAGCAACAAGGGTAATAAGCAGAGCATCATTCCACCAGCAGAATGGAACTGCACTGGCTGCCAATATTCTTTAATTTAATTTATTTGTTATTACATTTATATCCCAGCTTTCCTCCAAGGGATACAAGCTGCCACAATTTCCTTTTTTTTTTTTATCCCTACAACAACCCTCTAAGGTAGGTTAGGCTAAGAGACTGTGACTGTCTCAAAGGCACCCAGGGTGAGCTTCATGACTGAGTGGAGATCAAATCTCCACTTGTTTCCCAAACCTTGGTTTCCCAAGACTTAATCCATACTAACCACTACATTGCACTGGTTACCATACCAAGGTTAAGCTTTTGTTACTATTGTACGAAGTCCTGAACATCTTGAGCTCAGAATGCCTAAGAAATTGCCTTCTGCCTCCCTACAGACCCATTTGGTCACTAAGATTGTGGTCCCATTGGCACTATACATTCGAAACAGTATCATACTACTTTAAGCAGTCACAAAGAATCCAGAGAGCTGTAGTTTGTTAAGGATACAGTGGTACCTCGGGTTAAGTACATAATTCGTTTTGGAGGTACATTCTTAACCTGAAACTGTTCTTAACCTGAAGCACCACTTTAGCTAATGGGGCCCCCTGCTGCTGCACAATTTCTGTTCTCATCCTGAAGCAAAGTTCCTAACCTGAAGCACTATTTCTGGGTTAGCAGAGTCTGTAACCTGAAGCGTATGTAAACTGAAGCATATGTAACCTGAGGTACCACTTTACTGAGAGTTCTACGGCGATCCCCTATTTCCCTCAGAGAGATACAATTCCCTGAGTTCCCAAGGAAGAAGGACTGATTGTTAAATCCGTCTGGGAATTTAGATAGATAATAATAATATTATTTGTAGATAGATGATAAGATAGATGATAGATAGATAGATAGATAGATAGATAGATAGATATACAGTGGTACCTCGGGGTACAGACACTTCAGGTTACAGACGCTTCAGGTTACAGACTCCGCTAACCCAAGTACCTTGGGTTAAGAACTTTGCTTCAGGATGAGAACAGAAATCGTGCTCCAGCGGCGCGGCAGTAGTAGGAGGCCCCATCAGCTAAAGTGGTGCTTCAGGTTAAGAACAGTTTCAGGTTAAGAACGGACCTCCAGAACAAATTAAGTACTTAACCCGAGGTACCACTGTAGATGTACATACCAGCTGGACAAAAGCAGCTGAAAAGGGGAATTTAGTGAAGGAGTGTGAAGTGAAGAGTTAAGAACCCTTCTTCTTCCTGTCACTTCTTTCATTTAAAACAGAAATCTTCCCACCCCTTCTACTGCTACAATTCCTTTTAAATTTTTTGGTGCAGGGCCTTGGTTATCCATCCTATGCGTCCCATTTTACAACTTCTTAAGTCCTAAAAATCCATTCATAGGAGCTGTTTTGTGCACGATGCCCTTGTGCATTGCTAAGGATACTGAAGGCCTTAATCTGCCCATTAGTTGGGTGATGTTGCAATGGAGACTTCTAATATGCTGTTGTTTAATGCTGGAGGGCTCCTGCTGTGACAGAGCCTTCTGTGCAGGGTCCATGATGAGCGCCTTTGCAATCTTACTTAACAGTGTGCATTAGCCAAAAAGATTATCCCACCTCTGAGTGAAAGTAGGCAGCGTCTTTGAAATGAATGTTTTGGAGCTGCTGGTTTTTCCATTCCCCCCCCCCCCAAAAAAAAGTAGTTTTAATAAGCCTAGTTCTCTGCTGGCTTATGCAAGTGAAGCCTCTCCCTCAGATCTCATTTTTCAAAAATGTCTCTGATAATATTAAAAGATTCATGTAAGAGGAAAGGAATGGAAACTAGGTGAGAGCAGCTTAGAATAGGCTGCCTGTGGTGTAGACAGTTGTTGCCTTCTGAGTCACAGAGACCAGGAAGAAGAAAAAGAAAAGCAGAGGTGGTATCTTTTCATTTATTTATATTTATTTCAAAAATGTATATTCCACCTGTCAGGGCAAAACCTTCCCAAAGTGTCTTATACCAGCGCCATCATCCTCAATGCATCAGATACAGCAGCAGAGGCGTTCCTCTTAGGGCAAATAGGGTGCAGTTTCACCAATCCCTTGCGAATTACGTATTTTAGGGCTAGGGAGGGGGTGGTCTGTGTTGAGCTTTATAGTTTTATCTGCTAGTTTGTAGGTGGGACGGTTGTTTTGTGTGTTGCTTGCATGCCGCTAATGTTTTCTGTCACTTTTATGGGGGAAGGCTGTTGTTTTGTTTTTGTTTTCCCAATGTGCCGTATGGAATATCGATGTGTTATATAAGTACACACACACACACACACACACACACACACACACCTACCTTTTATGGTATGAAGAGGAGGAGGGAAATTCAAAGTGTTGGTGCTGACCTTTAAAGCCCTAAACGGCCTCGGTCCAGTATACCTGAAGGAGCGTCTCCACCTCCATCGTTCAGCCCAGACACTGAGGTCCAGCGCCAAGGGCCTTCTAGAGGTTCCCTCACTGCGAGAAGCCAGGTTACAGGGAACCAGGCAGAGGGCCTTCTCAGTAGTGGCTCCCGCCCTGTGGAACGCCCTCCCATTAGATGTCAAAGAGAACAACTACCAGACTTTAGAAGACATCTGAAGGCAGCCCTGTTTAGGGAAGCTTTTAATGTTTAACGCTGTATGGTTTTTGACACTTGATTGGGAGCCGCCCAGAGTGGCTGGGGAAACTCAGCCAGATGGGCGGGGTATAAATAAAAAATTATTATTTTTATTATTATTATTATTAGGAGAGGGCTACCAGTGGCTACTAGCCAAGATGCCTAGGCTCTGCCTCCGCAGTTGGAGGCAGTAAGTGCTTCCGAATACCAGTTGCTGCAAGCCACAGGAGGGGAGAGTGGCTCCTGTGTTCGAATCCTGCTTGTGGTTTCCCTATAGGCATCTGGTTGGCCTCTGTGAGAACAGGATGCTGGACTTTATGGGCCGTCAGCCTGACCCACCAGGCTCCTTTTATGTTCTTAGTGTATTTGTGCAGATTTTTTCAATGGAAGTCGCTTGGAGACCCTTTGGGTGCCAAGCAGCCAGTAAGTTTAATAAGTAATAAACAAACAACGTTGGTCTCCCCTGAGTCAGCCCCCCCCCATCTGCCTTCCTGCCTTACTTACAACTAGTCTAAGGGACTGGTGGCCTTGCCTGTCAGCTTCTCCCTCATTAGTCTCAGTGTTTTCCTTGTAGAACTGCACAGCAGGGGGACTTCCGGGTTAGCGCCTCCGGCAATGGCAGATTTCCTCTGATCGGGAGGAATCCGCTTTGAGAGAATTAGGGTCTGGACTGCCACGGCGAGGCGGAGACCCACCAAAAACCACAGGCGGGAGAAGCCTGTGGACATGGGATTTGGCTGGCACCTTTTGCGCCTCCCCTACTCGCGGGGAAACCCGGTTTCGGGGATCCGGAGCGACGTGGGGTGAGTGGCGTGGTGCTTCGAATTGACTGCTCTTTTCACGGAGTGAAGCCGCATTGCTGTTGCCGGAGAGCGCTGACTTTTTCCTGTGGACAATTGGATTTTAAACAACTGCCCGTGAATAGAACAGAAAATTGGATTATGAAACTTCTTAATTTGGCACCGAAGCGGGAAGGTCTAAACAGGAAGTCCGCCTTCTGCTTTTGTAAATAGATTGAAGCAAAGACGTTGCAAGCTAGAGTCTGGAAAGTCGTTTGTAAAGGACTAAATTTCCATCAGTTAAAATTACCAAACCCCCCTTGGAAGCAGGAGAAGAGGGGGGAAATCTTAGACTGTTTAAACCTGCAGAAGAGAGAGTAAAGAAAGATAAATTTCCACCGTCTTGAACCTGGGAACGGGGTGTCAGAGACAGACGCTTTGGGGAAGTTCATTGACTGTGGATAAAACTTTTTTGACAGATAGTTAAAAAAGAGAAACATATTGATTCCAATGTTCCCTTTTGCACTTAAAAGGAACAAAATATCTGAAAAACGAAAGGAATTTTGTTGCTGGATCTGTTTCTAAAAAGACGGACACAAACAGAAATTGTTTCCTCCAGAGAGAGCTTGTGAAACTGTTGCTGGAGTCGATCTGGGGAATTCTACAGCTGTAGAGATTAAAGATCATGAGAACTAGACACTGACCTTGAACAAGAATGTGCCCAGAAGAAGCTTTAGTGCTTGCTTTTTGCAAGACAAGCGCTTTACTGGAACAGCTACATGAGAAGATGGATTTGAGGACTGTTGCAGTTGGCAATTTTGGACAAACAGTGAATACCTATATAGAAACCACTCAGGAACCAACCCAGGAATGTGCTTTGACAGGGCAAGTTGTGAAGAAGATAAAGGAGGAGGTTGTTGCTGGACCTCAAGTAATAGAAATGGAGAGAGCTGCGGCCTTGCAGGAACATAAGTTGTTGTTTCTGACGACTGAACCTGGAGAAAGTCAGATTTGGAGAGATGGAGTACTGTTTGGTCTGGAGATGGGAAGTTGGATAGATCCCCCTATGCAGGGATGTTTTGACTTTTCGGATCTGGTTTTGGGCCAGGGGGAGTTTGGAGTTGTGGGGGCCCTTAACCTTGGAGGGACTTTGAAGCATACCTTTAAATATCTTTTGGATTTCAGTGCTGACTATGGAGAATGGGCTGACTTGTCGAGAAGGGATAAAGATATTGTCAAGTTGGAGTCTCCCCGAGATCTACCCCTCAGTGAGAAAGGAAGGAAATTAAGAATAAGATCAGCAGAAGATAAAGTAAAGTGCGGGTATAAACATGAAGAAGACCTGCAGAAGGGACATGGAAAAGACTTAAGAGCCTCGGATAGAAGGTCACCAGGCTGATGGACTAGATGGAAGGGATAGAAAGGACTGATAAAACCCGAGACCAGGAAGAAGAGACGATGGATGAAGATTGGAAGAAAGTTTTAAAAATTCATTTAGAAAATCATTGTAAAATTAATGAGTATTAGAAAAATGTTGGAATGAAACTATTTGGCTTTAGTAGAAATGTTAAAAGGAATTATGTATAAATAAGTTTTAAGTTTTAAGCTTTAGGGCTTTTTATGGTAAGATAAGGTTAAAATAAATTAAGGTAATTTAATGACAGAATATAGTGAAAGATGGAAAGGATTTGCTGAGATAATTAATAGCTAGAATACAAAAAAGGGAGGTGTGAGGAGGTCGATGAAACAAGTTAATGAAAGATAAAGATTTGGGAATATTGGATTTGTTTTTAAATTTTTTGTTTATTTTTGTTTTGGTTTTGATGTATTGTGTGTGGTTTTTTTGTGTTTTTTTTTTCCTTTTTATTGACTTGTATTGTTTAATTTCTCTTTTTGTTTACCTTTTTTCCTTTTCCTTTTTTTTCTCTGTAATTTTAAATTCTCAATAAATATCATTTTAAAAAAAATAGAACTGCACAGCAGGAGGCAGATGGGGAGAAAATTAGAATGCTATGTGATCTGATGGTGAATTTGGGGTGACCAAATGCAAAAATCCTGAGGATCCATGGGCTTTTACCTGCCCACTCCCAGGCAGCCTCCTTTATCTCTAGCGTCCCTTATCTCCCTCCCTGATCGCTTGCCAATCAGCTGCTTCCTTTCAACACCCCCTTCCCTCTTGTTTGCCTTAGTCTCTTTTCCTTAGCTGGAGCAGTTTTTTGCTCCTCCTTTTCTTCTAATTTCTCTCCTCGTTGCTTTAGTCTTCCTGTTTCCCCCCTTTGCAAGTTTGCTGTCTTTACCTTCCCCCTCCCAGGCAGCCTCCTTTATCTCTAGCGTTCCTTATCTCCCTCCCCGATCACTTGCCAATCAGCGGCTTTGTTTCAATACCCACTTCCCTCTTTCAAAAAAAAAAAAGCATGATCTGCTTTTCGCCCCTGGGCAATTCGGCTCCAGGGACCACGCATTTGCTCCATAAGATGCACAGACATTTCCACTTACTTTTTAAGGAAGAAAAAGGTGTGTCTTATAGAGCGAAAAATATGGCACTTGTGCCTGGTTATTATTGGTTCCGGGTCCATCCGCTGTTGGGCTCCTTGCCTTCTATCATTCCAGCCCCATTGGGTACCAGCCACAAATGCAGAGTCGACCACGCACAAGTGTGGGGAGGCCTGTATATACATATTGATCTTATTCTATTAAAATGTGCATAGGGAGTGCCTGTGTGTTTATTCTAATGAGCTCATAATGCATGCTTGTCTGTTTTTAGAATAGCTAAAAAGGGTGATCGACACACATTTATTTTTTTCAATCAAACCTGAGGGAGAACATCTCAAGTAGGTTGGCATCAAGCAGTGCCATTCTTTCCCATATTTTTGTGAGAGACAGACAAATGTGAGAGACAACCATATGTCAGGAGTGCTCTGATGGTGTTTCCTGCTTGGCAGGGGGTTGGACTCGATGGCCCTTGTGGTCTCTTCCAACTCTATGATTCTATGATTCTATGATTCTATGAAATGCTGGGTTTATAAAGATGAAACTGCCAGTATGAGGGTTTTGATCGAGGGCCACCTCATCATCTCAGTGGGATATAGAAGCCCAAGTATAATTCTTCAAGTCGGTTTCTCTTTGGCTGCTTTGACAGACAGGCATGGATTTATATATATATATAAAATCCATTCACTATCTTTCATTTAAAGTACCCCAATCTTTAGGACATGCAGGGACCAGCCAGGAATTAATTGGTAACTAAAGTGATGAGGTGGTGCAAGTCTACCTGGAATCACCTGCTTTGATGTGGAAGCTTTTCCCCTTATCTCAAATGGTTGCCCACTCACAGGTGTTGTTTTGTTTTGTTTTGTTTTGTTTTGTTTAAAGAGCATCCTTTTCATGCTCAGAGATTTTACACCTGTCAGTTCCTGAAAATGATTTAAGTTCTACCTGATCTTTTTAATTTTTGCAGTTTTTTTTAAAAATAAATCTTTTAAATATTCTTTACCTGTTAGTGGTCATTTTTGTAGGTGATTTAATAGATGAATCAGTTAAAATTTGGGTTGACTAAAAGAGGCTTTGTTTAATTTTGCAAGAGGGTTAAAAAACATTTTTTTTAATGAAGGTGTTTATGAGCATGGCAGGTGGCAAGCCCCATTTTTTTAAAAAAAGGAATGCCCTTTCTGAGATGATACTTCCTGTCACACACATGCATACAACTACTGATTTGTTCATTTGCTAATTTAATTGGTTGATGGAACCAATTAAATAATAATAAATAAACAAATAAACAAAACCAAGCACTAAGTAGCAAGAGCTCTGATTATTTTATTTGGGGAACTGACTTGTGGGTGGAGTGGATTTTCTCCCTTGATTCTCTTCCATAATATCTTCCCTGTTTCTCTGCACCACATTATCCCATATCACTTTCGTTATCTTCCCACTTGGTAAGGCCACTTGATGCCCCCGAAGCTGATGCTGCAATAAAACAATTACTATTTGGTGCCTTAGGACTCTTTCATTGCATTTCTCCCACATCTGCATTCATATTTAATGCTCGTAGTCCCCGTCTATCTGAATGGAATCCTATTTCTTAAAGAAATGAATATTTTGAAGAAGGAAAGGTGAAGATTCCTATCCTTCAGGTGTTGGTTTTAGAATGATAAATATTGCTCTAACTTAGCTCCATTGTTGCCATCGTCATTTCCGTTTGTATTCCTCCCTCCCTCCCAAAGGAGCCCCAAGCAGCAAACCACTTCAATAACAATATCATTAAAAGCATTCCAAAAACTGCTTAAAACAATCGCATTCTCTCAGGCAAGGATTTCAAGGTTTCCAGGAACACTGCATTTCAGCCAGCAAATGTCTGGGCAAAAAGGAATGTTTCTAAATTCCTCTTGAAAGTCAGTAATGAGGATGACACATGCACCCATCATTGTGCACTAGAAGAAAGTTTGAAAGAAGTAATGTTCTACCCGTCTCCTGTTTTGGCTGTCAATTCAGGCAAGTAGGTAATGGGAATGTGAAGTGTTTAGAATTTAATCCAACAGCATTGTCTTTTGTGGAGACTTGGCAGCTCGTTTTAGAGTAAGAGCGCAGTCAATTCCTGCACTATTCAAAGCCATTCCCGGATTTTTGGCACTCTCTATTACAAAGATGGATTCTCCAGAGACAGTGTTAACAGTGTTTCCTGAACTAAGACTTCTGTGTCTTGGTGGGCACGCTCAACCCACCTAATTGTGATAAGTTGCATGACTGCAGCACCTCTTGCCAAAGGACTCTCCAATGTTTGTGTACAGTAAGAAGGGTTTGTTTTGTTTTGAGCCAGGTTTTGTGCCTAGACTTCTAACTGGATAATTTATAGATTGCAGATTGAATTTTAAACTGTCTGGGCAAACAGAGACCTTCTAACGCCATGTACAAAGATCCATGGGCTTCTTGAGTGTCTAGATCTTAATAACTTGTAAGCACTGTATAGTGCTGTGCAAGGCCTTATGGTAATCTAAATTAACCACTGCAGTTTGTGTAATTGGTAATAAAAGGAACACCAGAAACTAAATGAAGGGGAAGTGGCTTTGCTGAGTGACAACAGTGAGATATTAAACAGAGAATACTTAATTGCTTTTATTATGAATGGCTAAAGCTGTAATGGTGTGACAGAGATAAAGAATTGCCCAGATCTTCCATAAAGCTATTTGTTCTTTGTTTCTAATTTAGCAGTCCATTATGGTGGTGTTAGCTAGCTAAAGTACAATTGAATAACTTAAGAAATTCAAGATTTCTGCGGGAACATACATAATGCACTGAGACTTTTAGGGCTGCTACAATAGAAGTTATCTGTTTTCTGGTTAATGCGATGTGACTGCATATTGCTGAAAAACATGGAGGAAATTAATCATTGCTGTAATTAGAACCAGCCCAATTATTGGCTGGGGAAGGATTGATTTAGGAACTATGGCTAAGCTATGCCACACCCTGTGATTAAATTAAGTGACCAGATGTAAAGCATCTATGCCTTTAATCACCGTGTAGAAGGTGCTGCTTGCCTTTGAAAGGTGAGGAACGATACATCAACATCACCTTATTTTATTGTTCTATATTTTAAAACAGGTAGTTTTGGAGCAATATTCTGTTCAGTTCTTCAGTATATTGGCACTGTCAGGGAATGGGGGAAAACCCTTTCTACTGCAAATCACTTAGAGATCTAGCAGTAGTTCCTGATCTACCTTCTGGCCATTCCTCAAAATTCATGGCTGAATTTTTCTGTTTAGATTGGATAATATGTGTGATCAAAAGCTGCAATCTATAGCCAATGGGAAATGCAGATATTCATCTCTAATTATTCATCTCTTATATCCAGCTTGCTTTTACCACGGTTAAACACTGAGTTCTTGTCCTTTACTATGATCACTTATGTATTAGGCTACCAAATAACAGCTAGTTTAGCTCTGTTGTGAGAGAGCTCAGCCTTCAAAAGCAGGCCACATCTTTGCATTAGCTATTTTGCTTGACTTATGTCTAGACATTCTTTGCCCATCTCAGAGTAAAGCAAATTCTCTTTTCTGCCTTCTTCAAGGGCAAACACGCATTGCCCCCATACTTCGCTTTGTTTGCTTAGCAACAGCTGACCCTAAATATTCAAAACATGCTGCTTTATTGGGGCAGTGTCTTATTGTTTTATTGTAGTTTTGCTTAACATTGCATTGCTATGGCATTGTAGTTTCTCTGTTTCATTGTTTGCTATATATACATATTTTATTTGTTATTTTGCAAACCACACAGAGACTGACTTGAGTATTAAGCAGTATATAAATATATGAAGTAAGTAAATTAACAATATGAAAATCTACCAGCCCTGGATGGAGTTCATACATATAGTGGTACCTCAGGTTATGATCTTAATTCATTCTGGAGGTCCGTTATTAACCCGAAACGGTTCTTAACCTGAGGTGCGCTTTCGCTCATGGGGCCTCCCGCTGCTGCCGCTGCGCCGCCAGTGCGCAATTTCCGTTCCCATCCTGCGGCAAAGTTCTCAACCCGAGGTGCTACTTCCAGGTTAGCAGAGTTTGTAACCCAAAGTGTTTGTAACCCGAGGTACCACTGTATTCCTATAAGGAAAACTTCTGGCCTTTTAGGAATAGCCCATTTAAACGTTTTCTTCATTTCATTATACATAACCTATTTGTTTTATCAGACAATGCCTCCTAGGCACGTGGACCACTGTGATTTGCACATTTTGGGGTAAAATTATATAAAAAAAAAAGCTTGACAACTTTGGAGTAAAATCCTTAAAAAAAAAAAAAATCAACAACTTCGGGTGGCCCTCACACATATTCACTTCATCAAATCTGGCCCTCTTTCAAAAACGTTTGGGCACCCCTGATTTAGATCACCCATACTTGCAAGAACAGTGTGGCCCCTGAACCCTCCCACCCATGACTCAAGTGGGTGCCATCAGTTGTCTGAAGTGGGCCAGAGCATTGAGCCAATGTACTGTACATGAAGCGAAGCAGCCTTCGTGAAGCAAGCAGGCACGGCAAACTCTGTTAAGGACCCTTAAGGTGTTGTTGCTTTCTTAGCAGCTGCCCTAATTTATTCGAAGAAAAAAGAAAAGGAGTAATAAAAAAGAAGAAAGCGCTTCACCTTTTAGTCACTCTGTCACTGCCAATAGTTTGACTCCAGTGGAGCTAACTTGGTGCTGTGAGGGACAGGTGGCCGAGCAGCAAAAAAAGAAAGCTTTTGTAATTGCTTGGCATGTCAGCAATGTGCTCGGGAACATAGGCACCAGTTGGCAGATTGGATTAAAGTCCTCCTACGGGTTGGCTTGGGTATGCTTAATACCTGCACTCCAGATTGCCACTACAAACATTAAAAAGTGCAAACTAAACCCCAGTACAAGGGATGGTGTTGGAGTGGCCACTTACGTGTTGCCAGAAAAAAGCAAAAAAGCAAAGACTTCACCACAAAAGGAGACAAAAGATTATGCACATTTGCATTTGAAAAGTGATGGTGATGATACTTATTACTGCACCGGCAGGGCCTAGGGCAAGTTACAGCCATTTAAAACTCAGTATTAAAAGAAGTTAAAACCCATAACAGTCCCAGTAATAGGATAGGTCCTAAAAATGCAAAGCTCTGGTATCAAAAGCCAGAACAAAGAGGAGTGTCTTCAGCATCAGTTGGAAGCTGTGCAGTGATGGTGCCAGACACATCTCTGTGGGGAAGGAGTTCCATGGCTTAGGGGCTGCCACTAAGAAGGCGCTCTCCCAGGCCGCCACCACTACTGAACCTCTTAGGGCAGCAGAACTACCAGCCCCACCCCCACCCTTAATAACAGCCAAAAGGTTCTGTAGGGAAGAAGGCAGTCTCTTGGATATTTGGGGTTTAATACATTATTTAGAAATAATCACTTTAAATAGAAATACGATTCATCTTACGATGGTGGAGAAGGCTGAGGTCAGGTGACATTTCTGCTCCTCAGTCTGCTGTCCAGGTGCTGACTATGAATCACAGAATTGTAGAGTTGGAAGGGATCCTGAGGCTCACCTGGTCCAATCCCCTGCAATGCAGGAATATGCAGTTGTTCCTTACGAGGATCAAACCTGCAACCTTGGCATTACAGTGGTACCTCGGGTTACATACGCTTCTGGTTACAGACTACGCTAACCCAGAAATAGTACCTTGGGTTAAGAACTTTGCTTCAGGATGAGAACAGAAATTGTGCTCTGGCGGCGCAGCAGCAGCAGGAGGCCCCATTAGCTAAAGTGGTGCTTCAGGTTAAGAACAGTTTCAGGTTAAGAACAGACCTCCAGAATGAATTAAGTACTTAACCCGAGGTACCACTGTATCAGCACCATGCTCTAACCAACTGAGCTATCACTGTGTGGCAGACAACTGGTCACACAGTGATCTGGTCATACAACTTCAAGGCCCCTGAAAGCTCTCTTCTGATGGCTTATTCATCTTTAAACCAGACTTAGCCCTCCAGATAGAGGACACAGTCCAATAGAGGACAATCTTCTTGACGAACTGGCGTGGCTAGCATGCAGCTCCCTTCATCACTTGATTAGCCAATGCTTCAGCTCTGTTCACTCCAAAACATTTTCTCCAAAAGTGAAGGGGGATCTCACCTGCTGGCTTCACTTGTGCTTGGTCAATGTTAGGTGTGAGCAAAGCTTTACATGTCTAGAACTGTATGCGCATAGGTTCTTTGCTGTGAAAAGATCTCTGGACCATGAAGGTCCCCCAACTGTGCATACGGGGAGCACATCCACATGCTGTTAGATGACTGCAGAGCTCAGTTTGTGCTTGCCAGTATCCCACTGCTTCCTTCCTTCCACATCTGTAGGCGAGAGCACAGCAAGTATGACCCAAGCTGAATATGTGACCCATCTTTGTTGAAAGGTGTTTCATTAGTTTGAACCCTGGGTGATGGGAAAGTTTTGGCTGTGTTGATTAATCTTCAGTTGATTTGTGGGTGATGAGCGTGTGTCTCTCCAAGCACATCTAGGTTTATGGTTCTGGAGAACCTCAACATTCATTCTAGGACTGCCTTGCCATGGGTGTCCCAAGACTTCATAGCTTTAATGGCAGCCATAGACTTGCCCACACTTTGGGTCTGAGCAGGAAGATGGTGATTTGAGAATGGGGGATTTTTTCTTGATTCATTTTTTGTGGTCAGAACATTCCCTGGTGAGATTTAAAACTCACAGTGGCCACTTCCTTCCAAAGGAGTAGTGGACTTATCTGGAAAGATTGATTCTCAGAGTTGTCTAGGAGTTTGCAGTAGACATGTTCCTGATAAAGCCCTTGATTCTCTGTGGGATACTGAGATTATTGTAAGCACTGACACAACAGTTCCCAACTACTCTTTTCCACTGTATGGAGCCTGGTTCAACCCAGCTCCTTAGTTTACCCAGAATCTGGGGTGACAAAGCAATTAGGAATTAGACAAAAGAGATTGCACATCCCTGATGGCTGGCCTGTGTCAGAAGAAAGACAGAGGACTGTAGTCCGACCAATTCTCCTGGACTTCTTGGTGGCTTTTGACACCAACCATTGTATCCCTTAGTAATGGTGTGTGTGTATGGCAGTCTAAATACACGAGCAGAGATTTTTTTTAAAAAAACACCTCTGCAATGTCGTTGTGCAGAAAATACTTCTCAGATATTGCTAGAAATACATGCATTTCCACAGTTTTAGGGGCAGAAATAGATTCGTGTGAAATATCTGCCACCAACGCTATAGAAAAATCTATTAATGATGACAGGTGGCAAGGGATCTCCACACAGTCTGTCATCATCAAGAGGAGACGCTAAGGCTGTATAAACTGCCAAAATGGCTTACTTGAAGGTCGTTTGTGCTGTTATGTGCCACAAAAATAGCTCAGCAATTGGGGGGAGGGACTGTAGCAGCCTATGGTCAGTATGACAAGATGTGTTTCTATTTGTATTATAGTAGTTATATCCAAATTTGTGTATACTTCTCTCTATCATATGTGTGTGTGTGTGTGTGTGTATATAATACACATAAATTAGCAAATGTTAGGAAATTTCCTCTTTTTTGGTGATGAATTAGGTGCCCACCCTAAATAACAACTTATATAAAAGAGGGAGGGAGTCAGTTGCCTTCAGAAAAGCAGCCGTTTCATATGCACCCATCCAGGGTACTCAAAAACTTAAAAACACAGGAGAGTCACTTTTTAATCTCCAGAGAGATGGTGCCAAGTGAAAGTCATCAGACAGGGCATTCCATAGTGATATGTACATAGACTGCCATGCTCTTACAGTTGCTTCAGCTGATCTTTAGTTTTCAGGTGAATGAAACACAGAGTTGGACCCCCTCCAACGCAATGGAAGAAATGAGGCATAATGGTCAGACGTGTGATAGAATTCCAGGAGGAGGTAGCTCAATACAGAGTTCTGAAGTTCTTTATTCCTGATCCTGACTTCCATCCTCCCTGGTCTCATCAAATTTATCCATTTGTTTGTTTGTTTTCTTTGCATACCACCCCTGCAAGCAAGTTCTGCGTGTGGTTGCCAGAGACATAAAAGATACAAGCCACAACAAAATGCTAAAACCAGAATAAAACAAATCTTTCTATCTAGCTATATATACACATGTGTTTTATGCTGATTCTACGTCATGGGGTGTGTGTGTGAGAGTGTGCATGCATGCATGTGTGCCCGGCAAGACATAAAATCAGCATAAAATGCACAGCTGGTAAAACAGTTTAAACCAGCAAGGGAGTGCTTGGTGCAAAAACTGAGGCACCTGATGGGTTGTAGTGACAAGAAGGACAAGGAGGTATTCACCTGGAACCTTAAAGACCATAGTGTGGAAACCAGATAATCCTCCCTGGGATTTCATAGATCAGGCACCACCACACTTCCTGGCAACCATCTGCCACAATTAATTGGGGGAACTTGGAGAAGGGCACCCCAAGAAAATATTGAGGTCCAGGCAGCTACGTATAGGAGAGAAAGAGCCTTCTGGTAGCATGTCCCCAGGTTCATAGAATCATAGAATCATAGAGTTGGAAGAGACCACAAGGGCCATCGAGTCCAACCCCCTGCCAAGCAGGAAACACCATCAGAGCACTCCTGACATATGGTTGTCAAGCCTCTGCTTAAAGACCTCCAAAGAAGGAGACTCCACCACACTCCTTGGCAGCAAATTCCACTGTCGAACAGCTCTTACTGTCAGGAAGTTCTTCCTAATGTTTAGGTGGAATCTTCTTTCTTGTAGTTTGGATCCATTGCTCCGTGTCCGCTTCTCTGGAGCAGCAGAAAACAACCTTTCTCCCTCCTCTATGTGACATCCTTTTATATATTTGAACATGGCTATCATATCACCCCTTAACCTCCTCTTCTCCAGGCTAAACATGCCCAGCTCCCTTAGCCGTTCCTCATAAGGCATCGTTTCCAGGCCTTTGACCATTTTGGTTGCCCTCCTCTGGACACGTTCCAGTTTCTCAGTGTCCTTCTTGAACTGTGGTGCCCAGAACTGGACACAGTACTCCAGGTGAGGTCTGACCAGAGCAGAATACAGTGGCACTATTACTTCCCTTGATCTAGATGCTATACTCCTATTGATGCAGCCCAGAATTACATTGGCTTTTTTAGCTGCCGCGTCACACTGTTGGCTCATGTCAAGTTTGTGGTCAACCAAGACTCCTAGATCCTTTTCACATGTACTGCTCTCAAGGTGTCACCCATCTTGTATTTGTGCCTCTCATTTTTTTTGCCCAAGTGCAATACTTTACATTTCTCCCTGTTAAAATTCATCTTGTTTGTTTTTGCCCAGTTCTCTAATCTGTCAAGGTTGTTTAAGTTGCTTAGAGAACCTTCAGGAGGAAGAGCAGAATATTGGTTGTGATAATGATAGTAGTTGTAGTAGTTTCAGTAGTAGTAAATAATGATGTAAAGGCTTTTACAAATGGAAGAAAACTGTATCTCCACATTGCGAGCCTGTATATGTTCATGGCCTGCTTTTGCACTGATTCCAGAAAGGTAAAGAAGCCGATTCAGACATAGATTGGTTCCGATTCATTACAGAATGTCATGACCAGGCAGCGCTGAGAGTTTTTCATTTGACAATTAGCCCTTTCAGCCTCGAAAAGATTTAAAACAAGAGGGGAAAAAATAACATCTGTTATTCTGCTATGAAAATGAACTCTTCTAGTGACAGGCTGGCTGAGTGATTGATGGATGATGCAGGACAAGAGGAACAAGGACTGAGTTGCTCTGTGGGGGCTTCATTTTAGAGGTGGTGCTCCGCAATGTGCTGAAGCAACGAAAGAGAAACCATCTAATATCCAGTTAAGTGTGAGCAACCTGGGCCAAGGACAGTTAAGGCTCCAATAGTATGCACACTTACCTAGCAATAAGCTGTTCTGAAAAGATGTGTATAGGAGTGCATTACCAATATCATTCAGTTTTAAAGAGATTTAAGGCTGCAGATGGGTAGAGGGGAACAACAACAACAACAACAACAACAACAACAACAACAACAACAACAACAACAACAACTTGCCATTGCCTCTGAGGTTGCTCCCAGGCCATTCAAAGTCTTATAACTTTCAGGCGCCTGATGCTCATCATCATCATTATTTATTAAATTTGTATCCCACCCTATACCCACAGGTATACCATCCAGGTATCTTGAGTGCCTTTAAGATCCTTCCAAGTGGTAAGGGGAATTCCACCATGCTTCAACTGCTGATGTGCACTAAAATGTTGTCTTCATGGGCTCATTGTACAGAGACCCACAAGTTAGCCACAGCTCGTGAAGTGGAACAGGTTGAATTGAATTTTGGGTCTTCTCTTCAGTTGAAGAGGTTTGGCTGTAAATTAGGGATGGGGGATTTGTGACCTCCCCCTAGATGTTTTTGGACTCCAGCTCCCCTCGTCGCTGACCACTCACCCTGCTGGCTCCCCTGATGGGAGTTGAAATCCAGCAGCATCTGGTAGACCTCAGATTCCCCATCCCTGGTTTCAATCCTTCAGCCATTCTTTTGACAGGTTGCAATCACCCAAACCTTTTTCATAGAGGTTTTTGTGAGGATAAAATTAGGTTGCCTGAGGTCCTTAGGCAAGGACAGGATACAAATGCGAAGAGAAATATTATAACTGTACATTACAATTTTGTTTATATATCAGAAGGGTTTGTTCTTCTCTAAATTATGGCTTTGAAAGAGGAGATTTGGTTTGGATTGCCCAGTTAGGCCTACTTATAACTGGCTCATTTTGAGCACCGCAATTTAGATGGCTCAGTAATGTTGTTAATGACTATTGAAAACGCATCATGGCAATTAGAAGCAGGAGTATTTCATTACCAAAGGCTCTGACACTAGTGCACACCGCAAGTACGTTTTAGCATGTTCTACAGAGAAGTTGTTTACAGGGAAGCAATTAGCTCCCTGTTGTTCCAAATCCAATTGAATGTGCATTCTCAGGACAGGCTGGGGAATGAGGAGGAGAAGGAAGGTGAAATGAAACTAGCTTTTCATCCTGGCTCAGGGATTGGGAGGGAGACCACAGCCACTTAGGTCTGTATTTGTTAATGTAAGGACTCTGGCCTCTGGGACTAGCAGCACAGAGAGTACCCTTGGCCAAAATTATTTTACTGGGCCATTTGAGGGGAAGCAACCTTTAACTGCAGAATTGTCAGCCCTGAGTCAAAGGCAGGCAAAGTCTATTAAAAATTGTTCCCCAAGCATCTTTGTGCTTTCCCTCTTGGATTTTAAATTGTTATAAACCTTGCAGAAGCAACACTATTACATTCACTACAAACTGTTTAAGCACAGCATATTGAGATACAGGTCTTCTAACACTACAAATATCCAACTTTAAGTGATAAAATCAATAAGCAGAGAAGGAAACAATATAAATCAAACATTTTTGAATTCTGCCTTCCATCTTACAAATTTGTAATTTTAAACATTCCTGTTTCAAACCATTGCTATTTTTCTTGTTCCCAATGCGCAAACCATTGCTATTTTTCTTGTTCCCAATGCGTCACGTATAGAATTCTATCAGCTACAATCATGTGCCAAAGATAGCTGATGACCCTCACAGTCCCTTCCAACTCTACAATTCTATGATTCTGAGGTCTAGAAGACACCATGTTGGTAATCCATGATATATGCAACTAATTCTGTATGGCCTAGACTAGAGTTACAAGCCAGGAAGTGAAGCCCGGTGGGAAGTCTGCTTGGAGCAACAATGTTTATTAGAGGACATTTAGCAATGGATGCATTCGCTTTGCATGCAAAAAGTTCAACCCCCAACATCTTCAGGTGAGCCTGGGGAAGAAGTAGACGTCTATGTGACTCTCCTTTAACTGCCATGGCTTCCATCAAGGAAGATGGTGAGAATTCTCCTCTACACAAAACTACAGTTCTTAAGATACCCCAGGAGAGGAAATGACCATGACTATTATAACCTTTTGATCTTTAAGTGAACAGCAATATTGAAAATGTAACGCATGCTCTAATATCAAACCCGCAATAGATTTGGTTGTTGGTAATCTAAAAATGTTTGTAGATGTTTTTAATGTTTGTAGATGTTCTTAATTGTTTTTAAATGGTTTAGGTTATGTTTTGTTCAGTTTTTAATTGTATTGCTTTTACTCTGTTCTTTGCTGCCTGGGCTCCCTTGGGAGGAAGGGTGAGAGAGATACTTAAAAAACAAAAGCAGCAGCAGCAACAGAGCGAGGGGTTCTTTTAAAGTAATAAGCCTCTTAGAAGGACCTCTCTTCCAGCTGAATAACTCATTAAGAGTGAGCAACCTGGTTGTCATTGCTGGTTTACACTTCTCTCCCCACCCCCAGCTTCCTTTAATTTTTATTTCATCCTCGCAGGACTCCCAGAATTCAGTTCCTGGGGTCAAGAGTTTTTGCTTTTTTGACTTGCTGTAAGTTGGTAGCCCTGATAATAAACAGTGAGATCAAGCCTCCAGTTCAGAAGCAAGGCTTAAGCCAATAAACTCTCACATCACAGCTGGAAAAGGGCACCATGACTTTCTCTCCTGTGCTAGCAGATGTAATGCCTGGGCATATTTACAGTGAGATAGAACAGAGTGATGGACTGTTTGCCTGTCATAGCTGTGCACCCTGCCTCTGCTAGACCAATGTGTCCTCATTAAAGCTTGTTCCAAATTTAGCTATTGCTGGGAGCATGTGCCCCTAGCATAATCAAAGGCCCTGTATCCACAGCGATGACAGAGAGCATCTGGAGTGATAGGACTCGCCAAACGTTCTAATAAGGTGTGAGGTGGAAAGAATACACAGCCGTGCTAGGTGAATTAATTCTCTCTCCCTCTCTATGACAGAACGAAATTGGTTTTTGTATCTCCCCACCCACCCCACTCTGCTTTGCAAATGCAATTAAGCACAAAACAAATACCAGGTATTTCCTCATCCTAGAGCTGTAGCGATAACAGAATCTTGACACTTTACATTACTAATCCCCTTTTTTTCTCTCACTTTAATTTCATTCTGCAGACGTATCAGCATTCGTATACAGCTTTTTATGTCCTCCGAAAACTGCCTGATGGGTAAGTGATATGATGTGGTACCTGGGGTATCTGCAGATTAGAAGAGCTGCTGGGAAGTGAACCGTCCTAAGCAATGTGGGCTTGTGTCCCGGTGCTTTAATCATTCAACACTGGCAGAGCCTATAATGGAATAAGGGCCTTTCCTTGAAAAGGGAACACAGTGAATCTCAACGTTGAACGGCATGATCCAATAGTGAGCAGCAAAGTGTTGCACTGATGTCAGCTCCACCCACGTCCCCTCCTTCATCCTTCATTTTAGAATAGTGAGAGAAACCTGCTGAATCAGACCAAAGGTCCATCTACTCCAACATCCTGCCTCCTGTTGGAAGCCCACATTCAGGACCCAAGCACAATAACTCTCTTCTGCCGTTATTCCCGAGCAACTGTGTTCAGTGCCTCTAATTCCAGTGGTTGCATATAGCCATCGTGACTATAGCCTTATCCTCCATGAATTTGTCTATTACTCTTTCAAAGCTATCCAAGCTAAAGGCCGTGATCACATATTTTGGAAGCAAGTTCCACAAACTCATTATGTGCTTTGTGAAGAAACGCTTCCTTTTGGCTCTCCTGAAATTTTGGAACAAACGTCTTCTGGGTCATCCTCATGTTGCAGCATTCAACTGGCGTAAAAGAAGGATTCACATCCTTTTGAACTTAATGTCCAGTTGTTTGTTGGACCTGATCTTCAGCACTTCCTCTCTGCAGATGCACGCTTTGCTAAGAGTGTGTTTCACGATGCAGTTACACAATTCCACTAGCTGACGTGTTGCCACAGAATAACATCTTAGGTGAAACATCACCTCGTGCGTTGGTTACTGACTTGTGTTTGATTTGCACAGGGGCTGTAACAACAGGATCACATAGTAATATGATTTGGGGCTGGTGCAGCTAGTGGAAAGAGATTTATTTCTGAAAACAGATGTCCAGAGGCTTATCACATCCCAAAAAAGCCCTTCAGAATAGTATTAATTTAGAACAATTAGCAGTGGACACACACTGAATCATTTGCACATCTGATTCAACCCTTCCGTTTGCGTGAGCATCAACCTTGAAAATATAGTTTTAGTTTTACTTATTATCTACTTTATTAAAATATTTTTAAACCACCCTTCATTGGTTTTGGCCCCAAAGCACCTAAAGGTACATCTCTTTCCATGATAGACCTTCTAGGGTGTTAAGATATGCAAGGAGGCAGAGGTAGACCTTAAAAGTACCATGCAATGCGGCATAGAAGGACCTTTTCTGTGTTGGCCCCACCATTGCATACATTTTGCCGGTGGGCCAAGATGCACCTTTTTGTATTCAGCTTTTGGTTGAAGGATGAGTTTAGAGCATCAATCCCTCTGCATTGTTGCTCGTGGTCTTACTTGCTGTGTGGTTGATACGACCTAATTGATGGATTAGTGTTCTTGTGCACTACTTGGCTTACTTGCTGTTTTTAGCCGTGCGTAACCAGCCCTGAGACAGCATAGCAAAGGATGAGCTATAAATGCATATAAATAATTATTTAAAACGTCAGGGTGGTATACAAAATAAGACAAAAAAAAGTCATATCACCATAAAATATAATCAGAGCATCTTTAAAAGGCAGTAAATCACAACAGGAATGGCTAAACAACTAAAATAGCCAATGAGAACAAAGGGCAAGGTGGTCCACAGTTTTGACGCTATATCAGAGAAGGCACTCTATCTCCCACTGACTTGTAGAAAAACCTCCCCAGCAGATTTTTAGCACATTGGCAGCCTGCTGCTCTACCAACTATATGGTTCCAAGCTGTTTAGGTCTTCAAAGCTATTTATTTATTTATTTATTTATTTATACAGACCCCGCCCATCTAGCTGGGTTTCCCCAGCCACTCTAGGCGACTTCCAACAAAAGATTAAAACTACATTAAAACATCAGTCATTAAAAACTTCCCTGAACCTTCCAATGTCTTCTAAACGTCAGATAGTTGTTTATTTATTTGACATCTGATGGGAGGGCGTTCCACAGGGTGGGCGCCACTACCAAGAAGGCCCTCTGCCTGGTTCCCTGTAACTTTGCTTCTCGCAGTGAGGGAACTGCCAGAAGGCCCTCGGCGCTCGGTTGAATGATGGGGTTTTAGACGCTCCTTCGGGTATACTGGACCGAGGCCATTTAGGGCTTTAAAGGTCAGCACCAACAGAAGTCAGCACCTTGAATTGGATCCACAAGCAAATAACCAGTGCAGTTAAGACTTACTTGTTGGTTTCCCTGTTATATGGCGGCACAGTGATTACTTGTTGGTTACTGATTGCAAAGTTCAGCAAATAGGAATCCTTGTCCCAAGAGAGAGAGAGTGATTTCAGTAGGTTTTTTTTTAAAAAAAGGAAACATCTAATTCTTTGTGACTGACATACAGTAAATTAGATTCAACATTTCAAACAGCAGCCTATTCTTCCCTGCTGTGAGGGCTTTTTAGATCAGAGCTGTAGTTCACTGCACACTGCAGCTCACTGATCTGTTGTTAGATCAGATCTGTGTTCCCTGGATTTCTATTGTATTCTTCATCAAAAGACGTTTTGTAAGCATGGGTTGGTCTGTAGATGGAGTGAGTCCCTCCCCCCCCCTTTTCGGGGTGTCCCAGTGAAGTTGATCGATCAGGAAAGTGGGGTCTGTTCTTCAGGCAATGCACCCAAATTATGGAAGGCTTTCCCTGGAAATACGCTACGTGCCAACTTTTTTTACATTCTTGCACAATTCTAGGACTTTCTGCCCAGACATTTATGAAAAAGTTCTCTCTCTCCTTCTGCCCAGACATTTATGAAAAGTTAACCCACTGATAGGTTTTAACCTTTCATATTAAATTTGCATTTTCCTTTATTTTATTTTAAAAAATGGAGTGTTATGTTTCTATTTCAGGTATTGTAACCTGCCCCTGAGACCTTTTAATATAGGGAAGCGTAAAAATACTCACTTCTGCAAGCTTAGGATAACTCTTTCAATGGCTATCAGTCAAAACAGCAAAATGAAATACCCGTGTTTGGAAGCAACATTATGACTAGTTGTGTTGTGTGCACCTGCTGGTACGCAGAGGGTTTTGCCAAGCTGATCCTTCACATTCTGGTGGACACTTACAATGATTTTGCTGCAGGCTGATGTGGTTAGAAGTCTGCATAATCTGGATTTTCAGCCTGCCCAGAGTGGGTGGGGTACAAATAATAAGATGATTGTTATTATTATTTCCTTCATGGCTGCCACTTGCTGATATGGTCATGCCATTGGGCCCCATATCCCTCGCCACACTTGTTTCAACCCTGACTCAACCTCTCCATTCCCTTCTCACTCTGCTGTCCATCTCAAGGGCCGGTTGACACAATAAGCAGAATCATGTGATAAACCCATTCTTCTGTTTGAGTTGTTAGCAATTGTCATTATGTTATAATAATAAATAAATATGTTCTTGTACACTGAGGCCACAGGCCACAAGAACTATATATTTCAGGTTTCCTTCCTCCATGGGAAAAACCTCCCTGCATTGTGGTGGTGGCATGAGGGAGGCAGAAGGTTGAAAGAAGCTGTTTTTAAAAAACCATTCAGATCCTGAGCTTAACTTTCTTCATATTTAGATGTTCCCAGTTGTGTTGCTTGAGTTGGTTCATCTCATATGCCATTGTTAGTTTATAATTTGCGCTTAGGAACATAGGATGTCATCCTACTAAGTCATCCTCACTGTAGACCTATTGACACCAATGGGTCAAAATGGCTTAAACCTATTAGTCCCAATGGAACTACTCTACAGTACATGTAACTCATGTTGAATATCACCCATAGAAAACTGCCTGATTCCAGGTCAGACTGTTTGTCTGTCTAGTTCAGTGTTGCAGTGAGTCTCTATGGCAGGGCTGCCCAGTCTGAAGTCCAGACATTCTTGGACTCCATCTCCTATATTGTTCAACCATTGACCATACTGGTTGGTGCTGATGGGAGATGGAGTCCAGCACTACCTGGAGGGCCCTGTGTTGGCTATCCCTGCTCTGTAGCCTTTTGCAGAGGTCTTTCCCATCACTTCCTAACTGGTCTTTTAAATCGGTGATGCCCGGAAGCTTCAGCACTCAAATAATGTCTTTCGCCACTGAGCTACAGTCCCTCACTTGAAGATACAGTGGTACCTCGGGTTAAGTACTTAATTCGTTCTGGAGGTCCGTTCTTAACCTGAAACTGTTCTTAACCTAAAGCACCACTTTAGCTAATGGGGCCTCCTGCTGCTGCCGCTGCACCACCGCTGCACAATTTCTGTTCTCATCCTGAAGCAAAGTTCTTAAACTGAGGTACTATTTCTGGGTTAGCAGAGTCTGTAACCTGAAGCGTATGTAACCTGAAGCGTATGTAACCCGAGGTACCACTGTATAGGGATTTTATAAAATCTGAAGAAAATGCTGTGTGCTGCAAACTGCCTTTCACATTCCTAGAATCAGTTTAGCTTGTGTCATTTTATTAAAATTATTTTTGATAAATGGTTAAGGTTTGTGAATTTAAGCCATTGTGCAGTTTATTTATGCTGCTAGAGAACCAAATATCCACTGTCTTCCCTATCACACATCATAGAGCTCTGATTCCTTTTTGCTGGCTGTGCCTCTGTCCGCAAACCCTATCATTCATATTATCTCTGAGAGCTTTCCAGCCATTTGAGTGGAACCTTAAGGTTCGAGCCACCATTATCCAGAAGAACACCTTTTATTATTCTTATTTTGCAAAGGGATGGTCCATTAATGCCCTTGTTTTCAGCGGCAGGTGTTCAAATTAGGGGCTTATTAGCACAGCAAAAAGCCTCCAGACTCCCGTGTCCATCTTCTCATTTGCTCCCCCCCCCCCCTTTCAGTCCATAATGTTGTGGATCAAGTTCATGCTGCACTAGGCTGCCATCTAGTGGGTTCTCTTATTTTCTGTAACTTGGGCTGCTGTCTTGCTGCTCCACAAAGCAATTCACACAAAATGGTTAATGTGGTGTTCTTCTTAACGCCAGATTCCAGTTGCACTGCACTGTGCTATGCTTCTGAGTTATGGAGAATCTAAATTTTAGGACAAGAATTCTTGTGTAGCTCTCTGTTTGACTGCACGACAGACTGCACATCATTTATTATTATTTCTTTTATATGTATTATTTCGTATGCAAACAATCTTTCCAATGAGAGCGTTACAAAACACATTCAGCTTTACTCCATCATAATGGTGTTGTGCAGAATCCTGTGGTTCATTTTCTTTTAGCGTGGCAGGTTATCATTGTGTTCTTCTGCTGGCATTATAAAGTGGTACTGAAGAGGATAAAAAGGCCTGATCACTTCCCCATTTCCCATCCAGCCTCTTGCAAGCATCTTGAAGGCCAAGTGACTCAGTGCAAATTAACAGTCTCTGGCACATAACCGGATGAAAACCAGCCTCCCTTTCAATACATTCTTTTTTGGTGGAGTGGTTACTCTGTGCCACATGAGTACAGCAGCAGCAAAAGCAACAACAACAACAACAACAACAACAACAAGCATGATCATTGTTACCATAAAATCGTAGAGTTCAAAGGGACCTTAGAGGTCCTCCAATCGAACCCCTGTCCATGGTGCCTGCCGAAGAAAGCTTATCACTTCCCATGCAATCAGCAGTTTGTTGTTGTTGTTGTTTAGTCGTTTAGTCGTGTCTGACATGGACCAGAGCACGCCAGGCACTCCTGTCTTCCACTGCCTCCCGCAGTTTGGTCAAACGCATGCTGGTAGCTTCGAGAACATTGCCCAACCATCTCGTCCTCTGTCGTCCCCTTCTCCTTGTGCCCTCAATCTTTCCCAACATCAGGGTCTTTTCCAGGGAGTCTTCTCTTCTCATGAGGTGGCCAAAGTAGTGGAGCCTCAGCTTCACAATCTGTCCTTCCAGTGAGCATTCAGGGCTGATTTCCTTAAGAATGGATAGGTTTGATCTTCTTGCAGTCCACAGGACTCTCAAGAGTCTCCTCCAACACCATAATTCAAAAGCATCAATTCTTTGGCGATCAGCCTTCTTTATGGTCTAGCTCAGTTTGTACTTCCCTACAAATGGTTCTAGTCTTGCTCTCTTGAGCAACAGATAACTAGCCTGCTCCAACTTCTGCAGTGACAGCCCTTTGGATCTTTGCAATCAAATCAGCATTCATTGTTTTTGTCAGGGATGCCAAATAAAATATTGAGGGAGAAGGTAAGCCCCACCCCACATAATCAGTTGTATGCCGAGGCTCACCCATACCATTTGAATAGCAATGCCCATCAACTTTGGGGGGCAGAACCCTCAAATATTTTATTGGAGGGGCCAAAGGGACCCCCCAAGTTGGCTCCTAAGGTTTCTGTGATGAATACCCCTCAACTTCAGTAGTCTTATGGGGAGGCAACAGCATTCAGTAATAAATGGAGCAAAACAGCCAGTTTAACAATAGTAACGCAACTCCACAATGCAGAATAAAGGCACCAGAGTAATCAATAAGTATGATGTAATGAATTCCATACAAAGCAGAGAACTCCGGATGATAGAAGCAGGCGAGGCAAACCAGAGAGGTGGCTGCAGATGTATCCAGAGTGCAAATGGAGCCTGGAAGATTTAGGAAAGTTGTCAGGCACTCTCGCTTCCTTTGCCGTGGTTTTATATTTAACAAGTGATCTATATAATGTGATGAATTAGAGGTGCACAGAAAGCCCACAGTAGACACGAAGTCTATCGGACTTCTTTGCTTTCATTCGTTGCAGAATCCATTATATTTCCGCAGAGCCGAAAGGACAGGATTATACGGGGCCGCCAGACAATGTATTTCTATCAGAGCATTGCTAAATGTGCCCCAGCTGCAACAAAACATGTCTCTCCCATATTGGTCTCTACAGCCACGGCAGGCACTGTAACCCTCCAGTGCTTGGACTTCACCCCTGAAGGCACATTCCTCCTTTGTCTCCCAAGACAGATGGATTCCAGCAACAACAACTAAATGTGGATGACAGAATAATAATATGAAGGTGAATAAAGAAACAAATAATGCACTTATGTTCTTCACATACAAAAGCTTCCGGCTTTACTCAACTCCAGGAACATCTGGGATAGTCTCCTTTTCTGAAACTCTGAAGAGCTGCTGCTGGCCAGTGTCAGAGGACACTGTTACTAGATGGACCAATGATCTACCTCTGTAGAAGGCAGTTTTCTATGCACCGTTTCAACCCAATCTTTTCTTTCCTTTTTAAATTACTCTGTTAATGAAGAAGGAAGGTAAGAATAATTAGGAAGAGGCACTCCAGGCTAATTATGCAGAGCCATCATTTATTTAATGAGGCACAATCTTCAGTACTAGAAAGAAAGAAACTGGAGCGCAAACAGTGCCAGATCAAGGAATATGGTGCAGACTCAGCCACTTCCACCTTCAGTCTTGCACAAAAAACAACACATCTTTTTACGTTCATCTGGCTGTGCCCTATTGGAGTTACCCAGCGATGCATTTGCTGCCTTGTGAATGTTTGATTTGCTGCTATGCTTCTGGATGATTAAATTCAAAGTAGTAAAGCTTAGATTCGGAATCTCCAGCTCCATGCTAGTTAAGGTTTGTGCAGAAATGGATTGCCAATAGTTCTTTGCAAGGCAATCCTTTTATAGCAGTTTGGTCTGGATATCTTTTGTGTCCCACAAAACACAAAAGTGTCAGAGAGTTCACTTCCTCCCAAAATTCATCTGTATCTCACAAATCAGGCATTGTTGACAAAACCCATCTAAACTCAATAGGCAACCCCCACCCCACCCATGTTTAAACATCTGGATTGCCAGTCATTCCTGCAGCAATTGAATGCTAGAACATGCTGCTGGAGATAACAGTGATCCTTCTCGGCATGTGGCTATGAAGCCCAGAAAACCAAGTGGCCTGCAAAATCTGTACAATATTTAATGCCTCTTAGAGCTCTTTCCTTCTAAGTGGTTCGTTTTATCATTCGGTTGCTTTCAGCTTCTTGCCTTCCCTTTGGTGGATAAGGCATAGCTTATAGCAGCTGAGTCAGAAGCCGAATTAGAGAAGCCAAATGAGGAATATGATGCCACCATCTCTTAAAGGAAAGGGAATCTTATCTCTGTCTACAGAACATTTTTGGGATGCCAAAGTTATCTACGCTGCAAAACTTGCAGTCCTGATCAATGATTCTGTGTCACCCAGACTGGATTACTGTAACTCCCTATTGTTCACCAGCCCTTGCCAGATTTTTAAATTGCTTCCAGAATTTTTCAAGGAATAGAAGGCTGCCAGCGTAGTGTCCCCAGTGGACAAACACTGGCTCCTGCTGTGATCTGAGCCTTGCAAGTTACATAGCAAGCTTGTACATGCTTTAGGACACCAGGCAGCATACTGTTTGAGGACACCTTGACCGATGCATCAGTACTATCATGAAAGAAGCAAAAATGGCTACAAGCACCCTCTACGATCCTGGGTGAACTTGCATTATGAAAACATTGCTGTGGTCTAAAATTCTCTTTTACCTCTGGAAGACTGTTCTTCCACTGCAGCTATTCTGTGACTGACACTGGCTTGTTTCATTATCTTCATCAAGTAGTTATTGTTGTTAAGAGGTGCATTCATGGAAAGCAGAAAATGAAGAAGCTAGACCAGGCTTCCTCAACCTCAGCCCTCCAGATGTTTTGAGACTACAATTGCCATCATCCCTGACCATTGGTCCTGCTAGCTAGGGATCATGGGAGTTGTAGGCCAAAAATATCTGGAGGGCTGAGGCTGAGAAAGCCTGAGCTAGACACAATTCGGTGGGGAGGGAATTCCACAACTTAAGGGTTGCCACAGGGAACGCCCATTCCTGTTATCCTGCCCCCCAACTTTCTGGGGTTGGAAGAACTACCAAGTGCTGCTCTTAACATCTGGTAGGGTCTGTAGGAAAGGAGGAGATCTTTCACATATTTGGGAACTAAGTCAACTAGGGCTTTAAACACTAACATGAGCACCTTGAATTGGACCTGGAAACAAACGGGGAGTCAATGCAGCTGCTTTAAGAACCGTGGCCAAGTCATCTCTGTCCAAAAAGGAGCCAGGAAAGAGCACTACTGTGCTCAGGTGTTGCTTGTGGGTTTCCTGTTGGACATTGCGAGAACAGGATGCTGGGTTACATGGGCCTTTGGGCTGAGGCAGCAGGGCTCTCCTTACATTCTTAGGAACCCATGTCTTGTCTAAACAAACATATAGGGAATATTACCTTTTTTTAAGGTAAAGGGACCCCTGACCATTAGGTCCAGTCGTGACTGACTCTGGGGTTGCAGTGCTCATCTCGCTTTATTGGCCGTGGGAGCCGGCGTACAGCTTCCGGGTCATGTGGCCAGCATGACTAAGCTGCTTCTGGCGAACCAGAGCAGTGCACAGAAACGCCATTTACCTTTCCTCTGGAGCGGTACCTATTTATCTACGTGCACTTTGACATGCTTTTGAACTGCTAGGTTGGCAGGAGCAGGGACCGAGCAACGGGAGCTCACCCTGTCATGGGGATTCAAAGTGCCGACCTTCTGATCTGCAAGTCCTAGGCTCTGTGGTTTAACCCACAGCGCCACAAATAATTGCACATTTTGTATCAAAGTTCAAGTTATACAGGGGGCATATCATCCTGTCTGGGAGATTTTCTCCCAGTTATAAAACCCTCTGTTAGAATTCAGAATGCCATTCATTCTCTGAGACACAGTTTCAGAGAGTGTGGGGTTTTTTGATTATCCGTTCAGGTAAGCTCTACAGTTCCTGTGTTTTTTCTTTCTCCTTGTACGTCTGCGTGTCTGCTGGGAAGTGCTTCTCATCCTGTCATTTTTCTCCTTTCCTCATTTGCAAGTGTTGAAGTAAACAAATCATGCATTTTTTTATTTTTTTTAACAAGGCCTTTTCTTTCTGTCAAAGTGTCTTGGTGCCTTCTGGAAACTTATGTTTTTCTCAACACTCACCAGCCTGCCACTAACATTAATTTCTTTCTATACTGCCCTCCTTTTTTGGCCATTATATAGGGACATTTCATTTCAGCCCCAGTTCCAATGCAGTTGAGAGACTGCAAAGCAGAGGCAGTCCTCTGTGAGTTAAACCAGGCAATAAACAACTCCAAGTGCATAGGGTGGAGACTCCATGTTCCATATCTTCCAACTTCTGATGAAGGGCAGTTGGATGCACAAGGAATTAATGGAACAGCAGTGAGCCAGTTTGGCATATTTGACATATTTTTTGCAGGACGGTGGGGGAACTGAACCAACCCATATTGGCTAAGGCACTACAAACAGTGATTATATCACATGCAGTTATCCCAATGAGCAGAAAACTGAGCACCAGCCTGCTAGAGTTCAGCATGCCAACTTGATGGACACCCAGTCCCTACTGAATGAATCTCATTAACTGATTGACTCATATATAGGATTTTGGATTTCAGTCTATATCTTTAAATTTTAATTTTGCAAAATGTTACATATGCATCCATATACTTCACTGTCCTCGTCGTGCACCTGATAAACCATTCATCAAATCAGTGTGTAGACTTGAGGAAAACCAATTCTAAGCACATTTGCTCAGAAGTAAGGCATATATGCATTCAGTGAGACTTACTCTCAAACGAATAAGCATAAGACTGCAGCCTTGGTCATCTTCATGGTGCCTCAGGACTGCAACAGAAGATTAGAGTGTTAGGTGCTCCTGTACAGGGTGCTCTCTTCCTGGACAGTCCATTGCAAGGATTGCTGTCAGGGCAGGATACTGAGGCAGAGGTCCAGCAGAATGAACAGAGGGATTCCCAGTCACAGCAGGGTTGGTTTTATTTTTATTTTTTGTTTGTTTTGCAGAAGGACGCAATGATCACCCTAATTCAATGACAAAGATGTTTCCAACTGCCTCCTAACCATTAGCTCTTATCAGCCATTAAACAGCAATATACTTAACCACTTTAACAACTTGTTATCTCAAAAAGAACACCTTAACTCTCGCCTTCCCTATTAATTGATATCACTTGCAAAA
The DNA here is from genome assembly GCF_964106645.2 of Podarcis pityusensis. Taxonomy (NCBI): domain Eukaryota; kingdom Metazoa; phylum Chordata; class Lepidosauria; order Squamata; family Lacertidae; genus Podarcis; species Podarcis pityusensis. The sequence continues at coordinate 12,129,643 of NC_138037.1, forward strand.
ATTAAGAAAGAATGTAAATAAACCCTTGACTGATCTTCGTGCATGCTGGCTTCTATAGAGAAGTCAGCACATCTTCTGGGTGAAGATTATATGTGAAGCTCACACCTTTTGCACAGTGACAAGAGTAATTATACTCAAAATATCATGGCAGAAATGAAGTGAATGGAAGGCAAATTAATTAACTGAACCCTGGCTGAGTAGTTAAATACTGAAAATAATAAATGATCTGGAACACGAGAGAAAAATGAATGAGATTGTTGGAAACATGGATCTGCGTTCCATGATACAGTGGCATTTCAAGTCCACCTTCCAAATGCTTGTTGATGTGCCTGTGTTCTACAAATAAGACCACAAGGGAAGACTCAGAGAAACAACAGAAGAATAGAAGAATGTTTATTGAGTTAAATTTAATTCTTAGAGAATACTAAGGTCAGAACCAAGAGAAGAGACAGAAGGTTCAGCAAGTGGTAGCCTCCACATTCTGTTCTCCAGCTCTCATCAGCCCCAGCCAGTATGGCCAAGTGGTCAGGGATGATGAGAGTTGTAGACCCCAACAACGGCTGGAGGGCAGAGCAAGGTTGGAGAGACTCCTCCACAATACATGACAATCCATTTCATGACTTCCATGACTTAGAGCAAGCCCTGATCTCGGCAGGGATTGTTGACTCTGGGTTCAGTTCAACCTCTGAGTCACCTCTCAGATGAATAGGTATTTTGAAAGAGCAGCACAAGGGGAAGCTGCCCTGAGGAAGGAGCTGGGGTTTGACAGTAACTCAGATCTCTTAAGTTAATTCATGGCTAAAGGCTTAGACTCAAGCCTTATTGAATGGAAGAAGAAGAAGCAGGATTAGAAAGCATTGTAGATGGTATCTCATTAGCCCAGGGACAGGGAACCTGTGGTTTTGCAGGTGCAGTTGGACTTCACAACTCCCATCAGTCCCAGCCAGCATGGCCATAGGTTCCTTAACCTTGAATTAAGAAAGAATAGTCATTTTCCAGGTGTTGAAATTGGTACAATAGAGCAAAATGTTCATTGTTGCACAGGCTTACCCCAACATCAGTTTGGTCACATTGTTTCTGCAGGTTTTTCTAATTCTTGAAACATAAGATTCCCTTACTGAGGTTGACCAGAGGCACAATGAATTGCTCTGTACATCAAAAGTAACAATAGTTCTTCTCCTATGAACTTTCAACTCTGTTGAAAACTTTTTTCTGCCTCTAGCCTTTCCAGCTTGTCTAATCATAAACTGAAAAGGAATCGCTCCAGTTTAAAAAAAATTGAGACCAATAAACCATTGTTACCTGCAGTGATGCTGAGCCAGGCATCGCTTGGCAATGTATTATTCACCTGAATGCTGCAATATTATATTTCTCCCTCATCTATTGTTGTTTGCAAAGTCACTGTAGATTTTGGAAGCAAACCAGAAATGTTTTGCAGCCTTGCTTCATCCACAGGCATCAGAAAATTAACCAGAAGGTAGATCAATAGCTAGAATTATTTCTCATCTTTAAAAATAGATAACAGAGAGTGACAGGGGAGAGAGGGAGGGAAACAAAGCTCTTAAAAGCAGCAGAACTTGTATATGGCAGTTAGAAAAGGGGGGAGCCTTCATTCATCTGTGTTATGTTACCCCTTATCCGTTATCAAAGCAGGTTTGTGCTTCAGAAAGATGATGCAGTGAATGGAACTGACAGGGCCTGTCTGTTATGTGCTCTGGATGATTGCTTATAATTGGGACTGTGGCTTCTTGATGCTACATTCGTTCCCTGAAGCTTTAGTTACAAGCCTTAAGTAAAGTGTACAATCTGTTGATTTGGAAAAGGTGTAACATAACATTTTCTGAGCAAGAGGGAAAACGCTTGCCCAAATATTTTTATTAGGCAAGAGAAGGTCACGTGTTCAGAAAGCCTGTTGAAGATTCTGGGGCGGGTTGTTGTTGTTTTCTGCCCTCTACTAGGGTCACTACCATGTGTCCTACTTTACAGTCCTCTTTTCTTGAAAGACAGTCAAAGGACAGCCGTCTGTCTGAAGGTGTCCTCTGTCCAGTCCAAGTTGACTTTGAAGGTACAGAACCATAAAAAGTTCACAGCTTCAAAAGTCAGCAGAATATGTGTCGTATTTCTACACATAATTTTCTCAAATGTGTTTGAGAGGATGAACAATTCCTTCTATGGTAGCTGATTCTAAACAGCAGCAGAACAAATGTGGGTGTCTCCCATGATGCTAGGTAGATATTTCATAGCCAATTTTAATGAAAATATATGGAGAGCTGCATATTTGCAAGCTTTATGCTGACTAAAGCATGGAAATGTAGAAGGAAGTCTGTGCTCAGAATTTGTGAATTCATGAGGCCTGTGTGGGTACCTAAGGGAAGTGGGTCTGACTCTCTTTCATGTCTACAAGGCAACTTTTTCCGACACAACCATTTCATTCTCTCTCCACAGCACGATCTTCATATAGATTTGTTAGAATAGTTTTTAATTTAATTGATAACCTGGTGTTGTGTGCAGTCCTTTGCTGATTACAGGGGAAACTCCCACTTGCCTGCAATAGAATTGGCAATATGTGCATCTTGTGCAGTTGTAATGCACGCTGGAAGTTTTTCCAGGAATAAAGCCTTAATTCCCCCTCTGTGGATGAAGTGACTGGTTCAAATGAGAGCAGCTTCTTAAAAAGGGACAATGAAGTAGAAGCAAGGTATAATTTTACTGTCCCTGTTTTTGTGCCTTAAATTCCCCCTATTGCTTCACCTTCTTGGTAGGAAAAGCTTGCCTGAATTTCTATGTGTTAGACAGTTGCCAGCAGCAATAAAAATTAGCAACCTTGGTTGTGTGTGTGTGTGTGTGTGTGTGTGTGTGTGTTCGTTCGTGTGTATCTTCCTTTCTCCTAAGCACAGTTATAATCACAGCTTGTTCTACATTAACACTGTTTAGGGGGTGAACACATGGCTTGAGATTGCTAGCATCAGTTGCTACAGAGTGGGCTGTCACGGTGCATTACTTACTATCTCTGTTTTATCCCTTGACATACTGAGAAAATGGGCTAAGTGTACAGGAAGAGAGTGGCATATGGTTTCACCTCTGTCTCGCCCAACCTGCCATCCAAGTGACTGCGCTAACACAAAGCTGTTGCTACATGCGACAGACGACCATGGCAGACTTAAGACTGGTATCCACGTACCTGGGGCTAAACCTCATTGAACGCAGTGGGACTCCCTTCTTGTAGGCATGCATATAATTTCACTGTCCCATCCGTATAATCTGCAAGCCTCTTGAAACAGCATAGTTTGCCCTTTCTGTGCAAAAACATTATGCCTGCCACATGGATAGCTCAGTTGGTTACAGCGTGGTGTTGATAATGCCAAAGTTGCAGGTTTGATTCCCGTATGGGATAGCTGCATATTCCTGCATTGCAGGGGGTTAGACAAGAAATTCACACTAAAATGCTGGATTTTTTTTCCATGAGAATTTTTCGGGGGTGGGGGGAGGGATATCACAAATTACTGCACAAATGTGGAGAACTGACTCTATGACTGGAATAATGTGAAACCGAGAGAACCAAAACGGACACACCCTCCCATCCCTACTCCTAACACAACACACCTTGCTGCATTGTAATCAGCATCATGGAAGCCAGAAGGGAAAGTGTTTGCAAGTTTGTGGCGATAAATGCAGGGGAGGGGTTGTCCACTGCTAAAAGTGGGATGGTCAAAAGGGCTCTTTGGACACACACAACCTCTTGGAGATAAACCGTAAAGTAACGTTTTGGATACTGGCTCTTGTAAAATTTGATCCCAGGTATTAATGCAGCTGAAGTTCTTACTTCTCCCTTTTCTTTTCTTTTTATCTACAGGGAACCTCAAAATTTGTATCCTCCCGAAGTTAGCAATACAAAGCTTCAGTATGCAGGATGGGGACCCAAAGGCCAACAGCTGGTAAGGAAACCTTTTGCAAGTGGCTGTTTCGTTACAAAATCATTTGCACCAATGTGAGCCGCAGCTGTCAAGAAGGTAGTCGGGTATCTGCACACAGTACATCATGTAAAATGAGAAGCAGCACTGAGATGTGGATTAGGCCAAACCTGGCTCTGCTTCTCCAGTTGTAAAATGGAAGTCATGGAGCTGTTTATGAAGTTTATCAAGAACGGGGTGGCAAACACCTTTTGGGCTGCGGGAGCATTTACGTGATTAAAAACAAAGCACTCATATAAAAATTGCTCTGCTAGATAAAATCAGAGGTCTGCCTAGTCCCAGCAGCAGCCAGCCAGAGGCTTCTGGGAAGCCCAACAAATAAGGCCACGGAGGCAAGAGCCTTCCCTGTTGTTTGTCCTCCAGTAACGAGTATTCAGAGGTAGAGTGCCCCTGAAACTGGAGGTTCAGGGATAATGAAAATGACATAGCAATAGGAGCCTTTTGCATTACAGTAAACGAATTAAAGCACATACTATTTCTATGCATTCCAGAGTCCACAGCTGGACAATACCTTAATAAGGGGCAACCAAAATGTCAGGAAAGTGAGCAAGGTTTGTAGTTCACTGTTGCTCACTGTTTCGTGCCATTTGTGGTTGGTTCTAATAAAAGGAACCTGCTTCCGACTGAGGCAGACTATCCCTCTGCTGGGAACTGAATTTGGGTCCTTCTGCATGTGAAGTAGATGCTCTCCCACTGAGCTATGTCCCTTCCCCAAAGTAGGTATTGCACAACTCCAAATTTCAGGGGCTTTCTCATGGAGTAGCATGGCTTCCTCATCTTTTTTACGTGCCTTGAATAATTTCGAAACAGGCCCTCTTCCTGCAGACCAAGCAAGCAGTTTCACCGCTGATAGAATCGTGGGGTGGGGAAGTCTCTGTCTTGCACAGGAGGCAGGGATGGGGAGGAGAGGAGAGAGAGGAAAGGAAATGCTGATGGCTCAGTCTGATCCTTTGAGGATGCTCTGCGATGCTGCCAGTCTTGTGCATTGTGTTTCCCCACAGCTCTTGTCGGTTTCCTTTTGCTCTTTGTGATCATTGGATTAACACCGTGTCACATGATGCAGCTGTGCATAAAATAAAGCACTCCTGCAATAACCAGAGACTGCCTTCGGGAGCTCTTGAAGGAGTTAGGAGGGAGAAAATGATTTACTACTATTATTCAGTTCTTTAATTGGTTTGTTTGTTTTTGCTTTCTACGAACGGAGTGCATCTGCAGTTGAGACTGGGTGATTAAATTATGTGCATTTCTGTTTTCAGTCTTGTGCATTAGTTGGGCATGCAGGAAGTCCTATCTGGGTCCCTCCTCCACCAGCAGTTAAGATGGAAACAACTGCACAGACTATAAGCTGCAATAAGCTCTGTGGGGAGAGTGTTCTCCTTTTATTCTGCACAGTACCTGCTTTAGGGAGGAATAAGCCTCAGTTTCCAATTTGGTGCTTAGGGCAGGCAATAGAATGATACACCATGGATGTAGACAGCTCATCAACCAATCCTGCATGTATCCCTTTCTGTCCTTACTGATTGCTGTGAAAGCAGTAGGTGCTGCCAGTGTTTACTTAAGGCGCTGACATACAAATAGTTTGCGTTCAGTGAAAATTTTCAGTCTTTCCTTGCCTGCCTTGGAAACGGTGGGTGTTCTAGAAGATTCTGAGATATTACTCATTGTCCAGGCCTTTTGAGAATGTACCCTGTAACACAGCCAATGCTCACTCGTGGCTCCATATTGCACACAAGTAAACCATCCTAGTGGTGCAGCAATAAAACTGCTAGCACATTTGCAAAGCTAAGCAGGGTATGGTATGGTTTCAGATTCCTTTTGAGATTCCTGGAGGTTGGACTAGATAACTCTCAGGGTCCCTTCCAACTCTTCTATGATTCTGTGATCATGCTCACATATTGTACCATTGGTAATTGTGAACAAGTCTACTTCCAGGAAAGTTTATTCCCTGTAACTGATCTTCTCATAGATAAATCCCTAATTAGGCATGGTAGGGATTCAATTAAGTTTGCATATAAAGGTGAACCTACCAAATTCATCTTTTTCCAAAACAATACACAAATTGAAACACAGTCATCCTTTGAAATTTGCACTTATTTTGCAGTTCAGCTCTCAAGTCAAGCAATGTGGAGAAGGCGGAAGGAGAGTGTGACAACAATTGATATTCACACTTCTAAAAATTTGCGGTATATTTCTCCACCCAGGCAATGTGTAGTTTGCATAACAATGTACAATGTACAGTGGTACCTCGGGTTACATACGCTTCAGGTTACAGACTCCGCTAACCCAGAAATACTGCTTCAGGTTAAGAACTTTGCTTCAGGATGAGAACAGAAATCGTGCTCTGGCAGCGCGGCGGCAGCAGGAGGCCCCATTAGCTAAAGTGGTGCTTCAAGTTAAGAACAGTTTCAGGTTAAGAACAGACCTCTGGAACGAATTAAGTACTTAACCCTAGGTACCACTGTATAATGTTAGAAAAACAATATACAAAATTGTGTTCTATCGAGATATTTTGCTATGCAAAAACTGTGTATATTGGGCAAAATTGCATACAGAACACATGTACACTGGAGAAATTAGTTCTAAAACAGGGTTTCCCAAACTTGGGTCTCCAGCAGTTTTGGAACTACAGTTCCCATTATCCTTGACCATTGGTCCTGCTAGCTAGGGACGAAGGGAGTTTAGTCCAAAAGACAGCTGGAGACCCAGGTTTGGGAAACCCTGCTCTAAAATGTTTGTGCATTTTCATGAGGACTTTTATTTAAACAACCGATTGAAAACTTCTGTGGAAATGTAGACAACTGAACTTAAGATTAGAGGAATGAGAAACTGAGAGTTACCAACAATGACAAATTTGGTCATCCCTGATAGTTGCTGAATGAACACCTGCTATGGGCTAAAGAGCTGCGTTCTCAACCGAGTCACAGCAGCTGCCTTCGCCCCAGGTGCATCTAACCCCTGCCTCTTTTTATGGGCATCAGCATTCCAAAGACAGGGACGGATATCTCTTCCATGATGCTGCTGTCCTTTAAAGTGAAAATTTATGGGATTGCTCACGGCACCATCTACACACAAAGCATGTGCTCTGCCACTGAATTGCTAGAGGCACGGACTCTTACATCTGGACCGCAAGGCGGCAGCAGCACTTCTGACACTTCTCATTCATTATATTTTTCACTGACTTGAACTCAGGCCTGTGGGTCTCACTGAGTCTGAGGAAGTTGTACAGGGCAGTTTTTGGAAGTGGGGAAGAGCCTCATGAAAGGCTCTTTGGTTGCCGATTTCAATCCAGCCAGCTCTTTCGATTTGTGCATGAACATAAACCTGGCGGGTGTGTTTGTTTTTGAGCCGGGTTTCCACAGAGCCCGCACCATTAACTTTCCACGATTTGATTCTCTCATATCTTTTCATCTTTTCATTTGCGGTAACATCTGAGTCAAAATTAAGCTGCAGTCCGCCATGTGTCATTAGGTTGGTTTAGGTGACTTGTAGGAGGCGAGCAGGAAGCCAGGAATGGAGCATATCATAATCATTAATAGCCATACCTATCTGTTCATTTGGAGGAGACGTCAAAGGGATAGCCTCAAGAGAAACAATCCATTAAGCAATTGGGAAAGGGGAGTCTGTCAGGGCAAAGGAGGAATCTCATTATGGCTACTCTTAGCTTGAGGAAGATGTGAGGAGCCTAGAATTTTGCATAACACCTAAAATGGTAGTTTTCAGACTCTGTGCTAGGACGGGCAGCCTATGATAAGGTTACCAGACATCCCCATTTCCTGGGGACTGATTTACAAATCAGTCCCCTGACAAAATCCATCTATTTAGTAGGGAGTTGAAAAGTGTCCTCGGATTCATTGGAAAAAATCTGGTAACTTTAGCCTATGGCTGTCCAGAAGATGCTTAACTACAACTCCCATCATCCTTGACTATTGGCCATTCTGACTGGGGCTGAAACTTGAGGTCTAGCACCATCTGGAGGCCACAGGCTCCCCAACCTGTTCTAAGGAATACTGGGGTTCCTCAGAAGCATGTATTTGGTGAAAAGATCAGAAATGGCGGACAAGCTTCCTGACAGCTGTACTGTTAACTGCCAAAGTTCATTTATTTTTATTTATTTGTTTCATAAAATTTATGCACCACTTGATTGTAAAAAAACAACAACACTTCAAAGCAGGTTACAAAAAGATAAGACAGTAAAATCAAGAAAAAACAAAACGTTACTTTAAAACGTACAAAAGTTAATATACTAAAAAAGAATAAAATTGCCTCAGCTTTCTAAGCACCTAAGGTAGGCTTGTCTAAAAAATAATGTTTTTAGCAGGTACCAAAAAGTGTAAAGTGAAGCCGCCTGCTTGAGCTCAATAGGCAGGGAGTTCCAATGTTTACACCCTGCCACACTAAACGACTGAGTTCTTGCAAAGTTCTCATTTCTTGGTTCAGATTATGAATTTACTATGCTGTGGTGCTCGCATGTGTTAATAATATAGAATCATTTACTTGACAAGTTTGTTTGCAATTACAAATGGAGAACAGATGTGGTTTTAAGTCTCTTTTTCCTCCCACCCCACCCCACCTCACTAACCTGAGCTCAAAGCAAGTGAGACCAAAAGGATTGTTTTTTAAACCTCTAGGAATCAGGGATATTGAGGCTGCGGCAGTATAATAAGGTGCAGGCAGCATTACAGGTCATTTTGGAACTCTCAGAAATAAATCATAATTTAGTCCTGGAACTGTCCAGTGATGCTCATAATTGCTGACCCAGTTCTGAATCTAGCTGAAGGGAGCCAAGCTCAGCACGGCTGCAAATGTAGTGCGTCCATCATCGCCAACTTTCCCATACAATGTGCAGCTACACAGGAGTGTTGTTTGTACTCCAGGGTGCACTCTGAATTCATGCAAGTCCTAAGGCAAGGCTAAGGAAACTTGGCTGTCAGTCGGCATGGATTGAGTGCTAAGCTAGACACAGTGTTAGTTTTATGAATATAATTAAATTGCCCACTTTTAAATAGCAGCATTGGGATGGAGGAGGAGGGGGGGAATCAGGGCACATAAACCTTCCTTCCCCCACACTGTAGTCTGATGAAGATGCCCCTGCTATTCTCCCCCAAGAGAAGTTTTGTCTCACCCAGACACTGTGGTGTCGATCCTCATATTCCGCTCCCTAGCAGCCACTAATGCATCACCGAGTAAGCGGAGAAAACATTGCAAGTGTGTACCTGGACTCGCCAGCACTTGTGTATGTCCATATATACACTGCTGATAGCTTTAGGATATTTTGCTGGCATTATGATATGTGCTTGTTATGGATATGGGTTAACCTTATGCCCACAAGAAGCCCTCACACAAAGGAATAAAGAAAGCTTGGTTTACTACATGAAATAAGACTGACGATATATAAATGCTGCTTCAAACCACAAAGTTACAATCTAAGCAGGTAGCAAATCCTGCACTGCATTCACTCCTTGATTAAAGAGTAAAAGATCCCCTAACTTATTCTAAAAGGCCTACAGAAATGTCAGCGAGGCAATTTTGCCATAAACCCACACTAGAAGTGGAAAGAGGGGCGAAGAAGAAAGTATACCTGTCCTTAAAGTGAAGCTTCTGGGGTAAGTGCTTTCCTGTTGGAACTAGAAGAGGTAGCCAACTACTGGAAAATCTGGAGTTTTAATAATGTTCTTGGCTAATGCCTCCTTAGTAGGAGGGGATTTGAGATGAGCAATTTTCTGTCTTTCCCTCAGAGTTCCTGCCCATTTCTGACCTTGCTCATCCTGGTGAGAAAAGGACAGAAAACTGGCCATCCTGTTTTGCTTAACAAAAGGGTGAGACTTTGATAGCGAGCCATTATCTGAACCCAGGCCTCATAGCAATGCTGTTATGGGTTCTCCATCTCTCCCTTGGCTTGAACTTGTTGAGTCATCTCACCAGAGGTTGCCTAGCAAGACTCCCAGGGCTTCATTATTTATGCTAACCATGAAGCCATCTTCTCTCCTTATTCTAATGTCCCGTTAATGTAATAAAATATTATCAATGAAGCAGCATGTTTCATTTCACATGAAGAGATCTAATTTACAGTGGTGCCCTACATAAGCATCAGTGATATTAGGTTACAGAATACAAGATAATCCATCATGCAGAATTTAAAAGCACAATTCAGGGTTCATAATAAAGGACACATTTGCTGATACATACTTTAAGTAATATAACAAGGCAGTTATCATTTAAAATGACTACTTTAGAAGCCTGGGATGCAAAATTGTATCCAGCCAATATTCTATTCGGACGCATTGAAAGGCTCTTTTTAGTTCTGCAAGGCAGCTGAAATGAGCTGCAGAGATTTCTTTAAAAGTGTCTAAATTATTGCAGTTGCTTGGTTGCAAAGCCCAAGTTATAGTTCTGAAGAGAGAGAGTGTGTACATTCGCTGGGGAGAGGAGCAGGGGGCCGCTTTCAAAATATAAATGTGCTCTAGGATGTATTTATAATGCTCGAATGACTGAGCCGTGCAAAGGAGGCTTCACAATCAGTGTTACAATGACATCTGAAAAGTAGATGGAGAATACAAGAATGAAACATCTTTTCTTCAGTGTCTGCTCCAAAAGGAGGAATTTTTGAATTAGAGTACCATAAAATTATTCCTGCCACATCTCCTTCGTATATATTGAGTTTGGCGGCTTACAGTTTTCACAGAATAAGCTTGAAATCATATACAAGAGATCGTTCTAGTTTTAAAGAGGATATGAGTTACTCTTACAAACAAACACCTTTTCCACAACTCACCAACATTACAGCGTAAGCACAATTAAGGCAAGCTGTTAGAACTGGTTGGAATACTGTAGCAGACACATCCTCAGCAAGTAATGTCAGCCTTTAATACATATAGGAAGAAGCCATAGCTTAGTGGCTAAAGCAGAGGTTTTCAGTCCTTTTGAGTCCACGGCTCCCTTGACCAACCACATTCTTTCTGCAGCATCCTTGTGGGGCTCAGGAACCCAGTTGTGTCACCCCTTGCCTGCAGAGCTGGCAGCCTCTCACCCTTTTTTGAACACCCTCCCTTGTGGAATGTTCCTTCAGCCTCCTTTCCTCTCCCCTCTCCTTGGAAGTTCTCTGGGCAGCCACTACTGCCGCCCCTGGCCTCTGAGCTGCCCCCTTGCCCCAAAGAGAGGTACCTCCTCACACTGCCCCACAGGGGCCTGAGAAGCACCCCCTGGCCAGCCCCAGAGGCACCGTAAGAGCTTGTAACCAGGGCTGCTGCAACCAACAGCTATCTAAGCCTTTGGGAGGCCAAGACACAAGAGGGCATCAGAGGAGGGAAGGAAGGAAAGAGGGACAGAGGCCAGTGTTGCCCACCATCATTCAAGGCACCCCAGGGTGCCACGACACAGTGGTTGAAAACCACTGGGCCAAAGCATTTCTTCTGCAAATATTAAGGTTTCAGTCTCAGACCCTTCAATCTCCAGTTAAAAGCTGAGAACAGACAATAATTCTTTAAATAATTCAAAGTGGTTTCAGTAAGATTACCCTTTACATAGCATGGACATGGACATATCTCCCTGATGCTTCTGGTCAAACAGGTATCTGAAATAATATACAAAGCAGCACCTGTTTACCAGATGCAAAAATGGGATAACATACAACATCTCCTTCTGCTTGCCTTCAGTTTTGGGAGTGCGGAGGGGGTCTCCAGCCTCAGATTGTGTTGCTGAGAAATATTTCTTGCTTTATTCCAGTCCAGGCCTAGATGGTTCCAGTGGCAAGATTCTGTGTAAGTTACACCTTCAGAAAGGTCTGTGGAGTAGCTCTGATGGGACTGTACCACTTAAGGAATGTGAGAAAGGGGCTGCATATTTCAGTGACCATCTGCAACTGGAGGTTTCTCATTTAGTATTCTTCCTGCTTTGCCACTCATATATGCTTTGAGAGTTTCTGGTGATGGAAGCCTGCAAATGTGCCATTAGTACTTTCAAATATGTCGTTTGTTTTCATACGTGAAATCTATAGGGGAAACCCTGAAAAGGAAGATTGTCTAAACATTGTGCAGAACAAGACACAGGCTGCACCAGCTTTGCCTGATACAAATTATGGGGCATTTCACAATTATGGTGACTTTGCAGAGCCTGTTTTGAAATACTTGAAACTAATAATTCCACTAACCTGATTTGCTAGTTTCCAGAAGCAGAGTCAGACATGAAGATCTCTTTTTTAAGAATAGCACATGGCCACCATAATAGGGAAATTGGACTTCTGTTTTACTTTTCCAGATATAATCTAATTTTAAATGTTCGCATTAGTGTGTAGCACATATATAGAGTATCTTGCACTGCGGTCCTCAGCATGTTTTCTTGCTAGTCCCAGTGAACTGAATGGCTTTTACTCCTATGTAAGTGTTATTAGAACTGCAAACTTTAATGACTCCCTTTCATCTGGGGCAGATACCCACATACGTGAATCTCCTTTCTGTTGCTGTGTATTAAAACTGATTTCCTCCAATTGGAAATCCTTCTGCCAGGCTTTGTCCTTTCATGGCATGAGCCCATTTAGAGCTTATGCACATGCCCATTCTTTGGCATTGACACTGAATGTGTCTCTGTGAATATGCCATCCACCCTCCAAATCTTCCAATGATTATATTGTGCTATATCAGGTTGCTGTATGAGATTTAAAATTTCTTGATATAGTAGTACACATCTCTTTGCTGATATGTGTTTATGGATACACACTCCCAACACTTTGTTGGGAGTGTTTAGGGAAGCTTTTAATGTTTAATAGGTTATTGTATTTTAGTGTTTTGCTGGAAGCCACCCAGAGTGGCTGGGGAAACCCAGCCAGATGGGCGGGGTATAAAGAATAAATTATTATTATTATTATTATTATTATTATTATTATTATTATTATTAATTATTAGGGTTCTGGTCAACTAATTTTTACTCAGAGTAGACTCGTTTAAATTAATACCCTTGAGCTAGTCATGTCGATTAATTTCAATGGGACTTAACACTGAATTCCTCACATGGCAACAGGGATCCGGTAACTCCCTGGAGCTGTTTGTCACGGCAAGGGCTATAATTTCTGTCATAAAGGTATGGCTTTATTTGTGTCTGTCTTGAAGATTCAGGAATTGCAAATAAGTTCCGGCTACCTCTTCTGCAGTCTCTCCTTTAGCTTGTTTTTACAGTGGTACCTCTGGTTATGAACTTAATTCGTTCTGGAGGTCCGTTCTTAACCTGAAACCATTCTTAACCGGAGGTACCACTTTAGCTTATGGGGCCTCCCGCTGCCGCCGTGCAATTTCTGTTCTCATCCTGAGGTAAAGTTCTTAACCCAAGGTACTATTTCTGAGTTAGCAGAGTCTGTAACCTGAAGCGTCTGTAACCTGAAGCATCTGTAACCTGAAGCGTTTGTAACCCAAGGTACCACTGTACTTCCCAGTTACCAGAGTCTGTAACCCAAAGTGTTTGTAACCTGAGGTACCACTGTATTTCAGTGGAGCCTTAGTGGTGATGGGAGCTGATAAAGTGCCTGGGATCACAGCTCTGGGGAAGGGGCAGTAACCCTTCTCTCTCCTGCTATTTTCCTGGAGACCACCACAATAGAGGTACCTATTGGGGATGGCTAACCTTGGTCCATCCAGGTGATGCTGTGTCAGTAATTTCATTCCCCATTGCTGATGTGACATGATATCCATGTTTACATTCCTGTACGAGAACGGAAGTAAACTTCTGTAACTTCCGCTCTTTGTTCTCTCCGCTCTCACACAGAGGAGACGTCGTATGTGTGAAGCACGCAGCTCACACTAGCTATGCTTTGTTGTTTTAATTTACTGTAAAGAAATAAAGAAATTCGGAATGCTACATATCTGAACAGTATCTGCTTCCTGCTGAAACTCTGCTGCAGCCCGGAGGGGTTTTTTCTACCTCCCCCTCACAGGGAGGGCTGGCAACATGCTGGTCTACAACTCCAATCAGCCCTGAACATTGGCCATGCTGGTTGGCACGGGTGGTGGTTGGACAATCCCTGCTCTAAGGCATGTTTTAAGATGCTGCCCTGACAATGTTAACCACTGGTTTCATGGACCACAGCTGTCCCATTTTTTCTTGCATGGGGTTGCTCCATACTCCATACTCCCAAGGATTTGATGGAGAGAGCAGTGGTACCCTTTAAACTTTATCCCAGCCATCTGAGATCCTTTTATCTGTGATTAGACCTCATTCAGCCAAGGCCTGCATCTGAATGACTCATCTGTATTGGGTGATGACATGGGTTTTCACATAAAACGTATCTTTCTTTAGAGGGGAATAGAGGAAGTAATGGACTATTATTCGGCATGCATAACATAATGAGAACCAAATGCCTCTTAAAAGTTATATTGCCTGTAATTCATATAATATATTGGCCAGTTCCAAGAATTAAAGCTATTTTGGGATATGTCTGTCCCCTTTTTGATGTCAAAATGATCAAAGCAGTTAAAATGTTAGGAGCATATTTCATGAAACATCTCAAAATGTATTTGTCATGGGTACCCTGAAGAATATAAACCCATTTATATTGATAGACATCAAAAGTTTAAATGCTTTTAAACATGTTCCAGCTACAGCTTCCCATGGCATCTTGATTGCTGCTTTATTTACCTTATGGGTTGCCTGCAAGATGATGGACTTGTTCAGATGTTATGCTAAGCTGTATCATTGCTTCCATTTTAAAATAATAATAATAATAATAATAATAATAATAATAATAATAATAATTTTATTATTCATACCCTGCCCATCTGGCTGGGTTCCCCCAGCCACTCTGGGCGGCTTCCAACAAAAGATTAAAAGTACATTAAAACATCAGTCATTTAAAACTTCCCTAAACAGGGCTGCCTTCAGATGTCTTCTAAACATCAGATAGTTGTTTATTTCTTTGACATCTGATGGGAGGGCATTCCACAGGGCGGGCACCACTACCAAGAAGGCCCTCTGTCTGGTTCCCTGAAACTTCACTTCTTGCGGTGAGGGAACCGCCAGAAGGCCCTCGGAGACGCTGCTTCAGATATACAGGGCCGTAACAATTGTAATAATTACAATTATTTTAATCTCACCCTTGATCAAAATTCAGAGTAGCATGCATGGTCTTTCCACTCTGCTTTTATCCTCACCACAACCCCGTGAAATGGGGTAGGCTGAGATACAGTGGATCCAAGGTCATCCAATGAGCTTCGTGGCTTAGGAGGATTTTGAATCCAGCTCCAGCCTTCACTCTAATCCTACACTCTGAGAAGGAACATAGGAAACTCCCTTATATATGGATAGATTGATTGTTCACCCAGCCTCATATTGTCCACTCTGACGGGAAGCAGCTCTTCAAGGTCTTAAGGTTAGATAGTGCTTTTAACAAAACTTATTTATTTATTCCAATAAATTTATATACCACTTGATTGTAGAAAAAACTCAAAATGGTTTGCAAAAAAAGATAAATCTATCACTAAACAAAATTACAACCGTAATTAAAAACATACGTAAGGTTAAAATCGTTATATAATAGACAAAAACAAATTAAAACTTTATAAACGTCTGGGTAGACTTGTCTAAGTAAGAATGTCTCCAGCAGGCTCCGAAAGTGCTAATTGAGCTTATTAATTGGAGGTAGTTGGGATTAACTGTGGCATCTTCTGCAGGTAAAAGATGTCCTCTACTACTGAGCTACAGTTCCACCCCTCTAAACACTACATTATCCCGTTTCTCTGGTTTTATTCTGTGTGCCTCACCATACTTAATATCTAGGTAAGAAGATGGGGTTTGAAAGAGAGGAAAGAGGAAATTATTGAATGTATGTCGTGGCTTATTTTCTCCCATCAAGCATCAATTGGACACAGCTCTTTTTAATGCCTTTTTAAAAAAAACTCTAGAAAGATTTAAAATACGTAAAAACAAAGTTAAAAATTTCACTGTAATTTTTTTAGCCTTAGGCAAACTTGCTGGAACAGCTGCTGAAATTAAATTTGGATCTCTCTTCGCTTTGGGATCCATTCCAGTTTTTCTCTGGTTGAAATGTGTGCACACACTCACACTGTTACAGTACAGGAAATCTGAGTGAAAAGCAAATCTAATTTTCTTCTCTTGCCTCTTTTGTAAGCATGACGTGGGGAACTCTGCAGCTTTATCATTGGGGCAGAGGCCTAACTTTATATCTTTGGATGTCCAATACAGTGGAACCTCGGGTTAAGTACTTAATTCGTTCTGGAGGTCCGTTCTTAACTTGAAACTGTTCTTAACCTAAAGCACCACTTTAACTAATGGGGCTTCCCGCTGCTGCTGCGCCACTGGAGCCCGATTTATTTTCTCATCCTGAAGCAAAGTTCTTAACCTGAAGTACTATTTCTGGGTTAGCGGAGTCTGTAACCTGAAGCGTATGTAACTTGAAGCGTATGTAACCCGAGGTACCACTGTATCCAAACCTTAAGCATCTACTGAAAGTCATACATAATGCACCCTTAAATCTAAATGTTTTGATGTTGACGTGCCTGTTTGTTGCATATAGCCCTGGAGCCTTAAATTGGAGAGATATTGCAAATTTATTATTTGTAAAATGAGTGTACATTTTCTGCAACACGAATCACCTGCATTGATTTATACTGTTGGTATTAGGAATCACAGCATTTCGTCAAAGAGGAGGACAGAAAAGTGAGCCAACAGGTGAATCCTAACTGGCTTATTTGCTAATCAGATCCTGTTTTTGTTATTTTAATTTTATTTTTGCTGCAGGCCTTCTTATATAGAAGAAAATGACCAGAATAGGCATAGTCAATCTACAACAAATAATACCTAATACAATAATATTATTATATTAATTGATTTATTAATCACCTTTTAAACCATTACCTCAACATAATTAAAAAGACAAAGACAACAGATACATTTAAAACAAGACTATAACCCTAATAAGAGGACGCTTGTGGTAAAGACCCATTTATACAGCTGGGGATGTGCTGCAAAAATTCTTCTGATGGTGGGCCTTGGTTTGATCCTGCAAGATGCTTGTGAACAGGGCCAGATTTAGGTTTGATGAGACCCTAAGAGCTACCAAAGATAATGGGGTCCTTTATATGTCCAGCTGTCCTTTGTCAACAATAAATTGCTTTCAATGGGAAAGCGTGCCTTGGTTTTGGAACATTTTGGTTTTGGGACAGACTTCTGGAATGGATTAAGTTTGAGAACCAAGGTACCACTGTATATAGAAATGAGCGAACCAGTGATATTTTAGGGAGCAGGGTAGTAGGCGGGGCCATTACTTACATCATAGGAGCCTACACAACACAAAACACTGTTACTGTATGTAGGTTTTATTTTATTTGTTTTTTATCTTATATTTTGGAAATGTACATCCAGTTTTTTTCTTTAAATTTTTTGGGGGGGGGCCAAGAGAGTGGGGCCCTGAGCTATAGTTTGTTTAGCTTATACGTAAATCCGGCACTGCTTGTGAAGTGAAGTTCTTTTGCAGCCTGAGATCCTTTCTCTTGAAGATGCTGCGGACTTATCCTGGAAAGTTCTGCATGAAAAGCACACGAGCTTTTGCCTTTCCCATTGCTTACTAAATGATTGTCATTTCCGCTAAATCAGAGGTGCCAGAACTGAACCTCAAATTTCTGCATGCAAAGTACATTTTCTGCCACTAAGCAAAAACCCCTTCCTGAAACCGCATCTCTAGTTTTGATTCAGAAAAGGGTGCTTTATAATGTGGATAACACTTTGCTTCAAAGAGTTGCTCAGAGAGCAGATTTTCCTAGGGGCAGCCTTCTCCATCGCAGTAGGGCATCAGTGATGGTGCAAGGCAGAGCTTCCTCTACTGTGGAACTCATACAGGAATGGGGGAGACCTCTTAGCAACACAAAAAGTGGCTCCCCTTATTTCCATGAGTGTACTGTACTCATGATCACAGAGCTCTTTGCTGTTGAGTCTTATTTGTTGGATCATAATAACCTATTGGTTCTCTCTTATGTTTCTGTGCAGATATTTATCTTTGAGAACAACATCTACTATTGTGCCCATGTGGGGAAGCAAGCCATCCGCGTGGTCTCCACTGGGAAAGACAAGGTTATTTTCAATGGACTCAGCGACTGGCTGTATGAAGGTAGGATGGGAAGTTTTAAAAGCACTGCCGGCCCTTGAGTGTTTCCAATGGGCCTGTCTGTTGACTACATGCACACAGAGAGAGAGTGACGGGTATTTAATGAATGATCCCAAGCAAAAGCTTTCGTTTTCTGTGAAAGGCAGAGTTTCCTGGACAACCTTGAATTCTACTTAGGGGCTTCATGACACATCAATCTAGAAGTATCATTCCACCTGTCCCTCATTACAATTCTGAATATTCTGTGCCCCTTCTGTCTGATTAGCACTGGGTACGCATGGTGTCCTTCCTTAGAGTATTTGGATCTTGTCCATAAACCTCCAGTGGCAAAGGGTGCTGCTAAGTGACACTTACTTTGATATCAAAAAGATTTTGACATTTATATTGAAAAAAGTGTGAAGAATCTAATAATAAACTGACCTTTTCCTGGTAAGCTTTTGGGTACTACAGTTGGCCAGTGTGACTGATGAGGTGCTGTAAGATGTTAATTGTGAATACAGTTTTGGCAGCCACTATTTAATAGGTAATTACTTTTTTTATTTAGATGCATGCCTCTCCCAGACACCACTCTTTCTCTCATGGGCTTTGAAGTAACACACTGCTTCATTTGGAATGATGCAATCATTCCCCTCAAAGCCTGAAAAAATCAAGAGTAAGTGGATGAAAGGAGAAAAGGATGGGGGAAAGATGGCAAATACGAATATTATATTATATCTGATTTATATCCTACCCTTACTCTAAAGTGCTCATAGGGTTATTCCACTTTATCCTCATGGCATCACTGTTTGGTAGGTTAACCTGAGATATGATCATTGGTCCAGCATCCTGCAGTGAGCTTCGAAAATAAGCAAGGATTCCTTTCTCCATGTTCCTGCCCACTGCAGCAGGCTAGCTTTACAAACCTGTCCCTACAGTTATCTGCATCAGAAAGTTTACTTGGTGGATAACTAAATGTCCTCTGAGACTGTATCCTGCCCCTGGAAAACTGCTGATTGAGAGAAATTATAGTGATAGCAAGCTTAGAGGGCAGAGGTTAAGAGGACAGTGTTGCTGACGCCTATTTTTATTCCATTACTGGAATGCTCAAAATGTTCTTTTAACTGTCATTGACTTTCAAGCCAGTCCTTTATGAGGAATTGGCATAGCGAAGCCACATTCATCTGCTGAGATAGCAAAATGGCACTGAGATCCAATGCAGGCTCCTTCCCTAACCCACTTGCCTTCAGATGTCATTGGACTACAACTCCCATCAGCCACGGGCAGCGATCACAGATTAATAGAGTTGTGCGCCAATGATATCTGGAGAGCACCGGGTTGGGGAAGGTTAAAATGCAGCTTGCAGATCCTGTACTGAAGCGGGGATGTCACTAAAAGTTAGCTGTGGAAAAGGTCACCATCCCATTTTTAATGCTGCTTAAATGAAAGTTGGAGAAACAGGTCCCTTTTCTTTTCAGATGTGATCCGTGTTTAATTAAAGCAAGGCATCACTCAGGTCTTCAGGCTACCTCTCTTCTCTTCCTTTTGGAACACCTGTGACATTTAGAGTGAATGTGGACGTATGCTTTCATTAAATGATGACTGCAGCATCAGCAGAGGTCCTGCATTTGGGAAAAGGGCACTGCAGAGCAAGCGCTGCAGACAGTGCTTTCAAATCTCCTTGAATCACCCAAACGCAAGGTCATTTCACCCTTCCAGCTATATTGCTCCCCATCCATCCATCCATCCATCCAGCTTCAGGCCCACTTTGTATATCTAGGGGAATCCAGTCATAAAGGCTTTTCACCCTGGTCTGCCCTAGGGCTGAATCAACAGGGCAAGGGGGCTTTTTAGAAAACCTTTCCCCACACACACACGGACAAAAAGAAGCCACCTTTCAGCAGTTTTTCAAAGCATACAAAATGGTGAGAAAACATAGGGCCAAAAGGATAGGAAGACACAACTGTGTTGCCGAGGCAACTAGAAAATGATCCCTACCTTCCAGTGCTGTTCTCCATGGACCGTTCAGTCATTCCTCACATCTCCAAAAGTCACAGTTCATCACCTGGTTGCCTCGAGGAAAGGTTTCTTGTCCAGTTGCACTATGCTTTTAGGAATAATGGGTTGTATTTAGCTGAGTCCTACTCGGAGTTGTTGTTTTCATCATCCGTCTGCCTCAGGTAACAATGAAGGAGTGCATCTTTGGGGGTGAGGTCAAATTGTTGGAAGGTTGCAGTGCCTCCTGTGGCTGTAGAGATGGATAATGGAGAGGCACCCAATGAAATTAATGATACTAAGCTAGTCATGTTCATTCATTTGAGTGGGTCTACCCTAAGTAGGGCTGGCACTGGATGTAACCCAATGCCTCACAGCCATGCCTCCCCATGCCTTCCTTGTCTCCACACACTGTCCTGGAAGGGTAGTTTCATTGATCCTCACAACACATTGTGGAAAGCCGCAGAATGTTTTAGAAATGCGGGAACATGTTCCCTCCCTTTGAGGGCATCTGCTTCCAGGGCCCTCAGTGATGGAACTAGGTAACTAAATCCAATTGGCTAAATAGCATCACGACATCGTAATGCTCGACCTCCATTGGCTGAGATCACAAAGTGAGAGCAGAGAACTTAGCAGCAGGGAAGCACCAAAGATGGGGAACAAAGTGGGTAGTCACTCAGAGCTCCCAGCCAGCTGCAGCTGGAAAGAGGAGGAATCAGTTGCTCCTTAATTCGGTCCAGTTTGGAAGTTTGTATTTGTGGTGAGTGCAAATGAGCATCACCACTGAAGAGGTGCATGTCTTTATGCGTAGAATGGAAGCTGGAACGTTGCATGTGGGGACCCCGTTATGTGTATAATGCATGAAAGGAGATATTTATTCATGTGATGGGGAAATATGGCATCAAAGATCATACCCACAGGCTACATTTAATGCACTCTCATGTCAGTCATGGCTTTCCCTCCCCCTGCCCCAAATCCTGGGAACTGTAGTTTGCCGTGTATGCTGAGAATTATAGCTCTGTGAGGGTTTCCCTAACAACTCTCAGCTCCCTTGACTACAGTTCCCAGGATTTTTGGGCAGAAGCCACAACTGCTAAAGTGCTTTAAGAGTTCTTTAAATGTGGGCAGCGCATGTGACCGTGTGCCACAAACCCTGCAGTGATTTGCCATTCTGCAGCTCCCCTGAAGCTAGCAGTCCTCTTATTGCCTTCATTACTTTTGCCCTCTTGATCTGGCAGTCCCTGTGAATTTGCACTCTTGTGTTGTTACTCTTTTACCCTGCTATCGCTTTAGCAAGTGGCTGTGGCGAGGTTGGTTGCGAACATATGTTCAACCTTCTCCCCGTCTGTGCCAGCATTGCAGTGCCATATCATCAATGACTATCCTGAGATGAAGTAGACAGCAGCAACAGCACCCTCAGAGGTGCCCTTCCTGTCCCCTTTGTGTTCTTGTTGTTCCTGGAGACAGTTTGCATCGCCTTACGCTAGCAGACCAAGGGCTTGCAACCAGCCAAACTTGGCTGTTTGCCGTGGTTCATGATCCGCTTTATGCTTTTCTCCCACGTAGGATGCAAAGATTATTTTTCAAGCTTCCACCTTCAAAAGCAAAGTCAAGCTCCTTTTTTTGCAGGGGCAGGTAGTAAATATATGCTTGCAAGATCCCAGCTTTCTTTTCTGGGTAAGGTTGCTTTGCATATGCATATTAGAATTTGCAGATTATGGTCCCAGCATTACCACCTTGGTGGCACAGCAAGGCACTGAGACAGATGGCAAACCCCAAATAGACGGAAGTTGGTTTTTCATCTTTCTTGGAGCACGAGTGCTTTTGTCACAGTAAAGAAAACACGTTCTGGTATTAATCAGACTATCTCCCTTCCACCCACCCACCTCCCATTTCTTTCGTAAATCCGGAAGCGGATTTAAGGAGTTTTTCTGTTTAAAATGCAGGAGTTCGTTGGTATTCAGACTAATCTTTTTTTGCTTTTGTAAATCCGCCATTGGGTAAACTTTCTTCAAGGTATTATGCTGAACTGTTGACTCCT
This sequence comes from Podarcis pityusensis, assembly GCF_964106645.2. Taxonomy (NCBI): domain Eukaryota; kingdom Metazoa; phylum Chordata; class Lepidosauria; order Squamata; family Lacertidae; genus Podarcis; species Podarcis pityusensis. Next base: position 12,151,727 of record NC_138037.1, read on the forward strand.
GATGGTATGGAGGAACAAAAATATATTCAAATCAATCAGCACTGATGTAGTAGCATAATCTACTTAGTGAATTTAGCTGGAAGGTTTGCAAGCTGAGACATAACATGAAAGGATAGATTAAGCTTGGTTTTTGAAGCTAAAATAAACATTAGTATTGCATCTGTACAGTCTGATCTAACTTCTGTTTTCGCAGCAGCATCCTTTGAGTTTTTAGCACAAAAACCAAAGCAACTTCCAAAGAGGGGAAAGCAAAGGTCTATAACCACCTGCAGAGTCAGCTCCAGATGTTTGTTTGTTTGTTTGTTTGCAATGCACTGTAGAAATCATTTAAATTAGAAGCACAACCTGGTTGGCAGATACTTCAGGCCTCCAGCTTGGTATTGGTGCAAGGGAGAGAGACAAAGGTTTGTTGACCTTCAAGAGGGGTTTTGTGGTAGTAATGCAGACTGCAGGGTGAGCAAAGGGTAGCTATAGATTTTTGCACGTCACCCCAATCTCTGAGCAGTGTGAGATTCAAGGGGTTCCAGATCCATGTAAATTTTATGCAAATCCGTATCATCTTTCATCCTTTATTTCATTTCTTGGTGATCGCATTCCCCTCCTTTTTTACCAGTGTGTAAGTGCCCATGGGGGAATACCAAGTACAGCTGCAGAATAGTGAGAGCTGGGGGAGATCATGGCTGCAATATGGGAAGTTACCCCCCTTAGAAAAGAAACTCTGTTCAAGAATAAAAAGCACAGAAAACTCATCCTGCACTGAATTTGGCAGTACAGCCTAGGCCCACTCAGATGCAAAGGGATCAGAGGTTGGTGTCTAATGATGAACCACCCAGGCAGTCTTTGTGCAATGTTCCTTGTGCATCCTTATTTTTTTTTAATTGTGGGTACCGTTAGTTTGTCGTTGCAAAACAAGCAATTTTGCCCAGAACAATAATTGAGGAAATATACAATTATCTGTACTACTTGCAACCCCATTTATTAAGCAAAATGCAACTTTATGAGCGTCTTTCAGATTAAAGCAAGTCCCAAAATATCCACAACCTAAGTGTGGGTACAGATTTTGTACCTGGCCTAAAAAATCCTGTTGTCAGCACTAATTTTACCCTAACCTTCCATCTCCCAATAGCCACTCGTACCTAGCTGTTGGCAAGATGTGCCTTTCGTAGAGATGCCAATTCTCTGAGTGGGGATGTAAGAAAGCAGCAATTTCCGTTCCAGCATGTGTTCATCACAGTCATGCTGTTTCCATTCTGCTGCAGTTCAGTTTCTACCAAATGCTATGTTATCCATCAAACTGTCTGCTGTTTAAAGTAACTATTTAAGTAATGTATGTAACTTTCATTCATTTCAATGCAAAGGAAACAAATGTCCAAAAAGCCATTAATTGCATTCACTGGATGACCTAAAAAGAACAAGAATGTGAATGACTGACATGTTTCAAGTGTTGAGGCCCGCACCTTTAGCGTGCTTCTATAAACAATGTTTAATATTATAAGTCTTTAACATAAGGGTTCCAACAGCTGAAAATTCTTTACTTCAGAAAACTAACAAGCCCTCCAGATAAATCGAGGTAGGAACTCGCCTGTGGAAACCTGCAAAAGAGCCAAAACACAAAGAGATGAATTTTCGTTATTCTCTTTGTAACCTGTTGCTCGGTTAAAAATAATAGAGCTAGTTCAAGAGACCTGGTGACTTACTTAGGATGTGGCACTGGAATGCAAATATCATAAAATCAGTAGCAGCATCAGTTATAGCTTGGCTGAATGAAAATACAAGCTCAAATGCTGAAAAGGTGCCCAGTGGACATCTCCTTCTCTGGTGTTTATGCAAAAAGGCAGGACAGAATGCCCCACTGCTTGAGACTGCATAAGCACTGGAGTATCTATCATTTAAATATCTTACGCAAAACAGGTGTTTATACCAACAGTGTTCAATCAGTTCTTTGTCCTTTGCTACCCTTAGCACCAGGTTGTGTCTCAAGCATCATTACTGTGTCATTTTTGCTCTTCGGGTATGGAACCAGAGGGAAGGAACAAAGAGAGATTACTGTAGCAAAGCAATGGCTTTTCCGTAACCTCTTAATCCTTATCCTCACATTATCATTATTTGATATTGCAACTTTGCAGTGACATCTGGTGGAAGAGGCCAGAATCTCACTGTTCTGGTTGTTGAATGTGTCAGAACTGTGCAGTATTAGCCAGCCCCGTCCCTGAATTGTTAGAAAATAATGCAGTAAGGAAATTCGTAATTGGGGTGACAAGATGCAAAGGGCAATGGTGTTCCTAACCCACCCTTGCATGGCTGGGGGACATGTGACTCTCCAAATGTCCTTTGATTCCAGCTCCCATCAGCTCCAGCCAGCCAATGGTGAGGGATGTTGGGAGTTGTAGTCCAGCAATGTCAGCACACAGAATTCAAGCACCTAATGGTTTTCTCACCTCTGCAAAACAAGCTTGCACCTTCTGAAGTTTGCTTTTCTGCACATCTGTTCTTAAAGATTCAGGACGCTTGTCCCACATTGCATGTGGTCTCCATGCTAATAATCAAGCCCGCTCAGTGTGAAATATTAAAGTGAATATTTAGAATTTCCCACTGCTCTGTTAGTTGCCTGATCCTTTGCCGTGTTTGTCAAGTCAAATAGCTTTAGTTTCAAGCAGCAGCTTTTATGTATTTTGGTAAAGGAAACAGACAGGACACTTTTTTTTTTTTTTACTATCTATATTTAGTGTACTGTCATATGAAGTATTCATACAGCAGCCTGGGAAAAAAGATCTAAGTGTGCAATTTTAAATTTGGGGACAGCCAAGACTTTTGATGATCTTGCTTCCTGTGTCTTTGGGGATTAATACACATCCCACTGAAGTAAAGAGCTAAGCTTCCTTTGATTTCAATCATTCCAAATGCCAGCTTCCATTGCAAATTTTAAAATGCTAGGTAGGTGCGCGCGCACACACACACACACACACACATCAAAGAGATCCACATCTGATTGAGACTTGATCAACACAAACAGTGTATATGATGGCAAAACTGTTTTCTGGTGGGTACCATTTCAGCTGCAGACCTTTAAGGTGGGGTTCAAATGCACCTCTGAGAAGCACTTACAGCATGCATAGGAACGGAGCTTTACAGAGAGAAGGCTGTGGTTGACCCCTTCTCCCTGACATTTGGATGTTGGCGTGCAGGTGGGAGTTTATATATGGAATTCTGTGATATGATTGCCCATTGACAGTCTGAAGTGGTTTAGTCCAAGAAGAATTTTGTCGCCCCCAAAAGGTGAGCGCATCTTCAGATGCCCAGTTCAGGCCCCACTCCTTTCTGTGCCACATGCTCCAAAGGAAGTGGTTAAATTCTTGATTAAGCCAGCTCCAGCACTACCATTTTTAAATCTGATGAAACCTAACGGCCTGTAATCTGTACTTATTTATTTATTTTTATATCACGACCTTCCACGGAGCTAAGAGTATGACAAAAATCAAATCAAACTACCGTATTGGCCTGAATATAAGCTGCATCCGAATATAAGCCACACCTTTGAAATTCAAGGGGGGGGGGGAGGAAAAAAAGACAATACCCGAATATAAGCCACTCCATTAAAATTCTGCAGGCACTCACACCTGTTCCGTTTTACCGTATGTCTGTTTCAGCAGCGATATTGTAAAAGCGATTTTGTAAGGTCGCGAATTTAAGCCGCACTTTAACTTTTCACGGTCGGAATTTGGGGGAAAAAATGAGGCTTATATTCAGGCCAATACGGTAAATTAAAATGGCCCTTCTTCTGCCTTCATCTTCATAACAACCCTGTGATTCCTACTATTAAGCCTTTAAGAGGAGATTGTTGGGTTGGGTCTCTTCCAACTCTACAGTCCTATGATTCTAGGTAGATGTAGGTGAGAGATGGCAACTGACCCGAATGGGATTCAAACTCAGCTATTCCCAGGCCAAACCTCTAATCAATACAGCATATACTGTGTACTGTGGACTGCAGTCACGTCCCACAAGCCAAATTTGGCCACCAGACTCATTGAGTGCATTTCCCAGTGCTGCCCTTGGCATCTCAGCATAGAACTAAAAGCAAGATGCCAGTAGAGAAACAGATCACTCTGCTCCCTAGCGCCTGCTTAGCATAATCCAAGAAATGTTAGACGTTTACGTCCCATCGATATCAATGGGACTCAGGTGCAGAGTCAGGCCGTGTCACTAATGAAGAAGTCAGCCCTGTCAGTCCGCATTTGCAAAGGTTCAGCCTACCATCTTCAGTGCTCATTCCTTTCATGAGTAAGAGTCATGATGGCAGGTCAGGAGGAACAAACAGACGCTTTTCCATTATTCCCCATGGTGGTAAGTACGCATCATTTGCTTGGAGAATTTTAAGTAATATTGCAGCTACAATCTGTCCCTGCTGGGTTTTTAAGCACCATTCAACTGCATGAAAAACAGTAGTCATTGAACACACAGACTTCATTAAGTTTATAGCAGCTGATGTTTCATATTACTGAAAGCCAGAACAGTCTCCTCTTAAAGGCTCAATAGTCCTTCACTTGTCATTTGAAATATTGGGGGCTTTGCTCATTAGAAAATGCTGGCAAATCTATGGCGATTAGCAATAATGAGAACAAGAGGCTTAAGAGCGCATTTGAGAACATATGAGCTTGTCTACATGCATAAGTTGGGGCAAGCAGGTGGCCTTGCTACATTACCAAAATGAGAGGTGCAAAGCGCAAATCGTGCCTTCTGTCCGACTTCCCTCTGTCTGAATAGGTTCTGTTCAGTGATGAGAGCAAAAACATTTTGTGCACACTCAAAGGCACTCTTTTTATTATGACTACTACTACTAATAATAATAATGTTCCTGTCATTGCAGTTTGACTTCACTCGCACAAGACGTAATCTGTGTGCTCTGCATTAATCAATCTGAAACAGGTACCGACATCCAGATTCAATATTCACAATCACTAATGCAATTAACTGGTTCCTCGGCCCATAAGCGTGCACTGAAAAAGTGGACGCAAATTCACCCTTTTCCTGCCTTTGCTAAGAGTATGACCAAGTGATTGAAAAGCATTAAAGGGTAACTAATCTGCATTAAGTGATTTTGAGTATGCACCATTAGATACAACCGTGGAACTGTTTATTCCCTGTTGTGCTATTTTGGAACAAATGGTATATGCAGGTTGGAAACCAATGTTCAATATGCCTTCCAGCAAATGAATGGAGATGCCCTGGATTCTCATACCCTATTTTTTGCAGAGCGAATTTTCTTCTGGAGTAGCAGTGACAGAGCTCCCCTCTCCATCACCATGGTTTCATGGGCTATATTCTGAAGGCTGTATCATTCTTGAGCACATATTTCTGAATATTACATGCCACCTTGTGGTAAGACCTGAGCTTTTTCCACCCACCCCATCAAAATAACTTCAATGATACCATATTTAGAAGCCTGTAAGAAAGCGGGGGAGGGCATATAATGAGCAAAACCAATCAGCAATCTAGTCTTAACTCATTTTACAAGCTCCAGAGGCTGCCTTTAGGTTTCAAAGCAAAATATTTTTGTTTGTTTCTTTAGAAGGAAAGTTAGGGTTTGCTTTCTCCTTGAGACAAATCTCCCTCTTGGGTTTTCTGTGTTCTGTAGCGTGTTGATACAATGAGTGGTATATATTAGGGTTGCCATATTTCAAGGAGTAAAAACCAGGACACTCCAAAGTTGTTGAGCTTCCTTTTACAAAAACACCCCCCAAAAAGGAAATTTTCGATTGACTTGCCTAAGATCCAACACAAAGTGCCGCCTTTCAGAAATCACTCCCAAGCCCGGATGGCAGTTCCACTTTTGAAATCCCAGTAATGCCTGGGGAAATCCGGACCTATGGCAGCCCTATGTATATATGTCGGCGGGTTTCCTTCCTCTATCCCCAAATCACTGTAGAATTTTGCATGACTTCAGCTGAATGAAATTAATAAAAAGAAAAAAATAGAATGTGGGCATTTTACCGTTTGATAGGATGATCAAAATGAACAGATATATGAGAGCGTCCTTTGCCATCATCCTGCACACTGGTAAAAAGACGTCTTCTCCAGAAGCTTGCATGTTTGCACATTCATGCTAAGCAATGGTTTGGCAAAGTGCTGTATGTGAATTGAGCCGGTGCATAATTACAGTGGAAATTACTCCCGCAAGATACAGTGAGGATTGCAGACTTGGATGGCCTTAAATGAGAACTGGAGAAATTAGTGAAGGATCAAGCTATCATTGGGTACTAGCCATGATGGCTATGATCTGTATCAGGCATAGGCAAACTTGGCCCTCCAGATGTTTTGGGACTACAACTCCCATCACCCATAGCTAACAGGACCAGTGGTCAGGGGTGATGGGAGTTGTAGTCCCAAAACATCGGGAGGGCCGAGTTTGCCTATGCTTGATGTGTATCCTCCACTGTCACAGGCAATATGCCTCTGTATATCAGTTGCTGGAAACCAGAAGTTGGGAGAGTGCTGTTGCACTCAGGTCCTGCTTGCAGGCTTCTCATACACATCTCCTTGGCCACTGTGACATCAGTCCCTCTCCAAGTGTCTATGGCACTTACATTTTAGCTTATGGTGCCTTGGCCTCTCTCAATTGCTATTATGTGCTCCCACACTTAAACTGCCTAATTCTCTGCCTCCCCCAGCTAATTTTTCACCAGTTTTTTCATCTCCTGGGTGAGAGGACATTGTTCTGAACGGAAGCCTCTTCAGCTCCTGTTGGCTTTTCCCCACATTCAATTTAAAATTTGCTCTGTTTATTTACCGTATTTTTCGCACCATTGGACGCACATTTTCCCCTCCAAAAATGAAGGGGAAATGTGTGTGCGTCCTATGGGGCGAATGCAGGCTTTCGCTGAAGCCTGGAGAGCGAGAGGGGTCGGTGCGCACTGACCCCTCTCGCTCTCCAGGCTTCAGGAAGCTCTGCGCAACCCTCAGGAGACCGACTCCGAGGGTTGCGCAGAGCTGCCTGCCGTCCCGGGATCAGCGCAGCTCTGCGCGGCCACCGGGAGCCGGGCGCGAAGTCCCGCCCCGCTCCAGATGGCCGCGCAGAGCTGCCTGCCGTCCCGGGATCAGCGCAGCTCTGTGCGGCCATCGGGAGCGGGGCGCGAAGTCCCGCCCCGCTCCGGATTGCCGCGCAGAGCTGCCTGCAGTCCCGGGATCAGCGCACTTCTCCCCATCGCCAGCCCCACAAGCTCGGGGGACAGCGGGGAGGCAGAGCGCACCTTCCCGCTGTTCCCCGACCTAGTTCTTCCAGCCCCGCACCTGGGGGGGAAATAAAAATATTTTTCTTTATTTCCCCCCCCAAAAAAACTAGGTGCGCCCTATGGGCCGGAGCGTCCTATGGAGCGCAAAATACGGTATATATTTATAAAATTTTAACAGTCTGGATCCATCCCCATCCAAGTGGAGCCCAGCTCTCTATGTTCCTAATGATCGGATAACCCACTATGAGGATCCCTCAACTCCGTGTTGAAGAATCATCAGCATGAGAGGATAACTGCTCATCCACCAAGGAATGGGTCCTTTCTAAGGGATCGTTTCCCTTTTCCTCAGTGTGAAGCCTTCCTAGGAGCTATTATCCTAGGAGCAGCACATTGCTGAAGTCCTCGTCCACTAATCACTCTGCCTCTTAGCTTCTCTAGTTAGCCACCATGGCCTCAGAGGAACAAACCCGTTGAAGTTAAGAGTTCATTGCACCAAAGACACACCCACAATTTCTTTCCAGCAAGCCAAATACAAACGTACCACTAAGCCAAACCGTATCTTAGTCATGTGTGTGACATACAGTTCCATAAACTAGAAAGCCCCCACACTCCTGCTGGCTTTGTATCTCTATAACTATTTTTGTAGTTTATTCAGTTGGGGGCTTAAAATTGGTTTAGGTGAAAGAGACCTAACAGTTGTGTGGCCTCCTTGCCCTACTGCAAACCAATCCAGGAGAGAAGGAACACGTGAACTTAGTGCAGGGAATTTATTTCCGCATTGAGTTCGCTGCTCAGATTATGTGAGTCTAAACATACCCATACATTCAACACTCATGTATTTGATTGTCTATAACAGATACACAGTGGCCCTCTCCCACTATTAAGAAGGTGGCGATCCCACACAATTCTGCTGGTAATTTGAGCAATTCGTGTCAGTAAATGATCAACCACAATATATATAACTCTTATTTCCTACTTTAATCCAGATCATTCTAAAAATCATAGCACCATCTTGTGGTAAGATAATTTCCACACCGTGCTTTTCTTTGAAAAGGTTCCAGCTGAGAATAATATTCTCTAATTATGTGAGAACAGTGTAAATCCAAATAACATGGCTCTAATTAAAAATGATTGTTACTGCAAGCCAAGTTCCAGGGCTTGCTTCTGATCTGTATTTGGGGCAACCCTGTTTGCAGGTGATGGCTGGGGGATAGGGAAATCTAATTTTAATTTCAAACCATTTCTTCTCTTGAACTGAACAATTCATTGGAGAGAAGCAAGGTGAGCAAGAAACACATGCATTTGTTTTTGTTTTTATGGGGGGAGGTTATTTCCTTAACCTATTTTTACTTCTTTATTTATAGGATGCCTCTTTAGGATTACTCCTTTCAAAGCAACTCACCACATGCTGAAATACAAAAAAAAAAAAGATACTTAAAATTATGGTGTAAAAAGCACATCAAAAAGTGTAAGGACAGCCACAGCTAAAAATAGTATCAACAGTTCTATTCAGTTTTATTTCATTCAAAAGCTGAGCAGAATAAGGAAAAAACAACCACCACAGAGTTCTCCTAATCACCCAAAGCATTTTATATTCTTTCTTGAATGGAAAGCTCTATCTCCTGCTATTTTTGTTGTGATTAACTTTCACTGTTTTGAAAAATAATTTATTGTGGCTTTGGTTGTTGTTGCTGATGTATTTGTGGCCCAGTCTTAAAGCATGGCACCCACTGAAACCCCCTCTTCTATACAATTATTAAAAGTGCAGGAGCCCCACCCATGTTTTCACTGCTCTCCCCCCCCCCCCCCCCCCGGTCTGGACCACATCACTTCAGGTTGCAGGCAATTGTTTTGATTGTCTGCTCCCCTCTCTCAAAAATAAAATGAAATAAAATCCTACACATAGAAAACAAGATGTCGAGCAGAAGGTTCCCTGCTTCTCCTGGCCTTCTTCCTGATATGCTGGTTTTCCCTGTGCAGGGATCTTTTCAGTGCACATAGCATCAGAGCATTCCATCATGTGACAGGTCTCTATCTCCAGACCTGTGGCACAACTGAGATGTAAGTTCACTGCCTCTGGTCTTCTCAACTTAGCTGATGGAAAGCTCGCCTGTGCCCTGTCGTCTGCCTGTTATACTGGTAGTCTAGCACTTATCACATCACTAATTGAATATCCCAGGGACTGTTCATCGTGCTAGAATTTGGATATAAGCCCGAAACACTTTCAGCCCAACTTATCTAATAATAATACCTAGTGTTTGCATAGTGCTTTCAAGAGTTCAAAGGGCTTCATGCACATTATTATTTGTTGTCCTTGCAGCAACACAACTGAACCTGGGTGGGTAGTCTGTCTCAGTATGACAGCTTCATATGAAATGGTTCTCTCTCTTTTAACCTGATATATCATATCATATATCATATATCATATATCATATCATATCATATCATATCATATCATATCATATCATACCACCATTATTGTCAGTCAGTATTTTCCCCCCACATTGCAAATGGTGTTGGGAAGGCTGAGGCAAAGAGAGAATGGCTTACTTACAGCCACTAGTCCATTCATGGCAGAGGCAAGACACAAAGCAGGGACTCCCTGGTTTGTTCAAGGTCAAGGTGGCGTACGTGGTTCTGCTTCTCTGTTTTATCCTCACAACAACCCTGTGAAGTAGGTTAGTCTGAAAATCTGTGGCTGGCCCAAGGCCACCCAGCAAGCATCATGGCTGAGCAAGGATTTGAACCCTGGTCTCCCATGTCCTAGTCCAACACTCTAACCACCACACCATATTGTAGCCCTGTTTCCTACCCACTGTGCTATGCCAACTCTGGGCTTTCCAACGGACTGCCATGCTTCCTGAGTGCCATCCCCTCTGTGCAATCACAACATCTCAGATCGATGGAGAAATGCTGTTGATTATTCCATCCATGAACATACAGATTACTCCTTCCCTTGGGGACATACCAAACTAAAGCAGCTTTCAGAAGCAGCCTTAGATCTTTTTACTTTGGCACTCTTTTGAGGGTTGGAATGAAGCTGTTAGGAGTTTATCCATTCTCTTCTTTTTTTTCAATTTCTGTTTTATACATGAGCTTTGTTTTTTAATTAGGATGGGAAAGATATTGAAAGGGGGGGAAGTCAAAAGGTGCACGATCTAGTGATTTCACTTTATTACAGCATACTTTGATTTGGCTACTATTAGTCCTGCTGCAATAGTCACACCCACACCTTAATAGCTTTAATTGTCCTGGTTTGCCCCCAAGAATCCTGGGAACCCTACATAGTTTGTTAAGGGTGCTGAGAGTTGTTGGGGGACCCCTACTCCTCTCACAGAGCTACAATTCCCAGAGTTCCCTGGGAAGAGGGATTGACCACTCTGGAAGCAGATTCCCTTGGAAAAGTACCGCTAATGCAAACAAATAATATCAGGGTCCCAGGCGTAGCTTCGGCAAACTAACCTCCTGTGCGAGTCCCTGCAGGTTTCCATTACATCCGAGCCAGGCAACTTTGCTTTTTCAGTTTTACAAGATTTAACAAGGTTTTATGTGCTTCGTTGCACATAATCATTTCAAAAACAGGAATTTTGAAAACAGATTTTTGCAACAACAAACAGATTTGGATATTATTGCAAAGGGACCAAAAAAGAAAAAGAAACTAGCAAGTTGATTCCTTTGCTGCAGTACTTTTTGAACATAACAGCAAACCAGCAGAGAATGGTTTGTATATATGCGTGCGTGCACCCTGCCCCTAGGGTAGAAAGGGATACAGGTTGCTTGTAAGCAGCTGCAGCGGCAATTCAGTGAATTGCTAAATATGCTTAAGCCCCAGTGAAATAAACAGAGCACCAGTGAGCTTGAACATATGCTGGATTTCAAGCCTCTTGTTATTTCCATGGTGGGAAGGTAGGAAGCTGCTGTATGCTGAGTCAGACCATTGTGGCCATCCAGATCAGCCTTGCCTGCACTGACTGGCAGCAGCTCCTCAGGGATTCAAGCAAGAGGACAGTCCCAGCACAGTCTGTCTGGAGATGCCAGGGATTGAACCTTGGTCGTTTTGCATGCAAAACAAAGACTCTGTCACTGGGCTATGTGCCTTCTGGAATTAACCTACTGCCTGCTTTGCTAGGAGTAAGCTGTGGGATATGGGCTGGTGTCAGGCAGAATTTTTAAGAGAGTTGAAGGCGGCATGGAAGAGCAAGTCATCTGGGCTAAAAGAAACCACCCCATTGGGCTCCTCTTTTGTGCTTCCAGATGGCTGCCCAAGCAGCCAGTTCCTTGCCTTCAGCCCCACGAGCCAACCCTATATGCTTCACTGGCTGGGGTCCTGAAGTAGCCAGGTTTTGTTGGAAAATTCCATTCCACCTTGAGTTGCAGATGTGTGAGATTGTTACATGTCACATGTCTGTTTACGTTCCAGCACAGTATGCTGGGAACTTCCGTTGTGTATTGCTTTTGCTTTTGCCTCTCTCTGTGTAGAGACGGTAGTGAGAGACAACATGTTTCTTTTGTCCTGATTTATGCTTAAGAAATCCGTAGCTTGTTAGTATGTTTCCGCAAGCCTCACACCTGTTCTGTTTGTACAGTATGCTCTGCTGATATAGTGTGCTCAGGCTTTGAAGTCTGAGTTGCTGATTTGCGTCGCACCAGAGGTCAGGGGTTCATCACGGCTGGAAGGGCATGATCCAGCTGAGGGCTAGCCAGCTGGCATCTCGACTCCCGAAGGATGTCGACAGGTTTTACCTTCTGGGGGAAGGAATTGGGCCATGAAAACAACCCTTTGACCCAGTCTATTTCTTAAAGTGAAAAAGCTCTTGTTGTTGGAGTGCAGAACAATGGCCAAGAAGAGAGACCACATACCCCCTTAGGTGCAGAGAAACTGCAGAAAAGCTTATACCTTGAGCCCTTATGGTGGTTGAGAGACTTGTACTGTGAGGCTGGAAGGATAAATACCCACTATCCACTACCCTGAAGATCCTATTGCCTTTTGGTATGTTTGATTGCATGGTTTATCATCGTCAACCTTACTTAGAGACCTGTTTGTACATAGGGACTGCATATATTTATCCGTACCTTTACATTGGGATTGATGGAATATTTGTATTATCAGCTGGCAATGATTTTCTCCCCCCCCCCTCTTAAGTTATATTTGCAAACGTAAAATAAAAAAGCTTATACCTTTTTATGACATGCAGGTGTTTCAGTATTATTAATAATAATGCAGAAAAGAAACAAGAATGTCCTGAACTGTACTCCTGTAGGTGTCAGAACTAGATTGCAGAAAAACTACTGGTCTGAATTCACTCATATATTGAAATGTAGAGTTAATAAATGTCTATTGCCTCTCCGTGTGAGCTGCCATTCAGCACTGTTGAAATGCATGACCTAGCCATTACAGAACCCAAAGATTATCTGTAATAAATATATCACGCACTACATCAAATCTGAGTGGCAGTTCATGCTGGAAGAAAATTGCAGTGAGACTGGAAACTGTGTAGGTTGAAGGGAAACATGGTTGTTTTTCTTCTCTTTGTAAGAGAACACTATTGATCCTTTTCAATGGCAGACAGGGAGTGGGGAGTCTGATAGCATGATCTTGCTGCACGAAGGTTAATGAAAGCCTCGCATCAAATGATATTAAGAAGCAAAGACATGAAAGTTGAAGACAAGTGGTGCATAACCAATTCAAAGCTGATATTCCAAATATATTATCCCCTAGAATAATTCACAGATCCTTGGCTGTTGCGAACCGGCAGTGATTGCTAAGGTGGCCTGGATTATAATATTAGGCTTGGATCTAGGTTCAGATCCTGGGTTTCTTTCAAACACATGGCTTTATCTATAAAGTGAGATAATAATAACTGTTTCCATGAGTAATGAAAACAATAATTATCATGAGCATTCATATTGCACTTTTATAATTGCTTCACACATATCATTTATTAAATTATTTTAAAATATTCATATACCGCTATTTCATTTAAAAAATAGCAAAGTGGTTTACAACAAAAGAACATAAAACCAAATAGTAACGGACATATTAAAAAGTTAAAATCAGGTACCAAAAAATTAAAATCAGTTAAAAAATTTTAAAAAGTTAAAATCTTAATTGCTGGAACAGGCCTGGCAGAATAGAAAAGTTTTCAGCAGGTATTTAAAAGTTGAAACAGAAGATGACTGCCTTCTCTTAACCTTACAACCATCCTTGTATAGCTATCTCTACGGTACAGATGTACATTACGAACTGGCACACAGATTCTCTCACCTTTTTTACATTTTTAAAGCACTTCACAGCTTTTTTGTGTTATTTTTTATTTCAGGTATACAGATAAATACATAGATAACAGACACATGCATTAATAACCAGTACATAAATCAAATAATATCAGCCTTAATAACCTTAAATAAAGATAAAGGGACCCCTGACCGTTAAGTCCAGTCGTGGACGACTCTGGGCTCATCTTGCTTTACTGGCCGAGGGAGCTGGTGTTTTGTCCGCAGACAGCTTCCAGGTCCTGTGGCCAGCATGACTAAGCCGCTTCTGGTGAATCAGAGCAGCGCACGGAAACGCCATTTACCTTCCCGCCGGAGTGGTACCTATTTATCTACTTGCACTTTGTGCTTTTGAACTGCTAGGTTGGCAGGAGCAGGGACCGAGCAACAGGAGCTCACCCCGTCACGGGGATTCAAACTGCCGACCTTCTGATCAGCAAGCCCTAGGCTCTGTGGTTTAGACCACATCTCTACATATAAAAAAGAAACAAACAGAAAAAAGACAAAATAAAGACAATGACAAAAACAATATAAGATTCTTCCATTCAATACTATTCAATGTGATTCAGTCCTATAGTAGTATTTCTCATATAGGATACCTTTCCATATGGATTGAATCTCTTTGCATGTTTTAATTGTTGTGGACTTCCATCTACCTCATAGCGGTTCATTTAGATTTAATCCCCCCCCCCTGTATTTAATATTTTCTCCTCATCTTGGTATGAGAGAGCGATGTGTCTCTATGTACAGAATTATTCCAAACACAACCAAATCTTAGAGGTGGAACCTTGTTTTATCAAGTAATTACTGAAGCATTCCCACTCTTTTTTAACATTATCTGCTGCCTTATTTCTTATTGATTCTGTCATTTTGTGAGCCCCCCACCCCCCTCCCAATGAATAATCTGGAGGTTATGCCATTCCTCTCTTGATGAAATATGCTCGCTCTTCCAATACTTTGCCACTAACACTCTAGCTGCTGTTACTGCATAGAGAAATCTTCTTCTTCTTTCACTTGGAAAGTTATTTGTTAGAATCCCTAGTAGGATTGCTTCCATGTTTTTATTGAATGTAAACTTTAATATTTTTTTCACTTGACAGCTTTCCCCAGTCCCCCCCCCGCCAATATTCCATGCACTGATATCTATGTACAAAGCTGAACATTCATGTTAGACCAAAATGATTTTTAATACAGCTGCAGTAGCTTACCTGAGTACTTAAGCAGGCTGTCTTTATGTATAAGTAAATACTGATACATTATCATGCTCTTTATGTTCCTATATAGAGCGTGTATTTCTTACATTATTCTCTGTTGAACCGTGTTGCCAAACACAGCAGTCCCATCCTGCAGTTCTAAAGGAGCAACCAGGGAAATGGAAAACTTTACATCAGTCCAAATGTGTAAAACCCTGAATGCTCTTTTTCTTTTCTTTTTTCCCCTTTTGCCAGCATGCAGTCTTAAAACTCATTTGGCATTTACTTCACCATCCAATTAAGCTCTCTCATTTCAAGTTTTCTGATTGCTGCCGCTTGGTGGTGAGATAAGTCGACTGTTAAAGAAAAGCCATCAACAAAAATATTTGTACCCTCAGAGGAAATTAAGCATTGTTTTAAAATAACAGCAATGCAAAGTTTGCAAATACTTACCAGCGTTTGCACTGGTTGCAGATTTGTCTGCAAGTCTTGAGTGACACACCATGGCATTGCGTATCTGCAGCTGTTCAACAAACTTATGAAGTTGCCTTATGCTTAATCAGATGTTTGGCTGTGAACATAAGAAGAGACCTGCTGGATCAAGCCAATCTAGTCCAGCCATTCTAAGCCAACCTGATGTCTTTGGAAAGCCCACAAGCTGGACATGAGCACAGCAGTCTTATCCTGCTGCTGTTCTCCAGGAAGTGGTATCCAGAGGCCTGTGATCCTGCTGGTAATATGTAGCTACTATGAGTAGCAGCCATTGATAATCCTCCACAAATTGCTCTAATCCCCTTTCGTAACCACGGTTCTCCAAGGTCTTTCCTTAGCCTGCTGCCAGATAACCCTTTAACTTGAGGTACCAGGGACTGAAACCAAGTCCTTTTGCATGCAAAATATAGGAGTGCTTGGTAAGCTCCCAGCTATATCAGCCCACGCATCCATCAAGTACAGCTTTTCTGACTACAACAGTGGCCAGACAGACCAAAATAATCTCAGGTGCCATTTCGTTGCCCATTTCCACAATTTTCCAGCAGTGATGAGTCCGTGTTTGTGGATGATGCTACATTATTAAGGACGCTGGGGAAAATAAACTCCAAGCAGGCTGCAGTCCATCTGGGTTTTTGCCATCCTAAATAATTTGGTCTCATTTGCAGGCATTACCTCCAGATTATTCATTGGGGGGGGGGGCTCACTGCTTACTTCCCTCCATTATGAGAACCGTGTTTACTTCTCCCCTGTTGTTTAACCAGTTGTTAATCTCCATGGAGCGCTGGTGTATTCTCCTGCAACTATTAAGATTAGAGAGGAACTAATGGTCAAACATTCTTTGGAAGTCCATGCATAATATCCATTAGATTATCTTTGTCCACATCCTTGCTGATGGTTTTGAAAGACAGTGGGTCAGGATTTCCTTTTGCAGAAACCATTATGTCCGTCCCCCCCCCCCAGAATTGAAAACAAGACAAACATAGCATCATAGACAGCACAACTCTTTATTTACTCAAGCAGAAGGAAAGAGTGGGCTGCAAATGTCAAGCTAACCTCTTCACAGTCGTGCTGTTTCATTATCAGACCTTAGAGTCATTTTCTGTTCCATCTGTCTTCTGGTTCTCTCCTGCTCCAGCTTAGAGCATGCTACTTACTCTGCAGCATGCAATCCTGGCTCCTCCTATCCTGTCTCAGAATCAGAGGCATAGAAAAGCTATTGCCCAGCCCATTTTAACCAATTAATGATGAGATTTAATTAATTAATTGCTTGATGCTCAAGCAATGCTTTCAGTTGCCAAAAATCAAGATGAACTAGCTTCTAAACATCACAACACTTCAAGAGGCATTGTAAGACAGCAGCAGTGGCTGGTGGGTGGAAGGGTGGAAGGCAGGGAGGTCAACAATAGCACCAAAGGCAATGACAGCCAGCCAGCCAAATAATTCTAGTTTTGTGCCCAACCTCATCTTCCTCCCTGCTGAGCAAGGGGCAACAGTGAGATGGAAACTGATAGGCATTGCTACCTCTAGGTCTCGTTGTAAGTCCTGGTTGTAAGGCAGGCTGGTTCCGGCTGGGAGAGGGTGGACTGAGATTGGTGCGGTAGTGCCCCGTTTCCACTCATGGAGCAACCTTCACTGTAAAAAATGGCATAGCCTATTGCAAATAGTGTTCTCAGTTGCCATATACAGTCTGTTACAGATGTCCTGAACTGCCCTGAAGGAGCGTCTCCACCCCCATCATTCAGCCTGGACAGGAAGGTCCAGCTCCAAGGCCTCCTGACAGTTCTCTCATTGCAAGAAGTGAGGTCACAGTGACCAGGCAGAGGGACTTTTCGGTGGTGGCACCTGCCCTATGGAACACCCTCCCATCAGATGTCAAACAGAAAAACAACTACAGTGGTACCTCGGGTTAAGTACTTAATTTGTTCTGGAGGTCCATTCTTAACCTGAAACTGTTCTTAACCTGAAGCACCACTTTAGCTAATGGGGCCTCCCGCTGCCGCCGCACTGCCACCATGCAATTTCTGTTCTCATCCTGAAGCAAAGTTCTTAACCCGAGGTACTATTTCTGGGTTAGCGGAGTCTGTAACCTGAAGCGTATGAAACCTGAAGCGTATGTAACCCAAGGTACCACTGTATACAACTTTTAGAAAACATCTGAAGGCAGCCCTGTGTAGGGGAATTTTAAATGTTTGATGTTTTCTGTTGGAAGCTGCCCAGAGTGATTGGGGCAGCCCAGTCAGATGGGCAGGGTACAGATAATAAAATTGTTTTTTGTTGTTATGTGAACAATCCTGGAACCCTGGCTCCACTCTGAAGCAGTTACTTTGCCATTAAAGATGTGCCACTACATGTTTGGCAACTGAGAGTACTGTTCCTAACAGGCTGTTTGCTGTATTTATTTGCAGTAGCCTGCTATGCCCTTTTTCTCCATCTTATAATGAATATTGTACACTATTATGTTGTTTAGAAGCTGGCTTATTGTAATAGCTGGCAACTGAAAGTGCTCTTTGGCAGCTAAGTTGCATTCACCTCCATGTTCTCATTTTCTTCAGAAGTTGTTTTTATTTTGTTGCTGCATTTGTATATAAGGATATTTTCAGTAGAATCTGCAGAGTTTTTGTCCTGACTTTTAGTCTTGAGTGGTGAGGAATGATCCTTCTCTGTTTCACTCCTCTCACGACATAACTGAGCCAGGCAAACATCAACACTTTGTTCGATTAGTTGGCATGTAGTAGCAATAGTAATGAGAGAAGCTCATGCCCTCCAATAGCAGTGTTGATGTGGAAGGATAGCTAATTTTGTTGTAACGGCAACAAATTGAAATCAACTGGACTTGCCAGTAAAAATTGGAATTTCATCCTGTACTCAACACAAAGTGGTTTCACTATAGGAATCCCTGGGGAGCTGCCTGTATGGATTCTGTTGCCTTGCATTCTTGGAGATTTAATGAAATGGTCAAGCTCTGAGCTCGCCTTAAGGCATTTTGGTGCTAGGCAACCAAATACAATCAACCAGATACTAGAGTCACTGGTCCCTCTCAAGCAGTCCTGCCTGGTTCTGTGGCAGTACAACAAAACCTTCTTCAGCTAGGGATGTTGGAGGATTCCAAAGAACACAGGAGCAGAAATTGCTGACATTTGCTTATTTGTCCTCTATCCAAAATGGAAGTCAATACAATCAGTATTTGCTCTTCCTGTTGTTGTTGTTGTTGTTGTTGTTGTTGTTGTTGTTTTCAGTATGCAAATGATACTTAATTGATTACGTTTTATTCCATTTGCACTGAAGTGAATGGAGGGAAATGTAATGGCAATGTAATGTATGTAATTAATTACATAAGTTACGTAATTTTGCCGCAGCAAACAATGAGACAAATAATGTAGTTTTGGGGCAGTAGACAAGTTGCAGCCAAATGGAAACAGCGCTGCGTGAGACAAACACAGGGCAGAACAGAGAGCGATGCAGACTAGGGTTGGAGAAGAATGTAATTCTATCTCCAGTTTTAAGTGAATTTGCATTTCCTGGAATAATATCTTCCTTAGAATGTAATCATCCTTCAGATTTCTTCTGGATTTTAGAATGCAGAACTTGACTCAAAGATGTGCCAAAATGCATTGCGAAATTTCTTTGCTAGGATAAATGTGTGCATGAAGCTAAAATGTATATTTTAAATATGCTACTTGTGATAAAATACATTTTTAAATATGTAAAGCATTTCTGTTTGCTTGGGTTTTTAAAATTCGGTTTGATATAAACATATAACATATGAATGATCACATGCAAAATAAATGTGGACCAGTGTGACATGCCAATAGCCTGACATGCCCAGACACTGCAAAGTTGCTTGTGGGCTGTGTTTTTTGTATAGGACCAATGGTAGAGTGACACAAACAGGAAAGGTGTTTCAGGACTCAAGTACGATGTTATGAGTTCGGCTTTCTCCATTAATATAAATGGACCTGTAACTAAATGATTTTGGGTGCAACGTTGTCGTTAGTCTCCTGGTCTCTTTCTCTCCAGCCTTGTGAATGTGATAGACAGCTAGTAGTTGTTCCAGTTTTTAATTTGGACACCGACAGAGGCAGAGAGTGCTGAGAGGGTTTAAGCTGGAGTTAGTTGGACTGGAAGCAGCCTGGAAGATGCCTGCCTGCTGGAGTCCAACCTGCTGTTTTGTAATCTGATGCAGCCCTGTGGTTTCCTGCCTGCCTTTTATTTCTTGCACTGCCCTCTGCTGACATGTTCGTAGGTAGAGCAGATATTACAAAAGCACCATCCATCTTCAGTACTCTTTCTTTCATTCAATAGAAATGAAAGACTATAAGGATAAGTCTGAACTTTCTCCACTTCCTGAAGGTGTGGAGCACAGTCTCCTTATTCTTACTCTCTGCAGTCACTTTGCAATTTCCCCTGTTCTTCAGAGGCATGTCCTTGACGTCTCAAAAGCTAATTGCTTGCTTGCTTTTTCTTTACGGGAAAAGTATGTCCTCCTTATAAATGCAAGCCTACAGGCTGAATGATAGGATCCATCTGCAACCTTTATCTTAGCTGAAATGCGTTTTCCTTTGCTTCATTGAATGTTGTGAGTGCCTTGGAGTTTATCTTTGTGCTGCAGGTTTGTTTCATAGGGCATTCTGCATAAAGTTTTTGCACTGTGTTCTGAGGGAGACAAATAGCTGGAAAATACTAACAAAAGGGCTAGGCAGTCTGTAAATTGGTAGCGAAGCTCAGAATGTGCCATTCGGCTGGTAAGTCATCAAAGCAGGTAGGACTTTTGAAGGCAGGCGGTGACAGAATAAAAAGAAATGAGTTTGAACAAGACAGAGCTGTTGTGTGCTCTGAGCTCTTGGGTTTAAGAGGCTGGCAGGCAACTTGCTCTGGACAAAGTTGTGCTCCCCTGGTAAGAGCAGGCCTGGATCTAGCATTATCACCAAGGGTTCAGTAGTGAGTAGACATGCCTATATCCAGTTCTCCTGTTCCTGCTCCTTTAGTACAGAGCTGACATAGCCACTGTACGCCATGCTCTGGTAACTTCAAGACTGGATCATTGCAAATCACTCTATGTGGGTCTGCCATGTAGTAGAAAGAAAGAAGTCACATTCTAGTTCTCCATACATGTCTCCCACTGAAACCAGCATAGCATCTAGGTCTGTGCTGCACCATGTGCACAGTCCACAGGTGATGCTTTGAATTCACAAGGTCGCGTGTCTAGTCCTCTACCCCACTACCTGGAAAATGTTAGAGTAGATGGACCAATGTTCTGACTCACCTGGAGATGCTGGGAATTGTACCTGAGGCCTTCTGCACACAAAGCAGATGCTCCATCATTGAGCTACAGTCCTTCCCTGCTGTAAAATTATATGGCCATTCTGAATACAGTACTGCAAAATGGGCAAGTGGCTGTTTCCATGGTCTTATTAACTTGATTTATATTGCACTGTACTGCAGACACACACACCCATTCACAATTTTCTGAGCATGCATTTGATTAAGCAAGCTGTTGCCTGCAAAGTTATCATTCACAGGGCCGGCACACCCATGAGGCAAGGTGAGGCAGTCGCCTTGGGCGGCGGGATCCACAGCGGCAGCAGATCCTGATGTAGCTCTTTAGTCCCCTCCTTGTTCCTTATGTAGATCTTCACTCACCCTTTCTTCCCTGGTGGGGAGGGGGAGGCTGCCATTTTGTGGTTTGCCTAAGGTGCTGAAATATATTGGTTCGGTCCTGATCATACGTATGTACAGTCACAAAGATGCTTCCACGATGTTGCTATTTTGGCAGGTCCTTTTTATGTTTGTAATTTCTGCAGGGTGACATGACTCGTCTGGAATTGCTCATGCGAGGGGTCCCCTTTTCATAAAGATCCACCACGCTTCAGTGTCCACAAAAATCTAAGCAGTAAAATTCTCATGTGAAAATGTCCTCCAGAAAGCCTGCATTGGGATCTCACATGATCGTCTCTTGAAGTGCTTCATTAAGCTTGAGAGATCTGAGAAAGATGTTTGCAGAAGAAAGTAATTCCTGATTAATGCTGAAGTGTCAAGGACTTGCCAGCCCTCTCGTTGTATTCCTATCAGGCATTTAATTGCTGAGCCGTGCCTGATTATAAAAAGCTTCAAAAAAAGGAATTAAAAGAGAAATTCAAAGAATGAAATGAAAATGAGCCAATGAAATATTCCGTGCCCAATGTTTTTCTTGCAGAATAGAAGCTAACACTACATAGGCATTATCCCAGGATGGAGGACTGATTATATCAAACTTGCTTATTTAGTAGGGTTTTGCATGAGCCCCCCCCCCCATCTGATCTAGGGACCCAGAGAATATGTGCCTCTCCTTTTCTCCCTACCCACCATATGAGATTTTAAACCCTAATATTAATGTTTAAACATGCAGTTGTGATGGGGGGAGAAGGAGATGCATGCAGACTTCCTATGAGTCTCCTTCTGTGCCTTCTTCTTACTGCCAGGCTCCCCCTCCCTTCAGGTGGACCCAATCCTTCCCAGAATGATCTGGGGCAACCTCAACCTAATTTGGACAAATCCCAGGCCTAACTGAGTCAGGATTCATCTGGATCCAGTGCACAGCCCTAATATTTACTTCTACTATGTTCATTGGAGCTTACTCTCACATAAGTGACCATTGGATCACAGCCTTAGAAACAACCTCTTCCAAAATAATTTTCCTCCCTATGATGTGGTGCACATAGAGCTCTCCACCCTGAAGTTCCCACGCTAACAAATTTTTTGGATCTCACGATCTTCTTTCCTTCTTCTTTTTATTTACATAGAGGAGATCCTGAAGACCCATATTGCACACTGGTGGTCCCCCGACGGCACAAGATTAGCGTATGCAACTATCAATGACTCCAGAGTCCCCACTATGGAAATACCTATGTTCACAGGCAGCCTCTACCCTAAAGTGGAGACTTATCATTACCCAAAGGTAGGATGGATTTGATCTCTTTAACACCTGTATCTTTTTACTTCCACCTGGTTAAAATACAAGAACATGTAGCAACGTAACCAGAAAAGCCAATTAGCTTTACACAGAATACTTTAATTCATCCTAGTAAACAAGTCTTCAAAAATTACTAGACTGAAAAGAAATTACTAGCCTGCTGAGGGCTGCTGGAGAAAAGTTAAAGCACTATATTTCTGTGTTGAGCTCATATCCACACCCCATATTTGTGGTACATGGCTCTCCTCAAAGAAGCCTGGGAACTATAGCTTACAGTGCGACAGCTACGGTAGCCTCCAGAGCTACAGTTCCCAGGATTAAATGTGCATTTAATGTGCTTTAAATGTGTGGTGCAAATGTGACCTTTGTTTCTATGCATTCCATCCCCTCTTTATATGCCTGCTCACTTCTTGCATGGGATTCCATGCCCTCACCAGCCCCTCATTCCTGCTCACCAATGACCACTTGCCTAGTGATTAAATACATGGCTTTAACCACCGCCCTAATCACCTCGAGATCCAATTGCAAGTTCGTAGATTGTTTTCCCTGCAAAGCCATTCTGTGGCTTCCAGTTGAGCAGAAGGGGCAGAGGGGCTGGGGTGGTGAGAGGGCTGTTTCACCTTTTATTTGTCAACTGTTTTCTTCACTCTGGCTACTTTGCATGGGGATTTTTCCCTTCTGAAGCAACCATAATGGCTTTGTATTTTAAAAATATAATAATCGCTGGGGAACAATTTCAGAGCTATAGGTAGCATGACATTTCTGAGCTACATCTGCATTCGCTCTGTTTTTCTAATCCTTAGTCCGGTTCTGAAGTTTGCCAAGTCCAGCACTAAAATCCTCATTTATACCTTCTTACTTATAAACAGAATAAGTCATTTATTAAACACTTTTTTATCATTCTGTCTTCTTTTGTCTTCTAGGTTGGAACAGAAAATCCAAGCATTTCCTTACATGTCATTGGTTTGAATGGGCCTACTCATGATCTGGAAATGACTCCTCCTGATGATTCAAGAATGAGGTTTGTGCTGTACTAGCTACTTGTGGCAAAGACCTGAAGTTGTTACCTACCACTCCTTCCATTAAACCTCCTTTGTCTATTATTATTGTTTCTAATTCCACTGTCTTTCCCCTCCTCTCTTCTTGTCTTGAGCGCTTATCTGCTTTGATGACAGAGAGGCTTGGGCTATGCAAATTTTCCATGGCCCCTCTAGCTACCATTGCAAAAATTGCTAGACTGAAAAGAAATTACTAGCCTGCTGAGGCCATTAAAACATCCGCTTGTTGGCGCAGATCAGTCCAGGGGTCTCAGAAGGGTTATTTTAAAATGAAAATCCAGCTGATAACACTCCATGCCTATGGATTGCACTGTGGCTGTAAATTAAAGACAAAACAGCTTCAGTCTATTTAAAGGCATCTGTTAAAAAATTATTTGATATTCAATTTGAAGAATAGGCTTTCCCATTTGATCCTCACAACAACCCTGTCGAGGTAGACTAGGCTGCAGCTGGCTAGCCAGCTTTGTGGCTCAGCAATGATTTGAACCAGCAACTCCTTGCTGAGTCTATCACTTTGCCCATTACACCAGAACTGGAAAGGCACAATAATGCCATGCTAAGGTTGGAAACCTGTGAATGATTGGCTTGGAAATAAATCCTACTGAACTCTTCTGAGTAGAACATGAATTGGATCATACTGACCCACAATACAATTAAGCAAGTATAGCTCTACACACCTACTTACCCCAAATGTATAATATGCCTGTCTAATTGCCGTTTCCAGGGTGGTTACCAGACCTAATGTCACCTGTGCCATTACATCAAATGTTTACTCCATTCTGACCTCCATTTCTGACCTTTATTTTTTATTACTGTTGTCATTTATTAAATTTGTATCCACCCCTTCCAAAGGAGCCTAGGGCAGCAAACAGCAAAAACGTTAAAACAGTGAAATTTACCATTAAATGTTTTGTGCTGTGATTCTAAATACCGTAGTTTTAGTTTGAAAATGAATTCTTTTGAAAGCAGTGGGATTTCATGTCAGGGTAACCTTATGGAAACGATGCTTATCTTCTTTGAAACCCCTGATTAACTAAAAGCTTTTGATACCCTCCAGGGTAGTTGAATCAATAAGCTTGTGCTGTTTAGTGTGTCCAGTATATTGCTAAGGTTAATTATCTGTACTCTGTGGGGTATATTATAGGTCTCAGATTTAATTTAGCACGTTCAAAGCTCACCTTAAAGTCTGCTCAGATGACCTAGGCATTCAAAGGTTAACTATTTAGACATGACATAGAACTATTTATAAAATACGTAGTCCTCAGAATGGTCCAGAATATATGCTGAAATGAGCTCTAATCTCAGACTGAGCAAAGAACAATGTTTAATTCTGAGTTTATAATCTCTGACTTTTGCATCCAGTTATTGGGGAGCATGAGCCTTTGAATAACAATTACTGGAAAACACAATTGTGCTCATGGGCTTCCTGTAGGCATCTGCTTAGCTACTATGATAACAGAATGCTAGACTAGATAAGCCTTCGGTCTGATCCAGCAGGACTCTTCTTATGTTCTGAACCACTCCTCTGCCATGTGGGTCTCATCCACTGTAACCATTAATCCAACTGAAAATAAATCATATTGAACCAGAAAGTAATATATCATCACCATCATAATTACACAAACCATACGATCTGGTCCAACATATTCCTCGTGCAAGATTTGGAATCCCTGGTTCTCATCAGTCGTCATCAAACCCTTAGTTTTGTGACCCAGTTTTGGATTGTCTGAATGCCTCTCTCTATTTTGATTTAAAAAAAAATAATTCACCACCAAGTTCAAGAAAAGACATAAATATAGCCATCACACCATGTTGGAAAACCTCCTGATTCCAGCTGCTTTGGGTTTCTAGAAGGTGTAGGAGACAACAATTTGTCCTACTTTCACATTGATTCTTAAATTGTGCAAGCTTGTTATCATTGGCCACTCGCCGTGACGGCTGTGCCTCCATAGTTGGAAGCAGCATGTTTTTAGTTGGTGGAACTGCAAGAGAGGAGGGTGCTGTTGTGCTCAGGTCCCCCTTACAGGTTTCCCACAGACATCTGGGTGGTCCCTGTGAGAACATGATACTGAACTACATGGGCCACTTGCCTGAACCAGCAGGTTCTCCTTATGTTCTTATATTGTGTTCTTAACACTGTCGGAAGGAGTTTTTCATTCTCTGCTTATTTTAGTTTTATTAACAAAAGGAAAACAAGCAGTTTTCCTAGAGCAGTGGTTCTTAATTAGCTTGTTGTTGTTTAGTCGTTCACTCGTGCCCAACTCTTCGTGACCCCATGGACCAGAGCATGCCAGGCACTCCTGTCTTCCACTGCCTCCTGCAGTTTGGTCAGACTCATGTTGGTAGCTTCGAGAACACTGTCCAACCATCTCGTCCTATGTCATCCCCTTCTCCTTGTACCCTCAATCTTTTCCAACATTCGGGTTTTTTCCAGGGAGTCTTCTCTTCTCATGAGGTGGCCAAAGTATTGGAGCCTCAGCTTCAGGATCTGTCCTTCCAGTGAGCACTCAGGGCTGATTTCCTTCAGAATGGATAGGTTTGATCTTCTTGCAGTCCATAGGACTCTCAAGAGTCTCCTGTAGCACCATAATCCAAAAGCATAAATTCTTCAGTGATCAGCCTTTTTTATGGTCCAGCTCTCACTTCCATACATCTTAGCTCAATTAGCTAAGTATTGCTAATTCAAAAGCCAAGCTATTGAAAACATTGATACCTCCATGGTACCAACTGTGAACCACTGCCCTAGAGAATATGCTGGTGCCAAACTGTCATGTGAAAGAGAGGGAGAGAAAAAATGTTTATGATACTGAATTTCTAGCGCACCATTATATTTCCCAAACTTCAAATGCTAGGCATGGGCAACTCAGTTGTTCTGCCCTGCAGCAGAATGCTTGTGCTCTGTCTTCTTATTTTGCTGGATAATCAGATCGTCTTCATCCTTCTGAGTCCTTCCTCCTCTGTATGCACAGCAAATCTTTTCCAGAATGCAAGCGATTTCTCCGGCGACGCAGCACATTAATCCCAACGAGAGCAACAACTCCTTTATACATATTTTATGGCAAACAAATGAACTCATAAAATTTTTATGGACTGTACACACTGTGAAAAGTCATTGTCTTATAATTTAAAGATGACTTTGACCTGTGCATTCCACTTGAATATGATAATGTTGGATGATTTGTCAGTCTTACAACTGCGACACTCATTCATTATCAAGTCATTTACCCCTTTCTTAGCTCAAGGGGGAGAAGTGGCACGCTGCATGCCTCGAGAACATAAAAAAGCAATAAGCAGGCAAGGGGCTGATTATGATGTAGGTAGTATGGGAATTCAGACGAAGTTCAAAGAGAGGAACACAAAAATGAATCCTGGACTTGTTACAATCACGACATATTGTAGTCTCGTTCTGCATCAAGTTTATTAATAGTCCACATTCCAAAAACAAATATTTGAGTCTGTGCAGTGTATCAAGTTTATTAATAGTCCACATTCCAAAAACAAATATTTGGGTCTGTACAGTGAAGGGAAATTGTGTTCTAAGTACATGTAAGAGTAGCACTCACATGCCTTCATTTGTTTTTAGGGAGTACTATATAACCATGGTGAAGTGGGCAACCAGTACCAAAGTTGCAGTAAACTGGCTGAACAGAGCACAGAATGTTTCTATCCTGACTCTCTGTGATGCAACAACTGGAGTCTGCACAAAGGTATTCATTTTTATTTACCTGCAGCATGTATCGTCCACGTGCAAGTTCTCAGGGCACCTTACAAGTAAAACAAGTTGAATGTTCAATAGTAGTATCAGTGTTTTGATTCCAGGCAGCTGAACACCCATAGCTTTTCGTTTGGCATTTGTAGTCTGCACCAATTTTTTGAAGCCTGAAAAAGGTGAGCGACCCGGGGTACATTTTGTGTGCATTGAAAGCAAAAGATGCATGCAACTGGAATTGAAAGAGGAAACTCCCTAGTTTCCCTGGGACAGATGTGAAGCTAACTGGCTTGTAATTTCCAGGATTCCCCCTGGATCCCTTTTTAAAAGTGTGCCAATTGGGCCAGTACTCTTCAGTCTTTTGAGACCCAGGGTCCAGCTTTAATTCAAACATGCATTTTAGAACTCATTTCTTACATTTTTCACTATGCATTTGTATGGTGGAAGTGCTCCTGTTTCAGCCAAGCTTAGATCAGTCAGCAACCTGCTATTAGCTCCAGAGCCACCAGCTGAAGACTTAGGTCTTTTGGGTGGTTGTGTAGGTGTGGCATACGACATACGACCATCCCCTCCCCCATTCAGTGATGTAATATAGGAGCCAACTTAGACCTCAATGCAAAAGCTCCACCTGATGCAGGCCATGTTACTCATCATTATTCATCTCCCACACAAAAATTGGGATGGGGAGAAATTTGACACTCAGGATCCCCACTCAAACACGTGTTCATATGTGGCCTGGGGCATAGCTTGGCCCAGGTGTGTGGTAGAAGGGGGGGGGGCGTTTCAGTGTTCCTCCACCAAGCAAAACCCTGGGTTGCTTACAAACAATGTGAATAATTATCGTCTTACTGTTATTCACATAGATTACTGCCATGCTTTAAACACATTCACTTGTTTAATCAAGAGCAAAGGCCTTTCAAGTTGCCTGCTCATAAATCATACTCAGATGGGCTCCTCTGTGCTTGCTCAGCCATTGTTGGAATTGAGTCAAATAGCTTTCTGCCCTGATGAGCAAAGTATAATAGATGCAAACTACAGTATAATATTTTAATTATGTTGCTTTGTTTCAGAAACATGAAGATGAGAGCGTAGCCTGGCTGCACAGACAGGTAATAGTGGTCTTTCCATCTCCTTAATAAAAGGTCCCACACTCAAAAGCAACAGAGCAGAACCACAAAGGGGCAAATTGAGAGATGCAAACACACACTTCAATACAGATCAACAGTGACATAGGAACCTACCTTTCTATAATAAAGCTACTCTTTGTCTAGGGATGCTAAATCTGTGCACTTGTGTTAGATGCAGCAAAAGAGATGGAAGAGTTGGTCGGAAAAACTGTTGACTGCCAGCTTACGCTTCAGTGTGGTGTGGTGGTTAAGAGCGGTAGTCTCGTAATCTGGGGAACCGGGTTTGCGTCTCCGCTCCGCCACATGCAGCTGCTGGGTGACCTTGGGCTAGTCACACTCCTTTGAAGTCTCTCAGCCTCACTCACCTCACAGAGTGTTTGTTGTGGGGGAGGAAGGGAAAGGAGAATGTTAGCCGCTTTGAGACTCCTGAAGGGGAGTGAAAGGCGGGATATCAAATCCAAACTCTTCTTCTTCTTCTTCTTCTTCTTCTTCTTCTTCTTCAGCAGAGGCCTTCTTGAGAGTGGGCTGCTGCAGGCCCAGGAGAAAGTAGACTCTATTCCATGAAGCTTATGCCATAATAAAGGGGTTCTTTTCCCCCCAGACCACTAAGTCATCAGGGGCACTGGAGTGGGGTAGGGAGATGTTCAAACTGGAAGATGGACTGCCCTGCCTGAAAATGGTAGGGCTAACCGGGCAGAAGTTTCCTCAGTCAAACAGTTCTTGGTTCTGAACCATGGTTAGCAAAAACCCATGGTTCAGAGTAATTATTATTGGTGTTGACATTGAGTCAATCAGAATGGCAGCGTTTTGCGAGGGGAAGGCATGTAGACAGATAGCAAAGTCTGGATCAGCTGTTTCAGCTTAGTTGGTAGCCTTTGGCAGAAACAAAGTATTAAACTGTGTACTCTTTTAACAGAAATCTATACGATTGGTGCCTTCTAGCTGTTTCTCTGTAGGCCATTGTATGCGCCTGTGATTTTTTGTTTTAACTGTGCAAAGGGATAATATATTTGAACATCAAAGTGCTGCGATGCCCAAAATCTCCTGAGGGTTATTTCTCTTGATCAGAGTCACAGAGCCGCTTCTCAATGAACAGCAACAGCAGAAGCCTTTGGAATTGCAGGGCTTCAAGATTCTAAGGATCAGCCAGCTCAGCTGTATGCTGTTTACAAGATATAGCCCTAGAACCTGGAAGGAGCTCCCTGCTACCTTACTACTGCTCTTGTCAGGGGCTCCAGGGTATGACCTGTGAATGCTAAGGCGTAGTTTAGTGGGACTGAATGTGCTCAGGTGTAACAAACGCTGTAGTTTGTTAAGAATGCTGAGAGTTATTCGGAAACCCCTGTTCCCCTCATGGGATTACAGTAGGGGTCAGCAAGCTTTTTCAGCAGGGGGCCAGTCCACTGTCCCTCAGATCTTGTGGGGGGCCAGACTATATTTTTTGGGGGAAATGAATGAATTCCTATGCCCCACAAATAACGCAGAGATGCATTTTAAATAAAATCACACATTCTACTCATGTAAAAACACGCTGATTCCTTGACCAGCTGCAGGCCAAAGGCGATTGGGCCAAATTCAGCCCCCGGGCCTTAGTTTGCCTACCCATGGGCTACAGTTTCCAGAGTTCCCTGGGAATAGGGATGGGTTGTTAGACCATGCTGGGAATTGCAACTCTGTGAGGGAAAGAAGGGGTCTCCTAAAAACTCTCAGCACCTTTAGCAAACTACAGGTCCCAGGGATCTTTGTGGGAAGCTGTGCCTGCTTAGTGCTTTAAATTGTATAGTACAGATGGGGCCTGAGTTTCCAAGGACAGAGCAGGCAGGCAAGTCAAGCATATAAACAGAAGCAGGTCAGTTTATTTTGCATCTGGAAAGGGGAGCAACCAATCAAGGGAGGAGGGCCTTGTGGACCAAGGCAAAAGGCTGATAAAGCTACAACTTGTGCCCACAGTGTTTTACACAAGGTAGCCTAATTTTCACTGAGCTGGATTTCAGCCGCAGTCCTAGAAGATGCATGGTTTGAATCCACATGTGGCTGAAGGAGCCTGGCAGAAGGATGGGACTGGCACGGTTGCTGTCTTGAGTGGTTTATTTCAAGATTCATGAATATTTACCTGTGCATTCATTTGCAACTGCTTGGTATTTGCAGAATGAAGAGCCCGTCTTCTCCAGAGATGGCAGGAGGTTCTTCTTTGTCCGAGCCATCCCTCAGGGAGGGAGAGGCGAGTTTTACCACATTACCATGTCTTCATCACAGGTGAGACAAAGCTCTGCTGCTGCTAAACGCCTTTTTGGGTGTGGGTGAAAAGTAATATACCAAGAATATTGGCTCTCTGGATGTTGTTGGACTCCAGCTCTCATCAGCCTCTGGCAGCATAGCCGGTGGTCATGGATGATGGGAGTTGTAGTCCAACAACATCTGGAAGACCACAGAATCCCCACCCCTGTAACACACTTACATTGGCAGTTTTGACGATATAACAAGTCAACACCTAGACATATCACATGCAAACCATTTCCAAGAAAATGTGCATTTGTTGAAGACAATGACATCTGAGTACTGTAGTGGGTTAATACACAAACAGTGTTTTTCAGGAAATCCTGTGGCTGGCTTGCTATCAGTGGAATCTGCTGGCACTGATACAAAAAGGGTTTAAATGAAAAACATAATTTGCAGACCAAAGAAAGAGGGATTGATGGGCAACAACCAAAGAAAAATGAACTGGTCTCCTTTGATGGAGAATTGGGCTGAGGAACAGCTGCAGCCCCGCAGAGTGAGCAGGTTTGACTGGGTTGCACAGAGAGTAGAGAGGAGGCTCCTTTGGGTGTGAGCACTGAGGGCTTAGGGTGCAGGGTGGGTTAGATCCCTTAGAAGAAAGCATTTCTGTATGTTTTTCAGATGCAACTTCTGTGACCCTGAAAAGCGAGCATCCATTTGTAGCCAAAGTGCTGGACTTAAGCTAGGGAGAGAGGGCTCAGATTCCCACTGAAACTCACTGGTGACTGTAGGCCAGTCACTGTCTTTCAATAGAGCCTGCCTCACAAGGTTGTAGCCACCTTGAGCTCTTTGGAGAAAGAGTGTTACAGAAGGGCAATAAGTAGAGTTTTCCCAATCAGACTCTGCTCATCTGTCTCTGCTTCATCTTCGCCACTTTTGGAGAGGCTTCAGAAGCCCTATAGCACAATTTGAGAAATTATGAAATACGGCTATCCCAAGCATGAATTTGGCTCAATTTATTATTTTCACTTCTAGGAGGATAGAAGAAGAATAAATTAGTGTCTTTTAAAAAATGCATCAGGAAAAGGGACATCAGGAAAACTTGCTCTGAAGAAGATAATGCAGATATATGTTTGATCATCGTTAGAACACCTTGCTCCATGTTTTGAAATTCATCTCTTCCTCCTTTCTCGGCAGCCCAACAGCAGCAGCAACGATTTACAGTCAATCACATCGGGTGACTGGGATGTGACCAGGATTTTGGGATATGAGGAAAGGCACCATAAAATGTAAGGAACACCAAACCATGTCAAGTCAGTTTCCATGTCTTAGAAGGTTCAGTTGACAGCACTGCAAGGGTAACTGGATTAGTGGAGCGCTTATGTGTGACCCAGTGGGCATTGCTCTGGATTGAAACCTGTGATATTAATGTGCTTAAATACAGAAGCTAGGCTTCCCTCACATTACTCTGGTAAGTAGGAAAGTCTCCTCTGTGAAATGGGTGTAAGCATAAGAATCAGAGTATTATTGTGAGGATGCTCCTGTCCAATGTTTTACCAACTAAAATGATTCATACTGCTGTGGAATAAGTAACTTCAGGACAGTGGCTTAAGGAGCATTTTGGATATATCTTGCTTGGCCTTTGGCTTACTGCTACACACATAAACATTTTTCCAATGTAAAAAGAGTATTCAAAGACATTCAACGCCGCTTCTCGGGGGCGGGGGCTGTCATATTGCAAACATGGAATCTCTGAAGCATTTGGCCGCCTTTTAATCCAGCCTTTTTTATATAGAACATCCGTTTAAAATCAGTACAATGGACAGCTCTTTTTCTATTGCTTTGTATAACTGCTGAATAATAAAATTTCTTTAGAAATTTTCATCTGACAGCTGGAAGGCTGGGCTAATTTTGTGTATTTAATTGCATGTAGCTAACGATTTTGACAAATGTGTGTTCAGCTGCATTTGGTGAACATATTGCATTTTCTTTTAAAGTTCTTTCCAAATGTGAAACATCTGCATGAGACCATTGGTGCACTGCTGCCAGGATGACATTTTTTAGCAGCACAAATTTGCACATAGGTTTACGATTGGTTTTCCCCACTGCCTGCATGACAGGCAGGTCCAATCATGTAGACATGAAAATCATGAGCTCTAGGGGGAAAGTTCCCGCCCCTATAAATTTGCCTCTTTTTTCTGTTCATTTTACCATTCCAAACTTGCAGCCGCAGGAACAGAGACTTTCTTTGAAACAAAACAAAAACTGGAATTATAACTTAAAAGGCATCAGAATAATGTTTCTAGGGTGCAAGGAGTCCATGGGGCATATCTCTTCCACCTTTCTTCTGAATAGTTTGTGCCTATGCAGATAACCCAGATGAAATACTGCTCTCAAAAATCTGGTTATAATCTATGTGCATTTTATTCTAGCTATTTCCTCAGCACAGAAGAGTTACCAAGGACACGACATTTATACAGGTATGATTTATTTTCATGGAAGAAACAATGTCCAGACTTTTCCTTGAAAGAGGTTGTTATCAGTTCCTCTTACACCTGAGCAAATTCAGTGCAAAGTAAGCCAAAAGAAGATACATGGAATT
Source organism: Podarcis pityusensis (assembly GCF_964106645.2). Classification (NCBI taxonomy): domain Eukaryota; kingdom Metazoa; phylum Chordata; class Lepidosauria; order Squamata; family Lacertidae; genus Podarcis; species Podarcis pityusensis. The sequence continues at coordinate 12,184,573 of NC_138037.1, forward strand.
GTGTGGGGGAGGACTCAGTTTCCCAAAAGAGCAATCAGTTTCCCAAAAGATTTACAAGTGGTTTTCTAATTTGAGAAATGGCCGCTCACCCCGGTCCGGCAGTGGACATCGTTTGCGGCCCGGCGTGAGGCTTCCCCGTCCTCCCGCAGCCACGCCGTCCTTCTGACCATTGCTCCGCTCCCCCAGCTGTCATGGAACCTGCTGGGTACCATCAAACCCAGATTCAAATTCTGGCCTATCCACGGCGGCCTGAGGGGGGCGGGGCAACCAGAGCGGACCGAGTCGGAGCAGGCTTCACTCTGGTCTGCTCCAGTAGAACAAAAGAGGGGCCGGAGCTGCACAGTTGAAAAGTAACAAAGAAGAGATAAAGGCTTGAAATGGTACTGGAGGAAAAACATTTTCAAATGATAATAGTGCTAATAAAGCAATAAAATTCCCAGGTGGTGACCAACTTCCTTAGGGGCATAAGACCAAGGCTCTGCTGTCACAGCAATTATTGCTTTTGGAAGGTACCGTACTTTTCACTCTATAAGACGCACCAGACCACAAGACGCACCTAGTTTTTGGAGGAGGAAAACAAGAAAAAAAATATTCTGAATCTCAGAAGCCAGAACAGCAAGAGGGATCGCTGCGCAGTGAAAGCAGCAATCCCTCTTGCTGTTCTGGCTTCTGGGATAACTGTACAGCCAGCATTCGCTCCATAAGACGCACACACATTTCCTCTTACTTTTTAGGAGGGAAAAAGTGAGTCTTATAGAGCAAAAAATACGGTATTTTCCAGTACTGTTTAGAAACCTCTTCTTTTGCTTCCTTTGGTTTTTGATGCTGCCGACACTCCTCTGCAGGTGCGTGATTTGGGGCAATGTCCTGCTTCCCAACAGGAGGAGGCGCCACCCGCCAGCAGAGGAAACGGGGGCCTGCCAGATTCTTCAGATGGGGATGTGGGGGTGGGCTGGATTAGGAACATAGGAATCTGCCTTATGCTATCTTTCTCAGTGTTGCCTGCACTGGCTGGCAGCAGAAGCTCTCCAGGGTTTCAGGCAGGGGTCTCTTCCAGGTCTGCCTGGAGCTGCAAGGCCTTCTACATGGGAAAGGGACTCTCCTGACCACTGAGCCACGGCCATTTCCCAGCTCTAAAAACCAAAGCTGCTGTGGACTAGACCATCACACCATGCCCAGGGGCAGCTCCAGCCCCTAAACACATGGTTGAGAAAGCACCCAACTCTGTCCAAGGTCCTGCCATCACAAATCCACATGCCTGTTCCAAGCAGTGCCAGCTGAATAATCAGACGTGTTGTTTTCTCCTCTTTGTCAGTGCCAGCACTAAAGGGCCCTTCAACAGGCAGTGCCTCTCTTGTGACCTGATAAACAACTGCACGTACTTCAGTGCATCCTTCAGCCACAACATGGCCTATTTCATCCTGACCTGCGAAGGTAGGATTCTCGTATTGTCCTATAACCATGCGGCAAAGCAGGCCACCTTATTAATAGTGCCGATAAGGAATCACTCTACGGCTGTACAAGGCTTTAAAAGCAGCCAAGCGTGGCTGACTGGGCCAGATACCCCCAACCAGGTGGTCTCCAGGTGTGGCTGGAATACAACTCCCACCAAACCTGGGTGCGTGTCGAGATGCAGGTCAGCACACAAGAAGCAGAGTCTTTCGGTGCAGTAAATTCTGTATTCAAGAAAACGGCACACAACACTCCCGGCAGGTCCTGCCCCTATAGAGCAGTTGCCAGGACTGATGGCCTCCACCTTCAACCCCCTCTAAGGCTCCTCCCGCCAGATGTTTCCCAAGCAGTCTCAAACTGTGTCTGGGTACCTGTAATCTCTGTTCTGCTCTGCACATCATTCCACATGCCTTTGGAGACAAGGGGGAAGGGAAGCTGGTCACAGTAAGAGAGGCAGACTCCCTGTATTCTCTGCTTCAGCCTCTGAGTCTGAGCTGCTCCCTGTCACAGGCTCGCCTTGCTCACTAAACCCAGTTGCCTCGTCAGCATCCAAAAACCACCACCCCCACTCTTCTCCCTCTGACATCTCCTCAGTGTCCCACCACTAATCCCTTGGCTCTGAGCCTTCCTCCTCTGGGGTGTCCCTTGGGGGTTCCCCAGCTGGTGCCTCCCACAATTCCTCATCATCCAGCCAGTCCCTGCCACTGCATGACCTTGGTGGCTGGGCCTGATGGGAGCCAAAGTCCAGGTATCTGAAGGGTACCTGGTTGAGGAAGGCTGGACTAAGCAGCCAGTTGCTTCCAGGATATATGATGTAAAACACTGGTAATGAGATCTGGGCTAAGCAGCGATTGGTCTTTCGCTTCCTCTCCCCACCCTGCAACTCCACCAAGCATTAAGCCAGATGGAAACAAGGTCCCTGCGAACCTTTCCATAGTAGAACAGGTGTTTGTGGACCTCTCAGCTTCTGGAATTTGCTGCCATAAGAAACAAGGAAAGCCACAATAAACATTTGCCCGCTTTCAAGACAACCTGGCTTGGACAGACTTTCAGCTTTCTTATCATTTTAGCAAGCAAAATTGATACACTTTGCTGGATGCTGTAGGGCCTGGAGGCGAAGGTTACAGTTTTACTTGAGAGTATATCCTGTTGAATTCAGTGGGACTTATTTCTGATTAAACATGCATGGTGCAGGGTTGTAAACGTTCAGGTTGCAGCAGGGTCTCTGTAACGCGCAGCAATGTAAAGGAGGGGAGCTGAAAGCTCTTGGATGTTTGCTCAAGGCAATGTGAATGTGTTGTTTTGATTCCTTGTTTCTCACCCATGTCACCATCGAACTTGTTAGAATTAAATATCACCGTTGAACTTGTTAGAATTAAACCTTGCCGCAAGCTTAGCATTTATAGGCTCTGCCCTGCAGCTACAGATCTAAAGCTCTTTAAAGTATTTCCTGCAGAGTTCATTTATTTTCTTTTTACCCTGTTGGGTATGCCTGATAGATATAGTACGTGTGTCTTTAAGAATAATATCCAATAATAAAGCTGGAACATGAGGCATGCCAGTTATTAAGAGCTGATTCACAGTTATTTACATGCTTTCTCCAAAGCAGAGCAAAACTGGATAGCTGTGCCGGTCCATTAGAATAAAAAATTATACAGGATCTAGCTGCAGGGAGACACAAGCAAGGCTTCACACCACCTGCCTTTGAGCAGATACGCCTAATGTTCCCCCTTTTAAAAATGTTTTTGAATATCCTACCTGAGGAATGTCATAAGTTTCTGACATTTTCCAATGGTCTTAAAGGTAAAGGGACCCCTGACCATTAGGTCCAGTCGCAGACGACTCTGGGGTTGCGGCACTCATCTCGCTTTATTGGCCAAGGGAGCTGGTGTACAGCTTCCAGGTCATGTGGCCAGCATGACTAAGCTACTTCTGGAGAACCAGAGCAGCGCATGGAAATGCCGTTTACCTTCCCGCCAGAGTGGTACCTATTTATCTACTTGCACTTTGACGTGCTTTTGAACTGCTAGGTTGGCAGGAGCAGGGACCGAGCAACGGGAGCTCACCCTGTCGCGGGGATTCGAACTACCGACCTTCTGATTGGCAAGCCCTAGGCTCAGTGGTTTAGACCACAGCACCACCACGTCCCATACTCCAGTGGTCTTGTTACTGGTAAATATCATTCATGTCTGTACCTACAGCCGCACTTTGGAAAGTGCAAATGAGCCAGAGCTAAGTACTAGTATAAAATAAAGTATCAGAAGGCCAGTGCATTGACGCAGTGATAAGCAGGCAACTCAGAAACCTCTGTGTGACAGAATTCCCCCTCTGCCCATCCTGTCGAGAACTGAGCAGTGCATTAACATGCTTCCCTGGGAGGGATTGTAGCTTGCTGTTTACACATTAAGTCACTGAATGTGTTAACTGTTCTGGCCAAGATTATTCCCTTCCAGAAGGCTGATTATGAAGATGTCCTTCTCCCCCCCCCCCACCTCCTTCTCTGTGTACCCCTCCAGCACAAGGAATGTAATTAGTGCTGGGGGGCAAGTTGTGACCTTTTGCCACTTTTCCTGTGGCTTGGGAAGCGTAAATTAGTTTCTGATGTTTTAGAGCACAGCCAGACTAAATCAGTCTTTTGCACATGGCCATCTTTTGCATTTATTTGCTGGTCCCTCTTTCCAGAGGACTAGTACCCTTAATTCTGAGTGATGGTCAGGTCATGAGCCTCCACTGCGCATGGCTCATGTTAACTCTTTGAGAGGGAAAAGTAATTCGTTCCCTTTCATTAAAGCAGTGCTTTAAAACACAGGGCATATCGGAGGTCTCCTGCCCCAAACCCAAGGCTTCACAAACGCAGCTCTTCCAGATTAAAAGTAGGATACTATTAACTCACTTAATTTTTTTTCTTAAGAGAACATCTGTTCTGTCACCCTTTAACAACATAGTTATTAAAGTAGGCTGTGATTAATTCAAATTGTCACTTGTGCGGATGTCGGCATTAAGTTTCTGCTTCCTCTGAGCAGACCAATCATTTGTATGTTATAAAATACTTCATTGTGGTGTGAAGCACCATTAATTTAACATAAATTACCCTTAATTGTTCGCTGACGTGAAAAACAAATAAATAAAAGGAAATGGAGAAAAGCGATTGGCGGCTTCTAGTTTAACGGTGACTTTTACACGGAGTGAAGGTTGGCCGTTGTGCCTCCGTGTAATTGACCAGAGCAGATGGTTCTGCAGAGCAGCAGTTTTGCCTCCTTACTGTACCTGCAAATATTTAGGAAAGGGGTATGGCAGAGCGCACAGGTACTGAGCTGTGCAATTCATCTGGAGGCAAATAATTCACCACGGAGTTCTCCAGCTAGCTAGAGCTGAATTACATAACATGGTAATAACAACTCTGAGAGGCAAGTTAGGTTGCTTCCAGACAGCTTGTTTATTGAGCATTCGGCCTATTTTGTTTGCACAAGGTTTATAAGGAGGTTAGATGATGGTGGCTACGTACTGAGATTAATTCTGATTTGTTTGTGGGGAGGTTAGATGACATATCAGTCGCTATCCCACATTTTCCAATGCATTTCCACATTACTTTCCGTATACAGGCAATGGCTGTTTTGCACGGGGGTTACATTCCTGATCCTTGATTGTGTTGGCAAAGTGCGCATAAGCCCATTAGGCCCTGCTCCACCACCTTCCGGGCTGCAGCGATGCATGCAGTCATGGACATATTGGACCAGCCTAAAACGGTCAAGGCCTGTGCTGTAAAAAAATAATAATCTAATTTTATGGGAATGCAGGTTTGTTGTGCAACAGCTGCAAAGCAACTTTAGTTGTGCTCCTGGATTTCCTGGTTTATGATCGAGGTCACAACCACACCATACTTTTAATGCACTCTTATACCACTTTAACAGTTGGGACTTCCTCCAAAGTATCCTGGGAATTGTAGCTTGTTAAGGATGCTGACCTCACCCAGAGCTACGATTCCCAGCACCCTTAAACTTCAGTTCCCAGGATTCCCCATGACTGCTCAAGTGGTATAAGAGTGCTTTTAGTGTATGGTGTGAATGTGGCCCAAATCTCACCCCAAAATAGTGACCGTCTGGCCAGTACCCTTGGTGTAAGAGATAGTGACTGGATTAGGGCTACCAAGTCAATTTGGTGGCTGAGTGGAGATTTGAAGATGGTTCAGCCTGGGTCAAATCCTGAAATACCGTGAAAATCCCTGAAACGAGAAGTAATCAACTAGAAATATTATCTTATGGAAATAAACAAAATAATATAAATCAAAAAGTTTAAAATTAGAATTAGAAAAACCTAAAATTGAACAAAGCCTTAACGGGATGCCAGCTACAAACCTCGTTTCACTGAACTATTCAGTTTCCTCAGAAGGAAATAGAGAAATCATAAACCTTAAATGATCAAAATTGTTTGATTTTATGTTCAATTTTATGTTTTTTCCCATAAGATAATATTTCTAGCCGATTACTTCTCGTTTCAGGGATTTTCACGGTATTTCATTTGTTTTGTGTAATTTCCCAGTTCCATGACTGTTTCTTTTTTTCTACTGGGTCAGATCCTGAGCTCTAATGACACTGGCCTCTGCCAAAGAATCCTGGCAAGAATAGTTGATGGAGAGGGTGCTGATAATTCTCTGTTAGAGATCTCTAGTTCCTCTCCCTCCCAGATAGTCCCCAGGTTCTCTGGGCAGAGGAAATCGACAGCGAAACCAGTTTAATTCAGTAGTACAGATTTGCCCTAAATGGTCCAATTCCCCTTTCAAGCAATCAATGATAATAGCAGCTAAATCCCTCTAGGGCCCTCAGTAACAAAGCTGAAGAAATGGAGGTGTCATCACACGGTACTGAGAACAGGAGGGGTGTGTGTGTTTATTTCCAGCTTGATGAATGACCTTGGCTGAACTCATTATTCTTGAGAGTCTAAGTGCAGATGTTCCCATCCCTCAAGATTTAGAGCTTGGAGAATCGCTGCATCTTTCACCCTCTGTGCCAGCTGGAGTCTTTATTAGGTTTATTGTTTTCTGATTTCAAGAGACCTGTTTAACTTTTTGTGAGCGCTGCAGGAATGTTAAAGACAGGCACTCAAGAATCTCTTGCGTTTGGGGGGCGGGACTCAAAAGGAGGGAGAAGCCACCGAATGTAAAATGTATTTTGGGGAAGCAAGTTCTTTCCTTCCCCAAAAATGTAAAATGCCACTTTATCAACATTGTTTGTGTGACATGCAGATCTGTTAAAAGAAAACTGAGATTTCAGCTTGCTTTTTCATTCTGATGGCTTAAAAAATAAGCATCTAGTCCTCCTGATTGTAAAGAGTGGCTCCAGATAAGAATGAGCAGGAGACTTGCATGTTGAGCTAGGTATTTTCTCCTTATTTACTTAAAATATTTCTTAGCTACCCTTCGTTGAAAGATTCCACATCAGTGTATAGAAGTGTGTGTAAAATCAATTCGCACAACATATAAATGCAATCTGAAACCAATAAAGGAATATAACAAAATACAAGATGAAACAAACATTCCGAAAGCTAAAAAGAAAGAAAAACAGAAAAGAAACAGTTCCAAAAACCAGACACATGCTTGCAACAACAACTACCGTCCAAAATGCCTGGGCCAATGACGAAGGACTTCACCTGGCTCTGAAAGTTTCTAATGTCAGCATGAAGTGAGCCTCCTTTGAGAGGACATTTCACAGTTGGGGTGCCACCACAGAAAAGGCCCTCTCTTTTGTAGAAACATAGCAGCATGCCTCTGATGAAGAGGGTCCTTGGAACAGGTCTCTGTCTAGAAGACCTGAACTGTTCCTTCGGATAAGCAGATTGCCCCACGAATGGGGAGTTGCACATTTGCAATTCCTTCCAGTCATCCATAATGTAAAATGGGATCTTTGAATTAGCCCCTGAACTGCCAGAACAAATCCCTCTTCTTAAATTGCATGAAAATAGGGCAGCATAGGTGGCTATTGTTTTGCTTTGCTGTATGCACACCTGTGGAACGACATGATCTTAATACTTAGAACAGGAGCCCGGCTGGATCAGGCCAAAGAAAAGCTCGTCCAGCCCAGCATCCTGTTCTCACGTTGGCAAACTAGATGCCTGTCCGAAAGCACAACAGCACTCTCCCCATTTGTAATACCCAGCTTCTGGCATTCAGAATACCCCCAACAATGGAAACAAGAGTGGAGCCATTGTGTCTAGTAGCGACTGATAGCCTTTTCAAGAAGGACGCATGTGAAACATGGCGGTGGGGGGGGGATGACATAAATGCCTTGGAGGCTTAGGAAAGCAGTTCAATATACTTTTTCTGATATCGGTGATTGCCAGCACATGCCACAAACATCTGTCTCTGGTGTTGAATCTGAACACGCCACTGACAGGACAGATCTTTTAATTACAGCCGGTGGCTCCCCAACGCTCCTGGCGCCTTTGTTTATTAGTATGATAATATGGTATCCATGTATGAACTGGGGTGCGTTAAGCTATACATAATGCATGGCTTAGCAAATAAAGAGATATTGGAAGCTGTATGCTGGGGCACGATGGCCGTTGCCAATTATCATACTCCGGCAGCACCCAGGCCCTTTGAGTTCTTCCCGCTTGCAGCTGCCCTTTTAAATCATTCATTGCTGCTTAAAAGATACTCTGCTGGAGCCTGGCAGAGACAATTTCAATTTTCATTGTTTACATAGTGGGAGTTTCACTTGTGGTTTGAAATTATGGGCTGCACATAACTGCGGCTGAGCCAAAGAGAGCAGGTTTTCCTTTAACGCTGCGTTTTGTTTCGTTTTGTTCCACTCATCTCCCATGTACAGGTTCTGTGTTTTGGTAGCTGTCGCTGAATACAGATTAGTTCGCTGACATGATTTCCACGAGATTTTTAAAAGGGGGAAAACATTGGACGCTCTTTGGAAATAAAACCACGGGTTTCTCCAAAAGCGCTTGGCAATGTTTTAACTTCTTTTTTAAAAAATTGGCTAGCGGTATTGGACATGCTGATTGATGTTTACTAATTAAGCAACTATCTAGAGAGTGCCGCAGTTTTAAAACAGTGTTTCCCCATTGATATTTGTGACAAAAATAGAGCATGAACCTGATGCTCCCTGGTGCACTGTTTTTGTTTGCTTTTAGATGACTTAGGCTAGGACTCGGAGACACTTGTACACATACATGCATAGCACTTCCACAAAGGCAAAGGGAGAGAACATTTTTTTCTTAGCACTGCCAGCCCTTTCATTGCATGGCGTGTTGCTCTGTGGTCCTCTCACCCTGAGGGGAAGGGGATTTTCAAGGATGGATGATACTGATGGTGAATAAGTCAGATTAAATCTACTGTGTTTATGTGCAAAGCTTTGGGTTCCGGCTACAGTTCACTGTGGTTATTGTCTAGGCATTAGCTGAATGTTAGCATGGCTCTGTCTCACCAATGATATAATTTAGTGTTGCTCACAGACAATAAACTGTGCCCGTTTTGCAGGATCATCCTAGCCTTCCATGTGATGTGTTTAAATTAATCAAAGCCTTCCTCCTCCTGTGACTGCAATGCCTGGACGTGGCAAACAGGCACTTTTGATCACACATCTGGGATAATATCACCATTGCTGGTTTTCATGCTCACAGTAAACTGGGGAGGTGTATAAGAAATGAGTTGCTTATGATATCATAAGCCACCGAAGAAGAAAAAAATCTACTATTGTTTGCAGGTTTCAATTTATCCGTGAACTCCACCCAGAAGCAACATACGTAGTATTCATGGATTCCTAACAGAGAGGTATATTACCTAGCCTGGACTGGGGGAGGAACTGAGCCAAAGGAGAATCTGTTGCCCTGGGAATGCTTGTGCAAGCACCAGAGAGAGACTTCACCCAGTGCAGTGGCATAAAGTAGGGTATTATCGGAGGACCTCATTATCCATGTGGAGGCTGCTGTTGGACCAACTCAAAACTTCATGGCCTCCATGACAACCATGGGTCTCTCATCGGTCCAGCACACCAGGCAGGGCACACTCTCAATGGGATCATTGCCCCAAATGCTATGAGGACTGAAGAAAGGGGGAGTGCAGTGCACTTCCTTGTCATGGTTAGACCATTATCTGGTTAACGTTGGACTGACGATGGCAATTCCCCCTTGTAAGGGTGGTGGCCTCATTCAGATGGCCCACCAGTGGAGACTGATGGAATCTGACATGTTCCTGAATGCTCTAGGGCAGTGATGGCCAAATTCGGCCCTCCAGCTGTTTTGGAACTACAACTCCCATCATCCCTAGCTAGCAGGACCAGTGGTCATAGATGGTGGGAATTGTAGTTGAAAAACAGCAGGAGACCCAGGTTTGGGAAACCCTGATCTAGAACAAGAGTCACTTCTGCTGGGCTGCTGCACAAGCAAAGTAGGAGCTGCAACTGACTGTGTGCTTCCAAAATTCTCATACTTTCTGTCTGGCCTGTCTCCTCTCAATAGAATGAAAGAGAGCAAACTGTGAAAGCTGATTTCCGACAGAATATTTCACACTCCACGTAATATGTTTAGTCATCAAAGAGCTTATCATTTACATTTCCTGCATGCATTTTGAATGTGTGAGCAGGATAATTAAATTCATATGCGCCAGCGTTTCACAGAAGAAAAGCAGGGGCACTTGAGTATTTGTCACACTCTGAGTGGGGACAGATGCACACGCACATGCAAACGCAGATGCCTGTGTTTTTTTCTTTCTTTCTTCCTCCTGCCGTTCAGGCTCATTGCAACACAATTGACTGACATGCTGGCATGCAGATTGACTGCTGGTTTGGTAGTCTGTCTTGCCCTTCCTCCATTCCAGGCAGCTCTCTGCTTCTTTATTTTTTAAGGACCACGTGTGATTTAAAAATGCAATGTGCAGTTCTTTCCATTCTGAACTTTTTTGAGAATCAATTTCTACAACCTTGAAAGACAGCTTCAGATGTGTGTGTGTGTGTTAGTGACATCACTGGTTTTTTCCAGCCAATCAGTGCTGTGCACCTCTGTGTTCTGGTTTCCCTTGAGCTAAAGCTGGAAACGAAAACTGTATACCTATACAAAATGCAATGAGGTTACTTATATCACTGATCTAATGGTCTAGATCTGTCTGCATGCTTTCTTTGACAGTAGTAGTCACTGCCTTCTCTTCTCCACCTCCAGCACATTGCATTAATCTACCTTGCCGCATCCTGTCCTGCAGTGATTTCTGAAGCCAGGGGGCCATGACACCTTGTTGTTGTTAGCAGTAAACTATCCAGAATTTTTTGCATCTTTAAAGCTTTCATTTCCCTTGAACCCCATCCATCAGGTGCATAAAGATAGAAATGCTTTGTGCGGCATAAATTGCACGATGTTGGAATCATCTAAAAAAAGCAAATGATTTTAATTGTGTTTGCGCTAATTAAAATATTGACAAATTAGAGAAGACACACTGAGCACTCCATCGGGAAAGGCTGTCTGTCTTACATGTCTTTCTGTTTGGTGGTTGCTAATTATCCCTGGGTGATTTGCTGCTTAGATCAGCCTTCCATGAAATGTAATCCTTGGCTGGCTCCAAGGGATTCGGAAGCAGGCTCTTAAATATAATTTTTAGATGCATCTCTCTCTCTCTCTCTCTGTTTTTTTAATGTGATGCATTTCTTTCTCCCTGTTTCCAAGGTCCAAGAGTTCCACTGGTAACAGTCCACAACACATCAGATGCACAAAGTAAGTGGTCATCACATGGTAGGAGAAGGCTATTCAGACTTTGGTAATTGGGGAGAGGGGAAATAATTGGAAAGAAAGGCAAGGTTCCCACCAGAGGTCAAAGGCCTGCAAAAAGACAATATAATGAACCGTGTTTTGGGTTTGGATTGGAAGAAGAGGGGGAAGAGGTTGCTTAGAAGTGTGGAATAATAGTTGGGGTGTTGGATAGCAATTATGTCAGTTGACAGAAGAGGGGAAAGGAAGGCTAGAGGACATCACCTGACACTTCTCAGCAGCCTGACCCAAGGGCCCAAGATTTTCATAATACAGGGCTGGTTTTGTTGATGATGATAGTGGCACTAAGTGGGGGGAGTTATTAAGTGATCAGCTGACATCCCCAGCAAACAGAGCCTTTTCTGCAGCTTCTCCCATACTCTGGAATTCTTTCCCAAGGGAGGTTAGATTGACTCCCTCTTTGTTCACCAGAAGGCTAAGACCTTCCTGTTCAGAAAGTTAGTTGCCAATGGTGCTGATTACTGGACAAACTGTTTTAATTGCTGGCTCTAAATGTGTTCTGGTGTATTTTAATTACTAGTTTGTTTGTTTTTACTTTTTTGTTTCATTGTGTTGTTTTAAAATATGTTTTATTATGTTGTTTTTACATGTTGCAAGCTGCCTTGAATCCCAACTTGGGAGAAAGGTGGTTTATAGATGCATTAAATAATAATGATCCTGATTTCCAAGTGGTCCAACAAGTTTGGGAAGTGCTGAGTTTAGGAGATTACAGTGGAGGCAAATGTCCTCTCAAGAAGCACCAGATCAGGAGAATAAGGTCCACAAACAGATGCAGAATCAATTGTAAAGAAGATTAGGAAGTAAGGATTTTTCACTCACCACAGATGGCTGACTTTCGCGGCAAAACCAAAACCTTTCAAAAGTTCAGCACAGAACTACCTTCGAGAAAATGCATTCAAGCAAGGCTAGAGGTGAGGAAGGTGAAGCTGGAGATGGGATGGAGGAAGCCAAGGCTAAGGAAAAGCAAAATAACCATATAGCCATTGCAAGCCTAGCCACGCCTGTTCTGAAGTTCAGTGGGACTTGGGCTGCATACACACAGTGCATTTAAATACATGGCTTCCCCCAAAGCAAAATGGAAATCATAGTTTACCCCCCTCACAGGGCTACAGTTCCCAATATATAATATATAATATATAATAAATATATAATAAATATATAATATATAAAATATATAATATATAATAGTTCCCAGGATTCTTTGGGAAAAGTCATGTGCTCAAAATGTATGCTGTATACGCAGCCTTACTCCCAGATAAGTGTGATATAAATAAATATAGGCAAGCACAAAGCTTTACCAAATTGCCTCGCTTTGCATTTGATTATCATATGCCTGGTTCTTATACGGTGCTCTCTTGCCATATTGGATAAAGAAAGCCATTGTGATGGCCTCCTGTTAGCAAAGTTCTATTTACTTCATAAGACGAGGCCACATTAAGGGACTATTCTGCAGCAATCAGATAACTGTAAATCCCACCAAATATTATGGTGTGCTTACATTTAATTAAGAGCCGGCTATTTGTACTGCGCAGACAAGAGTTCCCAGCGGTCCCAAGGCAGGGAAATAAATTGAGAATTCTCTGGGAGATATGTCAGTCTCCTCTTGTTTCTCCCACTCAGCTCCCGCCTTCCTCTTGATGCAATTATGTGAGCAAATAGAATGGCTTTTCTGGAGTCCCGGCGTGGCCAGCCTCTTTCTGCTGATAAAGCTAATTGTGCAAGCCATAATTAAATGAGGATCCTAACATTTAACCAAACTTAATAGTCTGCTGCTTTGGAGCTTTCGCTGGGGTTATGATTTCAATAAAGATGAGAGCAGCCTTTTCAGGAACAAGTCTGAATACTCATTGAACCATTAAACCCACCTGCTGAAATAGCAGTGGGGGGGGGGCACACTGATTGGAATTGGCAGGCTTTTGTGATACTTCTTCTCCTTTTTAATTCATTGGAGACAAACACTTGAGCCCAGAATATGATTACGAGTTGCAGAAACGATACACTTGGGTGGAGGGGAGAAAGAAGCCTTGTTCCCCCCCCGCCCCCGTTTTTAGGGTGGTCCATGCATAGATTATCATAATTCATGCATAAATGAAAATCTCTCCTCAAATTCCCAGCCTATTAGCTCACTGGTCTCCCTGTCAAATATGTGCATCAATCTGTAGGATGCATCATCAATACTTTGCAAATATTCACATGATTAAAAAAAAAGAGTTACCAACAAAGTAGAGTTTAGCTTGAGGTTATTATGAGGATAGGGGATGCGGGTGGCGCTGTGGGTTAAACCACAGAGCCTAGGACTTGCCGATCAGAAGGTCGGCGGTTCGAATCCCCGCGACGGGGTGAGCTCCCGTTAGTTGGTCCCTGCTCCTGCCAACCTAGCAGTTCGAAAGCACATCAAAGTGCAAGTAGATAAATAGGTACCGCTCCGGCAGGAAGGTAAACGGCGTTTCCGTGCGCTGCTCTGGTTTGCCAGAAGCGGCTTAGTCATGCTGGCCACATGACCCGGAAGCTGTACGCCGGCTCCCTCGGCCAGTAAAGCGAGATGAGCGCACAACCCCAGAGTCGGTCACGACTGGACCTAATGGTCAGGGGTCCCTTTACCTTTATTATGAGGATAGGTAACACTGGTGTTTCTTCTGAAGAAACACCAAATGTAGACCTTTCCTTTGCACCACGTGGATTCTGCGTTTCTTGATTCCTGAGTGCAAATCCCTATCAGAAGTATAGCTGCTCCAATGCCCCAATCCAGGTAAAGCCATGCATGAGGAGGAGGAGGCATCGGTAGTGCTGATCAGCTGCTAAGGAAAGGGCTGAGGAGGGCTGGATTTAACGACTCCCTGCCTCCCTCTCTCTTGAGTTATCTGTTGATCGATTGAAGGAATTGAAAAAGAAACAGCACCACACAGTAAAGTCGCAATGAAAACCTGCAGTTAGTGGCAGCTAAAACCCGGAGCAGCCAGTATTGATCAATGGTAGCAGGAGAAATGCTCCTGAACATAATTAAGATGATAATAAACGTCGAACAGCAGATCAGTATAAGTTGGTTGGTTTTCTGAATGGGCAATGTTGGGCTGAAGCTTCAGAATGGTGGTTATTCATTCATTTATAGATCACTTCCTATGAAGCACCTTGAAGGAATTCCACAATGCCATAAAAGCAGATATAAAACAATTGCACAATAACAATAAAAACTATTACGTGTGTAAAAATAGTTAAAATGATTACATGTATAAAAACTATTTTGAATCTAATACAGGTATCGACTGGGATGTTTTTTTAAAAAAAAATTCTCTTCTTAGAAGGCTTATTTGAAGAGGACAGTCTTCTGCAGACTCAGCAGACTTTTGCTTTGTGCTAAAATAAAAGTTCAGAGATTACAAAATCACAGAATACTAGAGTTGGAAGGGACCAATGCAGGGATCATTGAGTGGGGCTCAGACCTACAACCTTGGGATTAGGGGTCTCCTGCCAACTGAGCTATACCAGGAACTTCTCTCATAACTCACACCTACGCTGTCAGCTTCCCAATGGCCATCATATTCCAACTAGTTATTGCCCATTTTGCAAATTCTGCGCTTCTGTTTCTCCACTTCTCCCACCCTCCAGTTTTGCATAATGAAAAAAAAAATATTGGCTGCTCTTTGTCAGTATAGAATTAACAAATGCATTGTATGACATCTTGGATTATTTTTTCTCCCTGTTCTTCCAGAACTCTTTGACCTAGAGGTAAATGAAAAGGTGCAGAAGGCAGTAGCAGAAAGACAAATGCCCAAAGTGGAATACACAGAAATCAAGATTCATGATTACAGTAAGGTTTTTCTTTTCTTTATGTCTTATGTATTTTTGTCTCTGCTCTTTAATTGAAATCCCCCCCCCAAATTAAAAAATAAACCCATGGAGGCTCTATCAGATTTAAGAGCATGTTCTGTGGGGAGGAAGGGGGTTAACCCTTACCTGCCCCCCAGCATGGACTTGACAAAGGTGGCTCCCCTGAAGCTTCTATTTGGCCCAGGAATAATGCTTTATGCCAGAAGCAACAGTAATTTCTTCAGGAAGGATGGTTTTTGCAGCAACTGCAATAGGATGCAAAAAAAACAAAACAAAAAACTTGACACATTAAATGTGATTGGACATATAAATGTATCATCTGCTCTGAGCCTTGGAATAGGTATGTGCTGATGGACAGAGCCATAAACATATACTGACAGTAATTGCACAACTGTTTCCTCGGGACCTAGCTATATGTTCAAAACCAGTCTTACATGCTGAATTATCTCTGCCTTGGTTTAAATATATTTAAAGCCACGAGTTGTTGGCTGTCCTGCTGCTAATGATACAAATCAGCTATCTATTAGCAAGTCTGATGGAATAAATTAATTAGGCAAGAGTGTCATGAGAAGATTGCAAAGCAAACTGCTTAAACCTATTGGCTAATCTGGCTACTGATTGCCAGGCCGTTGTTCATGCGCACTGTAGTTTATTTTGAAAATAAACCAAGGCAGGAAGAATCTCCTGCAGCAGCCTCTTTATGCCTGCACCAATATGCACCCAAGGGGGTAAAAAACGTGAAGCACAATTTGTTCTTCTAAGACACATTCCTTCAACCAGTGTGCTGTTCCTGCAAATGCTCCTTCTTAATTTAGTTCATCCAATTAAGTCTTTTCTGCTTCGTTTTATTCTACCAGGGCAAGTTGCAATCAAACCCCTGGAGTTTAAAATGCACAAGAAGAACCCTTTGTCTTCAAAAACCCTGAAAGCAGGAAAAGAGGAAAGCAGCCTTCTCTTCCTCGCTGTGGGATATTTTCATTTCACGTAGTATCTCTCTCTCCCTCCCCTAGTGCTTCCAAAATATTGCCTTGCGGTTCTGCAGCTCGTCCACCTGCCTACAGGGGGAAATAATACATATCAGTGGCCACTAATTGCATGTTTGGTGCATGACCAAGCGACGCACCGCGCCTTGGCTCCAGATTCCTTGTCATCTTCGATAATGCTGGGCAGGTTTCGTCTTTGAAGGTGTAGATATTCTGTTAAGGTGTTATTTGCCAAGCTAGTCTATGGAACGCCGTTTTGTTCCCACTGAGAAGCGCCGCCGTGTTACCAGCAAAAGAAAAATATCATTCAGCATAATGACAACCTCCTCAAACTTAAGTGCTTACTTATGTCTCTTATCTAGAATTGCCGATGCAGATTTCAAAGCCGGCCGTCTTCACCGAAAACATGCACTACCCCTTGCTTCTTGTTGTGTGAGTAAAATTATGAATCGTATTGTTTTCAGAGGACATCTAGGCACCCAACCCAGGCTGCGCGTTGCTTGTTGCTAGGAGAAACATGGGATTTTGGACATACGAGGTTAGAGGGTGGAGCAGTGCTTGGCAAAGTCAGGCAAAAGCCGAGTAGCTGAGGACGGAATAGAGCATGCGAGGAGCAAGGGGCCATTACAGCAAACAGGAAACTGCCATACTGGATCAGGGCCAGAGCATCTGTTCCGCATGCAGAATAGGTCCCAGCTTCAATTGCAGGTAGAGCTGAGAGCTGCCTGAATCCCTGGAGAGCCTCTTCCAGTCGCAATGTAGGCAATGCTGAGCTAGACTGGAGTCTGTCCCATTAGCATGAAGGGGGCACTGCCTACCAACCTCTGTTTTCAACGAGCTCCTATCTGCCTACCTGCAGCCAGTCCAGAGGGTGGCACTGCCGGTCAGCTTCCTCCCCATCCTTATCTCAGTGTTACCCTTATAGAATGCAGCAGGGAGCAAGACAAAAGAAGAGTTAGTTGACTCTGCCTGCCATTGGCTCCTGTTCCGCCTCCCGTGGGCGTCTCTGTGCTCTGCCCTGCCAGCCAGACACTGGGGGCACCAATGGCCTGACTCAGCATAGGGCAACTACTCCATCTTCCTGCCTTCCAGACAGTTTCCCCATCTGGCCCAGTACTGTCTACTCTGACCAGCCATAGCTCTCCAGGCTCCCAGGCAGAGAGGAGGACTCTTTTTTCCCCCATTGCCTGCTGGCTGATCCTTCAAGCTAGAGATGCCAGCAACTGAACCTGGGACCTTCTGCATGAAAAGTATGTGCTCTGCCACAAGGAGTGGACAAATGTGTCAATTTCCGGTTCTCCCAGTTTCTCGTTTTTCCAGTCCTCAATTCCCTCCTCCACATTTCTGCAATTAAAAGAAAGATAAAAAGAAACCCTCATGAAATTTCTTCAGCATTTCAGTACAAATTTATTGTAATAAACTCATGCAGTTTTGAGAAATGTTCACATTTTTGCAAGCAATTTCAGCCAACACAATACATTTTAGAATGTTGTTTCCCCTAAAATATACATTTATATCTGCATGCTTTGGCCTAGTGGGTGCATTTTTCTGCACATTGCTTGGCTGGAAGACTGCATTTGCAAAATTCTGAAAAGTTGGGAGTTTGAAGGGTGGCTGCTTTTCAGTTTGCTTCTTTCCGAAAGCAAGGATTTGGACAGTTTGCCTTTCAATGCAAACTGGATAGAATTTCCCCTCCACCCCTTCCTGTCAGTGCACTGTGGTCCCTCCCTACATGAGTCAGGGCAGACAGTGGCAGATGCAGAAGTTTACTGGATCTTCTGAGCCAATTACCCTCTTGTGCATAGTTAAGAAAGAGAGGTCCTATTAATATCCATTGCATATGGTTAAATTAAGCCAAAAATATATTTCTCCAAAAAGCATCACCGCAGATATACAACACAATCCAGTGGGAATTTTCCAACCAAACGCCGTTGCTCTTATCCAACTCCCATTCATTTACTATAGACAAGATGTATCTCTCTCTTACTAGCCTTAAAAATCAATTCACCACATGAAGCAGCTGCCTCATTGGCAGGGCAGAGTCTGCTTGTGCTGGCTGGGTCTTGAGAAATATTTGCTAATTAAAAACAGCAGTGGCACAAAACCATGATGTTCCCATGCATCAGAACTTAGGCACAAGCAGAATATAAAGTTGGGGTGAAGAGTCACATTATTAAATGCTCACCAATGTTAAAAACTTCCCAGCAAATAGAAAACCAGAGCAGCTGGGGGCTGCCTTTTCAGTGCTCGCTTTCCATTTGTAGGGAGGTGGTGTTACGAATGTGAAGGAGCAGTCAAAAGTGGGCTAGTCATCAACAAACGAGTAGCACACTTCATTCTATGACAGCCTAATTCTCCCGCATATACGGGCCTGATCAGAGTCTGAACACTTTGCTGGCTGGTCTCACATAATCCTTCCTGGGATGTGACCTTGAGCCATTGTGGAGCTGGCAGGATGAAAAGTAAATAAATACAGTCAAACAATTATTTTTTCCTTTGCAAGCGAAAAGAGGGCATGACATTGCCCGTGTGTTCCAAAATGTCACCCCGAAGCTGGCTTGAAGGGAGGACAAAAGCTCTGTCATGAAGCCTGCCGTACCACGTCAAAAATTATCTCTGGGGAAATGTGCTTCATTATACAAGTGCTTGAGGAAGATTGGTACTCATCAAGCTAACGACACTTGATTAGACTGCCTCAGAATGAGGATGCACTGCTGGGCTGTGTGTTGAATAAATGCAAATCAGGAAAGCTGTATGCACGGGAGATGGGGGGGGGGGAGAAACCCACACACAGGATCCAACCAACCTGAAAAGAATTTTCCTGTATCACTAAGTGCTGCCTAATCCAGCAAACTAATCCAGCAAAGATCTCCATCCTTTCCTGCAAGATTTTCTTGGTGGAAGATGCATTTGAGATACATAGCACCATAGAATTATAGAGTTGAAAGGGCCCAATCCTCTGCAATGCAGGAATCTTTTGCCCAGTGTGGGGCTCAAACCCATAACCCTGAGATTAGGAGTCTCATGTTCTACCAACTGAGCTTCTGAGCTCAATTCATTGTGCTAATTTAACTTTCAAAGCCCTAAATTAGGCTCAGGGAACTGGCAGCCCTCTTAATTAACTCCCAACAGTCCTAGCCATCGTGGCGAGTGGTCAAGGATGGTGAAGGGAGTTGTAATTCAACAACACAACAGGTTTGCTGTTCCTGCCCTAGCTAGACTGAGCCCAGGAAATTTCAAGAGTCGGCCTGGACCCTAATACATTTTCAGATTCTGTTCTGGGTGCTTCCTCCACTGGGGGTTAGACAGATGTTCTTCCTCTTATAGTGTGGCACCATCCCCATCAAATTCTTTCCCCCAGCATGTCTACAAAGCTAACAACTTGGGCATTTTCAGAAGTGGGGCCTAATTTTTTTGGTTTTTGCAAGGGTTTTTTGGGGGGGAGGAAATTGCAGTTAGTGGACTGTGAGAACATGCTGGGCTGGCCTAATGTAGATAGAATTTTAATTTTTTAATTTTTAATAAAAAAAATTATTAGTGATGAAATTGCTTGAGAAGCTGTTGTAACTGGCAGTTACACACTTAGTTGAGGACCTTTTTTGTCTCGGGGTGAAAGGTGAGATGAAAATAATTTATTTTAAGATGAAATGAAATTGCTGCTACGTTCACACTGCTTTGCCAAAGACCCATCACTGCCTTTTGAAATCTGAAGCGGATATGCTGCTACCACGAGAAGTCAAATGTGCTGTTGCCTGAAGAAAATAAAATCTGACATCTTGGCTTGGCAAAGAAACGCATTGTGATATATCACACTTCACGTTGGTGTTAACTTACCTGTTTGGCTGCGACCCTGAAAAAGAAAGAAAAAATAAGCTCTGTTACTTTCAGCCATTAAACAAGTAGGGCAACAGGAAGCCTCTGACTTCCTGTGCTTGTGTGTCAGCTCTGGAGGAGGGGCTTTTGCATCTCAGCCAGAGTGGTAGTTCCAGGACTAGTCAGCAACATGCTTGGGTATCCATTGAGGCCCATGACCTGGCAGATCATAGAGTTGGAAGATCATAGAGTTGGCCTGGAGAAGGGACCCTGAGGATCATTTCATCCAACCTCCTGCAATGCTGGAATATGCAGCTGTCCGATGCAGGGATTGAACCTGCAACCTTGGCATCATCAGCACCATGCGCTAACCAACCAAGCTATCCAGCCGATGCTGATGTCACCTACTGATTTCCCATAGTAGGGGTGTCTGAAAGCAGCATAAAATGCATAAAAGATGCAGCTGTCATTACGGGGCCTCTGGGGCAATCTCCCACATTTCCCAGCAGAATGAAACCTGGACCGGACTTGTATTTGGGGGTGGGGGAGGCAGGATGGAGGAGCACAGTATGTGTGAAAGGAGACACCTTGCTGCCTGCTGGCCCACAAAAACGTGCTGCTGGCCTTGTACAAGGAGATTCATGAGCTCCAGGTAAGGGGAGCGCATGCACATTTTATGAATGTGCAATCCACTGTTTCAGCTGTTAGCCATAAATGTGAGAAATTGGGATTTTGCATTCACTTGCACTTAGGAAGGAGCAATGGAAGCAGGTCAGACCACCAGGAGTGGAGGAGAAGTTCGGTTCAAAGGTGAATATTGCCCAATTTGCACTTTCCAAAACAGAGCAAGAGCTGAAACACAACAATCCTTCAAAAATTTGCAATTCTCCAAATTCTGAAACGCAGTCCCTCCAGCTGAGTAATGTGTACAAAAAATGCATGTTGTGGGGTAATGCGCATGTAGTATTAGTGAAAGCAGTATATGAAAATGCATTATATGGGAGAAGATTGCGCTGCAAAAATGTGCATATTTGACAAAATTGCATATAGACATGTGTATTAGGAGGAGGAAATGCTCTTGGTCAGTCCTGGTCAGATGCTGGTCAATTTTCATGAGGACTTTAAAAAAATGAGAATAATTGCAAGCTGATATAAAAACTTGGAGAAATGAATTTAGGGTTGGAAAAATGAGAGCCTGAAATTGACAGATTCACCCACCCCTATATCAGGCTATTTGTCCATCTGCCTCAGTAGTGTCTACTCCATCCTTCCTCAGCCTGTTACCCTCCAGATGTTTGGGCTGGAGCTTCCAAAATCCTGGACCACTGGCCGCGCTGACTTGGGCTGATGGAGGGCACTAAGTGGATCAGCTCCAGCCTTTCTCAGCCTTGGTTTCCCAGATGTTGTTGGACTACCACTCCCATCAGCCCTAGCCATTCACGGATGATGGGAATGGTAGTCTAACATCTGGGAGACCCAGGTTGAGAAAGGCTGGTCTGTTCTGACTGGCCGTGGCTCCTGAGCAGATGTCTCTCCCATTGCCTGCTGCCTTTACTCTATGAACTGGAGACCCCAGAGGTTGCAGCTGGAGCCTTCTGCTTTTACAGCACGTGATGCAACCCTGAGCTGCAGTTCCTTCCTTTCCTGTTGTTCCCTAAACCATTAATTGTCACTGTGCATCGTAACGAGATACCACTTGCTTTGTTCCTGTTTTATAGTGACGGGACTCCGGGCACACAGAGCGTGACGGAAAAGTTTGAGGTGAACTGGGAGAGCGTCATGGTCAGCTCGCATGGCGCCATTGTGATGAAGTTTGATGGGCGTGGAAGTGGTTTCCAAGGGACCAAGCTGCTCCATGACGTGAAGAGGCGGTTGGGTGTTTTCGAGGAAAAGGACCAGACGGAGGCTGTCTGGTGAATGAAAGAATCCTTTGGGGGATTGGTTTTGTTTGTAACTGCATCCTGGAAATTGCTGCTGTTGCTTTTCAATGATTTGTACTATTCTGTTTTTTAAAATGTGGTGGCGTTGCAAAAGAACATGGTGTCTGCTCAGGACAGCAAGCATCGCCTCTGCCTTTTGGCAGCTGATGCTTTTGCATATCAACTTGGAATTCAGCCTGTGCTTCTGTTAATGCATCCTGGCTGCAATATTCAAGGCACCCTCTTACTTTAAGATAATCAAATTGTCCTGCTTTCTTTCTTTTTTTTCCAGCACAATGCTGCAAAACACATACATTGATAAGTCAAGAGTCGGTGTGTTTGGAAAGGTGAGTGCCTTTTCAGCCTTCACCTTCAGCTTAAGAGTTTAGATCTGCATCTTGATTGAGTGAGCGTGTCTGCGGTTTATTATGGCCGTCTTTTTAACAGCGGCACGTTGCTTGATGATTCTGAGAGAGAGAGAGCCTTGGGTTTTTAATCAAGTCATCAATCTGTGTTTTCTTGTAAATCCTGCCTTGGAAGAAGAAGATGCCAAGTGTTTGGGAGAAAATACTGTGTTGTGAGGCTTTGCTTTCCCTTGCCCTCTCGCCTTTATTTTTACACATTAATTCCTGGATATTCGTTCCCTCTCTCTCCCGAGGCCTGTTGAATTGTAAGTGGAATTGATTCAAACCTACATAAGGTTTGCTGGTGTGCATTTCAAAGGGGATGCCACACTGATATTCAGTAAAATGCAAAATAATAATAATAATAATAAATCCCTAAAACATTAAATCTCTAGGCGTAATTCTAAGCAACCAAACAACAAAAATGACTGTGGCCCTCCAGAGACTGCTGGACTCCCAACTCTCATCTGCTCCAGCCAGCATGGTCAATGGTCAGGAATGATAGGCATTGTGGTCCAATGGCACCTGCAGGGTTACGCAACCCCCCACCCTGTGAATAAGCAGCATATTTTAATACATAGAGCATACCACAGAAGAGCCTTTTGTTTAATAATAATAATAATAATAATAATAATAATAATAATAATAATTTATTATTTATACCCCGCCCATCTGCCTGGGCTTCCCCAGCCACTCTGGGTGGCTTCCAACCAAATATTAAAATACAGTAATACATCAAACATTAAAAGCTTCCCTAAACAGGGCTGCCTTCAGATGTCTTCTAAAAGTTTGGTAGTTGTTGTTCTCTTTGACATCTGGTGGGAGGGTGTTCCACAGGGCGGGTGCCACTACTGAGAAGGCTTTCTGCCTGGTTCCTTGTAACTTGGCTTCTTGCAGTGAGAGAACTCTCAGGAGGCCCTTGGCATTGGACCTCAGTGTCTGGGCAGAACGATGGGGGTGGAGATGCTCCTTCAGATATACTGGACCGAGGCCATTTAGGGCATCTCCCACTTATTTGGAAACTTTTCCCTGTTGGATTTCCATTTCCTGAGGTATTAAAATATGGGCAGCATTGTGATGTGGTGCGTTCTCTCCATCTGAGAAGGATGGTTTTTACATTCCAGCCCTCATCTTGTTGCTTCTTCCCCTTTCCTCTCAGGATTATGGAGGCTACTTGAGCTCTTACATCCTCCTTTCTGGAGAAGAGAATAAAGACCCTGTCTTCTCCTGTGGCGCTGCTCTTTCCCCACTGACGGACTTCAGATTATATGGTAAATACTGGCAGACACAGGGACATGGGTTCATTGGCTCAGCAATCACACTGTGCAAGTGCTCATGGGCTTTGAGAATCTAAGTGAGCTTCATGGCTGAGGGTGGGGGGATTTGAACCCGGGTCTCCTAGGTCCTATTCTGGCCCCTGAACCTCTACACCGCATTGGGTTTGGATGGCACCCTTCCATACATATTCTCAATGTTGCTTGCATCCATAAGCAATAAACATCAGCAAAACAGTGTAAGGATTATGACAGCAGATAAAACTAGCAGCAATAAAGTTGAAGGCCTCAGAAAAAGTCCAGGCAAGCCTCCCTGGCCAGGGATTTCCCTGACCAGGAGCCCACAATTAAGAAGGCCATCTTTTCCCCAGGTGGTGGCCTCCCTATGCCTGACTGCAGATGGCACTTTGGGGACAAACTCCAGTTATAATCTCAGCCCCTGAGTGGTGTCTGGGACAGATAATTCCTTTCAGCTTTGGCCAGCGACATCCCAAAAGGATAAAATGGTATCTTTGTTTAAAAATCTTTATTTGCCCAGATAAATAAAGTGACAAAAATCCTCCAAAATTAAAAAGCTTGCAAGCACCTCATAGAAGAAACCAGGCCAAACAAAGCACAGTTGGTTTTATTTATTTATTTTGCTGTTTGAAATATTGGTCTGAGCTTGGTAATGCCTCACTGATTTCCCTTTGTTTGTTTCAGCTTCGGCCTTTTCAGAAAGATACTTGGGATTACAAGGGATTGACAATAAAGCATATGAGGTAATGACTTGGATAACGGAGCTGGCAGAAGGAGCCTCTATTTTTAGCACAAATGCAACACAGAGCTTTGATTTTTAGCCCTGCTCTCTCGGTGCTGCTTGAGGGCACATAATTTGGATCGCAGGAGAATCCGCTGGTGGCAGAGGCTGTGTGTGTGTGTTTCATGCATTATCATAGGTGTGCTCGTCTGTTTAGGGGGTTTAAATCCTGCCTTCCAATGCAGCAAAATAAATAAATCGCTGGATGGCTTCCAAAAATTTAAGTGTTGGATAATACAAGATCTCAAAAATGGTGAGCAGTACCTGAACCTAAACTAAAATAGTGCCAGGTTAATTTGATTGGAGAGTGGCGCTGCCTCTCCTGAGGGCCTTTATGAATCCAAATTCTAGGTCTGGGTGGGCTTGCAGAAACAGTAAGAGTTTTCAGCAGGCGTCTAAAACAGCTGAGCGAAGATGCCTGTCGCATGTCAATAGGAAGGCAGTTCCAAAGCCCAGCAGGTGCTGCCTCGTTGTTGTTAAGTCCACTGGTTAATTTTCATGCTCAGTAAAGTTCTCAAAGAACTATTAGTGCAAGGACATAAAATGCTGAAACTCACCTCTGTTTTAATCTCAGACTACTAAACTGGCACATAAAGCGATGTCCATGAAAGATCAGAAGTTTTTGATCATTCATGCAACTGCTGATGGTAAGGCCTCTGCGAACACAATCTGTTAGCAGCACATTTTGCATGTTTAAAATTATTATTATTATTATTATTATTATTCAGTTTTTATCATTATTCTGGCACTTAATGATCCTAATCTGATTTTACAGAGAAAATCCACTTCCAGCACACTGCTGACCTCATCACACACCTAATTAGGGCAAAGGCTAATTACAGCTTGCAGGTAAAGTATTGTTATGTGTTCATGTTCTTTTCATTAATACACATTATCTGCATAGGCAATTTTGCATTCAGTCAGTGCGGTGCTTTATAGCGAAATTGCAGTGATGTACGTTTTGACCACATGGACAATCGTGGCTCTTAGTGGCTGCCAGAGATTGATAACCCCACATTGCAAACATGCAATAATATGGAAAAGTAGAAGTTGGGGCATGGAAACTGGCTGCTATAAGGAGGAGGATCAATAGGCATGTTCTGTTCTGTGGTTTGCCTATTGAAGGATGCAGCTTTAAAAGCCTCAAAACGGCAAACTCCACAACTATACCAATGAAGTAGCAAGCCACAGGAGATAGCTGTTAGGGGTGCACAAGTATCCTATAATAAGACCCCAAAGGGCGGGGGTTTTGTGAACATTCAATGTATTAAAAAAGACCTCTGTGGTCCTCTCATTGATTGCCCCCCTCTGCTTCCCACTTACCCAGCCCCAAAAGACCCAAAATCCACCTTTGGGTCCAGAAAAGTGGGAAGCAGCAGTGGCGTCAGCAGGTACCCCCTGAGTCCCAACACAGAGTATTTTCCAGTCCCAGAATCCTTGGAAGAAAGACAACAGGGCTTGCCCCACAGGAGAGGGCCTTCCTCCCATCATGGGAATGGTCATAAACAGAGTCATTAACCAACCAGCCCCAGTTCTGTGCCTGGTGGGAAAACACACTCTCCCACTGGGAGCACCTCCTCCCACCAGCAGTTTCCCTTTAGCCAGATCCAAAGGTAAGTCCTCGTCTAGACTTCATTTGGCTTCCTGCTACAGCTGCCTGGTTAGGCCAAAGGAAGCCTGAGACAAAGAGGTGGCTGTCCAGTTGCCAATTATTTCGACTTTCTTTCTCTCTCTCTCTCTTTCTTTCTTTCTTTCTTTCTTTCTTTCTTTCTTTCTTTCTTTCTTTGTAAATAAGGCCATAAATTACTTTATCCATTGACTTCTTGTTCTCCCCTTCCATGGTTTCCCTATTTACTATTGAATGTTGCACATTTCACATAATACTATTCAATACATCAATTTTAACCTATTTATCTTAATAATTAATGCTGTTGCATTAATTGCTTGCATTTTCATCTCACTATAGTAGTTCTTTAGATAATAAAAGGCTTCCAGTCCTCAGTGAATTTTTCATCATTTTGGTCTCTAATCATTGCTGTTCATCTTGCCAGTTCCACGTACTCCATCATTGTCAAAAGCCATTCTTCCTTTGTTGTAACCTCTCCTCCTTTCCATCTTTGGTCATACAGTATTTGCGCTGCTGTTGTTATATACATAAAAATGTTAACCAACTCTTTGGGTACATCATTATCTATAATTCCTAGAAGAAAAGCTTCAGGTTTCTTGGGAATCTTCAACTAGAACATCTTTTTAATCTCATTATATATCATTTCCCAATAGCCCTTGGCTTTTTTTACAAGGCCACCACATACAGAAAAAAAAGTTCCTTCTGTCCTTTTACACTTCTAACACATACTTTATTTTGTTTTGTACATTTTGGCTAACTTTTTTTGGTGTTAAATGCAGTCTATAAATAATCTTCATATAGTTTTTTCTTAGAGTGTTACAAGCAGTAAATCTTGGGTTAAAGGTAAAGAGTCCCCTGACCATTAGGTCCAGTCGTAGCCGACTCTGGGGTTGCTCATCTCGCTTTATTGGCCAAGGGAGCCGGCGTACAGCTTCCGGGTCATGTGGCCAGCATGACTAAGCCGCTTCTGGCGAACCGCCGACCTTCTGATCGGCAAGTCCTAGGCTCTGTGGTTTAACCCACAGCACCACCCGCGTCCCTAAATCTTGGGTTACTCTTCCACAACTTCTTCCACGAAGACATCGCTATATTATGTCCCACATCTATTGCCCAATGAATCATTGCCGCTTACTTCATATTTTTAAGGGTCAAATGCCCTCACCACCTCTGCATTTAGCCCACGGGATAGCAAGGCTGCTCTGGATTTGAGAGGATGAGCTTGGATGTTTCTCAAGGTGGATTTCAACTCCAGCTGTGGCACATCTTTACCTGTCCACCTGCTCATGGCGGCCTTCCTTTCTTTTCAGATATACCCCGATGAAGGTCATTACTTCAACAACCCAGCCCTGGAGCAGCACCTGTACAAGTCCGTGGTCAATTTCTTCGCGGAGTGTTTCAAACCCCAGGACAAACCCCCCGTAGTATCAACGAAAGAGGAAGACGATGAGGAATAACCCTTCGGGCTTGTGCTCATGAGCACAAGGCAGTTTATAATAAATAATAATAATAATAATAATATGCAACTGAATCTCTCTGTTTCCCCCCCGGAGAAAGAAGCATTACATGAGCATGTATTCAACAAAAACTGCAAAGGAGAAGCAGTCCGCCTGCTGCTTGTACTAGATCATGACTCTTTCCTGAACGGGAGAACATTTAAGCATGAGGAACTCAGCAGAAACTGCTGTTCAAAATGAGAAAAAGAAAAGAAAGGATCTTCTTGTCTTCTCTTGCCACAAAGTGACTTCTGGAGTAAGATGCTCAAATCAGGAAACTGAACTTAGAAGGAGATTCCCCCAAGATGACTATTAAACAAACCCCTTTGCATTGAAAGTATTCAAGCGGTAGGAATGAAAAACCCACCATCCGTCTGTGTTAGGGTTCCCTTAGTTAGCACCTCATTGTCTCAGATAAGACTACCAACCATGGAATAAAGATTATAGCACAATTATTTTTCCAAGGTACCAATTTATGTGTTGTTTGCCCATTGTCCTCTGCATTTCGGATAATTGGTCATTGCTACAGAATTGCTCCGCTAAGCAGAGGTTTCCTTTGTAGCAAGCCCTGCTGTAGTCACACTAACTTTTGATTAAAGTTCATGCACTGTATAGGTCTTTCTGTATATAGTGTTTATCTGCCACTTCCTTTTCCTTCAGCCTTGTACTAATCCTTTAGCTCTGCAATGTATTCTGGGTAAGGGGAGAGGGGAGAAATTGCTTAAATACAGTAGACTACATGGAGTAGGGTCCCCTTTCTTCCTAAAACATGCAGGAACTTTCTTCCTGGAGATTTCTTTAAGGCACTGATTACAACTTAGCTTTTTGGGTCTTGTTAACATGAAACAGACTTTTAAGCAAACTGTCCAATGCTTTTAAAAAACAACAAAGTCGTAATGGGGCAGGGGAGGGGCAACGAGATCTGCCTGACAGTTGACACACCACATAGTTTAAAGGCCTACCAGTCCAAGGTCAAGAACTGCAGCTGTCATGCAAAACAGCAAGGTTCTGGTCCTCATTGTTGTGGAGAATGGGTGGAGCAAATCTGGGGCATCTCTTTGGGACCTAAAGCAGGGGTCGGCAAGGTTTACCTTGCCTGGGTCGGTTCACTCCAGTGGAGATCCCTCTGTGGGCCGGATTGTATGTGTGCCCGCGATTTCCGGCGTCTGTGCCTGCGCAGATGCACTTTTCAGCGCCGCAAAAGCGAGTCCCTGCACCACACTGGTTTAGTGCAGCGCACGGGGTCTCACCAAGTGAGCGGCTTGGTTCGGGGGCATCTCAGGGGGCGGTTAAACGACCCCCATGGGCTGCTTGTGGCCCATGGGCTTTAGGTTGCTGACCCCTGACAGATCTTGACAGTGTTTAGAGGCTAAGATTTCCTGCCTTGCTATGTCAGCTGCCTGGCTAGATCAAAGCACGGGTTGCCTACTCAGTTGTGCGGCAATTTCTTCTCCCCTAACTCTTCCACAGCTCCAACCTATGTTAACTGTAATCATCCTAAATCTGCAGATATTACCATCACAATAACGTATGCATTTTAATCAGTGCTAACAAAAGTGTTTGTTTGTTTTTTGTCTTATCTCTTGTTGTGATGATGAAACCTAGGTTTTGGGATTGCAAGTTTGCATTTATTTTTTTCCTCATTGGCTTCTAAACACAGCCCTCTTCCTTGCTACAGTTCCCTCCTATTCCCACGCCCCAACCCCTGCTCGCTAGAGTCCTGGGAGAGACAAAAATATTTCAAACCATTTTGAACCCCCTCACACCTTTTCTTCTTCCTTTGTCTGTTTTGGCTAATGTAAATTATTCTGACCAAATGTACAGCTAGTATGAATACTGTATAATTCATTTTGTTGTATATAACAGGAATGTAAGTCTTTGATTTGTCGAGTCTCCCTCCCTGAGTCCCTTCTGCAATCCAGTATTATTACGTCTTGTGTTCAGCATGCGCCCAATAACACTTGTTTGTTTATTAAGACCCCTTAGAGGTATTCATTAGAACTATATCAATTGTGCGATCCTTTATTATTATTACTATTATTATTATTTGGACAGCTTGAATGTCAATGCCAATTTCTACATTTTTACATTGTGGCTGTTGGTAAATTGCCCATCCCAGGCAGCAGTGCGACGCAGATCACTTTCGCAGCATTCCTCGTTTTCCTCTGTTTTGTTTTAGGTTCAGTCTGTTGGCTGTTGGTGATAATTAGATCACCATGGGAGATAATTCCAGTGGGGAGTGAGGACATTTCTCTTCTCTTCCCTTCCTTCCTTCCTTCCTCCCTCCCCCCCCCTCTCATAATTTATCGTTCATCAGAATTCACGTGAACAGGGATTACAGAATAATGCTGCTTCCTCCGGCCAAATTCCAAATAGACCATGTGAATGCTACAGATGTCCAGGTTCCAATAATCTTTTTGTGGCTGGTATGCCTGAACTGAATTTGAGCAGAGGAGCTCACTGACTGCTCTGTTCGTAACCTTTTGTAGCGGGAAAGCCCAGGTGTGCCATAGTAGTGTTTGTTCATCCATAAAATAAAGCATTATTTTACCACCAGGTTGCTGTGCTTACTTTTTGTTCCGTAATACGTGGCCATTCATAGAAGGCACTGAAACCATCCTTGACCATCTGCATTGTGCTATATGCCTCAATATTTTCCCTGCAAGCCAAATGGAGGAGGAGGAGGAGTTTGGACTTGATATCCCGCCTTTCACTCCCCTTAAGGAGTCCCAAAGTGGCTAACAATCTCCTTTCCCTTCCTTCCCCACAACAAACACTCTGTGAGGTGAGTGAGGCTGAGAAACTTCAGAGAAGTGTGACTAGCCCAAGGTCACCCAGCAGCTGCATGTGGAGGAGCGGGGAAGCGAACCCGGTTCACCAGATTACGAGTCCACCACTCTTAACCACTACACCACGCTTCCCTGCTCCTCCTTTGCTGCTTATGGTGATGGGGGCTTCATTACAGGCTCCAATTCTCACTCACATTTCCCCCACACTGAGTGCCATTGACATCAAGGTGCTTTGAACCATCTTCCACTTTCACTTTGTCACATACCTTCTGCACCAGGGATAGTCAACGTGGTGCCCTCCAGCTGTTTTAAACTACAACTCCCAGGACCCCATCCTATGGGAATGGGAGAGAAATGTGATTCAGTTTGCATTTAAGAGCGAACTTGCCAAATGCATTCTCAGAAACAATAGGCCAACTGAAACGCAGCTACCCTGCGAAATTCAAACTTCTCCCAATTCTGCAACGCTGTTCTCCAAGCCAAGTAAAGTATATAAAAATGCATGGACATATAGAAGCATAGATTAGTGAAAATAGTGTGCAAAAGTGCATTATGTTGTTGTTGTTGTTGTTGTTGTTGTTGTTGTTGTTGTTGTTGTTGTTTAGTCGTTTAGTCGTATCCGACTCTTCGTGACCCCATGGACCATATATTATTATTACTATCATTTATTAAATTGGTATACTGCCCTTCATCCGAAGATCACAGGGTGGTTTACAATATAAAAATACAAAATTGGAACACAAAACACATAACAATAAAGCAAAAGCAAACAACTAACCCCTCTTCCCACAAACACATTTAAAAGGCCATAGGTTGCTTAATCAGCCAAAGGCCTGGTTACAGAGAGCCATTTTTGCCTGGCACCTAAAAATATGTAATGAAGAGTTTTGAAAAGCAGAGTAAATAGCATTGGGGCTAAATGAATCTGGGGTCTGATTCAATAGCAGAGAGCTTTTTGAGATCTGTAAATTTGTGATTTTCCAGTCTGTTGAATAATTAGCTATTCCCTTCAGACTGAGCCATGCAAAAATAGTAATTGGCTGTAATAGTTCTAATTAGTAATACATTATTAATTGTGCCCATTGTATCATCATTTAATAACTTCTCTGGTTGTTAGTGTGTGTCGGATACAGTGACTGGATATTAATGTTTGGTACAATCATTGGGTTAGCAAAGTTTCTTGTTCATTCAAGAGCAGTGTGGCTGGAAGAAGACAGTGTGCTGTAGAAAGGGCAGACAGCAACAAAACGCAAAATGCAGCCCTGGCTTTTTTCCACCCACCCTCACCTCCCCAATGAAACACTCATGTGAGATACAGCAAGCTGTTCCTGCCTCTTGTCTGTCTAGATGCAAGGAGCATCATTCATTTGCTTCGGGCTCCAATTCCTGCTCTCTCTCGCGCGTTCATCAACAGCCCAACCTGTTCCTTGCGATTGTAGCATCTGTCATCCACACAATTGAAATGCAATCTGCTCTGGGTATTTGAACTGACACACAGTTTGTACAGGAAACATGTAGCATTGAATATTCCCGTTACCGGCTTCCTGCAGCAGGGACGTGGCAGCAGCATGTGTGACATGAACAACACCCGCACATTTTTTTCCTAGGATTTCAAATGTTGTTGGACAAAGGAATGTAGGACTATAGACATAAAATCCACACAGAAACATATCATTGCTTGTTTCAACTCGCTTGTGGGAACAACTCAAGAGGCTGTGAAAGGAGGAAGGTTAACAACAGAAAGAATTAGAGGAACCACCAGAAATGACTATGAAAAGCAATAGAGATATGAGATGATCAGAGCCCTCCGAACTTGAAGCGTGGGAAGTCCTATTAAAAAAATTATAATTTGGCAGAATATTTGGATTATTTGATATGTATATGTATATTTAATGTGATTGGATTGGATTGTTAAAGTGGAAAATATAATAAAAAGGAATTTTTTACAAAAAGGAATGTAGGACTATAGGGAGCTGCCTTATACTGGGGAAACCCAGTCAGATGGGTGGGATATTATTATTATTATTATTATTATTATTATTATTATTATTATCATCATCATCATCATCATCATCATCATCATCAGGCCATTGGTCCTCATAGCTCAGTATTATGTACACTGACTGCCAGGGGCTCTCCAGGGTTTTAGATCAGGAACCATTTCATCCCTGCCTTGAAGATGCTGAGAATTAAACCTGGGACCTTTCACATGCCACAGACATGAATATCAAATATATATGGAGTAATGGAATTTATGAAACAAAAAGGACATCCTCTTGCCTTTCAGCTAAGCTCAGCATAGGAAAACAAGCTGGTGAACTTGGGTTTCCCTTGGAGAGGCCAGCTTACAGGGAGCTCTCTGATTAGTGAACCAATATGGCACACCTGTTTCCAAACACACCTGTGTCTCATTCAGACACTCTCCTTTCAGTGAAGACCACGCTGGGGCTTTGCTCAGGATGAATGAGCTTGTAAGGAAACTCACCTAGGAGCTTGCAGTTTGACCAGTGCTCTGGCCAGTTCCCTCCAGCTGCCGTTCAGGGTGAAAGATCTTAGAAGACCTAGCTGCCCTGCTAGCCCATGGCCTTCCAGGTGTTGTTGGACTACAAAACCCATCAGCCCCGCCAGCATGGCCAATGGTCAGGATTATCTGGAAGGCTGCAGACTTCTGTGCTAGGTATAGCCATGGAACAGACTCGGGTGAAGGACAGATCAGGAGAATGGGTGAGGTTAAATGATTTGTAATGCTTTATGACTTCCACACCAAACATTTGAAGCACCCTTATGCCATTTTAACAGTCATGGCTCAGCCCTCTGGGGACTGTAGTTTGTTGCAGGTGCTGAGAGTTATTAGGAGACCCTTAATGAATTCTGGGATCCCACGATTCTTTGGGGTAAAACCATAGCTTTTTAAGTGATGTAAGTGTACTTTAAATGCATATGACCTGAACAGGGCAAGGGAAGGAGAGTTTGGGAGGCTTGTAGATGCAAGATGGTGAGAATAATGGGAAGTGAGGAACCATGCCTGCCACCTTGAGCGCCTGGAAGAAAAGGTGAGATATAAATCATAACAGTAGAATTCTAAAATTAGCTGATTCCAACAGTGTGGCTGTTTATAGTTCCAAATTGAGAGCATTGTTTACAGTCTAGGAAGTAAACAACTTTGTTCTGGGTTGGTATGTAAATACTTGTTCTATATTAGATTTATACATGTATTTAGTTAACCTGTGTTGCATATGTTTAAATCATGAAGGCTTCCCTCCCTCCTATGCCACCAGTCTCCTACAAATCTATTTAACATTAGTCAGTTTCCTTCTGAGAAAATAGACCTTTCTGTGATTTTTGTTATTATTTTTTGGTGCCTCTCAGTCCCTAGCGAGGGCACTGTTCAGATGTTTTCCTTAGCCCAATGAGCAGGTCTCCTTAAGCCTCTTTCTATGGGATTTTTGCCCTCTGATAAGGTTTTTAGCCCATTGCACTGCATCCCTTAATAAAGGGCAGTGCCATCATCCCTTTCTGGATGGTCTCTTGCAAATGATACTTTATTAAACTCTACCTTTGAAGTGGTTGGTTGACTGGCTTCTGCCGAGCCGAGCCACTGAATAATTAAAGCAATATTTGTGGGGTTTGCGCCGAAAGTCCTAGCAGCTGTGGCATGTTTTGATATTTATGAAGCCAGATAAATTATGCATTGGCCAGTGCATTGAGCTCAGCGTGACACTTATTAATATTGGAGTTCTGGCCACGACAAGCTACCATTCATTTAATTTTACCCCTACTGCGTTGCAGGGATGACGGGTGTCTATTGCTGGACTTAATCAACCTTGCCGGAAGGTTTCGGCTCCAGCTCCTGGGACCTGGCAGGATTTAAACTGCAGCTCTGCGACACCTCCTTGCAAAGAGAGAAAGAAAGAATAATCATTTTAAAAAGGAATCCCCTCCCCTTGGCAGTATAATGTCTGTTCGTGACATTTAGGAGGCTGTTTTCAGTTGTGCAGAACTGAATGTGTCGGGGGGAGATCAGGTTAGAATAACAACTAATTGAGCCAGTTGTTCAATCTTCCTATGCATTCCTAACTACCCTTTCACAAGATGCCCAAGCCGGTTAGCCAAGATGATTGACTCCTCTGGCTAATTCTTATCTTCATGATGCAACACAGCTCGGGCCAGCCATGGGGGATTTGTCTGGGAATATTTCTGAGCAGCCAGCCCCTGTTCACCCAGTGATGCTTCTAGGGGTGGCTGAGGGCAATCCTAACATCGCTGAGCTTCTTAATATCCTGCTAGGTGATTTGGAGACATGACAACAGAGCACTTTTATAGGTCTGAATTTACACGTCCATGGTTTTCATGCACAATTGCAGAGATTCAATAAGGACGAGCTGGTTTGGTTTTCTTGCGGACTGAGTTCTTCCTCCAATGGCTTCATTCACTAGCAGTATTTAGTCCATAGGTTGTTCGTCAGCTTCTGAAAGGGGGCATCAGCTGTTTGTCCACACACCCTCATATTGGGGGTGGGAAGTGAGGGAATCCTGAAATATAAGGCAGTTTCTGATTCACCTTTAAAACTTTGTGCAGTAAGGAAATGGAGGACCCATTGTCTCCAGAAACACACAGCCTGCAGCTATTTAGTGGTCCAGCAACCATTCCCATCTCCTATGCTAGTAAAAAAAATTTAGTTTGCTTTGGATGGATCAAGGGCTTTCTTTCCTGGAGCTTGGGAGGTAGGATGCAAGGAGGAGGCCAGAGCTGCTGTTCTCACAGGCTTCTAGGCAGTTCATCTCCCAGCTCGCTCCAAGGAAAATACAGGAGGTGGCAAGGTGGCCACAGCTGAGGAGCATTGCTCACATGCTGATAGTGGCCATAAAAAGCAGGACACAGGAGCAATGAGGGGGAAGTCACCAAGAAAACTAAGAGCAGAAAGGAAGGGAAGCGGAAGGAGTCAAAGGGACAAGACAGAGAACCTTGGCATTTCCCATGTTTCGCAAGGGCCATTGTGCCACAGACAAACAAAATCCGTGTGTTTCAGTTTCAGAGAACCTTGCAGATAGTAGAAAAGGCAGTGAAGGCAGGAAGAAACTGGATTGGCTGCAAGTAGAATCTGAGGCAAGGGAGCATTTCTGGCTGTTAAGCCTATAGGGATCCAGGAAGAGACCAGTGTGGGATGCTTAAGGGGACCACTAGGCACTAGGAAAATAGGGGGTAGCTAGGCAGGTAAGCCCTACACTATGGAATATGCTAAGGAATTCTAAATATATAGAATAGATAGAATATGCTAAAGAATTCTGTAATTACCAATTACTGTAGAATATAAAAAACTAATCCTGTGGCAAAAATCTAAGCCCCCTTGGTATACACTAATCATAGACTACCTACAATAGTCTATGACACAAAGAGTCAACCTAGGACCCTGAGGGTCCTTGGGACCAAAAAGGGGGATTTCCTACAAATAGCAATGATGAGCCCCTGTCCTTTTTGCCTTCAAAATCCACCCTCCATTCCCCATAACACTTTTTCTTCTTGTGCTGTAATTTGCTGCTGTCTCTTTTTCTTAGAGATGAACTCAATCACCGTAAGAAAGACTAGTCACATTGCAGTAAAGCAGGCATAGGCAAACTTGGCCCTCCAGATGTTTTGGGACTACAATTCCCATCATCCCTAACCACTGGTCTGCTAGCTAGGGATGATGGGAGTTGTAGTCCCAAAGACATCTGGAGGGCCAAGTTTGCCAATGCCTGCAGTAAAGCCAAACAAAGCACTTTCTTTTAAGGACTGCTTTGTTCCATTTCATTTCTAGGCGGCTAAACTAGGCAAAGGCAAATTGTGCATAAGGCCAATTCATCGGTGCTCCCCAAAAGGCATGCAGTAGCCTTTGGGTAGAATAGGCACAAGTTTCTTGAACCTGCCTCCACAAAATAACATCTTGCAGATTTGCAGTCATCCTGGAGCAGTGTGGGACTTTCAAGTGGCTGGCAATGGCCAGTGAGACAAGGATTGCCATTTGTTTCCTTATCCATATACCCCTGTGCTAACACGCATATTAGAGGAATATGTGTTTAGCTAAGAGTCAAGGTACACCTTGGGCAAATTGTGCCTAGAGAAGGAGGAATGAGCAGAAACGTAACAGGTGAGAGTTTAGAATGAAATAATTTGCAGTTTATATTGTTGTTTAGTCGTGTCCGACTCTTCGTGACCCCATAGACCAGAGCACGCCAGGCACTCCTGTCTTCCACTGCCTCCCGCAGTTTGGTCAAACTCATGTTGGTAGCAGTTTATATATATTTAGAAAATGTTAGAAGGATCAATCTAGATGCCAACACGAGCTGGCCTATTAGTCCAGACACACAAACGGTTGGCTAGTCCAAAATCAGTTGCATCTGCTTGTGTCTACAAATACTTTGATTATCTTGGCTGTGAATCAGTCTGTATATCTAGCAAAAGTGTTGTGGTCACTTGACACTTTGTGGTCTGCACAGTGACTCTCTCAGGTCCAGAAAATTGATTCGGCAAAACTAAACTACCTGTACCAGGATGTGAATGGTATTTATAACTAAACAGCTGAATGGCACTAATTTTACTCAGAAGACAGTAGGGAGTGGAATGCATCACATAATAATAATTTGCTGGAGGAGGGGAATGTTCCTTCAGAATAACTGGAACCAACGTTAATGATAACGCTGCGAAGGAAACTATCCAAGGAAAAGTGGGCAACAATTACCACATGAAGGAAATGAAGAAGTAAACACGCATATCAAGCTAATGAAATTATCCAGTGCACTCACAGCTAGCTAACGAAATTGCCTGCTTGAGTATATTGTCTAAGCAGCAATGCAAATCCACAGTTGGTTGAATTATCTCTGACACACGGATGTTGCACCGGTGATCAAAGACCAAGAGTCGCGTTTCACAGCACTTGAGCAGAGAAAGACACGGCAGAATTATATTAGACCTACTCCAGAGAAGACCCTAAACCACAAGGCTAGAAGTGTGGTTAGGTTTCTAACCACGGGGGAGGGGGCTGAGGTGGCCTCTAAATTGTCTGCACCTAAGGGACTGACCACAGAAACCACAGCTCTGTGTCTCCAGCTGGTGAAGTTGCATAAGCAACTGTCTGAAGCGAAGACCCACAGCGATGAGTTAATGATATACCCCACCACCACCACTTATAAGCATTGCCTATAGTTGGACATAGAAGAGTATGATGGAAGGGGTCAGGTTGTGAAGCAGAGAGATCTCCACTGTGCAGGCAGTCATCACAACCTGAGTCTGTGCTGGCAACATACAAGAATCGGTCCTGGATCTGTGCCACTCGTCTTGGAAAGAAGACAGCATGGACAGAAAACTCATAAACACTCAAACAGTTGTCCAGGCTCTTTTCTACCAAACTTAAAAAAACCTGTATGGTTTTCATTTTCTGTTTCTGAGGTTCTCATGGACCTTTAATTAAAATACAGAGGAGAACGCCTACATTAAAGCATCCATAATTAAAATATGTAACAAACAAGCTCATTAACACAGCATGACAGTTAACACAACAGTCAAGGCAGGTGGAAAAGGGAAGAGACTCTTCCCAGGTACTGCAAGCAAAGGGACATTCGGCTTTATAGAAAACCAGCCCGGCTGGATCAGAGCAGGAGATCCTTCCAGGCCAGCAGGACCCCAGGACCTGAGACCAGGGCTCAAATCCTTGCTCAGCCATGCTGCTCAGTGGGTGACCTTGGGCAAGCCACAGTCATTCAGCCTAACCTACCTCACAGGGTTGTTACTCTGTGGACCACCCTGAGACCTGCAGGTATAGAGCGGTATAAGGTAAAGGTAAAGGGACCCCTGACTGTTAGGTCCAGTCATGGACGACTCTGGGGTTGGGGCGCTCATCTTGCTTTATTGGCCGAGGGAGCCAGCGTACAGCTTCCGGATCATGTGGCCAGCATGACTAAGCCGCTTCTGGTGAACCTGAGCAGCGCACGGAAACGCCGTTTACCTTCCCGCCGGAGCAGTACCTATTTATCTACTTGCACTTTGACGTGCTTTCAAACTGCTAGGTTGGCAGGAGCAGCTCACCCCATCGCGGGGATTCGAACCGCCGACCTTCTGATCGGCAAGTCCTAGGCTCTGTGGTTTAACCCACAGTGCCACCCGCGTCCATAGGCCAGTATATACATTCAATTAATAATATTAGCAATAATAAATAATAATAATAAATAAGTGGGATGGGCAGAATCATGCATGTCACTCTGAGTTCCTTGGAGGAGAAGTGGAAGATAATTGCAGGGGTTGGACTAGATGACCCTGGGGATCCCTCTACAATACTATGAAATAAAATTGTATGGGTCGGGTAGCAGGTGATGGTGGGTGAGGCCTCTCTGCTTAGTCATGAGTAAGCAGGTCTGGGCCAGATGGACAAATGGTCTGACCTGGAACAAGGCAGCTTCCTAGGAAAGGATGAAGTATCACTTAGTTTAGTACAGCTAATCAAGATCCACTTTTGCAAAACCGTTGCATACTGAAGAGGGAAAATATGCCAGGTCAGAGACTTAATTATTATTTGCGTTTTTATCTCATCCTTTGTCCAAGGAGCTCAAAGCAGCCTTTCAAAGTGAGTTAGACTGAGAGAGAGTGCATTGTGGCTGATCAAGGATTTGTACCCAGATCACCCTGCTCTAAGGACTGCACTTTAACCACTACACCATACTACCTAGGATGCTCATTCCTCCTCTCCCCTTTCCCTGGCCTACACAGAAAGGCATTGTTGCTTCTTCTGAACATCTGACAGTCTGGCTTCTAATGATGACATCGCTACAGTCCTAATTAAAAAATAACGGGGGCTCTGTCTGCATGTGTGCCACTGTTTGCACATGGCCACCTTTGCTTCCGCTCTCTGTGACCCTGCAGCTTCCAAGCTCTGTGTCAGCTCCAGCAGGGTGGGCAGAGAGCACTTCATCAAGACGTCGGATGCTGAAGGGTGATTTTTATGGATATAATGACTAGTGCCAACTCCAGCTGAGATAAGGAGGCTTTCAGTTCCATCACAAAGCTTTATTCCTTCAGTCTTGTACACACAGGGTCTCTCTTCAGCTCCATTTTAGATGCAAGATACGCCTTGTAAAAAAAAAACTGCAAAGGCTAACTGGAAGCTTCTTAAACCGAGGAGCAATTTGTAATGCTATCAATTCACTGAGTGTTGCTGCAGTCCCAGTTTTGTTGTGTCTCTCTGAATGCAGGCATCACTCCCCCTAGCGGAAAATGTGGGCCATCGTTTTTTTAAAAAAGAATTCTCTTTCCTAAATACATTTAAGATTCTGTTCCAAAAACACTTTTGCTGTAACTCACCCCACACCAAAGGGGAACAAGCGCTGTTTGAAGTTCCCCCAAAGTAGCAAAGAAAATCAAAGAGAAAGTGGACAAAATGGTAAATTGATATTAACCTAGTGGGCAGCATACAGTCAGTGGCTGACTTGGATACCATGGCACGCTGTGTGAGGCATCCTGTGTGAAGCCAAAATGTGGTGCCCTCCCCAGCCCTCATGCTGCTTTTCCAAGTTAGTTAACTAGTTAGCTAGCTAGTTAGTATACTGCCCTATACCCACAAATCTTGAGGTGATTATAACACAAAATACATAAAAAATAAAAACAAAAATAACCCAATCAACCCCCTTCCCCCAACACACTTCAAAAGGGCGGATAAGGAGGTACCCAGCTTTGGTAAGGAGGTGTGAGGCCCTGGCAGCGTCCTAGAGCCCTCCTTCCTCCTTCCCAAAGCTGGAAAAGTGCTAACGAGGGCTGGATCTACACTCAACCTTTTATCAGAACGATATTAAAAATACCATTCCAAAACATCAAGACAGAAAAAGTCCCATTCCACAAAGTCTACCTGGTTTTTGGAAGGGGGGGTTTGCTGCTCTGCAGCGCCCTCTGGCACCACATTTTAGTAACACATTATCAACATTAAAAATGAACGTCACATGGCTATATGGTTATCAGAACCATTCCTGATCTC
The DNA here is from genome assembly GCF_964106645.2 of Podarcis pityusensis. Lineage (NCBI taxonomy): Eukaryota > Metazoa > Chordata > Lepidosauria > Squamata > Lacertidae > Podarcis > Podarcis pityusensis. The sequence continues at coordinate 12,224,713 of NC_138037.1, forward strand.
TCTTTTTTAGAGTTAAAAAACGTGAGTGTAGATCCTCCCTAGGTTTTGGGAAGGAAGCGGGAGGACTTTAGGACCCTGTCAGGCCCTCATGCCTCGTTCCCCAAGCCTGGTGTCTCACTTACCGGGCTTTAAGGCGGTGCACTCTCGGCTCAGCCCCCCAGTGCGTGCACCCTGATCACACACCCCTAAATCCTAGATCAGATGCAAAAGTGCAAGGAGAGCTCCTTCACCCCTTGGTGGGAGGTCATCAGTGACTAGCTTAGAAAGGGTGGTGTACAGAGCCCCCGGTCGTCTCACGGACTATTGACGCGTACACCACTAATCCGCAGCCACCAACCAGGTCCTCCCCGGTAAATCACTTAGTCTCAATCAGGTTCTTAAGTTAACAAAGAAGAGTGTAGTTTATTACAGACACAAATAAACTTTAACTGCATTCAAAACGTTGTTACTCTTTACCTCCTTAGTCTTATTTTTATCCTGTCTCTAACTCTTCTACCTCCCCTTACACAAGAACCAACTGCACCAACTGTCTCTAATTCCAACTGCATTTCCAACTGCCTTTCCCAACCAACCCACTAAAACCAACTAACTCAAACCTCTGGCTAAGCCCTTTTATAAACAGGTAGGCTCCGCCTCCGGCTTTCCTATTGGTCTACATTTTAACCCTTTCTCTCCCCCCTGTACAGACATTTTCTAAATGAGCAGGCAAACGCCACAGATGGCTATGCATACCCTGATACATGACCTTTTGGCAAGTGGAATGGTGCTTTATATTTCCCTATTTGCAGGAGGCGACCTCATCTGGGGAGGAGGGTGCCTTTGAAAAACAGTGAAAGGATCGTCCTGGCTTCACACAGACTTTAATTTGGAAATATCCTAGGAATAATTATATTTCTAAGATATTGAGTTGTCTTTCAATATAAACTCCCACCCCCACCCCCCAAATATTTGGATGGCAAATATCTGAAGAGAAAGGTGGATATAGTTTGGGGTCTCTCTTTTAAGTTGGCAAACAAGTTAAACTTGGCCAGTTTTTATTATTATTAATGGAATCAAATCCCTCCCTGTCATATGAATGGTTTTAAGAAGTAGGGCATGGGGGTGTGTTTGTTTTACCAATGTCCTCTGTCTTGATCTCTTGGGAAGCAGCCAGCTTAAGCCACTAGCGCTGCACAAAGCTGTTGACGGAATGACAAAAATATGGAATGACAAGAGGAATTTTAATATGAAGACTCTCTAAGAAATCTGGCTTTAAGGTTGCGGTGGTTTTACTGGTGTGAGCCTGACAAAACTGTCAATGTTAATGCAGGACCACAGAAGAAACAGGAAAATAGTAAAACCACAGGAAGACTGCATCTGGCACAGCAATTATAACACAAAAGGACTTTGATATTTTTAAACAGCCCTAGCAATGAAGAACATTTGAAAAACAGTGATGCATCAGCCATTCTTAAAACAAGGAGGTGTTTGAGATGTGATATTAATAATCATTGTACCTCTTTTTTGGTACATTTCATATTTGTGTCAGGGAATAAACAAACTACACCTGGAACCAAAAAATAAATAAATTGCAAACTTTTGAAATGTGACAAAATTTCAAATTTTGTCAAATTCTGAATTTCACAGTGGCCAACCAGATACCTGTTGGAAACTGTTAAATTTGAAATATGAGTAAGCAGAAATTAAGTGCTATTTCAATATGCTTTAATCATTTTTGTTCTTATCCTAAAACTTTCTCAAGTTTTATGGCCACAACTAATATATAGTTATTGTATTGCACTAGAAATTTGAACATGATATTTTACCTCAAAAACAACATTGCATGTTGTTGGTAAGTCGCTAGACACTATTGAATGCTAGCTTTCAGTATCATCAGCGACTGAACAAGACTGTGTTCAGTCTCTCAAATATTGTCAATACAGAAAGTAGTATGATGCAACAATGATGACATTGTAGTAAATGCTGGATATTATTTCATATCTTTGATACTTGACATGCTATGATGTCCAGTACTTATTACTGTGTGATGGATGACACCACAATATTTACCCTGCTTATGCAAACTATCAAAAACCAAAGCAAAATACCTATGAATATCAGATATCAAATAAAATCAGAGTTCATTAAATGTTATTTAAAAGGTGTAAAATATTTACCCTTTAATTGTATATGAAATTATGCACCATTTCTCTATAACAAAAAGTACATTGTTTGCTATTGTACAGTGCCATTTCTAATGCCAAAATCAAATATTAATCAAATATTAATATAAAACAGTGAAGTTAGGAAATATTCAAACTAGAGACTCAGCTATACAGCTGCAAATAAAACGTTTTGAAAGTGTCGTAAAGTTCAATATACAATTGTGATACTAGATGGTGACTTGGAGCTATAGCAAATTCAATGCATTTTTCAAAGTGATTTGGGGAAAAAAACATTTTCACAACAAGAGAAAGTTTTAAACGTGTGTAGATTCCACCTGTTGTTGTTGTTTAGTCATTTAGTCGTGTCCGACTCTTCGTGACCCCATGGACCAGAGCACGCCAGGCACTCCTGTCTTCCACTGCCTCCCGCAGTTTGGTCAGACTCATGTTGATAGCTTCGAGAACTCTGTCCAACCATCTCGTCCTCTGTCGTCCCGTGTAGATTCCACCTAGGTTGATGAATACAGTATATCAAACTTCAAATAATTGGGAGTTATTCAATAGCCCAACACAAGATGGCGGCAAAGGACAAATTTGTGTGTTTTTTGTTACTCATTGCAAGTAGGCAGGTTTTATTTTGATTTAATGTTTAAATTTGTTGGGAGCCGCCCGAAGTGGCTGGGACAATCCAGTCAGATGAGCATAATGTCGTCGTCATCATGATAATCATCATCAACAACAAATTCATTCCCACCTGGGACCAAAATAGATGGCTGCTCCTGTGATCCTGAGGCAAGAGAGAGATGGAGATGGATGCACATTCTGCCCACTGTTTCACACTTTCCTCTATCATGGGCAAGTTTCATGGAATCATAGTTAGAAGGAGACCCTGAGAACCATCTGTCTAACTCCCTGCAATGCAGGAGTAAGACATGCAGCTGTCCCCTATGGGGATTGAACCTGTGAACCTGGCGTTATCAGCTCCACACTTTAACCGAGCTACCCAGTGGTTTCTGCAATAGCTTGAAGACCTTTTCGTCAATTCCACCTGCCAATAAGACAACTTTGCCCCTCAGATTTGGCCTTTGCAGCAGTCATTCAGGTATTCATCTCTTCCTAGACTACTTGGGACCTGCAGAAAATAGTCCCTCAACCCGTACCATTTGGTTCCGATTAAAATGTTAGTAGCCCGCCACCCCCTGGCAGGTCCTGCATTTCATCTGGTTCTCTAGAAAGCTCACATTGCTCCCCCCTCCCTTCCCTCTGCAGCATTGCTCAGCATGCAAACTAGGCTCAGTTCTCACTGAGCTGTTTTGGGGTCCCCTCTTGGAGTCCCCGCTCCTCTAAAGACTACTTTGTCCTTCTGCAAACCTTGGTGTCTTCAAGTCTGCTGAAACCTCTCTCTTACATGTGTCTGTTGCTCTTCTTAGCTGCATAAGGAAGGGCACGTGGAGAAACTGGAATTACAATATAGAGGAGAACTGGCATTCTGAGTGGGGAAGACTGAGCATTTGTTGCTTTTCCTTGAACTGCTCACTCTCCTGCTGAAAGGTAATAGTTGCACCAGCATACCTGGCGTGGTGCTGATTGAAATCCCTTGAGAGCAGTATTAAGGGCATAGTCTCTGTCTCCTGTATTTTTTTGTCCTTTGTGAACTGTTTTGCATGTCACCGTTAAGCCACTTCAGGTGGTGGAGGCTGGTGCTGATTTTATGTGCCCATCAACTCTGTTAGGCTACTTTGTTCTGAATTGAAGCCATCTTAACTGCCACAACTCGAAAGACTGTTCATATTTCTGTTGCTTTTTTCTATGTAATATTTTATGTATTCTGAGTCAGACCATTTGTACATCTAGCTCTGTAATGGCTGTGCCAGAGATTGGGAACGTTTGGCCCGTCAAATATTGGGCCAAAACTCACCTAGCACCTGACCACTGGCCATACTGGCCTGGAATGGTGAGCATTAGAAGTCCAGTTGTATCAGAAAGACCATTGCTCCAAAACTAAAGGGTCTCAGACAGCAGCCATTCTTTCCCTACCTGGAGAAGTTGGGAACTGAAGCCGAGACCTATATGCAAAGGATGAGCTCTACCACTGAACGAGAGAGCCTAAATCCACTTGTAATTTCTTGAATATCACACTTCTACCTACATCAATTAATTTAAGTGGATTTCATGAGCAACTAATTGTGCATTTTAAATCTATATTCATAGGAAAACCTGGCTGCAAGGGCAAAGTTAGCCTCCCTGAAGCATTTTGTGAGCAGGCTCTGGGCAAAACAGCGTGCAAATTATTATGGTGGCCATGTATCAGGTAAGTAATTTTATATGTAATCTGCTCTTTAAAAAGGAAAATATGTTTCATGGGTTTTGTGCTCAAGATCTACTAGATGCAAAACCAAGGATAGTTAAAATGAAGTACCGGTACTTCTACATGGAGCACATAGTCAAAATATGGAACTCAACTCTCCCAGGAGGCAGTGATGGCCACCAACTTAATAAATAATAGAATTGGAAGGGACCACAAGGATCGTCTAGCCCAACCCTCTGCTATGCAGGAATCTTTCACTCAACATGGGGCTTGAACCCACAGCCCTGAGATTAAGGACTTCACAGCTTTAAAAGATTAGACAAATTCATAGCTATTGGTGGTTACTAGCCCCAATGACTCTGCTCTACCTCCAACAGCTCGAGGCAGTAAATCTTCCCAATACCAACTGCTGAAAGCCAAGGGAAGGGAGAATGTTCTTGAGCTCAGGCCGTGTTTGTGGGTTTCCTACAGGCATCTGGTGGCCACTGTGACAACAGGATGCTGGACTAGATGGGCTATTGGCCTGATCCAGCAGGCTCTTCTGATAAGGAACCTTTATTTGTGCAAGCAAAGCAATTGGCAATACATTATTAGTTCTCCATTATGTTAATTTGGTCATTCAACTGTGGTTCACATTTTCTCATTAGCAACCCATAAAAGCATTAGCAGACTCAATACTGCAACTGAGATGAATGTTGGTTTACTGGTGTACAATGTGTTAACAGATAGCTTCCTCAAGATTCATATGAAGATCTAAAGATCTAAGGCAGCCTGATGTAATATATCACAAGTCCTGGGAGAGGGCAGTGTCTGCCCCTCTGGGATCTTCCCTAGATTCCTTATGGCACTAGATTCCTTATGGCAGTTCCTTATGGCACTGGGCTTCAGCTGAAAAAAGGGGACAGTGCATGATGACGGGGGTTTCTTATTTCCACTTTCAGAGGAAAAGACGAAGGCAAGTGAAAGTTGATGAGCTGATGCTGAAGGTGCCAGTACATGGGTACGCAAACTAAGGCCCAGGGGCCGGATACGGCCCAATCGCCTTCTCAATCTGGCCTGTGACAGTCCTGGAATCAGTGTGTTTTTACATGAGTAGAATGTGTGCTTTATTTAAAATGCATCTTTGGGTTATTTGTGGGGCATAGGAATTCGTTCATTTTTTTCCTTCAAAATATAGTCTGGCCCCCCACAAGGTCTGAGGGACAGTGGACCGGCCCCCTGCTGAAAAAGCTGACCCCTGTGCTAGTACAAGGAGTAACTGTATTTGTTGAGAACAGTCTGTATCAAGTGCTACCTTTGTAGCATAGCTGTTACGTCCTGCATGGAATGCTGCCCTGGTAACGTTGAGAACGGAACAAGAGTTGTGTGTCAAGACCCCGTAGCCACCCCCTCATTGGGAAATAACACACACAAGGACACGGATATTAGGTTTATGTTATTGGGCAAATTTGGCCACAACTTTATTGATTACAGAATGTGAGCGGTATTGGCTTAGGCATTGAATGGACCCGACTATATCGGACTCCTGCCCGATGCGCAGGAAGTCTGGTAAGGGTAAACCACCGGAAGGGGGAGCCCAATGCATACCAACTCGAGCTCCCCCTGGTGTTCCTGTCGGGGTCGTGTCATGGCCCTAGCCCCCGACCTGGGCTTTGGACAAGATCAACACCCCTGGATTCCTTTAATGGAATACCCTTAAGCTTGGAGGGGTAGATGATGGCCACACCTCCCCTCCCCCATCACAAGGTCAAACAATGCCTAACCGCAACCCCAACAAAGTTGTGATGATTGCTACGAGGTAGGCGAAAACCACATGGCCAGTGCCAGTTTGCCAAGTGGAAAAATTCCTACCAGGCCCCTCAACGGTGACCAACCGAGGTCCATAGCAAGGCCAGTGCCTAAACCTGCAAAATAGGGAGGGCGGGTGATTGAGGAAGTGAACCAAAGAGGAAGTCTTCCGGCTTGTGCCTCTGATTTAAACGGTCCCGGCCACGCCCCCCCCCCAGTGGGGAGTGGGTAGCCATGCGGTCCTAACCCTCCCCACTGGGAAGTGGAGCAGATTTGTTGAAAGTGTAGACTGGAAGCTCCATGAATGCTGTGGTGCTTTCGGTTTTTGCCCATTACAACCTTTAAAAATCTCCTCGTACTGTAGCATGAGAAAGGTGGCACAGGGCCATGTGGATTAGATTAAAGATGGGGAAGAGATAAAGGCTCTTAGGTTCTCAGTAGCCCTTACTGAATTGTGACAAAATAAGTCCAGTGCATTGGCAGGTGCCCAAGGGGGGGGGCCTCCCCTAGAAACAGAGGTTGCAGCAACATGTTTAGGAATTCCAAGTGGTGGACGTTTTGACTACCTGCTTCCCCACCCCGATTCCTGAAATTTAAAGGCCTGAGTTCTGTATACATTTCACCTACCTGATGGCCATTTTACAGTGAACATTTTACTAATTCTTAAACCGAGTGAGAAAGGTGGGTTCCTACCAGATATTTAGCACTGAACAGGTTCACATGCTTTTTGAATCTGAAAAATGACATGGTTTTATGCCGTGTTCCAAAACTCTTTTATAAGAATAAACATACATAAAATATTCAGTGTAGCAATTATACAGAACATAAATGTGGCAAATGTTTTACAGGCAAGAAATATGACACACAGGTGCTGCAGAAGAGGCAACCATCACTGAAAGCCACATGGAAAGCATGTTCATTTTAAGGACAGCAGGTATTTCCATATGCTTTTCCTATAAATCATTTCCAATGCCTTGATGGTGGACCTGCTGTATTTTCTGTTCTGGCTGTGCTACTTTCCAGTGTGAGCACACAAGTACAAACACCTTCAAAAGTTATGGTGCCAATGACGTCTAAAAAAGGTACATTGATCTAGTTGCCAAGTTTCAGCAGTGAAGAGGTTTCTTTAAAAGGCAGTTACGAACAAAGAGATGTTGGCTAAAGTATGTACTTGCTAAACCTTGCAAAAATGTACTGTGTGAGAAAAGATCAACTAACTTCCGCTAACATTTAGTGCAGTGTCTTCAAAGTGCATTGCAAGTCTGTCAGTAGTGTTCTGTGTCCCACCTGCCATGTTTAAACATTAAACCATCAGAATTTATACCTGCAGCTGCTCCACATAAATCATGTGTTCTTTTTTTGTCACATATGGCCCTTCATTTTCAGAAACACAAATGCACAAAACATGGCATGCTGTCAGGTGAGACAAATGCTAATTATTTCAACGTATATAAAAGAATTCTGTAGTAACTGCCAAACCCAAATTATTGAAATCCTCAAAATCACTGAATGGAGATTTATTATTGGATCCATAGATAATCCATGGAAGGAATTGTACTTTTTAAAAGAATCTTTGGGAACTGGCTGCACCTTACCAGACATTGTTCTTGCTGAAACAGTAGTTTGATACTAGTTTTTAAATAACATATACTCAATTTATAATTAGTTCCATTATGTACAATATAATTTTGCAAATGTAATTCACCTTCAGTGAGTTTAGTTCTGTGAATTCATTTCTTGCATATTTATTTCATTAAAAATTATTTCAAGAAAAATTATAACAGCGGATATGAATGAGTTCAACCTAACTTCAGTAGAAATACACAAAACATTAACAATAAATTCTGCTTAAAATACTTGGTTTTTAATATTAAAACATACCTTGTAAAATAAAGGGAAGATTATCTTACAGCATTTGAAAGAATGATTTAGAGTAATTTACTCTTACCATAGTGCCATAATTGCACAATATTTAAAAGAAGAGGAAAGGAGCCACTACGAAATCTTAAAGAAACATCATTTAAAAGTATATTTATACAAAAACCAGGATATTAGTAATATAAAAGAAACAGAGCTTAATAAAATAAAATACAAAATACTTTATTTCCATAATTTACATACCACAAGCCCTTTCTCTTTACATTCCAATTTTGTGTGGTTAAGTACCAACAGTTGTGACAACTAAAAAAAATTAGGAAAACTAATTTGTGATATAAAAAGTAACCTCTCTCTAATATAATACAAAGAACATAGTTAATTATGTTTTAATAATAAAATGCTGCACATCTTAAACAGATGCAATTAACGTTTGCTCTCCTGCCTCAAACTGCTCATTGGCCTTCAGCAAAACAAGGGAGGAAGGGGACAAGAACTCCAGAAGTGCCAACTGATCCACAGGCTGAAAAAGCTGGAAGGAAGGAAGGATTCAAGGAGTCTACAGCAATAAGGCATTTTCACTTCCAGTCAAGTGAATTTATATGTACACTTGGGTTAAGGAAAAAGCTATGCTGAAATGTGCAGATTGCCATAATCGGTTTTTTGGTACAAGACAAGGATAACATAAGGAGAGAGAGAATCTGTTTCTTAAGACTAATGCATCAACATGGTTTTACAGATTTCTAAGGTAAATATGCACTCAACAACAAAACACTGTGATGTGTATTTTTCAGGCTATACTTTGATTAGAATATATGTGTTTCAACATTTAATTCAAATGTTAATTCCTTTTTTTTTTTTTAGAGAGACAGCATATTTTAGAATAAATCATTAAAACATTATTAAAGGGACAGCCACAACAAAAGATTAAAGCATGTGCCCTTAATTTCAGGGAATCCTAGCAAACAATTCTAACTTCCTGTAAAAACCAGCGAGTATTTTTGCAAACACAGGTGAAAACTATTAACCTGTACTTCAATGAGCCTGTGAGAGCAATGAGGGAATAAAACATGCCGTGGTAAAAGGTGATACCAGCTTACCTGAATTCCAATTATCTACATTCATTCATTAGTTAGAAACTCTATATATGGCTAATAAATTATGTGAACTTTGCCAGCTGTTCCCTTTAAGGGAGAATAGAATACAGAAAACACAATCATATTTTATATAGCATATGAAGGATATGATTCATAATCCAGTGTCTGAGTAAGAACGCCAGTCAAAACAAACTCTGCATTGTGAACATCTGCAAATACAGGGGGGGGAACATAAAACTTAATCAAGACATCCATGGTAAATTAATTGCAACTACTGAACTTTTAACATTTATGTTTTGACTGAAAGGACTTGGATTGTGGAGTTGCCAGTTGAAAGTAAGAAAGACAGAGGCAGCACTTATTCAAGGTAACTATGAAGCTGGCACTGTGTGTGTCCTTAAAACATCAATGTTTGAGGAGACTGAGATTTTGATTAAGAGGCAGTGTGCATAAGGGATACTTGGCAGTTGGGTGCCAGGAACAGGCCTGTGCAAGCTGTGTCAGACTGAGGCACATTTGCAGCTGGTGAGCTGGACAAGTCATGGAAGCAGCCACTCATAAGCTGGGCTAGTGCCAAGTTTGACATCTTCAATGTAAAGCTATAAATACACCACAGGCGTACACTGTGTGCAGCCTGAATAACAATGTGATTTGAGGTGATTCAAGGTTGTCTTTCATATTATTGAGTTGGACTGTGTTGTTAACAAGACATGCTGAGGTGGATCAGCAAGTTGCCAGCCTTCCAAGTAGCACTGTGGTCCTAGTCATTCCATTAAGTTAACTGTTATGTTTATTTTCTCAGAAGTGAAACGAAACTCACTGGGGAGCTTGCAGGTGAAAGGGTATCTTTTATCCTGACAGAGAGGTCTGGATTTCAATCCCTTTGATTATTTCCTAGTACACTTCATTCAGGCAGAGGGACATTCAAATAAATAAGCAGAACTTTTCTTCATATAAAGGCAAAGTATAAGCAGTTAGACTACTGAGGTTGCCTGCTTCCACGAGCGCTGGCTCCCCCCCCCCCCCATTGTGGGGCGCATCATGTGAAGCGTCCCACCCCCACCTAGTGCACAAGTGCTCACTCACCGAGTTGAGACACACAGGTATCCCGCCGGTGCTGGCACTTGTGTGCCGGGTGGAGAATGGGGAACGCAGAGCTGGGCTCTGCTCTCAGCCTTCTCCCCCCAGCGCAACATCGGCAGGGAGGAGGCAGAGCGGGCCACAGGATTTTGGGGGAGCCCAGCCCCCTCTTGAAAAATTGGGGGGGGGGGGCTGAAGACCCCTCAGGCTCCACCACTTGGTGCGCCTGCTTCTAAAAAATAAAATAAATTTAAGAGTCCTGTGGACAAAGAAGCCTGAATGGATCTTCCTGAAGTTCACAGTCTTATACTCTGGTAGGTTTCCCTTCCCTGCAAATTTCATCAGCAAGTGAAAAGGGGGAAAATATAGCCCCCTTTTTAGATTCTCCATTACAGTGGAACCTCGGGTTGCGGACGTAATCCGTAATGGAGGCACATCCGCAACCCTTAGCATTCGTAACCTGCAGCGCTGCATCTGTGCCTGACACAATTTGGCACTTCTGCGCATGCGGCGAAACCTGGAAGTATCTGTTTCCGGTACTTCTGGGTTTCCCATAGTCCGCAACCTGAAAATACGTAACCTGAAGCATTTGTAACCCGAGGTACCACTGTACAGAGCACTGGATTTAACAGCACCGATTCAAATAATGAATCACAACGGAATGAAACTTTCAGGGGTCTTCATTTTGATTCATGCTGATCCTGTTTGACAGATTCTGTTTTACCTCCAACATTTTGCACTGGGATTTATCTGAACCTGATACTCACTCCTAGCAAAAGGTGTTTTCTTCTAATACTATGCAAAAGCCCATTGTATGTATAAAATCTCCCACAAGCCCACACATCCAGGATTTGATATATAACCAAACTATTAAACTAGGGTACATTTCTTTCCTTAAAGTGCTGGTGCCATGTTGCATTGTTAAACATTGTTGTAAGTATAAAGAACACATACCTATGCCTCTGGCAAAATATTCTCGACATAAGTGAAGATCATTTTCACAAGAAATCAGAATAATCTCTGATAAGCTCTGTATTAAAAATAGTGAAATTGAGTCAGCTCAAATGGACACATTTTCCAAACAGAAAGTTGTTAGAAAATCAATCAAGATCACACTCACTTTGTTTTGCTTGTGTTCCATGAGCTTACGGAAAGAAGGTTGTTTGTTCAATACCTTTCCTCCTGCACATTCCACAATAGATTTCATAGTGGAAAGGCTAGGGCAAATTCCAGGTGTAATATAGAAGTACTTTCCCTAAAATCAAAACATTTATGAAACACAAAACACATTTGTATGTCTGCATTTATGACACTGACCACTATGTCACAGAGCAAGGTATCAGTGTGGTCTGTCCACTTCCTGTCAATTAGCATTCCATATTGTGGTATATTAACTTCTCACCTTGTCCTGCCTCTTCTCTAATGTTATCATTTTTCCCCTTAAGCTGATGTTCGCCATGGATACCTTGCTAATTTCTTCTACAAGGGAGGAAGAAGGTTCTGACTTGCTATTTCTACAAGATCTCAAGGCAGCCCCACCCCATAGTTTTTATGTACTGTACTCAAGTAGAAGACTTAGAAGTAGAGGTGGGTGGGTGGGGAGACAAGAATGTTACAATAATTAAAAGCAATTTTGAATTTTGAATAAATAAATAAATGCAGTTTGATACAAGCAAAACAAGACTATCTTTACAGAGGAACCTACAGCAAGTTCTTACTTTACCATCTGCTTCCTAATGTTTGGTTAAAATAGAAAGTACTCAGCTATCTTATCATTAACATAAAGAGAGGCATCAATAAACAGAATAATAACCAAGTTTCAGTGGATCTTGCAGTTATAATTTTTAACAAAGGAAGAGAATCAGCCTGTCTCTGGGTTCCCTACACAAAGTGCAGTATAAAACGACATGGCTGACAGATTATTTCTGTTCTACAAGGACAGTCATTCATTAAATGGAATGTTTTAAAATTACAGATGGAAAAGCATTAAAATGGTCAGGCATAACTACTCTCCATTATTTGTAAAGAGTTAATGCATGAAGGGATAACTTTTGGCAATTTCATAATTTGAAATATTACTTTTAAATTATGAATGTCAAACCTTAGTTGCCATTCTCAAAATGATGTTTCAATGGGTAACAAAGAGCTGAGCTTTAGACCATAATTACAAAATTATGGATTTGTTAGCTGAATAGAAGAGGCTTGATAATCACTTGTACAGAGGAAAATAGAAAAATTTAAAAGAACTGTCAAGATTCTGAACTAGAGGAGAAAAATAACCAACAACTAAGTATCAAAAAATAGTGGTCTTCAAAAGGACTGAGAAGCAGAAATAAAACCAAAGGTTTTGGAGATCTGAGAAAACTAAAAGAAGACAAGAGAAGTGGATAGTTGCCAGTATCAAAGATTAAGTAAGTTCCAAAAGGACACAGAGTCAAAACCAGATTGCAAAGAATCGCATAAAGAAGAAAGATAGATTATTAGGAGAGAACAATGTCCTTGGGAACTGAAGAAAGGGGGGGAGGCGACATGGATAAGCTCCCATTTCTTCCCCTACCAAGCCAATAAGAAATAAAAAATCCCTACCAAGCCAATAAGAAATAAAAAATGTTAAGTTCCAGGACAGTGAGGAACTAGCTGAAGTGACAAGTATAACAAAGGATGCTGGTGCAGACACCACGTGTGCTGGGAGTTTATAAATTACATAAAGTTTTACTCTTGCTTCTACAAATACAAAAACCAGCTCCACAACCGTTTAAGAACTGATGCCAGAGTTTGATTTTCTTCTTCTTCTTCCCTCCCTGTGCCTTTTCCCTTGAGTATCATTTTTTAGACTGTAAGCCTGCAGGCAGGGACTGTCGTATTTTAACTGATTGTATGTAAGCTACTCTGGGAGACCTTTTGGCTGAACAGAGGGGTACTAAGGCTCTAAATAAATAGTAATATAACAAGTCATTTACAGGCCAAGTACTTCTCAAAGACAATCAGTCAATTCAGAAAACCTGCCAAATTATGGTGAAGGAAGAATTATGCTGACTTTTGCACTGATAAACCAGTTTGTAATTGGCTAGCAAACCATATTCCAAAGTCATGATTTGAATTGGGTTTGCAAATCATGGTGGCAGTTAACAGTAATCATTCTGTTTACAGAAACTGCTATAAGCAAACTTATAAAGCAGATGGGAAATGAAAGCACATGCATGATTCTAAATTATGATAATGTTTGGAAGCTACAACCAAGCTGTTGGTGTGATGCCTCCGTGGAATCCAGTCTACAACATTTAGTTATACTGAACTACTTATATTTCAAAATAAAAGTTACAAGTGGTTGGAAATACTTTTTTTCTAGGCTAGCAGACATGATGGTAACACTCATGTTTAAACACTTGGTTCAAATAATCTGGATTTAGCGCTTTTTAAAAACTGATGTACCTTGAAGAGCGGTGTCTCCTGTGCTTTCTTTAGAGATTCTTCTAAGCTGAAACAGAAAAGAACTTCAGCTTCTGCATCCCTGAGTATGTAGTTTTGCTCTTCTAAAATGGAGGAAAAATATAACTGTAACTATTCATAACACAAAAAGATGCAAGCATCTACTACTGAGAAAATAATCTGTTATCAGAAAAAAAAAATTATTTATGAATTTATAGACTATCATATCAGATACTACTAATTTAGTTTGGGCATTTAAATTCAGTTACCCCACTGTAAGTTCCATCAATAAGGAAGATGCCAGTGGGGCAGCTAACGATTGTCTTCTATTAAAAATCAATAGCTTAATTTTAAGAATTGCTTGGGACCCTTAAATTAAGCAGCACAACTCAATATAAGAAGCTGGAGTTAAGTACTTGCTTTAATTTTTATATTTGTTTAAAAATTTAACACTTGAAAATTGCTGTGTGAAGAGGAACTACTTTTAAAAGCACTGAAAATTTAGAAAAAGAAACCACTCATTAAAAATGGTACTAGAGATGTTAAAGTTCTACATGCATAGCCATAAAGGTGGATGTTGGGAGCCGCTCAGAGTGGCTGAGGCAACCCAGTCAGATGGGTGGCATAATAAATTAACAATTGTAATAATAATAGTAACAGTAGTAGTAGTAGTAATATTTTGTAAAATATTAAGCACTGCTTTGTAAACTGTACCTACAAGTAAAATACAGTACACAGAGCTGGGGGGCATTAACCCTCTTACCTGACTCACTCCCCTGGTCATAGGGGAAACTTCTATTTCAACATTTTTTGATTTAGTTGTTTCAGTGTTGTCCCCCTGCTTAACAGCAAGAAGGGCACTATTTTGCGCATGCTTCGTTTTTGTGTTTTAAAGGACAGACTCTTTATATCACTTATACTGACAAACTTTAAGAATTACTTACCTATAAACTTCTGGCCCTTGAAACACTCTTCCAACCATTCTGGGGTTACTATATGCTTTACAACTGAAATAGCTGTAAGGAATTTTACAGTACGTGTCACTTTACTCGCTATTAAGTGAGTGCATTTCTGGGCAGATTCTGCTACTTCACCTCCAAGAATGTAGAGTTTCTGAAAATTTTATTTAAAAAAAAGGTTAAAGCCTCCAGCCACATCATAATAGTTCAATCAAACTAAAAGCAAGATAAACTAAGCCTAGTTCACACAAGCATACACATAATTACCATACATTTGATGACCAGTAACTAAGCACATGAACCAGCTCCACTGAAAAACAACGTAAGGCAGCCTTTCTCAACCTTGTGTGTTGTCAGACTACAACTCCCATCATAGCTAGCCAGCATGGGCACTGGTCAGGGATGGTGGGAGCTATAGTTCAGGAACATCTGGGGACCCAAGACTGAGAAAGGCTGCTGTAAGGTGATAAAACCTATGTCTGTGATGCCACACCTCTGATGTCTTTTATGCTTTTACATTAGCAGGCACTGCAACAAACATAATTGTGTGAAACTACCCCTAGATAACAGAGACGCAGGTGGCGCTGTGGGTTAAACCACAGAGCCTAGGACTTGCCGATCAGAAGGTCAGCGGTTTGAATCCCCGCGATGGAGTGAGCTTGCGTTGCTCGGTACCTGATCCTGCCAAGCTAGCAGTTCGAAAGCATGTCAAAGTGCAAGTAGATCAATAGGTACCGCTCTGGCGGGAAGGTAAACAGCGTTTCCGTGCGCTGCTCTGGTTCACCAGAAGAGGCTTAGTCATGCTGGCCACATGACCCGGAAGCTGTACGCCGGCTCCCTTGGCCAATAAACCAGAAGTCAAAGAAGAGTCCTGTTAAATTAGACCAAAGAACAGAATACTGAACCAGATAGGCCAAAAAATTGTCAAATTTTGGGGGCCTCTTGATAGATTTGAAAAGTAAATAAATTGCCATGGGCACCATACCAACACCAAGACTAAACACACACCGCAACCTGTTTTATGAGTTACAACAGAACACTACTTTCAAGCCTAACTTCAGCATGAGCGGGTGAGGGGAGGAAACCCTGTGGGTGCCAGAAGAGGTCTCTACAGACACATGTACCCCTCATTAGCAACCCCTGAGATAGGCCTTTTGTCTGATCCCGCAGGCTCTTATGATGATTTAGGTTTCTGTACAAGACTATATAGTAGATCTAAAAGAGCTTTCATACATGTATGTTTTGTTGCAGCAACTGGTAACCTGCTTGCATGAATGGGCCACCAGAGGTATAGAATCACAAGACAAACGTTTTAGATTATTTTGCAGGGCTTTCAGTAGAGAAAAATGTTACAAAAGTGTTTGTTCTGTTAAGACAGAGGAAAGTCACCTTGATGTACTGATGCACCTGGGAAGGCTCAAATCCCGTGAAGAGCACTACTGGTGTCAATTCTGATGTCACGTTTTTATTAGGAGTTGGCAAGTCTTCAATTCTACAAATACAAAATACTGTTAATACAAAACACGGTATTTTTGGATTTAAAATTCAACACAATTTTGATATACTGTTTTCATGATTTATATCTAAATGTAGAGAAGGTCCATGAAGTGTGTAGAAACACCGTATGCAACTTTTGTTTGGATTTAGCTGGTGCAGCCATCTTTTGTAGAATATTTCATTTCTGAAGCGCCTACATATGGCATTATTTCAAGGTTAATGTTTTCTTACATACTTTGACTTAGTTTGCACCCTCCCTCCTCCCTCCAAACTGTTCACTTTCCAAAGGACAAGTGTCTCTCTAAATAATCATCAGCAGAATGATAATATAGAGCAGGGCTGGGGAACGTTTTTCAGGCCATGAAGGGGCCCTCATAGGGGACCTTCAGAGATCAACATGCTAGTGTTGAATGGGCCAGAGGCAAAAGTGGGTGGAGCAGCAGGTGCAACTCTTACCTTTGCAAAGTACACACAAAGGTCCAGCCCAAAGATTTCTACACACACAGTACAAATTTCTCAATCTTCCATCAATGCAAGCAAGAGACCTCATCATAGTTCAAGAGCGCTTTCCACCCAGGCAAAAGAACACAAGGAAGGTGCAAAGCAAGGTTGAGAAGTAGGAAGGCAATATAGCCTGTTGTTGTTTAGTCGTTTAGTCATGTCCGACTCTTCATGATCCCATGGACCAGAGCACGCCAGGCACTCCTATAGACTAGTCAGTATTTCCCAAATTTGGGTCCTCAGCTGTTGTAATCCAACAACAGCTGGGAACCCAAGTTTGAGAAGTGCTGAGAGAGTCCTGAGACAGAGGGGCCCAAAATGCTGCAGTCATCCCCTAGGATTGCAGTTTGCCACTCCAGACAGAGAGATTTCCAGAGGTTTTAGCAGTAGTTTTGATAACTTTATTTAATAGACTAAGAATGTGACATGTTGGAGAATGGCCACTCTCTTACCTTGGCCGCTTGCTTGACGGTTGAATTACCGATTCATTTTGCTTTGGTTTTAGTGGTAATCTCACACCCTACAACAAATAATATAGAAATATATAAGCGCGCGCGCGCGCGCACACACACACACACACACACACACTTCCCCTCTAATAATTATTTACTATTTCACAGCAAAATCTTTTAGCCATAGTAACTAAAATAAAAACAAATTCAGCACACTTAATGCCTCAGCATAGGAGCCTAGATGCAGTTTAAAACCTTTGGAGAAAGGTTAATTAGTTTGTGTATGTGCATACTACACAACCTAGTATGCTTCATCAGTCATCAAATAATTATATTAGAAATTGTCAACAGAAAGCAGTATCAAAACTGATGGTTGTTCAAGACATGGCCTGGTGTCAGTGCCACGCTAAACTATAGTTTAGCTGCATGAGAAAAGCCACAGCCCCAAATGTATATACTCCCACCACCCTGATGCAGCCATAAGAACTTCTGAAGTTTTCACTTCCATTTTCACTTGTCACTCTTGTCAAACTTGTATTGCTAATATGCCTCTGCAAAAATCCAAACACGTTCAAAGATCATTTAAATAGAAAATCATATTTTTAAAATTGGATTCTTTATTCTTATATTATGTAAACTGCCCTGGAATCAATTTTAAACAAAGGACAGCATAAGTGTATCTTAAACAAATGAATCTTTTAAGCATTTATATTCCTTTGTCCAAACGTATTTATGATGTCCCCACTGAAATAGCAGTTAAAGTAAATAAATTATTAGCAAATCCACATACCATTAGAAGTTCTGACGATACTTTTAGTGGAACTCTCCAAGCATCTGGGAACAGTGAACAGGAAAGAACAAGTTTTGACATGAGGACATATATTTTCTGCACACTCCACCATACTAGTTCAGTGCATACAGTCTTTTCATGCTAATTACACACACATAGTCTGACAGTATGCATGGAACATACCCCAAAAGTGGCGCAGTTCACATTAGGAAAGTAAATATGTACTACCCTTTATTTCATGTGTTGCTTCCAGTTTTGCACAAACATTCTAGCAGTGCAATCCTAAAAGTCTTTAAAGGGAATGAATGTCATTTCCTATGGGGTTTCCTTCTGAGTAAACCTTTCTTAGTTAGAACAGTAAATCAGAAACCCAAGCAACAGCCACACTGACATGTCCCAAGCCATGCAAAGTTCGTAAGTCTGAGCAACATATATATTTATTCATATACCCGTATTTTTCGCTCTATAACACGCACCAGACCATAACACGCACATAGTTTTTAGAGGAGGAAAACAAGAAAAAAATATTCTAAACGAAATAGTGGATATATGATTTTTGTGGTTCATGCTGTGGCCACAGACATGTGATCTGACAGTGAGTTTGGAGTAGCCCAATGCAAAAATCCTGAGGATCCATGTGGATCCATGCTTTGTAACCACGGAGGAGGGAAGGAAGGGGAACCATGGATCCTCTGCTCACGACTGCAGCAGATCCCCCCCCCCCCCGCCACCCGCAGGCATTCGCTCCATAACACGTACAGACATTTCCCCTTACTTTCTAGGAGGAAAAAAAGTGAGTGTTATGGTGCAAAAAATACGGTATTTTTTTACTGCAGAAAACTAACATTTGCTATGCTATATGTCTGGCAACTCTTCTTACCAAGAAGGTTTAAAACCAGATGTTGATTAGGAGCAAGTGGTTCTTGAAGATTGAATACTGTGTATCGATTGTGCTGTATTTGCCGCAGTGCTTCAAAATTTCCAAGTAATATATCACAGAGCCATTGTGCATTCACACATGGTATCCTCCACTCTTTGGCTTTCTCATACTTTAAACCAGTTGGCCTTGTTACGGAGGGAAAAGAGACACAAATGATACTAAACATCTTATTTATTTTCATTTATGAATCGCTTCCCATGAGGCATCCCAAAGCCATTTACAATAAAAACTTGTATAAAACAATTGCATAAATAAAAATTTAAAACAATTGCACATATAAAACCAATTTATGAAACTATTATATATATGTGTGTGTGTGTGTGTGTGTGTGTGTGTGTGTGTGTTTAAAACAAAAGATACCAATTGGGATAATTTTTTTAGAATGTAATAACTTCTCTGTTTATTTTATAATTTTATACTCACTAATATTTTCACAAATTGTAACAATATTATTTATATATCATGGTGACTTGCAATCTCGATCACACGCAGTCTGTAGTCCGCTGGCAGTAGGAGTACAATATGGGCATGTCTTTAAGTTAACATCTTACATTAAAAACCTGACAGTACCAAATTATCAAAGGCTTTTCACCAAAGCCAGACTAAATGTCTTTCCTTCTGCAGTGTTGGATGGCAGGTTGAGAGGAGTTCCCTACCAGGACAGACTTTGCTCGTGTGCTCAAGATATCAATTCCATAAAACATATTTTGTTGCACTGTGCAAAATATGAGCAAGTCAGGGCTGTACTGATATTACCCTTGCTGGTACTTTTCCCAGGAAAATCAGAGGCTCACTATGCCAGGTTCCTATTGGAAGACCGGACAAATGCTAGAACATTAGCAGTGGCCAAGTTTTTGTTGGTGGTTGCAAGAACCAATGATCCCTATATTCTGAACGAAATGCTTGTTTAACCTGGAGGTAGGCTGTATGAATTGGGTATTGCTTTGTAACGATTTGTGGGGTCTCTGGACCATAATAAAGGTTGATGATGATATATCATGGCTAATAAAAAAATCAAAAATAAATATAAGCCACTTACTCTTTACAGATGAGAACTGTGTTGCTGCGACAAAGATAGCCTGTGTACTTTGCACCTGAGAGGTAGGCCATCAGCTTGAGATCATCTCTGTCACTATCAACAAAACCTGTCACTGAGATTATCTGGAACAGAAGATGATTCACCCATCAGAAATATGAGTAAACAGAAATTTCAAATAAATGCTATCAGAAAAAGTTGTAAATCTCTCTTGGTCATTTGTAGTATGTGTCTCCTTGCCCATCTTTCAATGCCTACCAAAAGTGTCCTATTTTTTAAGCACATATTATGGGTAACCTTTTCTTCCCAAGTCTTCAGTTAATTTGAAGTATGCTATGAAACAGTAACTCTTCTCATTCTCAAAATGTGGACACATAACTGCAGCCAGATGTTTTTCTATTTATCTAAATCTTTCCGTACTGCCTTTTAGCCCCAAAAGATTCCAAGGTTCATTTCGTGGAATTATTAATTGATGTAGGAAGATTCAAGGTGTAAGCAACCCTTGACAGAAAAGGTCCAAACCAAACATTTGAATATGAAGTGGTAAAATCTTCAGGCAGTCACTTTATGACAGGGGTTCATAATCTATACCCCTCCAGATATTGTTGGACTTCCAAATCTCAGTCATGGTCAGTATGGCCAAAGGTCAGGAATGTTAGAGGGGCCCCTGTTCTCCATTCTTGCTTTATGATATCATTTTCATAAATTGAACCATTTGCCTAACTCTCAATGTGATAACCAAATTTACCATCGAACAGAAAACCCTTCATAATGCAGTAATCCTCACATAAAAAGGAGTAACAAACAAACAAACAAACAAACAAACCAGTTCCACACCTGAGATTTAAAGATAACTTAAATTGCACAGCAAGGAAATATATCCCATTTACATAAAGATATTTAGGTGCAGTACAAAAAAATCCTGAATTCAATCATGTAATTTTATTAATTCCAATTAGAGTTGTAAAATATTCTCAGAGACAGGACGTTACATATTTGCTCATTTTTATATCTTCCGTCATTAAAAGCTGCTTGAAGTAAAAGAATTAATAGCAACAGCACCTTCCAAGCAAAATGCTAGAGTTAATTTCTTACATGCTGTGAACATGGTTTCCCTCCTGGTGGAAATGCTACAGGAAAATGAAGAGCTCGGTGAGGTGGTACCATTTTCTTCTTTTTTAGCACAGAGTTCAACCAGTGTGCTGTGATACATCTCTTCCTTTCTCTCAAAGCCTGCAACACAAATGCAAAACATTGTCACTGTACATATAAATTTTAGTAGGTATGTGTCAGGGAACTGCCATCGGAAGGAAGGGAAGTGAAAGGGCTCACACAGGTTGGGAGAGACTCAGCAGCTGAAGAGGGAACCAGTAGGGGGAGAGGAGCTGAGCTGAGGGAAAGGGAGCTGGAGGGATGGCTCAGAGACACTTCCAGCGAAAACAGTGGGGAGGTTTCAGGACCTCCTGTAGGGACACCCACTCCTCGCCGGAAACTGTCACGCAGAGAGTCCAGAAGACGTGTTTCCGTTAAGGAGCTTTTATGTTGGAAGCGATTCCGAAAGCAACCACTGTCGGAATCTGCCAGCGACTGACGGAGCCATGTTTAAGGGGCTCCGTTACAGACAGAGGTTTGCAAACTTGACCAAACTCTGAGGGACTAGGATTTTACACACAAGCAGCTCATCGTCCCATCACAGCATTCCGACAGTCTTCGTGAGCAGCTTGTGCAGGAGAAGGCATCATGAGCAACCCAGCCGGAACCGGAGAAGCAGGAGCTGGAGCGGGTCCAAGCCTGGAAGAAAGGTACCGGGTGTTGGAGGTCCAGCTAGCGCTGCAGACGGCGAGGCTTGAGGAGAGGAGGGCTCAGGATGCAGACAAAAAGGGGAAAGACACCCAGCTCGTCAGAAAGGTACCAGGATTGGTGCAGAAGTTTGGGGGGGAGCCCAAAGACTATCATGGCTTTCGGACAGAGATGCAATATGCCCTCAATCTGCAGTTTGATGAATTCCCTGACGAGGAATCACGAGTGGCTTTCGTGATTGGGCATCTTGAAAAGGGGGCGAGAGACTGGGTTAGACCCCTGATGGCAGCGAATAGTGACGTCCTAAAGGACACGATGAAGTTCTTTCGCGCCATGGATCTGATGTTTTCCAGCGATATTGAACAGGGAGTGGTCCGCAGACAGTTAATGGCTTGCAAACAGGGGAGCCGATCTGTCCGTGAGTACTGGACTGAGTTCACCATGTTGATCCATAAATTGGGGTGGGATCTATCGGCGGAACCCATTCAAATGCTCTTTGAAGAAGGGCTTTCTTCGGCTGTGAAAGACGAACTTTCCCGGGCGCCCAGGGCGGAGTCTATGGACCAGCTGACCAAATCAGCGCTGACCATAGGAGCGCGCCAGGAGGCGAGAGCATTGGAGAGGCGGGAAGGGAAGGGGGAACGTTGGAAGGAGTTCCGCATTCCAGACATTCCAGAGCCAACTTTCCCGCCGGCAGAGCCGATGGAAATCGGAACAGCGCGCGCAGTTTCAAAGCCCAGTGAGGGGGGAAAGAAGGAGGGAAAAGGCGCCCGGAAATGCTATCTCTGCCAACAGCCAGGTCACTTTGCCAGAGTCTGCCCCCAGAGGAAGGAATGGCAAGGGATGGTAGGAGCTGTGGAGGGAAGAGAGGAAGAAATACCGAAGCAAGTAAAAGCCAACGCCTGGCTGCCACCGTCGGGGCACAGCAGCCAGGCCAAAGAGCAGTGAAAGTGCCCACGCCAGAACCTCCTAAACCCGCCCTAGTGATAGAAGTGGCGCTAGAGCTGCCAAACGGACACCCTCTAAAGATAAAGGCGCTGTTGGACTCAGGCAGCTCCTGCAATTTCATGAGCAAAGAGTTTGCAGCTGAACACCAGATACAGACGATCCCTTTAAGCAACCCCCTGCAGGTGACCACGATCGATGGCAGGGAGCTGTTGGGAGGAGAAGTCAGCTTGCAGACCGTCCCAATGATAATGAAGGTGGCAAGGCACACCGAACTGATAGCGTTTAATGTGGCCACCTTGGGAGGAGCTCCCATTATATTGGGGATGAGCTGGCTAGCGTTACATGATCCGCTGGTGGGCTGGCATCAGAGAGTGGTTTCTTTTGGTTCAGCACATTGCTTAGAACACTGCAAAGAGGGAAAGGGTTTGGCAGGGGCCCAAGCCACCCTAGCAGGGACTGAAGTAACGGAGAACGTGAAGGTACCACGACAATACGCAGATCTCCGCGACGTCTTCAGCGAAAGGGAAGCTGACCAACTACCCCCGCATAGACCCTTTGACTGTCAAATCAATTTACTCCCTGGGGCACAGCTCCCTGTAGGCAAGCTGTACGCCATGTCAGACAGAGAGATGCAGGAGCTAAGCGAGTTCATTGACAAGAACCTGAAGAGAGGGTTCATCAGAGAGTCCAGGGCGGTGGGGGGCAGCCCAGTGTTTTTTGTGGATAAAAAAAACACGAACAAGCCGAGGCTTGTGTGTGACTTCAGGGCCTTAAATGCAGTGTCAGAACCAGTGGCTTTCCCTATGCCCAGGATTGACGACATTTTGACAAGGGTCAGGAAGGGAAAGATTTTTACTAAACTGGACCTAAGGGGGGCGTACAACCTGATACGAATAAGGAAGGGGGATGAATGGAAAACCACCATGTTCACCCCTTTGGGGGCATTTGAATATTTAGTTATGCCCTTCGGCCTACAAGGAGGCTCCGCGTGCTTTCAATCGTTTATGAACCACGTCCTGGGGCCTTTGCTTTACAAGAATTGTGTGGCCTTCTTAGACGACGTGTTGGTGTATTCTGAGAATGAGGAGCAGCATGTGAGAGACGTCAGAGAAGTGTTGAGCAGGCTGCAAGCCAACCAGCTGTGGGTGAAACTGGAGAAGTGTCAGTTTCATACCAAGGAGGTGGAATTCCTGGGGTATCGCCTGTCAGACAAGGGATTGGCCATGGATCCCGGCAAGGTCCAGGCGGTGCTGGAATGGAAAACACCCAAAACAAGGAAGGATGTGCAGAGGTTCCTAGGATTTGGGAACTTCTATCGTAAGTTCATCCGAAACTTTGCCCACCTGACGGCGCCCATTACGGACTGTCTCAGCAGTAAGAAGAAGTTCGTTTGGACTGAGGAGGCGGAGCGAGCATTTGAGGAACTAAAAAGGGCCTTCGCCTCGGAACAACAACTCCTGCATGTGGATTTACAAAAACCGATGAGAGTGGAAACTGACGCATCAGACAGAGCTATTGGGGCGGTGCTTCTGCAGCCAGGGAAGGAGGAGTCAGAGTGGAGACCGTGTGCCTTTTTTTCGCGAAAGCTGAACAAATCCGAGAGGAACTACACGGTGTATGACCGAGAACTACTAGCCATTCATGAGGCGTTCCGGAGATGGAGGCACCTGCTAATTGGCGCACAACATAAGGTGCAAGTGTGCACTGACCACAAGAACCTAGAGTATTGGAGGACGGCACGAGTGCTCAACCAACGGCAAGTGAGATGGGCCCAGGAGTTCTCCAAATTTAACTTTGAGATTTGTTACGTGCCAGGCCCAGAGAACATTAGGGCGGACGCTCTCTCACGCAAACCTGAATATTTGGAGGGGGAGGGAGCACCCGAAGAGAGACATGTCATTCCAGAGGACCGCTGGGTGTGTGGGGCGGCATTGGTGGGACAAAGAGAACTGGTAGAGGAAACAGAGAATGATGAATACGCCCAGAATAAGCTCAGAGGTCTTAGGGGTGAGGGAGAGGAACCAGGGGGTTTCGAGGAAAGAAATGGAGCTTTGTATTACAAAGGGGCACTGTATATCCCTGAAGGAGACTTAAGGGGGAGGGTACTCAAGCAGTTGCACGACAGCCCCACGGCGGGGCATTTTGGACAACACAAAACCATGTGGTTGGTCACCAGGGAATTTTGGTGGCCTAAGGTGAGGGAAGATGTACGGGAGTATGTAAGAGGGTGTGAGCAATGCCAGCGAGCCAAAGGGGAGAGGCGGGCACCGGCGGGGCTATTAGAACCCTTACCAACCCCAGAACGACCTTGGGAGGCAGTGTCGATAGATTTTATGACTGATCTGCCGAAGTCCAAGGGGAAAACAGCCATCATGGTGGTGGTAGACCTACTAACAAAGATGTGCCACTTTGTAGCCTGCTCGCATGCAGTCACGGCGGAAGAGACAGCGAAGTTATTTGTAGAACACATTTTTAGGTTGCACGGGGTGCCATTGAGGGTGGTCTCAGACCGAGGAAAACAATTTACTTCCAGGTTCTGGAGGAAGCTCATGAGCTTACTGCAGGTGGAGGTCAACTTTTCGACTGCCCGGCACCCTGAAACCAACGGGCAGGCGGAAAGAGCAAACGGGGTCCTCCAGCAATACCTGAGGTGTTATGTCAATGACAGAGAGAATGACTGGGTAGAAAAGTTGGCGCTGGCGGAATTTGCCTACAACAATGCCGAGAATGTGTCCACAGGGATGAGCCCCTTCTTGGCTAATTATGGGTGTCATCCCAGGGCTTTCCCAGGGGGAGAAGGGGAGAGATGGGGTGTCCCGGCAGCCGAGCATTTTGTAGAAGAAATGGAAGCAATCCATCGTCAGCTCCAACTCAACTTAGAAAGGGCGAAGGAAGAATACAAGAGGCAGGCAGACAAGAACCGAAGGGAAGGTGAAACCATAAGGGTGGGAGATAGGGTGTGGCTGTCAACCCAAGGGTTGCCGTTCAAAGGAGGTTGTAAGAAATTAAGACCCAGGAGATTGGGTCCCTTTGAGGTCATTCAACAGGTCAACCCAGTGGCTTTCAGGCTCCGGTTACCCAACCACATGAAACTGCACCCAGTATTTCACAGGTCGTTACTGTCACCGTATGAGGGGGGACGAGAAGGGATGGCCACTCGGGGACCGGACATAGAAGAAAGGGAATGCAGCAGCCATGTGGCAGAAATCCTCGACGCCAGGTGGAAGGGGGATCAGGTGGAGTATTTGGTAGCGTGGGAAGGAGAACCGGAGTCAGAAAACACTTGGGTAATGGCAGAAGATATCAATGACGAGGTATTGATAGAAACGTTCCATCAAAGGTTCCCAAGGAAACCTCAGCCTGTGGAGAGGTTCCGGAGGGAATACTTTGGGACCACCGATGAGGAGGAGGAGTTGGAAGGATTCTCGGAATCGGAAGGGGAAGGGGAGATGGACTCTGAGGAGGAGGAGTACTTCGAGACCAGGAACCGCAACAGGTGGAGAGAAGTGTTCGGGACATCGGAAGATGAAGGAAGTTCATTCCGGGGTTTTGCCTCCTCACCGCCCGTAGAGGAGGGGGCGAGAGGGGATGAAGGGGGCCCTGGAGGGGAGGTGGATGTCAGGGAACTGCCATCGGAAGGAAGGGAAGTGAAAGGGCTCACACAGGTTGGGAGAGACTCAGCAGCTGAAGAGGGAACCAGTAGGGGGAGAGGAGCTGAGCTGAGGGAAAGGGAGCTGGAGGGATGGCTCAGAGACACTTCCAGCGAAAACAGTGGGGAGGTTTCAGGACCTCCTGTAGGGACACCCACTCCTCGCCGGAAACTGTCACGCAGAGAGTCCAGAAGACGTGTTTCCGTTAAGGAGCTTTTATGTTGGAAGCGATTCCGAAAGCAACCACTGTCGGAATCTGCCAGCGACTGACGGAGCCATGTTTAAGGGGCTCCGTTACAGACAGAGGTTTGCAAACTTGACCAAACTCTGAGGGACTAGGATTTTACACACAAGCAGCTCATCGTCCCATCACAGTATGTATGAAAATATATTAAAATATATATGTTGCTGCTTTAGGTTTATAAAGCTTTTAGCCACCCACTTTCAAACAAAAATGAGGTTGGTATGGGATACAGATGAACCAAAGTCCTCAGACTGCAGTGAGTGCCATCTCTGATACAGGCCCACCAATCCTTAGGTTAGTCACTCTCAACTGTAGGGAGCATACAACTACCACAATCTACAGAACAACAACCAAAAGATACAATATATATTTATTTCTTGTATTCTGTCTCTTTCCTATTCAAGCCCCCCCCCCCTCCAGAGAGAGAGAGAGAGAGAGAGTGCCCTCTAACCCCATCCCCAATTCTTCACAATTGCCTCCTGGGCCTCAGAACAAAGGTGGTGACAGAGCAGATGGGAAGCCCCAAGTCATAGCATGAGTACTCGTTTGGCTGCCAAACAGCTATAACAGCAGGGGAATACCTAGGAGGAATGGTCTACTCAGGAGGAGGGAGAAGACCTAGCTACAGGCCATGGCTGTACAGAGAATCTTATGTTATTGCTGTTTGAAACTATATGCTTAAAATTGTATTTTACAGTTTTAAGTTGCCTTGAGGTTACTAGCAGCAAAAGACTGGGAGAACATAAATTATGTATCTATAGATACTTTCACCTTTGTAATAAATTGTTCCTGAACTATTATATCATTCAATGTAAGGAAATAAACAGCTCTTACAAACATAGGTAAGTACATTTGTGCCATTTGGTCTTACCTGAGCATACATATTACTAAGCTGACTTTCACAGAGAAGATGTGTACACCGGTTTGTGAATGTGGGATCTACCGTACCGCCATTTGCTTGGATTATCTAGAAAAATAAAAACTAGACACACTTAAAAGGTTTGTTAATCAAACAACACTTATTGAATTTTTTTGCCATGTTACATATGTGCCATAGTTTAAAACCTGTGAAGGTAATACAGGCTCTTATCACTGTATTTTGCACAAAACCTAACTGGTAAGCTTGTTACTTGAAAGTAATGGGAAATTTTGGCAGATGGACCTCTGATAAACAGATAACAAAGAAAGGCAGAAATTATGTTTGAAGCTAGTAATAGTAAAAATCAGTTAAAAGGAGAACAAAAGATGAAGTTTTGTGTGCTTTGTTGGTAACATACATATTATAGACATGGAATATATATAATAATCTGGTAAGTCAAAAATAAAACAATTTGTTGGTTTTTAAATATACCTATTTTTGTTTAAGAAACTGAAAAACTAATGCACAAAACTGAAAAATATTCACAAACAGAACAAATAATTACCCTTTTCCATGTTGCCAGTAATTGTTTATCAGACATCTGCTCAGGATAATCAGCAATTGCAAAGACACAACCCAACAGAAAATAGTCTTCTGGAACTAGAAGAGTAATAAAAATTAAATTAATACAAAATACTCTAGCATATTTTCTCTTATTTAATGGGCTACCATTAATAGTAAAAAGGTCTTCATTTACTGCTATACTCATCTCTTCAAAGAGTGAAACTTGCTGTAGCTCACAGAACATAAGCACATCTGCAAGGTCCTCCACTTCCCAGCAAACTTTAGATTGGTGTTGGAAAGCAAGTGGCTGAATTTAAAGGGTGTTCTGCAGATGCAGAAACAGTTCTGTGAACTGGAGTTGCATTGTGCACACATCACCTCAGGGACTGTGCATGGGTTATTCCCTCTGCCCATTACCGTACATACAAAAGTGAAGAAGCACCGCGCAGAGACTGCCCTTCACTAGTATTTGGATGCATTGTGAAAAATGCTTAGTAGACTGTAAACAATGAGCGCACTGGTGGATCTAATAAAAATAGGCCATGAGTTCATTCCAACAAGCTCTATACTTGAGCATGTCCACTGAAATGGAGGACTGACAATGGCCCCATAACACATGTAAATTATCAAATACAAAAAAGTCTTGGAAAATGTTTGAACTAGAAGAATCTCCTACGTGAAAGTTTGTAGCTGAAACTATTTTTTGGCCATGGCACCGTGCTGAGAAACTCACTTCCAGATGTGGTTTGTTCTACCTTACTCTACTCTTGGTTTTCAAGCTGTCCACAAAGATGGTTCGCAATCAGATCACCATTGCTATTTTGTTTGGGGAATTGCTTGCTCTGATCTTAGCTTCTCTTTTACTGCTTGTCTGATGTTTTATATCGTCACTCTTACAGTTTTAACATGAACCTTTTAATTAGATTTGTAAGGCACATTGCAGACCCACTGGGTCAGAAAGGGGGCGAGGAGTGTTCTACTATTTAAATAAATGTAATTAAAGCCTCAGCTAACATACACGAGAACAAAATTACTAACTTTCTATGGATGGATCATGCCCAAAGAGCTGCTGCTGCTGCAACTGTTGCTGCTGAGCATGCTGTGATGGCTGAACTGGAACCTGATGCTGTAATGTCTGAGAAGTCTGGGTCAAGAGTTGAGATGCTTGATTTTGCATTTGTTGTTGTTGTTGCTGCTGCTGCTGCTGCTGCTGCTGCTGCATTCGTTGCAAATGTTGCTGCTGTAGTTGCTGCTGCTGTAACTGTTGTTGAAGGTTTTGCTGCTGTAGTTGCAGCTGCTGTTGCTGTAGCTGCTGTTGCTGTAGCTGATGCAACTGCTGTTGCAAGGCATGCTGCTGCTGAAATTGCAACTGTTGTTGAGGACGATGTACTTGCTGCTGAGAATGTATCTGTTGTGTAGAAAACTGTAACTGCTGCTGTGAGAATTGGTGTTGATGAACTTGCTGTTGCACAAACTGATGAGGCTGCTGAGAGAAAGACTGTTGAGTAATCTGAGGCTGCTGTGGCTGCTGCTGTTGCTGCAACTGCACAATTTGTTGGGATGGAAGATGCAAGAGAGGGAGGTGCTGCTGCTGCTGTTGTTGTTGTTGCTGCTGCTGCTGTTGTTGTTGCTGTTGCTGCTGCTGCTGTGACTGCTGAGGTGGATGCTGCTGCTGGTGTAGTAAGTGTGTCTCTGGAGTCAATTTAACTTGACTAAGCAACACAGCATTTGAATGTCCCTGCTGGCTATGGTTTACTTGCTGCTCCAAAGTTTTTGTAGGAGCAGAAAGTGATTGCAAGATCTAGAAAGCAAAAGGATGCATGTAAACTTTCCTTCAAAACATTTCACTGAAAACAGAAAAGCATAAATCAAATCTGAAAACTTTCTGATGCATTCAACTAAAACTGTACTTCATTAGAAGTCTAATTAATAGAGGAAAGCATTTAGTTATTCCACAAAACAGTTATTTTGAATACAAATTAACAGAAAGTTTATATTCTTTGGCAAATGGGAGAATTTTCAAGAGGTCCCAATATACAGATCGCACGGAGGAAGGTAAATGTTGTAGGAAGTGTGATAGAAAACATGCAACACAGCATTATGCTTCTACACTTCGCACATTAAGAGAAAGGCTAGCATAATTAAAAAGAAATCTACAGTAAAAATTCTCTGTGCTCATTTTTCTCTTCAAGTAGTTTCTTCTATTTCTGAAGTTGAGGTGAGCATTGGTACTTATGCAGCCAAATGATACTATCCACACCTAAGAGATGTATCAGAAGGCTAAGGCAGGCAACAAAATGTAAAGAAATACAATTTTTTTTAAGGAAAAAACCCTGAAGGGAACCCCTCAAATAGTAATCATGGAATGATAAGTTACCATGGGGAAAATATTTACTGATCTAAAGAATACTTTCAAATTGCATATGAATTACGTATTTGCTCCTCATTTCCACAGCACTGTGTCTGATTTGCTCACTTGCACAATTAAGAACATGTTTTCACATTTTCTATCATCTATTTCTTTTTAATTTAGAAGACTTCTGCATGTTGCAGGCCTTGGTAAAGTAAAAGGGCAAGTGGCTCGGCACACGTACAAGCATAGGATAAAATATGAAAAAACTATGCCCAACTACACTAAAGGATTCAAAAATCACCGGAAAGAAAATTTAAACTCATATACAGTGGTAACTTGGTTTAAGAACAGCTGAGTTTATGAACAACTTGGATTAAGAACGCTGCAAACCCGTAAGTAGGTGTTTTGGTTTGTGAACTTTGCCTTGGAAGCAAAACATGTTCCGCTTCCTGTTGAGTGTGTTCCATTTGTAAATTGAGCCCCCTGCTACTATGGGAAAGCACACCTTGATTTAAAAATGCTGTGGTTTAAGAATGGACTTCCAGAACAGATTAAGTTTGTAAACCAAGTTACCACTGTAATCAATGTACTAAAACTTCTGTAATTGTTTGAGTGCAACACAGCATTTGTATAGTGCTTTCTGGCACTAAAACCACTTCACATGCGTTATCTAGTTGTAATCCTTACAACAATTCTCTTTGTATTTTATAGTATCAAAGTCATAAAAGCTATTCACTTCCAAACATTTTTTTTAACTTGTACTTTTAGATACTTACATGCGCAACATTTGATGGTCTATTAACCTGCTGAATATCAGCATTATTGGTAATATTTCTTAATGTCCGTACTGCAGGACTCCATGCAGCCATCATTTCGGGACGTCCAGAACTTTGAGGACTTTGCACTGAAGCCATTATATTACTTCTCATCTCAGAGGACAAAATATTGCCTGGGACAGGTGGGACATTGGCACACAAATTTATCAATCCAGAATCCTTGCCTGAAGGCAATCTGCGCTTTGCTGTAGTCTGTGGAACTTCAGCAGGTGTCCAGTTCAAATTTCTTTCATGCTTTTCAGGAGACGAATCTGATGAATCATCAAACATCAGTTCTCCTTTTGTTTTATCAGCATCAATAGATTTAGGTGAAAAAGCTCGATCACCCAAAGGTGAGCCTTCTCGAGAAGATGCTGGACTTGACAACTTTTCATCTGTGCTGGCTTCATTTTGAGAATCCTGATCTTCATTTTCCTCCTCTTCTTCCTCTTCCTCATATATAATTAATCGTGGATGATAGGAAGCCTCATCTTTTTTAGTTTTATCAGATACAGAATCCAAAACCCAGTCAGGTGTCACAATTTTAATATTTTCTCTTTTACAGGCGCATTCATATTTCTCCTGAGAAGAACAAAAACATTCCAATTATGAGTCAATTTAGCTTTTAGATAGTGTTAGTTTTGTAAACACTTGTTTTAATTATATTGGTTTACATCAGCTCAACAAGTTACATTCCTGGTTACTAATAAATAAAATTATAAACTCCTTCTAAGATTATAAACTCCTTAAAAACTTAGTTACTCAGTCCTCTAAAATGTGAGTGGACAACCTGCAACCCTCAGACTAATTTCAAAAACCCTCTGAAACCTATCAATCTGACCTCTGACAAGAGTGATCTCTTCCTTTTCTTGCAGCCTGCTGGGCAACAAGGGAGAGAAAGGAAGAAAAAGGCAAAGAGAAAAATTGGCAAAAAGAGATAAGCATTTTAAATTTCTAAATATGAAAAAAGTTATAATGGTGCCAACATCCTATTTTTAGGTACTTTAGTGACCAGGCAGTCCTGATGTGGGGAAGTTTTAACTACCACAGCAATTCTTGTGTAATACAGGCTGAAAAAAGTATTGATACAGTACTTGAGAACACTGAAGGGCTTTCCAGCCAAATAAATGCAATTTGGAGACTTAAATAGCAGGAATAAATCAACCTTTTATTTAAGCACTAGCCTGGCAGCCATTCACAGCAAGGAATTTCGTGCACATAAGCACATAGAGGTGAGTGGACTGGTGAGTGTTCCTTCCCTGTACCCAGCAGAACAGGCTGCTATGCAAGGGGTACACCGACTTCTGATCCCAGCAAAAACATGGCTACTGATTTCTATTACAAGGTAGTAACTTTTGCAGGCTGGTTTACAAGGCTGGAATAAACTGAGGTTCATGTGATATAAGCAAAAAACTAAAGCTGTCTTGGTTCTACATCCATATTTAACTGTACTACTCAAAATAATTTGCTGCCTGATGCAAGATCTTTATAATTTGCTCACCATTTTACCTTTCTGAATATTTAGTGCAAATTGGCTATCCCACTGTAACCGCAGATCATTTATAAAATTAAATACTGGGTTATTTTTCACAAAATAAAAAATAAATAGGCGATCCCAGTCTAACTTCCTTCCACTGTGAAAATTAATTAGCAATTTACTGCTACTCTCCATTCTATATTTTAATCTTTTACCAAAACACAAATGAACCAGTACTTCATGAACATGAATGCCAATTTTCTTTGATTTCATCAAAAGCTTTCTGAAATGAAAAGCTTATAAATCACTCCCAGCTACATATTGAACGGATCCCTCCAAAAAAATGTAAAAGTTTGACAAGGGAAGCTTTTTTTGTATAAATCATGTTGATTCTATATCTCAGAAAGTCAAAGTAACATTAAAATGGGAAAGCATGTCCACATAATAAAACTCTTACCCCTTTTGGCTCAGGCACAATCAAATGAGTGCATTTTTTATTGAGGCTCAGCCGGCAATCTCCACCATAAAACGTAATCAAAGCCCACAGTGTACTTCGGTCTTCAGCGGAAACCTATCAGAAAAGGTAAAAAAAATTACCACTAGATATTTAGGGAAAAGCACTTTCTGACACATCATTTGGCTATCAGCATAAACATACAACTATCTGGATAAACATCTTACCTGAGACAGACAAGCAGCAACTCCAAAAAAGATCTGACAGGATTCTGGGGAGAAACCATTTACTCTGACAAAATTAAGTCAAGGATACAATATAAATGAGATGTAAAGTGAATAACTGGTGCAAGTTTACCAAAAGCTTCTCAAATAGCTAAGAAAAATCTTATGAATACTTCTAAAAGTATTTTATTCTGTGAACTGCCCTGAGACCTCCAGGTATAGGGCGGTATATAAATTCTAATAATAATAATACAGGTAATAATAATAGGTTGTTTCCTAATCTTCAACTTGGGTCTCACCAATTCAGGTTAGAGTCACACATCAATCACAAAAATAAATGGGTGGTCCAAACATATCACTTAATAGTTTAATCCTATGCATGTTTATCTGGAGGTTTGTCCTCCTGAGTTCCCTAATACTTTACTCCCTGGTACATGTTTATAGCCTTTGCCTCTAACTTTCTAACCTACTACACTGTAACTGAACATACCTAAGTGCTGCCTGTGCACATGTGAGTCCAGGTAAATACTCGTAACAGTCCGTTCTCATGTTGTTGCGCTCCAGACCTCTCACAGAGGACGCACATGAAAAAGGGCCTCAGGTGGTGATTGCAGTGTCTGAGGCAGTTCATATGGGGAGAGACCGTCCTTAAGGTATTGCAGTCCTAAGCCACAAGGCTTAATAGGTTAAAACCAGGACTTTTAACTGGGCCCAGAAACTAACCGGCAGTCAGTGCAGTTGGACCAGGATTGGTATGATATGCTCAAACCATCTTGCGCTGGTGAGCAACTTGGCCGCAGAATTCTGCACCTGTTGAAGTTTCCAAACTGTCTTCAGAGGCAGCCCAACGTATTATGTCTTGCAGTAATCTAACCTAAAGGTTACCAGAGCATAGATGACAGAGGTTAAGCTATTGCTGTCCAGAAAGAGGCATAGCTGGACCACCAGCGAGAGCTGATGGAAGGCACTCCACACCACTGAGGCCACCTGAGCCTCAGGTGACAGCAATGGTACCTGTAAACTGTGTACCCACTTCTTCAGATAGAGAGTGTAACCCTATCAAGAGCAGGCAACCTCCCATCCATCCAGTCAAGGCAACCATCCACTAACACTGCCTCAGTCATATAAAGAAAGAATTAATCCTCTAGAACAGCTGCTGTGCTAGCCAATATTCTGCTGGTATTAAGTTTTAAATAAGCATAACACATGTTAACATTTTAACCAAAAAGGATACGGCAGAAGAACTCCACATCGAACCGACAAAGTCACCCAAGAAGGCTAAAAACAGGTGAAAATAATGCATGTAGTGAGTTGCCAATAGACAATGCACATTACATCCCATAAATATCTGTCAATTTAACAAATATGTACCAAATTTAAATTAACCAATCAGCTATTTAACATCTATTGACAGGAACACAGGAACTTGCCTTATAGCGCCCTGGTTTCACACAGCATAGGAAGCCAAACTAAGCTTACTGAGACCGTGCAGGCTGGAGAGGTGCTCACAGTCACTTTGCTCTTCCCCAGTACTTTTTACTTGTGTGCTGAACTAAGTCAAGGTATGGTTTAGCATGTCTTCAAAGCCGGCTTATGGTTATTCAGGAGACAGGTTTATTACAAGCCCAGGTTTGGACAATGTACTACTAAACCAAACCTTGGCCTAACACAGCACAGTGCAAAAGTAAAAAAATATCAGGGAGGAGCACAGCAGCTGCGAGCCACTCTCTGTAAGACATAGTTTGGCTTATCACGTTGTGGAAACAAGGTCACTAAGTCAACATTGGTTCACTCTATTCTATATTGTCTATATTACACTACAATGGCAGTGACTGTGTTTCAGAGAGAAGGCTTCCCCATTCCTAACTGGAGAGGAACAGAACCTGGAACATTCTGTATGCAAATTATGTGATCTATCACTGAGCTGTGACCACTCCCTTGTTATTAGCATTCCCAAGCACTGCATAAGAATCATGCAAATTTTTACAAGTTCATGGTAATGTATATTTTTATGTTCTTTTATATATAAAGCAATATCTTTCCCTTGCCAGCCAGATAATTGTTGACAGCAATCTTGCTAGCATTATTCCATTTTGAGGGTGAGAGGGAGTGTGCTGAATTAATATATAGTACTCTCATCATAAGCACACTTACAGTAAAAAGGATCGCAACATTCACATTTCAGGTTCTGGATACAGGGTTTCCCACATATAGTACACTTTTTTTGCACTCAAGTGCTGATTCTAAGATATGAATAACCCTGAAGGTCCTGCACTAAAATTAGGTTTACTGTAGTTAAAACTATCAATTCTAATGTTGTAGGTACTCACTTTTACTACTGGAAGATCAAAGACTTCACGAGATTCACCAACTTCTGGATTGTCTCCATCTTCTGAAATGATGTGTGATGCCAGAGCATTGTAAGAAACCTCCTTCGCCTTGCCATCTTTCAAAAGCTGAATAACCTACAAAACAAGAGGGCTTTTGGTTTTCACTTTCAGGAAAATGCAGATGTTAGACACTATTGAAGCCAAGTGTTTTTCCCTAGAGGCTTGTTTACATTAAAGCCAGATCTTTCCCCAGATAAGCACTCCTTGTGCACAGCTAAACTGCAACACACAACCATGGGACTCTGAGCTACTCACCCTGGTCTCCTATCATGTCCAGCTCTTACTGTGGCAATACAAGCAGGCACAAATAGGCACATTATAGGCTATTGCAGTGGGAAATGAAATGCAAGGTGATGCAAATGTTTCTTTTCATTGCATTTTCCAAATCAGAATTCTTGCATGAAAGGAATCTGAATTCTAAATTCACTTTTGTTTGCTATTCCATTTCATTGTTTTGATGCTGTTGTTGCAGGCTTACCACTGATTGTGGATTGGGTATGCAAGATTTCCAGTAGCAGTGTGAAAATCTAAGTATAATGCATTTGCTCACATCTTTATCATATAGGATGATACATATATAGAGGTTTACACCAGAGAAAGGTGACAGAAATGGAGGCCAGGGTGCACAGAGGAAGGATGTTTATTTCAGTTGCATGTACTTAAGATTAGCTGGAACAGGGTATGTAGGCTTGGCAGCCGAGCTAAAGATTTTGCAGAAAATGTGTTTTAAGAATAGGTTTGAAGGAAGAGAGGCAGTGTAACCAAGGTGTTCTGAGAGACATTTTCAGTCAGAAGGGCAGTTATTTGAAGGTGCAAGGGACTTCTGGATGGCTGGGATGGAGCTGGATGAACAAAACTCACAAGCAGTGATGATGTCAGCACAGGAGAGAATGAAACAAGACACTAAAAGCAAGACACAAGAAGCAAGACACAGAAGGTATTGAAAATAAAGGATGAGAACCTTGTCCAGGATCCAGAAACTGATATGGGTGTGTATGAATTTAAGAAAAGCTACCAAAACAATGAGAGTGAAGATAAAGATGAATTATTTTGCCTACAAGGCTGGAGAGAGATAGGATCAAGGGACAAAATGGCAAGAGACGTCAATAACCAGGAGGATATTGTTAATGGGTCTTGTGCCTTGCCTCAAGACAGCTGTGAACACTCTGATGCAGTCAGGGCCAGCTAATTAAGAAGAAAAGCTTTCCTGTTGTCTGTACCACTCCAGGCTGATATTTAATGTTCCCCACACACAGCCTTGGATGCAGAAAACTACCACCTCAGGGGAAAGGATACAGCCTAGCCCTCTCCCTGCGAACCCTTTTTTAAAATTCAGGGGTAAGTTTGTTTACACGCAGGAACCCGCGCCTCTCTCTCCCCTGCAGCCGGACTACCGTCGGGAAAAGCTTCCCTACACGGTTAGGTGCCATTTACTCCAACTGGCCCTCCTTCCGCTTTCCCTCGGATTTATAAAACTGAGCTCCTCGGAGAAAGGAGGGGACGCCTGCCAGGTGAAGAGGAGGAGGAGGAGGAGAGCGGGCGGAGAAAACCCAGGACGGGGCCTAGTCCTGGCCGCGTCCCCAACTCAAGCCGAAAAAGAGGAGAGCGCGAGTTTGCGCCAGGAGGGAGGGAGGGGGCGCAGGGCAGGTCCCCCACTCCGGGGAAGCCGTGAGGGGAGGAAAAGAGAAGTGCAGCCTCCTCTGTCGCCTCCCCAGTCAGCCAGCCAGCCAGCTAGCTAGCAACAGAGGCCGCCGTAGGGCCTGCCCGGCTCCAGAAGGCGCGCGGGACGCCGAGACACCGGCAACAGAAATACTGTAAGAAGGTGGGGGAGGGAAGGAGGCGGCCGTTGGGAGCCGTTAACGGCCGCCAAGGCGCACGGGGGAGGGAGGGGGGGTTCGAACGCGCCCCCCAAATCCCCCCTCCCTTCCCGAGAGGCCGCGCGCTCAAAAAACCGGCGCGAGCCGCTGTCAGCGCGTGGCCCGCGTCGTCTTACGGGGAGGAGGGGGCATTTGAGGCGCCCGAAGGCGGAGGGGGCGACGGGGCGCGCGTGAGGGGAGCCCGTCCGAGCAACGCACCTCGGCGCCTATGTCTCCCACGGCGAAGAACTTGACATCTTTGAACATCTCCTCGGGAACCTTCAGCTCCCGCTCTTCGGCTTCTTTCGCCATGGATGGTCCCTCCCGGCTGCGCGGCTTTTGAGAAAGGGCGGGGAGAGCGGCCGCCTCGGGTCCTGGGCCGAGGCTCCCCTCGCGAAGCCCCGGGTCTCCCTCGCCCTTCCCCCCTCCCAGGCAGCGGCGGCCGCCGAACCGCGGGAGCAGGGCGCGCGCGCGCTGAGGAACGAACCATCTCCCTCCGGCAGGGCAGGGGGGAGGGACGGGTGAGGAAAACAGCAAGGCGGAGGGAGGGAGCGCGGGGTGCTCCGTCGGCCCCTGCCGTCAGCTTAACGGAGAGCCCCCGCGTACAGAAAGTCTGAACCGTCTTTGAAGACTGAGGGGGGAGGGGTTGAGGGAGAGCCGTGCTCCCCCTCGCTAGTGGGAATAATGGACTCTTCTGGATTCCGCCCACCAACAAAGCAACCGGCAGTCAGGGAGCAAGCCCGGGCTGCTGCAGTCCCCGCCTCTTTCCGCCCTTAGCTCCGCCCCCTCGCCTTTTGCTTTCTCGCGCCGCGAAAGGAGCTTCCGCTGCCTTGTGGCTCGCGACGGCCTAGTTCGCTCTTCCTGCCTGGTCCTTATTAAAAAACACACCCACGCTAATTTCACCCGCTCTGTTGTAATGACCCTGCAACGGGGTCTCTATCCCATAAAGCAGGGACGTGGGAAAATAAGGATCTACTGGTAGATTTGGCTAATTTCATTTCTTTTTAAAATTATTTTTATTTGATTTTATGAGTTTACGAAGCTAGAAAAACAATTAATGCATAATAATTCCCCACCCTTCCACCTCCCTAGCCCTCAGTTGTACAGCTGCAAAATTTAATAATAATAATAATAATACAGCTAGGTTGCAAGTCAGTACTCTTTTTCTATACTGCTTCATATTTTAAAGGGGGGAAATCTCAAAGCAGTTTACAACCTACATTAAAACATCAAATGGAACATTTCAGAATAAAATATTACTGAATAAAGTCAAATATAAAGTTAAAAATTCTAATTCTTATATTTCACTTGTTAATTAATATACTGCCCTTCCAAAGCAGCCCAGGGCAGCAAACACCAAGAGCTGATTGCAGAGTGCAATCCTGCTGGCTGATGCTTGGCCAGAATGCGATGGCGTAGGAAGGACTGGAAGTGTTTGAAAGCTGCACTCCTGCACTCATTTGCCAGGGAGTAAGCCCCATTGGACCTAACAGGCCACCTTCTGAGTAGACATTTACAGATGTGCACAGTATGAGCCACCCTTTCCTAACACAGAAGCTTCAGCATCCTTGCTAAACTACAACTACCAGGATTGTTTGAGGGAAGAAACCACAAAACATTGCCGTTAACAGGATTAATAAACTATTAGGATAATTATTGCTAACACACCTAACACATCTAAAGTTCTATAAGCATCATACCAAGATTAAAAGCATCATAGTCTCTGCCTGCAGGCATACAGTCTAATAAACAGAATATGAAAAGGAATGGGGAGAGAAGAAGAAAGAAGCCAAATTCTACTTAAATGAATAATACATGAATAATACATAATAACCATAAGGTTTGGGGGGGGGGGTTGTTGTTTTTTAAGGACACCAATATCTGATGAAGACTCTTCAGTGGATGCTGGTGTAAATATTTCCTCCTTGGGCCTTAAAATAGATTGCTGCTGTGTCTGTTTCATTTGTAATAAACTGTATGAAACTAATGCAAGTTAGCAGTGTATACATGACCTGGATTTTTCACTAGTCTAGGAGTTGAGGGAGGAGCGATACTTGTGATCTAACTCCTGATGCTTGAGCAGAGGGAAGGATGGCCACTTATGCGTTGTTAGAAAAAGAAAGAAAAGAAATGCATTACCAAAAAAGAGGGGGGAAAGAAGATACAGATTTGTATGGAAATTGCAGGAGCAACTTTATATGCATTAGATGCAAATATAGAAATAATTGCTGTAATTCAAATAGAAATACAGTAAATCTCACTGTACTGAGAAAGACTGTGGCAGGTCACCTGTGTGCCTCCTTAGCCTGCTGCCCAGAAACTCTTGACAGGCAATGCCCAGGCTGCTCTCCCTTCTTATGGTTCTTTAATGCTTTATGATACTCATCTTTAAATGGAAGTGCCCAATCATTCACTAAAAGATGGAACTGCATCTTGCTCTTCCAACCAACCATAAACAACACACACACATTCATAATAAGCATTTGTGTGCACCTACGTTCTCCCATTGGTATATATGTGTCACCATTGTGTACATGTCAACATGCATATATATATATATGCCAGGGGGTACCCAATGTGATACCCTCCTGATGCTGTTGGACAACTCCCATCATCCCTGACCATTGGTTGTGCAGGCTGTGACTTGACGAGAGTTGGAGTTCAACAGCATCTAGAGGTCACCACGTTGGCTATGCCATACTGTCTGGTAAAGACACACATATTGTTGATGCATCATTTTTAAACCATATTTTATCGAATTCCAGATACAGTGGTACCTCTGGTTACATACTTAATTCGTTCCGAAGGTCCGTTCTTAACCTGAAACTGTTCTTAACCTGAAGCAAAGTTCTTAACCCGAGGTACTATTTCTGGGTTAGCGGAGTCTGTAACCTGAAGCGTATGTAACCTGAAGCAAATGGAACCCGAGGTACCACTGTATAACAGACATATGGGAGCAAAAGATACCAGAATACTGTATCTGAAAGCAGTGTCTGGGCAGAAATCGGCTAAATGTTTGGGGAAATCCGGACATATGGCAACCAATGTTGACAGTGTAAATGCCCAATTTCAAAACTGAAAAAGGCTCAACAACTTTGCCAAAAAAAAAGAAAGCCCAACAACTTTACTGTCCAGATTGTCACTTTTTGAAAAGATGGCAACCCTATGAACTAGCCCACAGATGGTTTATAAAGGGAAGGGGACAAAGTGGAATGCCCCATCCATCCCTTTGCCCCCTCTCAACCCACTTATATGTACATACACCAACACAGGCTTTTGCAATGAATGAACACTGAGTGAGTAGCTTCCCATTTATTATGTGCTGAATAGACTTTCCAAACAATGTGGGAAGAAGCTTTCTAGCCTCCTGGGTTCACACAGCTGTTCTTTCAGGAAAGGTGGTGTCCTCCTCAGAACAGATTTCGAAAGCCCCAAGGAAGAGTGCAGGGCTAGGTGTTAGGTTTATGGCTAGTTCAAAGATTGAAGCCAGACACACAGATGTTACAAGAGACATTTAGATGGTGAGCTTTAATTAGTGCTAGGAAGTGCGAGCTGTCAGAGCTGTGCATTTTAGACAGAGTATAACTGGCTGTTTATTACTTACTTTTATAGATGTCTGGGCAGGCGCTTAGTGCTTGTAAATGGATAACAGAATGGCCACTAAGGATGATGACCCTACAAAGCAGAAAGGAGGGGCAATAATGAGCAAAAGCAGTTTCAGTTCCAATGTGTGAAGTAGTTCAAAAAATGAAAGCTCGTGACTTCCACAGCTGGTTTGATAAAATCAAATC
Organism: Podarcis pityusensis; assembly: GCF_964106645.2. Classification (NCBI taxonomy): domain Eukaryota; kingdom Metazoa; phylum Chordata; class Lepidosauria; order Squamata; family Lacertidae; genus Podarcis; species Podarcis pityusensis. The sequence continues at coordinate 12,266,034 of NC_138037.1, forward strand.
ATGGAAATGGGTAGGAAGTTTTTCTAAAGCAGAAGTTTGACTTGTACAGTATGATTCTGTTTCTCATTTTTTACTCCCTTTTCTTTGCGACCCCTCCCCCAATAGCTTCAGTATAGCTGTACAGTGAGGAACAATCCACCTTAAAGGAGGAGATGCTGCGCTCCCTCAGTGAGAAGACCACCCTAGACACATAAAAGTTAAACAACTACTGCAAATATCCCTTTTTGGGGCAAGGTGCTCACAAAGGTGGTGGCGATCCAGCTTTAAGCATGCTGGGAGGAAATGGATTACTTGGGTCCATTCCAGCCAGACTTCAGGCCTAGTCATGGCACTGAAAATACCATGGTCAACCTGTCAGGAGAGAGATTGGGGGAGTGTGACCCTGATTGTTCTTGATCTTTTGGTGGCTCTGGCGCAGCTCAAGGAGATGGGTTGAGCTTGTGGGCTCTATACTTACATGGTCCTACTCTACCTTCAGGGCCATTTGCTGAAAGTAGTTATTAGAGACCACTGTTCAGTGCCATGGGAGCTTTCCTGTGGTGTCCTACAGAGACCAACGTTCCCAGCTGCTTCTCACTTCTCCCCTCGGTGCTGCAAACCGGATTTCCCCTTGTCTCTAGCCTAGGCCAAATGAATCAGCTCTCCCCAGCAAGCCTTTGGCACCAAGCCACTCCACCAGCCTCTCAGGTCTTCCCTTTCCTCCTCTGATCCTCTTATTCTGCTGTCTTCTGCTGGACTCCACAAACACCAAGCACCAACTCCAAACAACTAACTGTCACCTACTGACTAGTACTAGGTCATATACACAGTTCTTCTGGCCCCTGTAGTCCAGCTCCAGCCAATCACGCTGTCTAGCTGAGGATTCTAAACCTTAAACCACCAATCAAAATGTGCATATCTCCCATCCTTCTTTTCCACACTGAGAATTCTCTCAGTTGTCAGTTAAGGATCCACATGACAGTTAAGCTAATGCTGTTTAACATCTGCATGCAACAAACTGAAACTCAATCCTGCTGGTATTGTTTTGCTTGTTGGTGGGAGTGAGTAGTCCCACTGCCATGCTTTGCCAGCAGTTCCCATGCTGTAATGACCATCAGTGTGTGTGACAGAACCATAGAACCACCCTGTCCAAATCTCTGCAAACTTTCTGCAAATATTTACTCCTAAATAAGTCTGAGTTCAGTGGTATTCACTGTCAGGTAAGGATGCAAAGGACTAAAGTACTTATCTGATTTCTAAAGCACCAGATCTTACGCAATGTCTTACCTACCTCAGACAGCTTATTGAGAAAAGTGTGTTATATTATTTCCCCACCACCACCTCATTGCTAATATTTTTGCATGAGCTTCTTTCTGATTAGCATGATGGGCAGTGCCAGAACAAACCCCTTTGGTCTTCCAATATTTATTCAGCAGGACAAATCAGGAGAATAAGAGATCCAACTGATATTTAAAATCCCATCAACTTGACAGCCCTCTTTAAAATATCAGATGTTAACCATGCAAGGTCAGGGCACTGCACATGTATAAATCATCGAGAGCCATCTCTAAAGTCAGTTTGCGGCAAGGAAAAATCCTATTAATAAGGTGTCAATCTTAACTGAAACTTCACTTCTTGGCCAATTATGATAAAGATCTCAGGGTGAAGTTTAATTCCATCTGGAGCATGGATATTTAATGAGATGAGACAAAGGAGAGAGAAAACCACAAACAGAAATCAGCTTTATAATGTTCACAGCAAGAAGGCAATTTTATTTTAAACAGAGGAGACATGAAAATCAAGTTATTTCCAACATACCTTTTTTTACAGTTCTCTAGAGTGGAACCCTTCCCTTTTAAGGCTAAATGTTGTTATAACAAATTTCTGTGCCAAATAATCTAAACTCCTAACCTGTATGCTTAGAGAATATTTACAGTATAGTATTTCCCCCTAGCAGTTTAAGAAAAAGCCAAAGAAAAGCTTGGAGATAGTGCATTAATTTGTAAGCTGATAGGATACTTCCCCCAGGTAGTGAATTTGCATGACTTTACTTCAGCCGTGGTAGGACTTGTGGCCCCCAGATGCTGCTGGAATCCAACTCCCATCAGCCCCAATCAACATAGTGGAGCTCAGCAATGGTGGAAAATGTAGTCCAATAATACCTGGAAGACCACAGGTTCCCCGATTTAGTTTGGGTCAAACTAAAAAATATAGGAAACAATCCCCTCAAAGCTTGCCATGGCTTTCAGCCCTTTTCAAATTGCAGCATTCAGCCCTGGTTCCTACCTGTATTCACACTCCTCCTTTTTTAAAAAAATGATTTCCTTTGAAAATTACTTACCACATTTAAGCCAAAATCTGCAATTCTCCTCCCCCCCTTTTTTTCCTTTTGCTGTCATTTTCAGTTGCTCAAACAGCTCTCCTTCCCCAGGGAATTCCTTCTTTCTAAAGTCATTGAACATTTTGAGTTGCTTGTATCCCAGGCAGAGATTCATCCCTGAGTGTTTGGAATATTGCTTATAAATGTTTCATGTAGCCAACCTACTTCATAACTTTATTTCATAAAATTTGTATACCACTTGATTGTACGGGGGTGGGGACAACTCAGTGGGGTTCTCTCTCATGGCAGATTAAAGAGCAGATTTTAAACAGCGCGTGGTCTTTTTTTCCACCCTACCTCATTTATTTCAATGTTTGACCTGAGAATTCTGTGGAAAGCCGACTCAAGAGTACTGGGCCATTCCCAATTCTAAGATGGTAACAGCAAATGTCATAATATATGTCGCTGTGAGAAGCGCTCTCTACTCAGGATTCCAGTCTTTCTATTCCACCACTACTCCAGCTTCCATTTTTAGCCATGACCTCTGAGCAGGCTCAGTTCTCATTGCACTGTGTTGGGGTTTCTCTCACAAAGATTTTCCATGCTTCTGCAAAACTCGGGTTCCACTGAAACTTCTGGTATCTCCCTGATGTGCATGGCTGTTGCCAGTTTGGCTAAACACGCAATGGAACTCATCAAACTCAGGAAGATGCCTTATTCCGTGTCAAACCAATGGTCCATCTAGCTCAGTATTGTCTATGCTGATTGCCAACTACTCTCCAGGGTTTTAGGCAGGGGACATCCCCAGCCCTACCAAGAGAAGCTGGGGATTGAATCAGGGACCTTCTGCACACCAAGTGGATGATCTTCCACTGAGCTATGGTGCTGTCAGTCATGAATATCCTTATCTTAATGGCTTTTCCACACTGTCATTTCTCATCTCAGATTTGTGTCCATTTATTCTTTTGCACAGAGACTGGCCTGTTTGACCCATGTAAAATGTAGCTTATCAGGAGCATTTTCCTAAGTGAAAATGGGCCTCCTTTTAAAGGCTAAAAGAACTAGAAGGACAAAGCAAGGAGAGAATTACCCAGCAATTTCATCCGCTCTTACATTGCTGTACATTTGGCAACTTGAACCCATGCAAGTTTATCAGGCATTTGGGAGTCGCTACAATAAGTCTCATCCCTCCACTGCACAATGCTAAAATGATCTGTGTGCTGTTTGAATTTACAAAGGTGTACAGTAATAGGGGGGGAAAGAATGCAAACCCACATCATATCACATTCAGCTATATTGGTTTGTGTAGTTTGCCCTCAAAGCTATTCTAACTAAATTTCAGACATAAATTGTTTGTTTTGCTCTAGTGAACATAAGCCTCTACTCAATCTGTGTTAATAATACATAATATCATAGCAACAGCAGGCTTTCTAAGACATCATTTCACCAATGGCCTTCACTTACACAGCATGCAAAAAAGATATATAATTTAGAAAATTCAGGTTGGTTTGGGGGTCTGTGAAAAACCAATGAGTGACATTTGAAAAGATGGCTTCAGGATATTCTTTGGAACCATTTCTTCCAATGCCTTTTAAGATTATTTTTCATAAATAACTTTAGCCTAAGACAATGCATGAACATTCTTTCCCAAATATTTATTCATCCTAGGAAAGCTGTTCCACAGTCTTCTACTCTTATTCCTATTATACTTGCTTTTGTTTCCCCACTACAGTGGAACCTTGGTTCCCAAAAGGCTTAGTTGCCGAACAAATCGGCTCCCAAACGCCGCAAACCCGGAAATAAGTGTCTCCGGTTTGCAAACGTTTTTTGGAAGCCGAACATCCAACACGGCTTTTCCTTGAGTGCAGGAAGCTCCTGCAGCCAATCGGAAGCCGCGCCTTGGTTTCCGAACGGTTTCGGGAGTCAAACAGACTCCCGGAATGGATTAAGTTTGAGAACCAAGGTACCACTGTATCATGGAGTGAGGCACCGGGAAGTTTGAAGTCCTCCACTATAGATTTGAACTGAGGGCTGATTTAGCTGAGAATTCCATAACGGTGGTACCTCGGGTTACAGACGCTTCAGGTTACAGACTCTGCTAACCCAGAAATAGTACCTCGGGTTAAGAACTTTGCTTCAGGGTGAGAACAGAATCGCATGACGGTGGTGCAGCAGCAGCGGGAGGCCCCATTAGCTAAAGCGGTTCCTCAGGTTAAGAACAGTTTCAGGTTAAGAATGGACCTCCAGAACGAATTAAGTTCTTAACCTGAGATACCACTGTACTCTTTTAATAAAGAATGGATCAGTATTGCTGGTGCTGTGGGAGCCAGGGCACCCCCTCCCCGGCACATTATTCTGGGTACCTGGTACTTGTTGAAGAGTCAGTAAATAGTCTTTTGTTCTTGTTGGCATCCATCAGTCTCAAGAGACCATGGAGTGTGCCTTTGGGGCTGAAGTCAAACCGCTGTGTTAGCAGCACTGAAGTGATCTCCCCGGGGCTCAAGCCTGGGCATTATATATGGAGGTCCTGGGCTGCCCAGATGACAAGACCCCCCTCTTGGCCTCACTGATGTGGTCCAAAGGAAAGGAAAGGAAAGCAAGACATTTGGCATCAGGAGTTGCTGAAAGGAGGCGTACAAGGCGCCAGAAGGAGATATAGAAGACGCCATCCAAACAGTCTTAGGGACTCCACTCTGGATTTGTGTAGAGTTAACTCCTTAGCCTTTTGTTATGTACTGAGTTGAATAGGATCCAAAGTGCAGCAGTCTGATTGGTCCTAGAACAATAGGATCCAAAATGCAGCAGTCTGATTGGTCCTAGAACAATAGGATTCATAATGCAGCAGTCTGATTGGTCCTAGAACAATGCAGCAGTATGATTGGTTGGCAGGAACCACCCAATCATGCTCCAGATATAAGTGAATCCACAACCTGATTGGCTTACAGTAGAATTCCAGAATTAGCCAATCATGTGCAGCCCATTGTGTAAATAATGTATATAAAGCAGATACTTTGAGTAGATCCATTCATTCCTTCTCACCACTATGAGCTGAATAAAGAGAATGAAATCACTATGCGACTCTGAGTATATTTCACCTTTTCTTCTCCCAAAGATATCCCACAAGGCAGCAAAGATTTCAGATCTGGGTTTTCCTTCTCCTAGATGGGCTCCCTTCCCAGGTTGACAAGCCCCATCTGCCCCTCACTTCCCTTGACAGCATGTGCAGAAACCGCCTTCTTGACCACTGGATCCACTATTGGTCTCGTCAACTCCATCTGCCAGAGCCTGTCTTCTCATGCAGGGGAAGCCCCTAACTCACCAAGGGTTTGAGACCCATCGACTATGCTCAACTGGTTTGGCTTGAGTGGGCACAGCTTCTACCTTTTATACCGAAATGCTCTTTCAGTGGGTGCCCACGGGTTCATGGAGATTGCAACCCATCTTCATTCCTTGCTGCAGAATTCATAAAGGGAAGCCAAGCGGCATAGAAGTTGTCTGCATTTTGACACACACACGCATACCCCGCTGCCACCACCACACAACCAGTGAGTTGATTTGACCACAGGAACCACATTCCACAGTTGCTGCTGCCTGCCTCACATCAGTTCAGCGTTCAGAGTTCTGCAATGCTTTGCAGTTGTAAGTCAGTCTGCTGTCAAAAGTTAAACAATAAGTTCCTTGTGGATCAAGTCCCGGGCCTCAAAATTCAAATAGCAAAAGAACAGTGATTGGGGGATTTAACTGAAACTTTTGGCTTGCCATCTGTTCCACTTGTTGAGAAACATTTACCACAAATTGACTAACTAAGGGCCAGACTCACCACAAATTGGGGAAGGGGGGAGAGCAAAAATGATCACATTCCCTCCAACAGTTTGCTGTACTCATTTTTCTGATTTTATTTAACAAGGAGGGGTATATAGACCAGCGGCTTGGAACTTTCAGTGCCTTTTCCTCAAACTGTGTATAGCCAGGTCTTCCAACCATTCCTTATTGGACTTGGTTTGCACACCCCTCATCTTCCTGCTGCTCTGAACACTGTCCCATTTTGTCAAGGTCCTTCTGGAAATGTGGCAACCAAAATTGGACAAAATATTCCAGTTTAAAACTTTCGATTTTTCTTTCTCCAGGGTAGATGTGTGTCCACGGCTGCCTCCTGCTGGACACAATATGCACGATTCCTAGATCTGCTACTAGAAAGCTCGTTAAAGCTGTGACCATTGAATATCAAGAATATTGTGAATTTGCAACCCAAATATTGTTCATTCAATTTATTTATCTATTGCACTGATTCATCACAATATGCGTTTAAAATCTAAGCTTGCTTAGCATTGGCATGCTGCTGGCAAGCTACAAAGCTCACTAGGAAGAATTGCTGTCTTCCTTACCTACCTCGCAAGGGTGTTGTGATCATAAAATGCCTCGCTGAGCTATTGGGAGGAAGGGCAGCTTAGAAACATGAGAAATTGATTACAACTAAGTAGTAAGGGTTAAAAAAAAAAATGTCTCATAAGCCCCCCAGCCCAGTCATAACCACTTAAGGACACAAGAAAGCCCTTTTGGATCAGGCCAAAGATCCATTTAGTCTGGAATCCTGTTTTCACAGTGACCAACCCAAAACCCCAATGGGAAATCCTCAAGCAGAAACTGAGTGGAACAGTGTTCTTTTTTAACGACCAGTGTGGTTCCCAAAGTAACTTGGTGTGCTTAGGACTGTTGCTTAAGACTTGATTCATATAGGACAAAGATGGGCAACCTTTTCTCTGTTCTCTCAGAGGCAACCTGTGTCAGGGACCACATGCAGACAATGGGCAGGGCTGAAGGGGGTTTTCTTGGGGCTCTGGCAGGGAAAGAGAGAGAAGCGTGAGTCATGTTACTTGCCCAGGAACACGTCCTGAAGACGTGTGCCCAGTTTTGCAGTGGGAAAAGTTGGAAGCTATGGAATACCAGTTGCTGGGAATCGCAAGTGGGGAACTGTTAGCTCTCACGTCCTTTGTGGGCATCAGTTTGGCCAATGAAAACAGGATGCTGGACTAGGTGGGTCATCAGTCTGATCTTATTATTATTATTATTATTATTATTCATTTATACCCCGCCTTCCCTGGCCAAAACCAGGCTCAGAGCAGCGGCTAACATCAAATGTATAACACATTAACATAAAATCAGACAATCAGTTAAAAATACATTCTAAAATCAGATCAGGATCAGAATAAAATCCAATTAGATGGCAACCCACAGATGAGGGTTGGGGACCTTAAATGCTCACCAGGCCCAACTGTTTGTGCTGAACTTATATGGGCCTGTGAGAAAAACTGGGAGGCCACTTTCATGCAAATTCTTATGAAAGGGGAGAGGGAGTCAGACTGAACCCCGGCCAAAGGCCTTGCGGAACAGCTCCGTCTTGCAGGTGCTGAGGAAAGATGTCAAACCCCGCAGGGCCCTGGTTTCTTGTGACAGAGTGTTCCACCAGGCCGGGGCCACAGCCGAAAAGGTCTTGGCCCTGCCGAGGCCAGTCTAATCTCCTTGAGGCTCAGGACCTCCAAAATGTTATTATTTGCGGACCGTAAGGTCCTCCGTAGGGCATACCAGGGGAGGCGGTCCTGTAGGTACGAGGGCTTTTATGGGGTGATGCTGAGCTTCTCGTGCTATCTCAGAAGTGTGTGAAGCAGCAGAACAGAAAAGAGCAGGCAGGCAAAGGCTCCCACTCCACCAAATAGTGTAAGAATCCACTATGAGTTAGTATAAGCATTTAGAGAAATATTCTGAATCTGCTGCCACAGGGGCATGTGTCTTCTCTACCCCAGCTGGTTCCTAACAGGCCAACAATTGGATTCTTCAAATTTTTGCTTTAGCTTCATTAATTAGGATGGCTATTTAAGAACAAGTCCTTTTTATTATCTTGTAGGTAGAAAACATTATTCACTTGCATATCAAACACTTTCGGTCCCTAATTAACTGCTAGCTTTCGGTACAAAAATTAGAAGCATTGATTTGGCATCATGAATAAGCCCTTTTAATCGTCTCCACACATTAGCAGTAATGAAGAGGCAAGGAAGTTCCAGCCATTTGCAAGATTTCATTTATTTTGCATTTCGGCTGGTTAGATGCACTTCAAGTATATATTTTTGGGGTGGAAATAGTGGATGTGATCCTCAGTTGCTTTTATAAGAAGTAGCAAATGAACAGTGGTGTGTGTTTTGGACTCATTCAGAGCAGTAAAAGTATATCTGAGTTTTTAGTTTAGAAGAAAGAAAAGCACATGGGATTGTGATAGACATGCACGGTGGCTGTTGGCGCACATTGGAACTGCTAGGGCAGAAGGCAGAGAGACCAACAGTAGGGGGAGCACTCCCTGAGAAAATAGTTTCATTCCAAAAATACTAAAAGCTTACTGCAGATTAATTCTGTATTGCTCTGTTAAGGAAAATTCCGGGTCGAGAGACTACTCAACAGCCCAGCTTGTCGGGGTACAAGTCCCCCACGGGTCCATGCGGTCAGTAAAAGAAGGAAATTCCAGCCAAGCAATTTGGAGCAAAACAGCAGTCAGTGGACTTAGATCAGGGGTCAGCAAACTTTTTCAGCCGTGGGCTGGCCCACCGTCCCTCAGACCTTGTGGGGGGCCAGACTATATTTTTTTTGAGGGCGGGAATGAACGAATTCCTATGCCCCATAAATAACCCAGAGATGCATTTTATATAAAAATACACATTCTATTCATGTAAAAACATGCTGATTCCCGGACCGTCCATGGACTGGATTAAGAAGGCGATTGGGCTGCATCCGGCCCCCGGGCCTTAGGTTGCCTACCCCTGACTTAGATCATGGGTAGGCAAACTAAGGCCCGGGGATCAGATCTGACTCAATCGCCTTCTAAATCCGGCCCGCAGATGGTCAGGGAATCAGTGTGTTTTTACATGAGTAGAATGTGTGCTGTTATTTCAAATGCATCTCTGGGTTATTTGTGGGGCATAGGAATTTGTTCATCCACCCCAAAAAATATAGTCTGGCCCCCCACAAGGTCTGAGGGAAAGTGGACCGGCCCCCTACTGAAAAGGTTTGCTGACCCCTGGCTTAGATGCTCATCAGTACATCATTGCTACATCACTAACATGTCACAAAAGGGGAGGGTTACAACAAGGTTAGCATAGACAGATATGTCAGGGCAACACCCAAATATAAGATTAGCATAGGCAAACATGTCTTAAGTACCCACCACCCAAAAGTACACTAGAACTTCCTTTGGAGCCTGAGGCAAGTCTGGTGATGAAATTTGGCTTCCCTTGGAGAACAATGAGCCAGCAATTGTCACCTCTGGGAATTTTCTGGGTATGAGGTGTGTATACATGTCTTCAAGCTTGGGGAGGTGGCAGGGGAACAAGTCCTTTTTCCAAGGGCAAAATGGCATTGGAATGGAGGAACTTGGCAAAGGAGTAATTTCCTTAACAGCTCTGAAGTGTGTCAATTGAAAACAGGTGTAGGCCATCCTATCTAATGACACTGGGGGCAGGCAGACACCAAGACCTCAGTCACCACCTCTTCCTTCTTCATTCACCTGGGCTTGTGCAAGGAGGAAAAGACACACGTGACCTAACCAAGGGGAGAGTTTTCAAACATGTATCTAGCCGCACCTGCCCAGGTGGATGGCAGGATATTGCATCACTCTAGATTGAAAATAGCATGTCAACTGCATACTGCATACTAAGAAAAAACTACCGTACATTTTTTTTTTTTTGCTACAGAAAGTGAAATATACTCGGAGTCAAGAGTGGATTTCATGCTCGTTATTCAGCTCATAGTGGTGAGGAGGAATGGAAGTTCCCCCAGAATATCTGCTTTATATACATTATTTACACAATGGGCCCCACGGGATTGGCTAATTCTGGGATTCACCTGTAGGCCAGTCAAGTTGTGGATTTACTTCCACCTGGAGCTGGATTGGGTGGCTCCTGTGGACCAATCAGACTGCTGCATTCTGAATCCTATTGTTCTAGGTCCAATCAGACTGCTGCATTTTGGATCCTATTGTTCTAGGTCCAATCAGACTGCTGCATTCTGAATCCTATTGTTCTAGGTCCAATCAGACTGCTGCATTCTGAATCCTATTGTTCTAGGTCCAATCAGACTGCTGCATTCTGAATCCTATTGTTCTAGGTCCAATCAGACTGCTGCATTCTGAATCCTATTGTTCTAGGACCAATCAGACTGCTGCATTTTGGATCCTATTTAACTCAGTACATAACAGAAAGGTTAGTCTGTGCACAGCCCTGTTATTCTATATGTTTGGCAATCATGCTTTCCTCCAATTTTTCTGGAACAGATATTAAACTAACCAGCCGGCCATTTTCTGGGTCATCCCAGATATCCTTTTAAAAATTGGTGTCACCTGAGGACGGGAAAGCAGCCAATGTATGGAGGCAGACTTTGGGAGAAAGTTACATATCTTTGTTAGAACCATAGAACCGTAGAGCTGGAAGGGACCATGAGGGAAATCTAGTCCAACCCCTTGCAATGCAGGAATCTTTTGCGCAACATGAACCCACAACCCCAAGATCAAGAGACTCAGGCTGTACTGACTGAGCTACTCAGATCAGCAGTTTTACGTTTGGGTTCTTTAAGAATCGTTCTGAGGATGCCATCTAGACCCAGTCATTCAGAAAGAGCTGCCTTGAAGGTCCTGGCTTCCAAACCCCTCCCTAGCAACCTACATTGCTCTTCCAAGACCTTAACAACATTTCACCATCCAAACATTTGCGCACCTACATGCAGCCTGTAATGGTACAGGCCAACACCAGAGGCGGTTTTAGGGTAGCGCAACTGGTGTAGCCGTCCTGGCTGCCATGCTGAAGGGGCTGCCACAACAATGCTATAGAATGGAGTGTGGGTACCACATTTTAGAGGGACCGGGTGGCGCTGTGGGTTAAACCACAGAGCCTAGGACTTGCCGATCAGAAGGTCGGAGGTTCGAATCCCCGCGACGGGGTGAGCTCCCGTTGCTCGGTCCCTGCTCCTGCCAACCTAGCATTTCGAAAGCACGTCAAAGTGCAAGTAGATAAATAGGTACCGCTCCGGCAGGAAGGTAAACGGCGTTTCCGTGCGCTGCTCTGGTTTGCCAGAAGCAGCCTAGTCATGCTGGCCACATGATCCGGAAGCTGTACGCCAGCTCTCTCGGCCAGTAAAGCGAGATGAGCGCCGCAACCCCAGAGTCGGTCACGAGTGGACCTAATGGTCAGGGGTCCCTTTACCTTTACCACATTTTAGCACTGCACGGGGCACCGCTGAAATTTGAGAACACAAAGTCCGCCTCTGGCCAACACTACAAACATCAGATTTTGCCACTGTGGGGATGGGATGAATCAGAGCCGTGTGTCCACTTTGGTTTGGATGCTAGGCGGTGAGCCGTCGCTGTCTCTTGTTCCGTGTTATGATGCTGCCCAGAGGGTTGGAAGAAGCTAAGGTGCAGCATAAATTACTACTGCTGTGGCAGCAGGAAGCAGGAAGCCAGACCCTTGAGTGTGACATTTGATTGAATATGCAACTGCCGTAATGATCTTCCCTCTGGGTGTCAAACACTCACTGTTTGCCTCCCGGTGCATGGAAGGACTGGAAAAGAAATGCTTTAATGCAGCCTTGTGCTCCATTATATTTCCCTGTCATCTTGCTGCGCCCTTTTCTTCTCCTTTCCTGCCTCCATTCTGGCCCCTCCGCACGCACACGTTGCTGCTCCTCTCTGGCCCCCAGGCTGCTGCGTAGCAAGACCTGGCTGGCCTTGTTGTATTTTAAATGCCCGTGAATTAAATCACATTTTTTTATACTCTTCAAAAGCAGTTATCTCACGGCGCACGCAACAAACAGAAAATGAGATTTGCATTTTATTAGACACACTGGCGCTTGCCTGCGTCTTCACTTCCAAGCTAGGCTAACTCACTTAGCTGCTCACGGGTGTAATTACAGTTCCCTCCAGGATGGTTTCAGAACTGATTTAACCTGCTCAGGAAGGATGGCAGGTGAAGCGTTTTCTTTGGCTATGCTTCCAAGTGCGTGTAGAAAACCTGAGTATACAAACATTATGGTTGCCCCCAGTCCAATGGGCTCCCACAGCTGGTGTCTGAAGCCAAGTGCACAGGACATTTAATCCATATGTATCCTGGAGTAATACTCCTGTCTGTTGCCTTGAACCAGCTTCCATCCCACTGGAAAACACAAGCTGCAGTTAACCTGAAGTGCATGCAGCTCAAACTGCCTTTGCACACAGAACTGGAGAATCTAGTCCATGGGTAGGCAAACTAAGGCCCGGGGGCCAGATCATGCCCAATTGCCTTCTCAATCCGGCCTGCGGACGGTCCAGGAATCTGTGTTTTTCCATGAGTAGAATGTGTCCTTTTATTTAAAATGCATCTCTGGGTTATTTGTGGGGCATAGGAATGCGTTCATTATTATTATTTTCAAATATAGTCCGCCCCCCCCCCAAGGTCTGAGGGACAGTGGACCGGCCCCCTGCTGAAAAAATTTGCTGACCCCTGATTCTAGTCCAAACCCCTGTAATGCAGGAATCTCAGCTAAAGCATCCATGCAGACTACCATCCGACCTCTGCTTAAGAACCTCCAATGGCGGAGAGTCCAAATGCACAGTCGACAGTGCATGTACAGATCACAGCTTCCTGAAGTGGGAGATGGAAGGGTTGCCAGCATGGGGAAATAAATCAGATAATGCACATTGGGGGAAGACAGACCCATCCCCTCTGTGTGTGCAGCAAGTGCAAATGCCATTTGAAACACAGCAGGAGGAAAACGACATCCCCGCATTTTAAGCTGCTAATAGTTCTGCTTTTTTCCTCTGCAAAGACAATGCCATTTTCCCCACAGCCATTAAAAAAATGCTCTACAGTACAACGAATCTATTCTTCTTGAAGGTGCCACAAGGCTCTTTGTTATATAAGCACTAGATCTCCCATAGCCACAATTATGTTCTTAGCGTCAGAGTGTATACATATGTTCAATGCTACCAGTATGCATAATGTCAATTTGCACTCTGGAAACCTCTGTCAATCACTGAGCAAGTTTGACTTGCTCTTTGTGGCATGCTCTATTCTGTGGGTTGCATCCCAACTAAGTTAGTCATGCTTCACACTGCAATCCTACACATGCCTGCAGAGAAGGAGTGAGACTTTGTGTATAGGGACGTTGTGTATAGGATTGCAGGCTCAATGGGACTGAAGTGTGACAAACCTAGTCTGGATTCAGCCCTTTGTTAAACAAACAAAAATCACAAAATACAATATATGAAACAAAATCAGTAGTACAGAAATAAATGGGGTTTACCTCCCAGTCAGTGAAAGCAATTCCTGTAAGAATCAAGTTGAATAAGACATTTCATAACCTGACAACATATTTTGATAACTTTTACCACCCCCACCCTCCAAAGAAAACATGAAATTACTTGCCCGTAATATTTCCAGCATCTTTTATGTCATCACATCCATTCCAAAGATGGAGAGCAATTCTGCTACCTTATAAACCTTCAGATTCTCTATGAACCAACCCTGGTCTGTGTATTTTTATTTTATTTTAATTTTTTTGCAGTGGACCAACACACCCAATCCTATGCTTGCTGACTTGCTTGCAGATTGGAATGCAACTCCAAGTCATGTACTTCTCTAGATGTTGCCATGCATGTTTTGTGCACACAAAAATACACATTTCAATGCATATACACATATATAATGCATATGGTATTGAATAAGCTCTTCAGTCATCTCTCCTTTGGACTCTCTCAGCCTAACCTATGGCACAAGGTTGCCATGAAATTCCTTGTGAGTTCCTGGAAGGATGGGGGTGGATGGGATGGGATTGGAATGTAATGATTATAATACACTTGAAGCAACTGGAGAAATAGTTCTACAAAATTCTTTCTAAAGTCTAAGCACACAATTCTCACTATGAAGAAAAGTGGAGGAAAAGAAAAGCTTCTGCTGGCATAAAATAGATGTCAAACTAGGCCCATGAAAGAGCTGAGTTCAAAGCATTGTAAGGACGACTGATAATGAGGCCATCAAAGCACCTGTATAGCTGCCTCTCCCTTTGATCTTCTCAAGTTAATCATTTTCCATGATGTCAATTGTTTACTGGCTCTGTTGCCAGTTGTCCTCCAAGGTGCCAAAAACCTGGCAATAAACAAATCAGTCCCACATCTTGGCATTAAGAAGAAAGGCTCCCCCAAATCAATGGTAATTGAGTTTTAGAGTGCCATCAGTTTTCTGTCATTAAGGCCATCTGTCTCCTTGGCAGATTCCACAGTTGGTTCTGACAGCATCGCTTTACCAAAAATAAAATAAAATAAAAATTGTGTATGACTTTTTAGATACCAAATCCTAGCAGACAATAATTTCTCACTGCATTTTTCAGCCTTCTTGATTCAAGGATCGTTTGTTTTATCAAATGTGTTTATAATATGTTACAGAACCCTTGAAGCAATCTAAACTCAACAAATCACAAAGCACTGATAAAAACAATCCCCATCATCATCATCATCATCGTCATCGTCATTTCCCTCCCCTAAACCCAAATATTAATCTTGCACAGGGCAAAACATTTACAGCATCACATAGCCTGATATGAATTGCTGTGCTTCAAAACCTTATAGTCAGCATTTTAGAAAATAGCTAGGTTCTGAACAGCATATCATTTATTTTCTCAAAAGGTAAGACCATTGTCCTGTATGTGCTAGAAAATCAAAACTACAGAGTGAACTTTTCTAGCCTGTATAAATTATGCAAATTAAACAATCTGCATCTGTCAGGTTTACTTTGCTTGATTCATTGTGCTCCTGCCAGTGGTGTAAGAACAACAAGGAACTCGCCAATCCAGACACTGCAATCCAGTACCAGCAACTGGAGGACAGGCTTGCAGGTGTCATATTCTGGCCTGATGAACCACAGGCAGCTCCAAGTGACCAATTTGCTCCAACAGAGGTTGGGGGCAGACAGAGGTTCTATGCCTCTGTCTCCAGACTACCTTCTTCAAGCTCCATCACCTTGAGAGAACTACAGAGCCTTAAAGGGCAACCTTCTGGCCCAAAAATGGACACTCCAGCTTCATTCCATAGCCTCCTGGTATATTCCTGGATTGATGATGTATAGTGGGAGGCATCTGGGTCTTCCAGATCTGTGAGAATCCAGGCTCTGGTGGTCTGGAAGGTTCCTCTGGGAGTTCTTGTGCAACCATCTCAGGGGCAATGGTCTCACCATTTTCCACAGTCAGCTCTGAGCCTTGACCCAGAAAGCCAGATGGGGAACTGATGGCCAGTGCTGTTGATCATGTTGTGCAATTAATTGGTTTCTATGTTTTCTAAACTGCTTAGAAGCCATCTGGGTGTTAAGCAGCCTATATATTATTAATATTACTCCTACTACTATTGCCTTTGAGGGACGCAGGTGGCGCTGTGGTCTAAACCACAGAGCCTAGGGCTTGCCAATTAGAAGGTCGGTGGTTCGAATCCCCATGACAGGGTGAGCTCCCGTTGCTCAGTCCCTGCTCCTGCCAACCTAGCAGTTCGAAAGCACGTCAAAGGGCCTGGGCATTCAGCCTAACCCCAAAAAAACCTCAGAACAATGCAGCTTCCTGTGTCTTCTCTGACTGCCCCACCATCAACAGTGGAAGTGAAGTTGGTGATGACTGGGGATAGGGCACTTTCTGATATGGCAACCCATTTGTGGAAGCCCTTCTTGGAGATGGCAGATCTCTCCCAGACAACATTCTCTTTCCAGCACCAGGCAAACCCCCTTAATTTTTCTTGGGCCTTTCCCCTCTGTGGAGTTTCATCATTCCATCAATTTCTCTTTGCTTTTGTGATGTTGTTTGCAGAACTGTTGTATTGCAACGGGTATGTGTTTTAATGTGTGCAAAAAGAGGGAGGGAAGCCTGAAAGCCCTAACCCTTGGAGAAGGGCTATAGCTGAGAGGCAGAGCACCTGGGTTGCAGGCAGAAGGCCCCAGGTTCAAATTCCCCACCCCTGCACATTTCCAGGTAGGGCTTAGAAAGCCTCTCCTCTGAAACCTTGGAGATGCGTCTGGCCAGATAATACTGAGCAGTCTGACTTAGAATCATAGAATCGTAGAGTTGAAAGGGACCCAAGAGCCATCTAGTCCACCCCTGCAATGCAGGAATCTCAGCTAAGGCACCCATGACTGATGACCATCCAACGTCTGCTAAGAAACCTCCAAGAGGCAGTCCACCACCTCCCGAAGTCCGCTCCACTGTTCAGCCTTTCTCAACCTGTGGGTCCCCAGATGTTGTTGAACTACAACTCCCATCACCCCTAGCTAACAAGGCCAGAACACAGGGATGGTGGGAGTTGTAGTCCAACAACATCTGGGGACCCACAGGTTGAGCACCGCTGGCTGTTCTTACTGTCAGAAAGTTTTTCCGTATGTCTAGCAGGAATCTTCTTTCCTGCAACTTGAAGCCATTGTTTCTCCGGAAGAGGCGAAAACAAGCTTGCTGATCTTCTCTATGAGAGCCCTTTGGATACCTGAAGATTGCTATTCCTTGGCGCAAAGCCGGCGGCTCCCAGGGCCAAAGTGTTGCGGCGCATCCTAGCGAGCGCCTGCGAGGCTCCCCCGCCCCGGAAAAACCAACGCCGTGGGAGTGGAGAGGGACGGCGCTCGCAGAGCTTCGGCGTGGCTGGGGAGACTTTTCTCTCTGCCTGGAACAGGAAGGTCGGAGAGGAGGCAGGCGCGAAGGCGCGCGATGCGCGGGTGAAGGGAGCCCCTCCGGGGACCAGGCGCCCTCCTGACCGCGCGGAGCCCTTGGGGAGCCGAGCGGGCGCCGTCAGCTGATGGGCGCGCCTCGGCTTAGGAGCGAGACAGCGGACTCAGAGCAAGAGAAGGAGGAGGAGGAGGAGGAGGGCGGCTTCCCTTTGCTGCTGCAGCGCAGCCGCTGGAGCCGCAGAGCAGGCGCCCCGCAGGTATTGCCATCGCGTGGATCGGGCGCGGTTTCCCAAATAAAGCGTTGAGAGGGGGGAAGGGCGCAGAGAGAGACCCGCGTTGTAGCGCTAGCCTGTGTGTGGACACAAAAACACACGGTAGGGAGGTCCCACCGAATTCAACGTGGCTTTCAGGCTCGCACGATCCTGTGTTCCTTCCTGGAAGCGAGCCCCGTTGAATCCAGCGGGGTCTTCCTTCCTTGGAATCGCTGCCTTAAAAAAAAGAAAGTCTCGTTGCGCCTCTCCGACTTCAGGCTGTTGTCTGGCAGCAAGTGCCATCGAATTCCTCGGGGCTTGCTGAGTGAACAGCGGCATCCTAAACACCCTCGAGGGGGCTTCCTTCCGAGGAAGCGTGCTTAGGACTGCACGATAAGGCTGCAGCCCCGTGGAGCAGAGCAAGGGCGCACAACAGCGTTCAGCTTTAGCAGATTTATTGTGGCAGTGGCAAGATACCTTCATCCGATGGAAGGTACCCAGTTCGATGAGAGCGAGGGACTCTCAGTCCACGGTGAGTCTCTCAGGTGCTGGTGGGGCTGGGACACACTGGGGGTTGGGGGAAGCCTCATGTTTGCAGAGTTCTTTGGAGGGTCCGTACTCGCCGTTTGCTTTTTGGTCTGTTCTTTGTGTGTGCTTGTGCAACCACCCTTGTGTGAGCCCATATCTCTGTCCCGTGGTGCGGTTGTCTGATCACACACAAACACACCAGGATCCCACAGGCATTATGTAGGGTAGTCTTCAGCAGTGCTATTTTTCTAGAAAAAGAGGTGCCGGAACTCACCATGAACACCTCCCTTGTTCTCTTAGAATGGCAATGGCGCCCACCTGAGAGGTGTCAGAATTGAGTTACAGCTGGAAAAAAAGTCCTGGTCTTCACTAACCTGGTGCCTGCAGATGTTTCAAACGACATCTCCTGTCAAGCCCCAGCCAGGGCAGACAAGGTGATCTCCTGTTGCAGATGTTCCAAATGCTGAGCTTCCCCTGTGGAGTGCTTTGGCGAAAGCAGTGGCCAACATCCTCTTTCAGCTGCTTTTGCGGAAATTGCAAAAGGGATCCCTAAGAGTGCATTTTCACACCCAACAGAGCTTGCCTTGGTTGCTTTATAATGCAATATACGGGCAACGTTCGCACTGGCCAGAATACTCAGTTGCATTACAAATGCCCACTGGAAAGAGAGACAGTATAGTCAGCCTGGTCTAAATTGTGATGGCCGCAGCTATCATTGGCTCTGATCTTTAGAAGTTTCCAAGTTGGGTGGGGGGGGTTATTGCATTCTCAGAAAGATGTCAAAAGTGGTGGTGTCTATGTTTAGCACCTGAATTAAAATCGATAGGGCTCAGGCTTGTGTGGAGAGCCCTGCCATCTACCCCAGAGGGGAGACTGGGTCCTTAATTCTGTTTTTGGAGGCTTTGATTTCTCTGTGGCAAATGTGGCAAAGGCACATCAGGATTCGCCCCCCCCCCCGTATTGTATAATACATCTGTTTCTGTAAAGCATGGACCTGACCAAGAATAGATGACATTAAATCTAAGATTTCTCAAAAAAGGAGACAGAAGCGAAGGGGAGGCTACAAAGTCAGAACTGTTGGTATTTGTAAGGGTTTTTTCTTCTCCTTCCTCCACTGCAATGGCATTATCTCTTGCTTTCTCTTTTGCCCTAAACTTCCTGCAACCAATGTGTTAACTTTCTAACGCTGCAAAAATGCTTCAGAAAAGCAGAAGACTTGGCATTCTCCAATGGAATGTGTATCGTTCTTAATGCAGGTTCTCTTTGGTCAATTTACAGATGCGGCAAACTCCGACACAGAATTTGGAATCTCTCACAAATATTTCCTTAGTGTGTATCCCGGGCCTTCACCTGCTGGATCGATGCTTCACAAACCAGGAGTGTGACCGAGCTCTGGAGCCTGAAATACTATTGCTATTATCATTACTTATTAAAAGCATATCACCACCCACCAGTCGATATTCTCTGGGGAGGTTTGCAAACCAGGCAGTATTAAAGCTATGACAAATACCAGTTAAAAAGTGACAATAAGGAATGCAAGACAGCAGCCAAAATGGAAATCCTGCATTTCCTGGCAATGAAGATTTCATAAACAGATCCCAGTTCAGGTGACAAGCCAGGATAAGTCACAACAGCCTAACTGATAAACTGTGGATTGAATAAAAAACCTGGCAACACCCCCCCCCCATGAACAATGGTTTTCCCTTAACTATATAACCTGGGGGCTAACAAGGAGACCACCTTTTACAACCAGAAGAAGCATTTCACTCCACTTTGCCTTCGGAAACTTTCTACTGCTCATCCTTGCACAATGGATTGGTGCCCCAACTTCACCTGCTTCTCAGTCACTACATCAGCCGAATCCAACCGGACGGGCTCCAGCTCCCTCCTGGACCACCCTGGTGCCCGTGGACCCTTGTCTATCTTTAGCGTCCTCGTCTTGACTCTGTTGGCCATGTTGGTGATTGCCACTTTCCTCTGGAACGTGCTGGTTCTGGCGACCATATTGCGTGTCCGCACTTTCCACAGGGTTCCTCACAACCTGGTGGCGTCCATGGCCATCTCGGATGTGATGGTGGCTGCCTTGGTGATGCCTCTCAGCCTGGTCCACGAACTGTCCGGGCGGCGCTGGAGGCTGGGGCGGATCCTGTGCCAGGTGTGGATCTCCTGCGATGTGCTGTGCTGCACGGCCAGCATCTGGAACGTCACGGCCATCGCTCTGGACCGCTACTGGTCCATCACTCGCCACCTAGAGTACACCCTGAGGACCCGCCGGCGCATCTCCAACATTATGATTGCTCTGACGTGGATCCTCTCGGCCATCATCTCTCTGGCTCCGGTGATCTTTGGCTGGGGGGAGACTTATTCGGAGGGCAACGAGGAATGCCAAGTCAGCCAGGAGCCTTCTTACACCATCTTCTCTACCTTTGGGGCTTTTTACCTGCCCCTCTGCGTGGTGCTCTTTGTCTACTGGAAAATCTACAAGGCAGCCAAGTTTCGCATTGGATCCCGGAAGAGCAACTCCATCACTCCTATCACACCTGAAGCCCTGGAGGTTAGTTTTTCATCAGGTGCTGCTGTCTGCTCTAGAATTGGGCAGCACATTCACACAGCAGACCTTCTGTTAGGCAGAGTGAAGTGGCTGTCAGTAATTTATTACTGTTGTTGTGTTTTTAGTACTGGGGAGAGGCGCTTGTGGACTTTTCTGGTGGCCTTGTGTACTGTACACCTTGACTCAGGGAGGGGCACTGTTTGCTGCTCTGTGCTGGGCACCCAAATGTCTGTGGCTGCCCTTGACTAACAACCACTTTGAGCCCTGAGCACAGTGGCTAACAGCGAGTTGCTGAATTTATTTATCTTATGCAATGGCTGTTGCTGTCTGCTGCCTGAATGTGTGAGCTCACAAGCCCTTGGCTCATATTTCATCTCAGCCAGGAACTCCCTGGCCATCCTTAGGTAGTCATTGTTCCCTCTGCCTTACTTCTCTTCACCTCCCCCCCCCCCACTCATTCTGAAATAAGAAGGCATTAATCCTGGTTTTCTCTACAGGGTTGTTGCAAAGATAATATCTGTGAAGCACTTGGAAAACTTGAAAGTGTCAAGTATTAAAAGACACATATTGGCTTTAGTGGGCTATCTCCCACTAAAGATATTTAAGTTTAATCTTAACAGTGTTGTTGACATCAATCAGGGCTTTCGTTCTTTTTCTCTTTGGGGCTGAACCAGTGCTGCTTTGTTCAGGATTCTAGCCAGCCAACAAGCCATGCCCTGTTATTCCATTCCATTCCATTCTCCAATCTGCTACCTACTATCCATTCAGCATTCCTTATCCACTGATCTTGCTCAGTTCTCAATGAGCTGCTTTTTGCCCTCTCCTGCATAGTTCTCCCCCAGCCACGCAAAATATGGTACCTTTCTTGTAGTTCTGCAAACATTGCCGTTTCTTTAAGCCTGTTTATACCTCCCTTCTTGTGTGTGGGTGTGCAGTTTTGGTTTCATAAGGTTCCATGCATGAAGAATGAGTTTGCTATGCGTATATCATATTAATCCCTTAATTAAGCAAACAGGATGAAAACTGAGATACATTTCACACATAGGAGAACCTACACAATTCAAGCCCTTTGTATTTGCTTGTGGATGCATTACCTAAAAGCACTCAAGGGAGAGCTCACAAAAGGCTTTTCTTTTTACACAGGTCTGGGATCATAAGACTATCCACACAAAATAATTTGAAATTGTAAGGCAGAAAATAAGCGTCAGTATCCTCAGAAGTCATTGGTTCCATTTATTTAGGACACAGCATTCACTGAAAATCTTGTTTGTTTGTTTTAGGGTGTCATATGGACTAGAAACATAAGCAGCCTTAAAAAGAAAAAGAAAATAGCAAGGGTAGGGAATAGCTGCTAAAAAGACTAATCCTAGAACTGATACCATTTTGCAGAAAGGATAGTGTGCCTTTAGGGACGCAGGTGGCGCTGTCGGTTAAACCACAGAGCCTAGGACTTGCTGATCAGAAGGTCGGCGGTTCGAATCCCTGTGACAGGGTGAGCTCCCATTGCTCGGTCCCAGCTCCTGCCAACCTAGCAGTTCGAAAGCACGTCAAAGTGCAAGTAGATAAATAGGTACTGCTCCGGCGGGAAGGTAAACGGCGTTTCCATGCGCTGCTGTGGTTCTCCAGAAGCGGCTTAGTCATGCTGGCCACATGACCCGGAAGGTGTAGGCCGGCTCCCTCGGCCAATAAAGCGAGATGAGCGCCGCAACCCCAGAGTCGGCCATGACTGGACCTAATGGTCAGGGGTCCCTTTACCTTTGCCTTAGTGTTCCTTTAACAGTTGTCAGACAGGCAAGCAGGTATCAACAGAAGCTTTTATTGATACAGAGATGTGGTAATGGAGGAACATTTTAAAGACAAATGAAATGGATTCTAAGTCAGATCACTGGTCTGTCTAGCTCTATGCTGCCTACACTGAGTCTTTCTTAACACTACCTGGCACAAGAGCCAACTCCTAGGTGTTTTGCGGGCTTCGACCCCCACAATAAAATATTTGAGGGGGCTGGGCCCCCACAAAAGTTATGGGCATTCCCATTCAAATGGTGTGTGTGCACTGCGTCATGTGATTGGTTATGCAGAGTGGGGCTTACCTGGGTCCCCACAATATTTTATTCAAGTTGGCACCTGTGCTACCTGGAGATGGGAGGAATTGAACCAGGGACCTTTGCATGGTGCCAGGCTACTTTGAGCCCTTGGCAAGGCTAACTGCTTGCTTACCCGCCTGCCAACTGCTAACTTCAATTTTCAAAAGCAGATGTCTTGCAGAAAAAGTGAACAGCACAAAACCCCAAACCGCCACATCTACTTTAAATTGCAAGAATAAGTAACACAACCATCTTTGGTTGCCTTTCTCAAATGCAATTTAAAAAAAAATAAAATGTTTCAGCACCCGAATCATTTTGAATAATCTTGTGAATTGTGATGTCAAAATTTACATCTCTTTAAAGTTTCAATTCCAGGCACATCAACATCTCACTTTGCATGCCTTCTCCTTTGCAAATTTTGCCACCAATTCCTTCAGCTCAAGGAATTTATTTCACTCCTAGAGCTATAATTCCCTATGAAGAGGGATTGATTGTTAAACCACTGAGAGAACAGTAGCTCTGAGATGGGAATAGCACCCTTAACAAACTACAGTTCCCAGAATTTAATTTTTTTGGGGGGGGGGGAGGAAACCATGACTGTTAAAAATGGCATCATAGTGCTATAAACCTATGGTGTGAATGTGGCCAAAATGAAAGGCAATATCTAAATATTGTATGTAAATATTCCATTCCCATGAGCCTTGGCAGTTAACTGAGCTATACAGAAGCTAACACTTTCATTTTAGTGCAAAAATTTAAAACCCAGCCCATTTATGTAGGGTTCCTTTCAGTGTCTCTGCATAAACTCCATAAGTCACCAGTTAACAATTGGTTCATCTGCAAAACATCCCAATTGAATCTTGTCTTTATTAAGAATCCATTTGTTGATCCTCCGCAGCCCTGGCCCCTTAGCCTTCCATGCCTGAGTACCATCTTGCAGCCAACAGCTACATTTGGCAGCTTGACAATACACGACACTTGGGGAGCGACCCACACCAAGGCAGCTGTGACCCACCCTTTGGGACCTGGCACCTCCTGCTTTTTAATCTCACAACTTCAGCCCCGGCTGGCCAGCAGGACATTATACTGCAGCTCCTATTTAACATTTAATTAGCATCTTTATTGTGCTAGGCATCGTACACCACAAAGGCTTGACATTCTCCCTGCCCAGAGGATAAAACAAAATGAAAACTCAGGCAGGCTTGGAGGAGTGGAGGGGCCGGGGAGACGACGGAAAGCACAGAACAGGTGAAGCTACAAATTGGGGTGCGGGGAAGGCTTTGCGGAATCAGTGGATGCTGAGGAACATAAGAAGAATCTACTGGATCTAGCAATGGCCCATCTAGCTCTGCATCTTACAGTGGTGCCTTGCAAGACGAAATTAATCCGTCTGCGAGTCTCTTCGTCTTGCGGTTTTTTCGTCTTGCGAAGCACGGCTATTAGCGGCTTAGCGGCTTTAAGAAAAAGGAAACAAACTCGCAAGAACTCGCAAGACGTTTCGTCTTGCGAAGCAAGCCCATAGGGAAATTTGTCTTGCGGAACGACTCAAAAAACGGAAAACTCTTTCGTCTAGCAAGTTTTTCGTCTTGCGAGGCATTCGTCTTGCGGGGCACCACTGTATTCTCCCAGTGGCTGGCTAGATGTCCATGGGAAACCTTCATCAGGACCTTAGCATAAGAGCTTAGCCAGCATGGCTAGTAGCCATAGATAGCTTTAAAGGTAAAGGGACCCCTGACCATTAAGTCCAGCTGTGGACGACTCTGGGGTTGTGGCGCTCATCTCACTTTATTGGCAGCTTCCGGGTCATGTGGCCAGCATGACTAAGCCGCTTCTGGTGAACCAGAGCAGCGCACGGAAATGCCGTTTACCTTTCCGCTGGAGCAGTACCTATTTATCTACTTGCACTTGGTGCTTTCAAACAGGGACCGAGCAACGGGAGCTCACCCCGTCGCTGGGATTCGAACCGCTGACCTTCTGATCGGCAAGTCCTAGGCTCTGTGGTTTAACCCACAGCGCCACCCGTGTCCCTTATGGATAGCTTTACGCTCCATGAATTTGTCTAATTCCCTTTGAAAGCCATTCAAGTTGATGGCCATTGCGACTTCCTGTGGGAGCAAGTTCCCTAGTTTTAATTATGTTTTGCATGAATGGATACTTCCTTTTATCTGTCCTGAATATTCTGACATTCAGCTTAATTGGAAGTCCTAGTGTTATGAGGGAGGGAGAAAAACTTTCCCTATCCACTTTCTCCATCCCATTCATAATTTTATAAACTTCCATAAACACACCACCTCCTACTCTAAACTGAAAAGTCTCAAATGTGGCAGCCTTTCTTTGTAGGGGAAACTGCTCCATCCTTTGATCATTTCAGTTGCTCCTTTCTGAACCTTTTCCAACTCTGCCATATCCTTTTTGAGGTTAGGCAACCAGAACGACCCACAGTATTCCAGCTGCAGTCACACCAGAGATAATCTCAGTATAAGGGATCTGTTAAGTACACTGCCTCTCGCCATAGATGCTGCTTGTTTATCTAATGCACAGGGGTTCATAGCGTTATAGAAAAGCATGAGGTTGCTGCAGTCACAACATAACGTATCAATACGAAAAATACATTGGGGGGCAAAAATGAAACGTTGGAAATCTT
Organism: Podarcis pityusensis; assembly: GCF_964106645.2. NCBI lineage: Eukaryota > Metazoa > Chordata > Lepidosauria > Squamata > Lacertidae > Podarcis > Podarcis pityusensis. Next base: position 12,291,093 of record NC_138037.1, read on the forward strand.
ATAGGTGGGGAAAAAATACAATCTACCAGTGATGTAACTTTAGTGTTGTTGTTTAGTCGATTAGTCGTGTCCAACTCTTCGGGACCCCATGGGCCAGAGCACGCCAGAGACTCAACTTTTATATACCTGTTGTTATTGTCCATGGAGCTTTCTTGGCAGGGATACTGGAGTGGATTGCAAGTTCCTTCTCCAGGTGGATCACATTTAGTCTAAACTCTCAGCCATGACCTGTCTGTCTTGGGTGGCTCTGCACGGCATAGATCATAGGTTCTCTGAGATATTCAAGCCCCTTTGCCACGACCAGGCAGTGATCCATGATCCATGTACAGTGGTACCTCGGGTTAAGAACTTAATTTGTTCTGGAGATCTGTTCTTAACCTGAAACTGTTCTTAACCTGAGGTACCACTTTAGCTAATGGGACCTCCTGCTGCCACAGCGCTGCTGCTGCACGATTTCTGTTCTCATCCTGAAGCAAAGTTCTTAATTTGAGGTACCACTGTACAGTCTATCAAATGAGAGGGGCAGGGTAAAAACTTGTTTTTGTTAGGCACCAGTCATCCAGGGCAGGGAATCTGTATCTTTGTTGTAGAGCCCGTCTTTTGCATACATAGGGTATGAGGTTTAATCTCTGGCATCTCCAGGTAGGGCTAAGACCCCCATCTGACCCTTAGATAGCTTCTGCCAGTCAGTGTCACCAATACTAAGTTAGATGAGCTGACTTGGTAGAAAACATCTCCCTGTGGACCAGGTGATCTTGTCAACAGGGAGTGTGGACTTCTCATTTGGGCAGCTGCGCTGCCTGCAGCCCCTGGCCTTTCCCGGCAGTGACAGTGATTGATGCAAAAAAAAAGTCACCCCATTCCACTGGGGGGTTGCATAACTCTCTGCTGGTTAGCTTTTGCATTGCGGTGTGAACTAGAGGTAGTCAAAGGTGGACAACTGCTCTGTATAGCCGGTGGTCCACCCACCCTTTGCCCTGGAAGTTGTTGTTGTTGTTTAGTCATTTAGTCGTGTCCGACTCTTCGTGACCCCATGGACCAGAGCCCGCCAGGCACTCCTGTCTTCCACTGCCTCCCGCAGTTTGGTCAAACTCATGCTGGTAGCTTCGAGAACACTGTCCAACCATCTCGTCCTCTGTCGTCCCCTTCTCCTTGTGCCCTCCATCTTTCCCAACATCAGGGTCTTTTCCAGGAAGTCTTCTCTTCTCATGAGGTGGCCAAAGTATTGGAGCCTCAGCTTCAGGATCTGTCCTTCCAGTGAGCACTCAGGGCTGATTTCCTTCAGAATGGATAGGTTTGATCTTCTTGCAATCCTTGAAAGTACTTGAGGCCTTTTGCATGTTCAGCTCTCCCTCTTCTCCCAAGGCAAAAGGGCCCCCCAGCAGGAAAAGATGGTGCTCTGGGTAGCTGTAGGGGGGCTCCCCACCTCCTCCACCACCTTCTGTAAGGTAAGTTGTGGTGTCTTTTTAGGTAAGAGGGGGGTGGAAAGGTGGCTGTTCCAGGAGTGCAAGCCAAATTGAGGCTGTGACCACTATATATTGCCCCCCCAAATTGAGGGTATGCATAGGAGGTGTTCAGCTGTGTGCGCGCACCTGCTTGGAACTCTCACCCCACCGCAAAACTCCAGGCAAACCTCTGCTGGGCATCATCTTGCAAATTAGCATGCAGCACACAGGATTTCATGTTTGGCAACTGGCAGGTGGCAGGCTGGCCAGCAAAACAAACACACACACACACACATGCGTCTGAAGATTATGTTTGTCTTTGGCAGGTGAAGGAAGCCTCCCAGCAGCCGCAGATGGTGTTCACCGCCCGGCACGCCACAGTCACCTTCCAGACGGATGGAGACACGTGGAGGGAGCAGAAAGAGAAGAGAGCTGCCCTTATGGTGGGCATCCTCATCGGGGTATTTGTGCTGTGCTGGATTCCCTTTTTTATCACAGAACTCATCAACCCCCTCTGTTCCTGTGACATACCCCCGCTCTGGAAAAGCATTTTCCTTTGGCTCGGCTATTCCAATTCTTTCTTCAACCCTCTGATCTATACTGCCTTCAACAAGAACTACAACAACGCTTTCCGGAACCTCTTCTCCAGGCAGCAGTAAGCGAGGAGGGCAAAGGAAGAAGGAAGGCCTTTCTAAAAACTTTCCCCTTCCCTACATTACTTAAAGAGACATGGCGGGGAGGGCTCCTTATATCACAATAAATGCTCAATTGTCACAGGGCATTCAGACTTCTTTCTTGAAGCACTTACTTGGTGAAGAGATTGTGTTTTCCCAGCACAAAGAAGCAACATTTTATTATTGGGATTACCTGATTTCCCTTGCTAATGCTGTGTGGAAGATAATGTTTCTGAGCACCATGGAATGGTCTCCCCTGGGAAGTAACATATGACACTATATGTAATGAGCTATGCCAATTTCTTCTCATGCCCACACCCTTTTATTGGAGAGGAAACATTAACCTACAAAGCCCTTTCTGGCCAAAGCTCACTTAATATCTCAAGAGTTGGCTCAGTCAGTAGAGCACAAGATTTAAACTCAGGGCTGTGGGTTCGAGCCCCACATGGGGCAAAGGATTGCTGCACTTCTAGAGGTTGGACTAAATGACCCCTGTGGTCCCTTCCAACTCTACGATTCTATTATTCTATCTGTCCCACACCTGAAGTCACACTTTGAGGCCTGGTGGACCTAATTTTGCTCGTGAACTCGAGGTTCCCCATCCCACTCTTTATCATGAACTTACTGATTAACTGAAAACCAGGTCTCTCGAGACAGATGGATGCCAACACCAACAATTTCTATACTGCTCAATATGTAAATCTCTAAGTGGTATACAACTTTTTAAAAAGCACAAATTTAATAAAAAAAAATCTACAAGAACACCATCAATTTAAGTTACTATAAACTGCAATAAAAATACAGAGGTGGGCCAGCACTTTGTGGCTTGGTCAGGCATGCACAGGGAAGCCTGCCTGCAGGCCAGCCCTTTCCCTGCTTCTGGGCTGTGCAGTATATGGTATTAAAGGGATAGGAATGGAGGATCCAAGAAGAAGAAGCCCAGGACTGCAGGACTGGAGGGGGTGGACAGCTGCTTGGGGTCCCAGAGGGAGAGAGGCAGGTTATCTCCCCCCCTCCCGTGTGAATTATTATTTATGAATCCATGAACTGCTTAATGCCAAGATAGGCTTCTCTGCAGTTTACAAAGATAAAAACATGTTGAACCTCTAGTGGCAGGGAGTTCCACTGAGTAGGACCTGCCACACAAAAGGTTTCTGTTCTTAGCAAAGACTGACCAAATTTCAGAAGCACCAGAAGTGCTTTATCAGAGGATCTCAGTGGTTAAGGATTCAGACAATCCTTAAGGTATTTTTGGCTCAGGTTGCTTAACACAAGAACCTTGAACCTGAACCTCATAGCAAGTTGGGAACTGGAGCAGCTCTTTCGGCAGTGGAGTAACATGTCGCCAGTAATCTGTGCCTGTGAGCAGTCTGTTCACTGCATTCTTCACTTGCTGCTGCTTCTGGATGAGATGCAAGTGCAGCCCCTCGTGAAGCATGTTACAGTAACCAAGTCATGAGGTTAACAATACATGGACTACTGTGGTCCAACTATTGAAGTCTAAGAATGGTCACAGCTGGTATATCAGAAGACACTACTGGCCACAGAGCATATCTGGGCCTCTGGTGACAAAGATGGATCAAGGAGTTTGCCCTAAGCTGTGGACCTCTGAAGGAACGCAACCCCATCGCAAACAGGCCATTGACCTTTCTCCTGGACATGAGAATCACCCTGCACAAGGAGGCCTCCACCTTTCCAGGCTTCAAACTCAGTTTATGGATCCTCATCTAGTCCAACACACTGCCTTCATGTACCAGTCCAATAGTCTGACTCAGATGTAACAGAGTTGGGTATCATTAGCATATTGTTAACACTTCACTTTGAAACTCCCAGTGAACACTCCCAATGGCTTCATAAGGATGCTAAACAGCACTGGGGATGGAATATTTCCTTGTGGCACTTATTAGCATAAACACCAGAGGCCAAAGAGCAACTCTCCCAGTGCTACCCTTTGCTCACGGCCCTGAAAGAAGTAGCAGAGCCACCATACATCCCACACCATCCAGAAGGATACCATGGCCAATGGTATGAAAAGACACAGAGATCAAGAAGGAGCAGCGTTGTGCTTCTTCTGTCCTCCTCTCTATAAAGTACATCTGTCAGGGCTGATTTGATCCCAAACCCAGGCTTGAAACCAGACTGAAAAGGATCCAGTTAATCAATCTCATCCAGGAATGCTTGCAGTTGTTCCACCACAACCTTCTCAATTGCCTTATTCGTTTATTGCATATATAGCCCACTTTTTCTCCAAGGAACTCCAGGTGGCGTACATGGTTCTCCCCCTCCTCAGTTAATCTCCACAACAACCCTGTGAGGTAGGTTAGGCTGAAAGGCAGTGGCTGGCCCAAGAAGATCACCCACTGAACTTCATGGCTGAGTGGGGATTTGAACCATGATCTTCCATGGTCCAACACTCTGATCACTACACCGCACTGTCTCTCAAAAAGGAAAAGCCTTAAAAGTGGCCTTAAATTGATATGTGCACACAGATTAAAATGAGAAAGAATGCAAGGCAAGTAATAAGTTGGTATCTAGACAAACCTCCTGCTGTTCTAGCTACAACTGGGTAACATTCCATTCTACCTGTCAACTGGTTTCAGCCATGTTGTTCTCCACAATTCCCCTCATGTTTCACCCTTTATTATTTCATACATACTGAAGTGCAGTTGAATGCCGTATTAATTCTGTTTTGTGCACACTATTATTATATATCCCATGGCCAAACCCTGCTGAGTAGTACAGTGGTACTTCTGGTTACATACACCTCAGGTTACAGACTCCGCTAACCCAGAAATATTACCTCGGGTTAAGAGCTTTGCTTAAGGATGAGAACAGAAATTGTGCAGCGGCGGCACAGCGGCAGCAGGAGGCCCCATTAGCTAAAGTGGTGCTTCAGGTTAAGAACAGTTTTAGGTTAAGAACAGACCTCCAGAATGAATTAAGTTCTTAACCCAAGGTACCACTGTATATATAAATATACAGGTTAAGTACTTAATTCGTTCCGGAGGTCCATACTTAACCTGAAACTGTTCTTAACTTGAAGCACCACTTTAGCTAATGGGGCCTCCTGCTGCTGCTGCGCCGCCGGAGCACGATTTCTGTTCTTATCCTGAAGCAAAGTTCTTAACCTGAAGCACTATTTCTGGGTTAGCGGAGTCTGTAACCTGAAGTGCATGTAACCTGAAGCATATGTAACCTGAGGTACCACTGTACTGTCCCAGGCATAGTCGCCAAGGAGGTGCCGTCTAGGAGAGCAGATGAGTTTGCTAGAGATCAGCACCATGGTCAGCTCACAGCAAAGCTCATCTAACAGAATCAGGTCAGAATACAAAGCGATCCAGAGCAGTGAGTATGGAAAGTTCCTCCAGCAACAGCCTGTGGGTTTAAGTACTGTATAGTAAGTACACAACTTAAGCAAAGGTTCAGTTCCCAGGAACTGCAAAAGCAAAATGCATAAAGCCAGGAAGGCCCCTTAACCTGCAAGCTGCTCCCCTAAGTTCTCAGACCACCTCCATTTGCTCTCTGTGCTCTTGCTAGGCCCTATTTCTCTCTCTAAATCTCCAGCTCTCTGACTCTCTGACAACGCCTAAACACTCCCAGGGTGAGTGCAATGGCTGCTGGGATTGCTAACTGCTGTTTCCCACTCTCCCTACCACTCTTTTCCTACCACATATTTGGATTCTTCCTGTGTTTTTCTGATTTCTTTATTGATTTTTTCAATTGCCTTTGTAAGGTTGCAATCACATAAGAAAAGTGAGTGTACGTTGCAGGCTTACTGTAGGCCTGCAATCTGGTTAGTGTATCAAGCTTGGCACCCTAAGAAAAAAAGTCTGGGGACTTAAAGGAGGCCTGTTCTATTTCTCACATTCTATTTCTCCAGAGCAGCTAGGTCGTTCCAGCTGGAATTGGATGGTTAGTGCAGAGGTTGCCTTGAACACTATAGAGATGTCTGAGGAGGGGTTCTCTGAGTCAAGAGGAAGGTTAACTCCTCTAGCTCTGCAGCTCTAGCTAATGGGTCTTTCCTCCCAGGAAGCCTCTGGTGAAGCAATGATATTGGAGGTTCTTTCCATGAATGTTTCCTGCAGCCAGTCATTTCTGACCTCCATGTTAGCAGACTCATCCACAAATACCAGCAGGTCTGAATCCTGGGCCACACAACTTATGAAGAATCTGCTCAATGCAAAGTATGTGCTAAGTATGCTCTCCATGTATCGGAAAAGTGAACATCATGACTGAATCAGGCTCGTACTAATAAAACATTTCTGGACAAAAATCTGCAGCTATGCAATTTTAAGTATCTGAGGTCTTCTGATGGAGTATTATTCCCACGGAGTATTAAAACTGTGTTATTCTGGCAGGCCTTTCAAACTTGAGATTCTCTGCCAACCAGCTCTTACTGATGTGTTTGATGTTTTTATTGTAATTTTATGTTTTAAGCTGTATACCACCTTGTGACATTTTATATGAAAGTGCAGTTTAGAAGTACTGGAGGAAAATAAAATATATGGAAAAGTATGTTTTTCGTTCTATGTAATTCATTGGTTTCCCAGCACCTGAAATGAACAGCACACCAAATGATAGTTACCTTTGGCTGAAGTTTTTCTTATATGCCAGCAGTAGAAATGCCAGCAGAGGTGAATGGAACAAATGTGTTGTGGTGCCAACCAAACTAAGTCTGTTGCAGAAGCTTGTAGCTGCTGTGCAATCCCAGCACTGACACACAAAACCTAGCACTCTCTGCAAACACCCAGTGTCCAGGGAAATCAAATGGTTTGTATTTCCAAGTAGCCGTATTGATGATAAGAACTAGCAGTCTGGTGCACATTTCGAAAGCATCTTGTCTGTGCTGAAGCAAAGCAGGCAATTGCTGCAGCTTTTTGAGATATCAGGCTTTTAAATCCAGCGAAGGATAAAAATATATCACTTCAACTTAAGCATGTGATGAGGGAGAATTTCTCCTTTATCCCCAGGACTCTCTGATTTTTGCATGAAGGGCTGGGGAGTGGGAACTGATTGTAGCTTGCTGAACAACTGTGGGTACATTCTATAGTAGTTCAAGTTTTGATAGAGGAGTAAACAAGAAAAAGAGAGAGGAGAGGACTACCCAAAGGTATAAGGGACATGCAAATCCTGCCTACACACAGACTGAAGCACAACTCAGTTTTTCCAATGTGAAACAAGATGTGTAGACAGAACACTAAAGAGTGTGTTGCATTCAAGAGAATGGAATGGTTTCTGAGCTAAGACTAGTGCATCTATATAAAGTGATGCTAATGTCTGGACTTGAACTGGCAAGAGTTAATCTTTTTAAAAAATATATAAAAAAAAACATTGTCCCTCCTGGCAGGGCCAAGTCTGGAACAGTGACTGGACAGGAGCAGGCTCAGGCAAAGCCTGACTGATTGTATGTGAATCCAGGCAGATCAACAATAGGTGGGAGCTGGAGTGCAATAAATAGGTAGAGGACTCCAAGTTTCCCATCCAGTGTGATGTAGTGGATAAGACCGGTGGACTGGTAATCTGGTGAACCGGGTTCACTTCCCTGCTCCTCCACCTGCAGCTGCAGGGTAACCTTGGGCTAGTCACACTACTCTGAAGTCTCTCAGCTTCACTCACCTCACAGAGTGTTTGTTGTGGGGGAGGAAGGGAAAGGAGATTGTTAGCCGCTTTGGGGGAGTGAAAGGCGGGATATCAAGTCCAAACTCTTCTTTCTTCTTCTTCCATGAACATTGTGTTGGCCAGGGGGTCAGGTCTGTTTTGTGGCTTGCAGTGGCAATGCTGCAACACATTCTTCTCCAGCCTGGTGCCCACTTGTTTTGGACTACAACTCCCATCAGCCCCCGTCAGCACATCTGGAGGGCACCAGGAGGGGGAGGCTGGCTTAAGAATTAATTTCCAGCTAGTGGAGGCTGACTCAAGCACCGCCCCACTAACCTAAGTCTGCCCTGAGCCAGCCCCCACCTGCCTATCTTCTTGCTTTGAACCAATCAGGAGGCAGCTTTGCCTGTGATTGATTCTGATTCCACTCACTGCTGCTCTCCCTGCCTTCCACCCCATCAGCTCCACCACTGTATCTAGCTGCCATATGCTGTTGTCCTTATTATTAGGAAATCACATCTAACCTTTCCTGTAAATGAATAGCATTGCAATACTCAAATTGTCAGTCCACAGGTTCCATTCAACAGCACTTTGAAGAGGAGAAAGAATGATTAAGACTGTGAGGCAGTCGTGTTTTTCTTTAACTTAATATCTTGAAAGGGTATTATTATTGCTCCTTCAATGCTCAAGAGAACTCGAGGAACAACTTAGCTAACCTTTACCCAACTGGGAGATTAAGATTTCTCTTCACATGCTCAGATGGTTCAGAATGTTAAAAGTACAGAATGTTACGGACTGAAAGTTAATAGCAAGAGCCTGGAGGGTGTGTTTTGAAAGCTGCCTAGTACAACCCCCCACAGCCACTGAACATAACTGAATGCGTATAATCAAGGCTCAGGGAAACAGCAGCTTTAAGACACAGCTTCTAGCTTGCACTGGCTTCCTTTGTGGAAGAAAAAGTACAAAAAGCAGTGCTTAGAAGCAAATGCTGCAAACTAATTCTTGGCTGGCTTTCTGTAAGGGCATAAGAATCCAAGTGGATCAAAGCAAAAGGGTTATGCACTCCAGGATCCCATTTTCCACAGTGGCTTAGGTCCTGGGGAACCCCACAAACAGGCAGAACTGTGGGGGCAATAGCCCTCTACTGATATTGCTCCCTGCCACTCATATTCAGCAGCAGTTTGGCTCCAGGTAGAGAGGTTTCACTTACAGCACAATCCTATGCATATGTGTCTATTCAGAAGTACAATGGGGCTCACTGCTAGGGAAGGGCTGTTGATCTGTGGTAGAGCATCATGCAGAAGATCCTGGGCTCAATCCTCATTATCTACAGGTGGGGTTAGGTGAGAAACATGCCTGAAACTCTATCCCCCCCCTCCCACCGAATTAAATCCACCTAAGGTAGTAGACATTTTCAAATCTACTTTATTTTGCCTTCCCTGAATACTCTGCCCATCCATTTTCATTAGATCTTCCCTGAGTGGTAGCAGACTTTTTCACATGGTCAGCTTCCTTGTGAAGAAGGTAGTATATAGGGAGCCTGAGAAATGCCAAGTTTAAGAGGCCTTGTAGCCTGAGACAAGCCCCACCTTTCACCAGAGCTTTTTGGCAGCTTATGGACACTTTGGTAAATTAGTTCTGCACAGATTTATAAAATAATTGCAACAAACAGCTGTATGGCCATTAGGTATATATCTTTTTTCCATACCAGAATAATAGTGTCTGTTTTAGAGTCTAACAGTCTGCTTTTCTTCTTTCCTTTTTTGTTACGGATTGTATAAAACCTGAAAATTAGTTTTTAAAAGATTGATTTTAGAGGCCACTAATAATCTGTGGCCCTAACCTGTCGCGTATAAATCCAGCACTGGGTGTCAGTTCCCCAGAAGCAACATGTAGCTTATGAAGTCCCCCATGTCTCTGCCCAGCCAGGCAAACATTCAAAATTGTCTCCTGCACTGGCTATACTCCAAAACCCAGCTATTAAACCATTTATCTTCAGGCCCCACTCAAGCTGGCCGAGGTCTAGTAGCTAATGGCTAGCTAACAACCCACCAAAAGGCCTTGATGCTCATTTTCTCGAGCATCCTCTACTATCTATTTCAGAAATGCCTTAGCTGCAAAATTGCTGGCTGCCTCTTGAAAACAATAGCTTTTTCAATTACTGCATTCTTGTGGGAGCAGGGGAAAGGCTGTTTGAGACCATCTACTCTGGTATGATTTCCTAAGACGAAAGCCTTCCCACTAGTTGTTTTTATGCTTCTCTGCCAAAGAACTCAGAAAGTTGCCACTACTCATGGGCTAGATCAGCCTCTGCCAACTTGATGCCTTCCAGATGTCTTGGACTACAACTCCCATCAGCCCTGCTTGGGAAGTTATAGTCCCAAATGCCTGGAGAGCACAAGGTTGGCAAAGGCAGGGCTAAATGAGCAAATGGTAAGAAACAGTGCAAGTAGCCAAGACATTTTGCTTCCTGGAGAACAGGACATGCCACCTCCCCCTTAAAACACCCCCCAAGAGCATAGCACCCAAGGTTGACCAAGTTGACCTGAGACAGAAAATTCCATAAGCACCCTTCCCAGGGAGTGTAAATACAATCCCAATAATAACAGTAGTAATAATAATTATATTTTATATTATTATTAACTATTATTATTTATTTATATTATTACTAACAACAACCTGGATTAACTATTAAGGAAAATAAGCACTTGCCAAGGGCATCATGGGAACGGGGGCACTACAGAAATTTTCCACTGTTGGATTTTTAGCATTAATGGTCACAAATTGCTCAGCTAAGCGTTCATTTTCTCAGTTGACGTATATTAAAAATCCCAACAGAACAACTATGCAACAAGGCAGGCTGGATGCCTTATATCTACTAAGTATAGAAGCCAGTTGAGTAAGATTAGTTTGGAGGATCTGATCAAAGACTTTGCAATTAGAGAAAGTAGGAGTTCCCCCCCAAAAAAATATAAATAAAGCGGAAGCATATAAAAATAAACATAATTTTTCACCTTACTGTAGATTTTGTTTCATTTCAAAAAATAAAATGTTATTTTACAGTTTATGATTGTTTATATTTTGAATTAGATATATATTTGGGGCACCAAAATCAGAAGGGAATTGCTGCCATGGGCATTATGTGGATGTGCATTTTAATGAACTGAATAGAGTGAAGGAGTTTAGTTTATCTTTTGGCTGCTATTTTGTTAATGTTGTTAATTTTTTATAGATTATGAATGCTGCAGTACTTTGCGAATCCTATTGTTGTAATTGTGCTGTTTAGCTTTTTTTGTAATTGTTTTGCCGATGATCTGTTAATTATTGCATATGATTTACGTTGCGTTTGTGATGTCCCATTATGTTGTTGTTATTTATTGTTTGTAAACCGCTTTTCTATTCATGGGAACGAAAAGTTGCTTAGAAATATAATAACTCAAATCAATCAGTCCAACGGCAGAGAGACCAATGGGAGGTGAAGCTGGAGCCAATGGCAGGCAGAGCCAATTGATTCCAGTTTTATCCCCATCTTCCTCTATGCAGAGTCATACAAGGGCAACAGAGACAGAAGAGGAGGAAGCTGATGGGCAGCTTGTAAGTAAGAAAGCAGGAAGGTGAGGTGTAGCTGAGGGAAGACTGAGGTTGGTGGGACAGAGCCCCATTTCCCCCAGTGCAGAAGCCACTACTGAATAATTAGCTGCCATTTCATGAGACCCAAGTGGTTGTCTCACCCTTCATAGGGACGCGGGTGGCGCTGTGGTCTAAACCACTGAGCCTCTTGGGCTTGCCAATCAGAAGGTTGGTGGTTCGAATCCCTGCAAGGGGCTGAGCTCATGTTACCCTGTCCCAGCTCCCGCCAACCTACCAGTTCGAAAGCACACCAGTGAAAGTAGATAAATAGGTACCGCTGTGGTGGGAAGGTAAACGGTATTTCCGTGCGCTCTGGTTTCTGTCACAGTGTCCCATTGCACCAGAAGAGGTTTAGTCATGCAGACCACATGGAAAGAAGGATTAAAATTTACAGCATGCAATGCTTTGAAAGAAAATGTGATGAAAATGATGTATAGGTAGTATATTACCCCTGTGAAACTAGCTAAAATGTATAAAATAAGTAATAAATGTTGGAAATGTAAAGAAAAGGAAGGAACTTTTTATCACATGTGGTGGGAATGTAAAAAAGTGAAAAACTTATGGGAAATGATATATAATGAGATGAAAAAGGTGTTGAAATATACATTTACTAAAAAACCAGAATCATTTTTACTTGGCATTGTAGGGGAGGATATTAATAGACAGGATTGTAAGTTCTTTTTATATGCAATGACGGCAGCAAGAATATTACTGGCACAAAAATGGAAGCCAGAAGAATTACCGATGAAAGTAGAATGGCAAATGAAATTAATGGACTATACAGAATTAGATAAATTAACAGGAAGGATTCGAAACCTGCGGGACCAGAGATTCTTAGAAGACTGGAGTAAATATTTGAACTATTTGAAAAGCAATTGTAATAAACAGATTACATTAGTAGCACTGCAAGAAGTTCTGTAAGGAGGATTATTTGAAATATTGCAAGAAAGACTATGAAGTGAATTATTAGTTAAAGATAATTAAAAGTAATGGAGAAATTAAGAAATGCAGAATAAGTAATAAAGAATGGAAAATCTTCAGAGGTTGTTGATAGAAGTCCAAAAATATTGTATAAGATAAGAAGTTATGTTAAATGAATGTTGAAAATGATATGTTTTAAAAAACCTAATAAAAATGTATATATATATAAAAAGTCATGCAGACTACATGACCCGGAAAGCTGTCTGTGGACAAATGCCAGCTCCCATGGCCTGAAGGCGAGATGAGTGCTGCAACCCACAGTCGCCTTTGACTGGATTTAACTGTCCAGGGGTCCTTTATCTTTACCTGTACCTTTTACCTTGTCCCACTCTTCCCAATAGTATAGTACATGAGTAGGCAAACTAAGGCCCAGGGGCCGGATCCGGCACAATCGTCTTCTAAATCTGGCCCGCGGACAGTCCGGGAATCAGTGTGTTTTCACATGAGTAGAATGTGTGCTTTTTTAAAAAATGCATCTCTGGGTTATTTGTGGGGCATAGGAATTTGTTCTTTTTTTTCTCCCCCCCCCCCCCCGCAAAAAAAATATAGTCTGGCCCTCCACAAGGTCTCAGGGACAGTGGACCAGCCCCCTGCTGAAAAAGTTTGCTGACCCCTGGTATAATACATACACTTTCCCTGAGCAGAGGGCACTTAATTTACGGCAATTAATGGCAGACTAGAATTCAACACAGTAACCTGATGAGCCCGTGGGCCTGAGATCAAGGGACACGATGCCATGAAGGAGCATGCCAGCTTCTCCTTTTCAGCTCGATGAAAAGCAGACAACAAGGCTTCCTACCACCAACCTAGTACTGAAAGCGAGGAGATATAATTCACAGCAAGGGGTGATTTGGGCTTCTAGCAATAAGAATCAAAGGAATTGAAGCTGACAGTGTTTGGCTGAGATCAACAGCAACAGTTCTTGGTCTCCTACAATGCTAATCGAATTCAGCTTTGTTCATTTTTTGGAACTATTGTGCCTCTGGTCCATCGCAGCAACAGGGAATATTCTGCAATCCAGATGTCCAAATAGATGGGGCGGGAAAGAAAATAACAAAAGGCTTCTGAGAAAGATGGATGGCTTCTGCTTATTACATTTTAACATCTCCTGGTAGGGCTGGGAGGGACCCCAGTCTGGAACCCTGGGGGTCTGTGTGGACAATACAGAGCTAGACAGACCAACGTTCTGACTCAGTATTAGTCAGCTTCCTTAAGTTCCTATCCCTTCCGGGCATAGATGAACGCTTTGTATGATTGAGTGCTCTTGAATTATTTGAATAAATTTTGAAAACTGGTACCATTGCATCAGTCTCTGTGCCCTTATCCTCTGACCTCAGGTGGCATTTGTGACATTGTTCCTGAACTCAAGACCAGAAGACATACCTATGAAATACACAAGGTGGGCCTTTTGTCTCATTCTAGGCAACGGCCAAGGTCTGCATAGGGGCAGATCAAGTTTTGCCTTTCCATTTCTACTTACTGTTAAAAAAATTCAAGAAGTTAACACTGTTCTTGCACTGTTCTCTTTTGCTTTCTGCAGTGGTAGAAAAGATGAGGCCAGGGCAAAAGTCCGGGGATAGCTGGGCTTGATAAAGCTATTCAGATTAGGTCACGTGAGCTTCCCTATTGCTGGCAGGTGCTGATCTCAGCTCCCAGATGAATGTGCAACTCCATCAGCATTACCTAGCAGTGGCGTAGCGTGGGGGGTGCAGGGGGGGCCGGCTGCACCGGGCGCAACATCTGGGGGGGGGCGTGCTCGCACTCGCAGCTCTCTGCCCCTACCTGGCTCACTCACTCTCTCTCACTGCAGTGCTGGCTGTGCTAATCCGATCCGAGCCGCTGGGTCGCCGCCCACTGTGGAGGGGGTGGGTGCCAGGCGTGCGGTGCGGAGAGAGAGCGAGGGACTATCTGGGGGAGGGACAGTGCAGCGGCCGCCCAGCGCAGCGCTGAGTGCGGGAGAGAACCACACCAGACCAGCCCAGGCAGCAGCAAGAAGAAGCTGGCAGCGGCGGCAGGTTAGGGGTTAGGGGGCGCAAATTACTTGCCTTGCCCCGGGTTAGGGGGCGCAAATTACTTGCCTTGCCCCGGGTGCTGACAACCCACGCTACGCCGCTGTTACCTAGTGCTGTTAAACAGATTCATAGAATTGTAGAGTCGGAAGGGACTCAAAGGAAAACCTCAAAATTCAGGTTTTGGGAAGACTGGGGATGTTCAACTGTGTTATGTTTTAAGCTCCATTTTTTTAAAACTTGGGCAGAGCAAAAAACTCACAAAAGCAACTGAACAAGAACCTGAGATACTGTTTTAGAAGAAAATTTGGAAACTTTTCTTTGTGGTATGGCAAAAATGCTAACTAGTATTGCCATTTTTGCCGTACTACTCCCATCACTTTTTTAAAAAATGTAGAGAGGTCACAATAAGCAGCATAGATGTACTGTACTTGTCCTTCTCATCTAGAGAAGAAGCAGCAGATACAGCCTCATTAAAACGTATCCTTGTGTAGCTTCGTCGCCCATAGATCCTTTTCACAAATCTGAACTAGGTGCTGCTGCTTGGCTATACATTGTTCATAGTCAAGTCCAGCTCAAGACATACCTTTGGGTTAGTCTTCCAATCAGCAGAGTGGCATTTCCTGCAGCTCCTTATTATTCCACTTGCACTTGTCTTTGAGAACTTCAGCTCTTCCTTCCCCACCTACGACACAAGTCTCTCGCTTTTTCTACCCTGTAATTGCCAGCATGTAGCATCAATGTGTCAGCTGTCAGCCTGAAGACACTTGCCAGCTGCCCTTCAAACTATGCCGTTGCTTGGCACCGATGAGAGGAAGTTAGTTAAAATGCTCTGTGCACCCTTTGAAGAGCCCAATGACAATTTGGGAAAGGAACAGGGCATATGCATTGGGTACTCCAAATGGCAGGTTTAAGAGGGCATCAGTGGCAATGTTCATAATGCATAATGTGGATCTTGACTTTCTAACATAGGCTCCTACAGCCTTTCAAGAACTAAAGTTTGATCAAACAAAAATAGAATGGGAATTAGTCTTAGTGTTTTATCTTAAAATGTGGTGATACGTATTTATTTAGAAGTGTGCAGCTTGCATGCATGTAGCCCACAGCTTTGCTTAGAAGCAAGTCCTACTGTGTTTAGTGGAGCCTACCCCAAGGTAAGAGTGGATAGCAATGCAATGCCTTCCCCCTCTTTTTAACACCCATGTAGGATTGTAATCTGGAGCCACCACATAAACCCAAGGCATGATCCATCATCCAAACAACTTTAAGCACAGTTTGCCCATTGATTTCAATAGCAGAGCTAAGCATTTAATTAGCAGTTCTTAGAATGCTGCTTTGGCTGAAATCATGCCCTTAATTCTGGGTATCTTAACATGCTAGTGACTGAATATTTATGAGCAACCAGAAATACTTTCTGTTAGTGACACTGAATGGAAAGCACATGCTTTATAAATATAATAATAATAATAATAATAATAATAATAATAATAATAATAATATAATAGTAATATTATTTAAATATAAGCAAATATTGAAATATTTGCTATGCAATCCAGTGTTCCATGGGTGCTCCAAAGCATATGTAGAGCTTCAAGTGGGCAGTTTTCTTCATTCAATTCATTGTTTAGGCATTTTCATGCATGAGAGAGGAATGTGTGCAATATAGCCAAACCTGCCATTGTACTGAATGTTCTTGCTTGCAGGGGAGCTCCACGAGTGCACAGGAGCAACGGTGCCTGAAAGGATCCTCTGGATTGGATCACTGGTCCTGTCTACTCTTAACAGTAAGGAGTAGCAACCAAGTCAAATGGGAGCATTTTGCCCTGAATCACCAAGTGCTGGAAGGCATACTTTCAATGATCATCTATTTTCCATCTGTTTGCGTGACAGAAGTTTCTGCTCACACATTTCTTTCTAGGAACAAAACAAATGCGCCAAACTGTATTTTATGCTGAGAAGGCCAAATAGCAAGAATTGAAATAAGAATCTCATTTTTCAAGGCCAGATTTCTCTCCCCACCACCCCAGCTAGCTCTCTTGCAGCAAACATAAAAAGACCTTTTAGAAATGTTTCTAATGCTTCTGAGATGCTTAATGTCTCTCAGTGGGGCTCTGCTGAGGCAAGAGTCACACTTCAGCAATCAAATTTGTCATCTAAAGAGACAGAGAAGGACTGCTTGCCTCCCACTATTTGTTTGATTGTTATTATGTGCCCCTCTGGAGATGAGCTGCAGGAAAATAAACAAAGCAATTTGAAGAGAGGAAGTTACCTTCTCCAAAGCCAGTCCATTGGTCTATCTAGCTAGGGCTACTATTTTTGCCAGGGTTGCTGAACCTGCTGGACTCTAACTCCCATCAGCCCTAAGTAGCATAGCCAATGGCAAAGGATGATGGGAGGTGTAGTCCAGAAACATCTGGAAAGTCACAGATGCCCCACTTCTGGTCTATACTGATTGGCAGTGCATGGCAGGACAGAATCTCAAACAAAGGTGCACTCTCCCAATCCCACATTCCCATTATGTTTGTACTCCTTTCTCAGCGACGTCTATACTGGCTTGGTCCTGTCCACAGAATGGAATATGACAGGATCCCCAAGAACATGCTCTATGGGGAGCTGGCTTCTGGCACCAGACCCATGAAGGCTGGCAACATCCCCTGCCATGTGGGAATCCCTTGCAGGCGGCCGCAGTGCCTGGAGACAAGGAGGAATGACTGCTGGGAAGAGTGCAGAGGAAAGATACCCCATCATGCATCTGCAGCAGCAGAACCAGACACTTTCATCTTCCCCAGCTGCAACAAAACATGTCTCTCCCATATTGGTCTCTACAGCCACAGCAGGCGCTGCAACCTTCCAACAGACTTCACCCTTAAAGGCACACTCCTCCATTGTCTCTTGAGACAAACAGATGACAACAACTCCAGGCTGTTAGGAGATTTTTTCCCCAGCCTTAACCTGGAGATGAAAGTATTGAACATAGGAATTTTTGCATATAAAGTGTGTGCTGTACCACTTTGCTATGGCCACAGAGTCACAGAGATGGAACATATCAGACCCTCAAATCGACTTCCCCCATAAGGCGGAACACCGTTGATCAAATTGTAGCACCAGTCTCCTTGCCTTTTTGTGATAGTTGCCTTAAAAAGGTAAAGGTACCCCTGCCCGTACGGGCCAGTCTTGACAGACTCTGGGGTTGTGCGCTCATCTCACTCTATAGGCCGGGAGCCAGCGCTGTCCGCAGACACTTCCGGGTCACGTGGCCAGCGTGACGAAGCTGCTCTGGCGAGCCAGAGCCGCACACGGAAATGCCGTTTACCTTCCCGCTAGTAAGCGGTCCCTATTTATCTACTTGCCCCCGGGGGTGCTTTCGAACTGCTAGGTTGGCAGGCGCTGGGACCGAGCAGCGGGAGCGCACCCCGCCGCGGGGATTCGAACTGCCGACCATGCGATCGGCAAGTCCTAGGCGCTGAGGTTTAACCCACAGCGCCACCCGCGTCCCGATAGATGCCTTAGCTTATTGCTTTTCTAAGGCTATGTATGGAATGCATAATAATTTAGATAAAACTGGAGCGGGTGTCAAGGTGGTCTGTAGATTTCATTATGGCCCCCCTATTTTTCTCTGTATAATCTGGGCACTGCATCCAGTCAGAATTTGCCATCCATCAATACTGGAGAAATACCCCAAACCTGGGTGCATATAGCCACATTATGGAGCTAACACAGCACAATTCTCTACAGGGAACATCCCATATTATCTCTGGGTTATCTTGTGGGGGTGGGGGTAACATACACCTCCTCCAGCAAGATGTACCAGAATGAAACTAGAAAGCAAAAAAAAAAAAAAACCCTCCCCCAAAAAAGAACCCTACTGAGCATGAGCACTGCAAAATTCTTCTTGCTCCACACTTTTAAAAACCTTAAAGGGCCATGCATGTGGGTTGCCAGTGTACAGTGGTACCTCTGGATGCGAACGGGATCCATTCCGGAGCCCCGTTCGCATCTAGAAGTGAAAACAACCCGCGTCCGCGGGTCACGATTCGTCGCTTCTGCACATGCGTGTGACGTCATTTTGACCGTCTGCGCATGCACGAGCAGCGAAACCCGGAAGTAATGCACTCCATTACATCCGGGTCACCACAGCACGCAACCCAAAAATACTTATCCCGAAGCTACTTCAACCCGAGGTATGACTGTTTCTGCAGTGATTGCCAGACAGACACATTATGCATCACCATTCACAAATAATGCCTGGATGTTGACAGTAAAGTGTGAGACTTCAGAACTGAGAAGCCTGTGCATGTGTGGATGTCACATGCCAGAACGGGTTGCCAACTTTTTAATCAACCCTTGCACCTGTGCCCTGAGCCACAGCCTGATTTACTGCAGGAATTACTAAGTAAAGTTTTTCAAGGCATGGATCTAAAACATTTTTACCTGCTAATTGCTGCTAATTGAGTCATTGCTAAAGGCACAGAAGGGAGTGTGGAATTCTGACAACCTTAGTACCTGGTCTACTTGGAAATTAGGCCACATGCATTTTCCAAACTAAAGATCCTGAGTTGAGCTCTATTTGATATGGCAGGGGAGAGAGAACTGAAATGCTGACTCAGATCCTGCCACAAACTATGCTTTCATAAACCCAAAATAATGTAACCTTGCTTCATTTGAATATAGCTCATTTGTAAAAAGTTTTATTCGTAAAGCTGGAAAACTGAAAGGAAATTTGCTCCCAAATAAACAAAGCATTGAATTCCATTTGCCATTTAACCCTCACAGCCTTGATTCAGAAAAGTGCTTAACAATATGCTTACATAATTTCATTGCTTTCCCACCATCGTACTTTCATGTTTTTCTGCAGTACTGAGAATTCTCAGGGGCTACATCTTGGAGAAAGGAAATGTGGGACTGTATCAAAAGGTTATTGCTTAAAATTCAGAGTTTGGCCTTAACGTTTGCAACAAAGAAGTTAACAGAAGCAGAAAACATGGTATCACCTTAGGCTTTTTGAGAACTTAATTCTATTAGGATTTACTAGGTCATTTGTTTTTGATAGGGGGTGATTTTTAAGTGAACTCATTAGAGTCAGACAAATGCATTGTACAACACAACACTGTCATGTAGAGTGCTCCTGTTTACGTTCAAGCTCCAACCATGCCCTTTTTTCAGGATATTCCATTCCATCCCCCCCCCCCAGCTTTCCCAAAACAAAACCCCAACAGTCTCCCAGGATTCTATAGCCAGCCATTGAACACGTTCCATCCGCATTGGGGCTCATTTCCTCGCCCTCCCCTTAGGTATGTCGTCCCCCCCCCCAACAAAAAAAGATTTCTCATACTTCAAACTTTGTGGTCCTCCCAGCCTGTTCATATCCTCTTTGTGTGTGCTGGTGTTGTTGTTTTGTCTACACGAAGACTGGCACTTGGAGAATTGAGTACCCTATCAGTATATACGATGTACAAGAGACCACAAAGGTCAACCTTTGATTGCAAGAAGCATTCTCCAAGTCTGTAACTTCAGCACTGAGTTAATGGCCTGTTAACTTCATCACTGCCACACGGCTCTGAAGGAGAACCTCCACACATTGCTGGTGTCAGAGCAGCTAAGTGTGCAAACACATGCATCTTACAGGTAGCTTGCCAGGCAGCTGCAGAATCCTGAATAATGGAAGGCGGTGGCAAATATGCGACTTTACTTTGTTGGGATGCGGAAAATGGCCTTGTGAGGCAGAGAACTGAGGATCTTCATAAGTTTCTCTCTCGTCATTGGCAGCCCGTTTTCTCTATCAAAACAAGCCCTTCGTGAAATGTGAGGTTGTTTAATTAGCTGCCCACACTCACTTAATATAGAATGACAGTTCTTCTTACAACAGCGGAATGACAGTTGTTTGCTAAGACGGCACTCACAAGCTTCTGAAAGGTGTGTGATGGAAAGGATGGGGGAGTTGGTGTCTCTTTACAATGTTTGATTCCACTTGGAACAGCTGTTCCTTCTCCTCCTCTTCCTATTACAAAGTGCCCAACATTTTCTAAGCATGAATATTGAGAAGAAAATAAATAAGGCCCTCCTTGCCTGCAGGCTCACAATCTAACAGAAGCAATACAAATTGAAAAAGGAGTGGGGAGGGAAGAAGAAATCAAGCCTTGGAGCTTGATCAATGGGCTGATCAATGGGACCAAGATGGTCTCCCCCTTGTCAGAATGTTCTTCCTGGTAGGCAAGAGGTACAACCTCAGAGTGAGCCTTGCTCCCCTTCTCCAAGCCAAGAGCCAGAGGTCAGTGGAGAGAGCTCTTTCAAGGACTGCATGCCAATGAGTTGGTCTCCTCATTGCAGGGCTGACGCAAGTTATTTTGCTGCCCAGGGTGAAGAAGAAGAGGATGCCTCTCCTCGCTCCAGGTACAAAAGTTGAACAGCCTGTCTGTTGAGACTTAACTTCACTATACATTTTAGGTGCCAGGCAAAAACCTTCCTCTTCAACCAGGCCTTTGGCTGATTAATATTCTACAGCCTTTAAAATGTATTTGTGGGGGTTGGGGTTATTGTTTTGTTTTGACTATTTATTTTGTGCTTCTATCCTGTATTTTTATCTTGTGAACTGCCCTGAGATCTTCAAATGACAGGTGGTATATAAATTATAACAACAACAACAGTGGGGTGTGTGTGTAGCAGCATCTTCCATAGCACACGAGGGCATCATTTTTCTCCTGCATTCTATATGATTTGTGCTCGTGATGATATTGGGGTGGCTATGCAAGATCCCACTTGCAATGCTGTTTGCACTTGCAAAAGCTTTGAGGGCAGCCATACTGCTTCATTGCCAGTTGGTGCCTGTCCTGTTGCAACAGGACATCACCACACAAATGTGCCCCTTTAGACGGCGATCATGTGGCAACATTGCAGAAGCATCACAACAACAAAGAACAACAAAGAAAGGGGAATGACGTGTGGGTGGTCCGGAATAAACCCACCATTCACGCATGATTATTGTGTCAATGACATGTTACAGGATACAGACAACGAACACCAGCCTTGAGAGGCCGTATGTGGGCACAGAGCGGGATGTGGGGTACACACAGCCCTGCCTGATCCCGGCCATGTGCTAGCGGTGCTAGCTGGGACTGCTAGGAGTTGTCCAAAGCATCAGAAAGCAGAGCTGTAGCTGAGTGGGGGGGAGGGTGCTAGCCAGGTTTTCTGCCCCAGGTGAAGCTTCCAGAAGAGCACCATTGAGGCCCCTAGACTCTCTCTCTCTCTCTCTCTGTGTGTGTGTGTGTGTGTGTGTGTGTGTGTGTGTGTGTGTGTGTGTGATGGGGGGGTGCCAAACGGGGTCTTTGACCCGGGTGAAATAAAGCCTAGTTTTGCCTCTGCAGAAAGGCACCAGGTTGGCAAAGGTTGATATATAAGTACTACTTACTTCTCCCTATCAAAAGTTATGGCTTCTTTTCAAAAGTGCCTTAAAATTCAAACGGAGCCCTCTGCATTATGCTGCATTAGGCGCTTACCTCTTCAGCTGTCAGCAGGCAAAATTATTAATGCTTTCCTTGACTGTACTGTACGGAACAATCTGAGATAAAAACGAACAACAAACAAGTGGTTTTAAAGTGTCAAAGAAACAAAATGGGTAGGACTGCCCTCCAGTTAATCCAAACCCTGGAAAGAATCATTGATTTCAAAGAAGGCAGTCTCACAGCTCAGAGACTACAAGAGAGAGGAAGAGAGCTGAAAGATTTTTAAAGGATGCAGATAGGAAAGAGAACATGGTTAGTTTTCTTCTAAGGGGAGCACTTAGTGCTACTGCTGTTTCGGAAGTACCCAAGGCTCTGCCATTCAGTAGTCTTATTAACATGTCAAACTATGGTCTACTAGGACCACATAAATAAACTTACACAACTCACACTTATATTGCTCCTCTCCAGTTCTTTCAGGATTGGTGGGACAGCTAAGCCAAAGATTGGTTTAGCCTGTCGTCCAAACCGAGGAACTTAGTCAAGGTCTCTCTTCCTTAGCCATGATCTATAACCATTGGCTAAACCTTGGCTTGCTTTTTTCTTCTTCTTCTTTTTTAGCAAAGAAGCTTCCTAACATTGCGGTGTTGTGGGGCAGGGAGCATGATAACACCAGGCAACCCCATTCCTGCAGCATGGCCATTGTTCCATTTCCAGCAGTGAACAGAAAATATTTGACATCTTCAGTGCTCAGACCAACAAGAAGTCCTGACCCAGAAGCTTTTCATTGCATGCCTGAGCACTAGTTCCTGGGGATATTGGCTGCAGATGGGGATATGGTGCTCATGCCCTGTTTGTGGGCTCCCCATGGGCATTTGATTGGTTGCTGTGATAACTGAATGCTGGACTGGCTAGGCCTTCGTTGTGATCCAGTAGGATGTCATAGGATTTATGTCACTTAGTTGGTCTGGTAGAGGCTGGTCTACCTGGATTTCTCTCTTTGAGGCAGAGCTGGCTGGGAGGACACAGGCTAAACCCCTGGCCTGACATCCTTCTAGACAACAGTTCAAGACATATTTCAGGACTGAGTCCCGGCGAGCCACCTCACCCAACATGAAGCTGGCAGATTGCAATTAATGGTAAAAACAGTCAGCATAAAATTCTCCAAAGCCTTCCTGCTGTGTACATAATGACTCTCCTATCAGCATCAGCGGGAAAGTTTATTGTCCCCACATAGTCAGGATCTACCTTGGGTATTCTCGTCATATATTAAACTGGTGATTTGTAGCTCTTGCCAGAAGAATAGGGGAAAAGGCATCATGCTTACTACCATTTCGTAATGTAATGTTCTGTACTTACTTCAGTTGTTTATCTTGCAGGCGGCATTTTCTGACTTGCTTGGCCAGAATGGAGCACTAAGAAAATCCTGGATATGACCTCACCAGGCAGGGATGATGGAAGCTCTCGGAGAGGTGGTAGGACACCCAGTCGTTTGCTTACTTCTGTGATCATTTCAAATGGAGATTCATCCCTAAGAAATAGGTTAGTTTTTTATTATTTATTTAAAGGAGCAAAAAAGAAAGACAGTGAAAGGGAGAGGAGGAGGAAGGACAGAATGCAATTGGTTTGGGAATTTGTGTCCTCAGAAGAACTCACTGGCATGGCACTGAGCCGAAAGCAGTGCTATAGCTGAGCAGGAGTAGAAGCAGTGGCAGTCGAGCATGCTGGAGGAATTGAGCGGGTGGATCTGTGCCGCTGGCAGCCCTTCCAACAGGGAGCAGGGTGTTGCAAACTTTCTACTCCATTGATGGAAGCAGAGTTTGGCATAATTAGAATGCAATTGCTGACTCTACCACTATCTTTAGAAATGGCTAAACTCTTTGCCACAGCATTTTCCTCGTGGAAAGCACACTTAGCTTTCCCCCGGCTAAGTGCAACCAGTTGCTCTGGAGCCATTGTGACTCAGCTTCCCTGTTTTCAGCAGAATTTCTTCATACAGAGGCTCTAAGCGGAGACTCAGGTAGACGAGTGCCGCCAACCACCACCACCATCACAACAACAATGCATGCAACTTACAAACTTCAACCCAGCAGGAGCTGGCCACAAATTATAGCCTAGACACTCTGAAGGATCTGCCCTCCTCCTCTCCCATCTTCCAGTTAACCATCATTTCCAGGGACTGCCCCATGACATCAAGGTCCCTAGATTTCAGGTTTGGTCTGGGATGCTCCTGACCTGGCGACTCTACATCCATTAGAGAGGCCCAAACAGTTTTAGTCCTTGGATCAGTATCTAGAAATTATGATAGCTCAGAATACAGCTACCTTACTTAAACTCAGAAAAGCAAGTTCAGCCGATAGCTTTATTTCACTGGAATTTCCCACCACCCCCATTGCAAGGACACAGCAGACTGAACAACCAGGAGTGAAAGGTCATCAAGTCTGTGAAAGCAGAATTGCAAGTATCTTTACTAGGGTGAAGAAGCCAGTTGTCCTGTGGGGTTTAGGGTAACTTTTATTTCTCACTTGGCTTCCTGGGGCCTTTGATGTCTAGCATCCTCTGAGTCATTAAAAGAGTTTGATGTTTTCCTTAAGCTGTGTGGCCAAAAATAATGCTTTAAAAAAAAAAGAAGACGTCCTGGTTTCTTTCTTTTTTTCTGATGGTTCAGAGGTTTTGCTCTAATTGTGCTGAAAGGCCAAATATCAGCATGTGTATTCTAGCAAAGAAATATTCATGCTACGTGACGAGGGTGCAAATGTCTCAGGAAATAAACAGGCAAATTTAACATGCGACAAAATGGAACTTTAAAATGGGGAAAATGTACCGAAAGAACAAAGAAATGCTGCAGACATTTGAGATAAAGAATAGGTACAGTAATAGGTGATCTGTCACTATTTGAGTTAGACGATAGGTAATAGGCAATCTGTTACTATTCCACCTGGCCGCAGCAGAGAGATGGATCACCTAAGTCCATTTAATCAGCTTGGCTGACAGACCAGATGCAATTTGGCTCCTTCCTACCTGAATTGGAATAAGAGAATGAGAACAACCCTCCTGGATCAGACCATTAGTCAACCTAGTTCAGTATCATCATCAGTTCATATATCACTGTCTGACTTGGTACAAAACATATTTATATATTTTATAATTACTTAAAAAATAAAATCTGCCTTTCCACATTCCCATGACTGTAAATATTCATTTCGCACAGCAAGGTGGAAAGCTGAAATGAATCAAAGCATACCGTCACACTAATGCTAGAACATAGCAGTGCATCTTCTGACTGCAGCTAATTAAAATCTTTATGGAGTTAAATTGAGGTTTTAAAAGGCACATTCAAAACTTTTGTGCATGGCAATATCCTTTTATGAATGGGGTACGGGAAACAGCTTTGATCACCTCCCTCATTTGCACTACAGGTACTCAGATATTTTATTTATATGGGCACAGTACAGTCAGCAGGAGGTACGTCATGGAAGCATATATGAATTAGATTGAACTTGTCCTCAAATAGATGGCGCATAATCTGTACAATGCAAATGGATGCATGTGCATATCAACAGCAGTGGCCTGCTGGATCAGGGCGGCCTTACCAAGACAGCCTTACTGAGTGCTCCAGTTACCTCCCATGTAGACTACCGTAATGCACTCTACCTTGGCCTGCCCTTGAAAATGCTCCAGAAACTGCAGCTAAGTGAAGAATGCGGCAGCAAGAGCATCGACTGGCAACTCAGCATAGTCATACAGTGTTGACTGACACCCATTTTGCCAGATCTGACCTGGTGGCATGTATTGTAAAGGTAAAGGTAAAGGGGACCCCTGACCTTTAAGTCCAGTCACGGACGACTCTGGGGTTGCGGCGCTCATCTCACTTTACTGGCCATGGGAGCTGACATTTATCTGCAGATAGTTTTTCTGGGTCATGTGGCCAGCATCACTAAGCCGCTTCTGGCAAACTAGAGCAGCACACGGAAATGCCGTTTACCTTCCCGCTGGAGCAGTACCTATTTATCTACTTGCACTTTGACGTGCTTTCAAACTGCTAGGTTGGCAGGAACAGGGACTGAGCAACAGGAGCTCACTCCATCACAGGGATTTGAACCGCCGACCTTCCGATCAGCAAGCCCCCCATATTCCTCTTCCTCCGCCAGTGTGTGGCCTTCAGACTGAAAAAGGTTCCCAGCCCCTGTTCTACTGCAGTTTTCTAAGCTGTATATATACATATAAATAATTCTGAAGCTATTCTATCTATGGCTTAAAAAAAAGTGACAAGTTCATGAAAAATATAGCCTAGGGATCTCTGGAAAGACGTAAGCTGATAATGTCATAATGATGAGTCAAAGCTAACTTTTTCCCCATGACTATGCATTCACCCAGAATTTACTCAGCGTGAGTTACTCTTTTATTTAGGAATCTGAATGTATACTTGTTCAAATTGCAAACATGCATGGAATTTCAGTTCTGCTGCTCTGTCAGACCAGGTTTCAGAGGGCAGTGGTGTGCCCTGGCATATGAATCACTCATAACATGTGGCTAGAGAGCTAATTACCCCTTTCATCTTAGAGCATGGGTAGGCAAACTAAGGCCCGGGGGCCGGATCCGGCCCAGTCGCCTTCTCAATACGTGTTTTTACATGAGTAGAATGTGTCCTTTTATTTAAAATGCATCTCTGTGTTATTTGTGGGCCATAGGAATTTGTTCTCCCCCCCCCTTCAAAATATAGTCCGGCCCCCCACAAGGTCTGAGGGACAGTGGACCGGCCCCCCGCTGAAAAAGTTTGCTGAACCCTGTCTTAGAGTGACAGGATTATTCCTCTGATTGTGTGCAGAATGCCGTTCCCTCATCCCAGAGCCACCACAGCAACTACAGCCCTGGTCCATCAGGGCAAATGAGGCAGAAGCCTACTCACCTCCCCCATCTGCCTGCCTGCATCCAATCAGGTTCTGTCTGTCATTGGCTCCGCCTCAATCTAACAGTCCCATTGGGTACCAGAGCCCACTGCTGGAATACAATAATTGCAGTGAGAGGGAAATTTTTAAAAAGAAAATAACAGAAGGGGAACATGGGGAATTTTTTTAATTTTTTTTTTTTGAAGAAGTGTGTGATTGTATTGATGTGTGGAGGAAGAACTCCAGTGATGCGGAACAAAAGTTAAAAGCTTGAACTATTAGCCCCACTTCTGGTAAATGATTATCGGAGCGTACCTTTTGTATAACCGTACAAAGGAAACTTAGCACACCTTCTCTTACTTTCTATGAGATAGTGGATTGTTTCTAAGCGACTGATGGTCTGAATCTATTTGATGCCCGATAATTACTGGCCAGTCACTTCATGTTATGAGTTTCCCGCCATTGTGTGAGTGGCTACACTACCATAGCTTCATGAAAATGTGTTCCCTGACTGCACCTGCAAATATTACTGGGGTTACATAAACAGTTGTGTGTTGACAGCTTTAATAAAGAGGCTTCCATTTTAATGGGACGTTGCTACTAGCCACCAAAGTTGTAAGGCAGATTGCCACCTTTACAGAACACTTAAGTGCATGACAGATCTCGTGGGCTGGAAGCATTTATAGCTGGGTCACTTCAGGCTGAGCCCTTTGCTGGAACCTCAAAGAAAAATGTTATTCTCTTCCTCCAGAATTTTCATTCTGCCAAACTCGTGTGTGTTTTGTTTGAACTTGGCTTTTCTTGTCAGTAAGAGGACTGGGCTTCTGCACCTTTAATAACTGTGTAGATAGAAGAGGGGTGTTCAACAGGTGTAGCTTGGCATGCAGCAAATAGCTTTAACAACTACTGAAAGTACAGGAGTCCGGTCCTCTTTGGCATCATGTCACCATAGCTGCTACTGGTGCTGCTGCTGGTAGTATCCTGGTACATTTGGCCTGGTGGAATACCATTTTGCTGTGCCATTGTTGCAAACAAGCCAATTCAAAAGCCTCGCATCTGCTAACATCAGCCCAGCATTTGGCAACAGGTAAAAGGGACGTGGGTGGCACTGTGGGTTAAACCACAGAGCCTAGGGCTTGTCAATCAGAGGGTCAGTGGTTCGAATCCCCGTAGCGGGGTGAGCTCCTGTTGCTTGGTCCCTGCTCCTGCCAACCTAGCAGTTCGAAAGCATAAATAGGTACTGCTCTGGCAGGAAGGTAAACGGCATTTCCGTGCGCTGCTCTGGTTCGCCAGAAGCGGCTTAGTCATGCTGGCCACATGACCCAGAAGCTGTACACCGGCTCCCTTGGCCAATAAAGCGAGATGAGCGCCGCAACCCCAGAGTTGGTCACAACTGGACCTAATGGTCAGGGGTCCCTTTATCTTTACCTAAACTCATTTGAACCAGCTGTGCAGCACATGTCACATACTGAAAAAGCAGGCTTCATTTCCCTCTTTCTTAAGAGATCCAGCAGCTTGGAATAGCATGTCTCCTTGCTGCTGGCTGTGTACACAGTGCCATCTTGAAAGGCGGCTAGGTCATTCTTTTTCTCAGTTCAGATCGAATTGGTTTGGGGGGAAAGTCACATCAAGACACAGTGTTTCATAACAAATTATAGGATAGATACAGGATAGATGTGACTTGTAGCTAACATCGCAACCTGGTGGGAGTGGACTGGATGCAGAGTAAACAGGAGTGCATACACAACCACTGTTTGAACAAAGGACAACAAACATACAAACGTCATCATAAAGTAGGTGACAGAAGCCTTCCTCTGCTATTTAATTTTTGGAATGAAAAGTAAACACAAAGGTGAAGATGTAAGTCAATCAGCTTTGGAACTAATTGCAGAGGACTGACAGCTTTTGACAGATTGATTGTTCTAGCAAAGTGTGTGATTTGGAACAAACAGTTCTCTCCCTCCATAGTCCTTAGACAGGTGGGAACAAAAGGAGAGGAATGTGAAGCTTTCTAATTTTATACCAGGTTGCCAGAGGTGCCAGGGCTGATTTCTACCTCTCACTGAGGTGCTGCACCTGTATCTAGGCTGTACCACGGCAGGTGAGAACTTGTATGCATGCATGCTTTTCCATACACGACAAAAAATTCTTTTCAATTAGAAAATTTGCATGCCTAAAGCCGCCTAAAAAACTGGTGGCTAAAGTGAAATTTGAGCCACCTCTCCTCCAATGCATTCACTTAATACAGACCACAATTTCCTTGGGGTTTTCATCCAACTCCAATCCTTCCTATGTTCACATTCATAGATAGAATAGCAATTGACAGCATCCAGACTGTCAATAATTTGTTCCTTATACACTTTTCAATACATTTCTCCATTGTTTTCCTACCCACAAGAAGTTTTCCTTTTCTTGGTGACCGAGATGCTAGAGAGGTTAAAAGCAACAAAAAAAGGCTTTTATGGGTATGTTGGTAGCAAAAGGAAGAACAAAGAAACAGTGGGGTCACTCAGAGGAGAGGATGGTGAAATGCAAACAGGGGACACAGAAAGGGCTGAACTCCTCAATGCCTTCTTTGCCTCAGTCTTCTCCGATAAAGAAAACAATGCCCGACCTGAAGAATTTGGAGCAAATGATTCAGCAGAGGAAACACAGCCCAGAATAACTAAGGAGATAGTACAAGAATACTTGGCTAGTTTAGATGTATTCAAGTCTCCAGGGGCAGATGAACTGCATCCAAGAGTATTAAAAGAACTGGCAGATGTGATCTCAGAACCACTGGCAGTCATCTTTGAGAATTCCTGGAGAACAGGCGAAGTCCCGACAGACTGGAGGAGGGCAAATGTTGTCCCTATTTTCAAAAAGGGGGAAAGAGAGGACCCAAATAATTACCGCCCAGTCAGTCTGACATCAATACCAGGGAAGATTCTGGAGCAGATCATTAAGCAAACAGTCTGTGAGCACCTAGAAAGGAATGCTGTGATCACCAATAGTCAGCATGGATTTCTGAAAAATAAGTCATGTCAGACTAACCTGATCTCGTTTTTTGACAGAATTACAAGCCTGGTAGATGAAGGGAACGCAGTGGATGTAGCCTACCTTGATTTCAGCAAGGCATTTGACAAGGTGCCCCATGATATTCTTGTAAAGAAGCTGGTAAAATGCGGTCTTGGCTATGCTCCCACTCAGTGGATTTGTAACTGGCTGACTGACCGAACCCAAAGGGTGCTCATCAATGGTTCCTCTTCATCCTGGAGAAGAGTGACTAGTGGGGTGCCACAGGGTTCTGTCTTGGGCCCGGTCTTATTCAACATCTTTATCAACGACTTGGATGATGGACTCAAGGGCATCCTGATCAAATTTGCAGATGACACCAAACTGGGAGGGGTGGCTAACACCCCAGAGGACAGGATCACACTTCAAAACGACCTTGAAAGATTAGAGAACTGGACAAAAACAAACAAGATGAATTTTAACAGGGAGAAATGTAAAGTATTGCACTTGGGCAAAAAAAATGAGAGGCACAAATACAAGATGGGTGACACCTGGCTTGAGAGCAGTACATGTGAAAAGGATCTAGGAGTCTTGGTTGACCACAAACTTGACATGAGCCAACAGTGTGACGCGGCAGCTAAAAAAGCCAATGCAATTCTGGGCCTCATCAATAGGAGTATAGCATCTAGATCAAGGGAAGTAATAGTGCCACTGTATTCTGCTCTGGTCAGATCTCACCTGGAGTACTGTGTCCAGTTCTGGGCACCACAGTTCAAGAAGGACACTGACAAACTGGAACGTGTCCAGAGGAGGGCAACCAAAATGGTCAGAAGCCTGGAAACGATGCCTTATGAGGAACGGCTAAGGGAGCTGGGCATGTTTAGCCTGGAGAAGAGGAGGTTAAGGGATGATATGATAGCCATGTTCAAATATATAAAAGGATGTCACATAGAGGAGGGAGAAAGGTTGTTTTCTGCTGCTCCAGAGAAGCGGACACGGAGCAATGGATCCAAACTACAAGAAAGAAGATTCCACCTAAACATTAGGAAGAACTTCCTGACAGTAAGAGCTGTTCGACAGTGGAATTTGCTGCCAAGGAGTGTGGTGGAGTCTCCTTCTTTGGAGGTCTTTAAGCAGAGGCTTGACAACCATATGTCAGGAGTGCTCTGATGGTGTTTTCTGCTTGGCAGGGGTTGTGGTCTCTTCCAACTCAATGATTCTATGATTCTATGATTCTATGAGTTACCTTGAATGGCTATGCATGAGCTGGTAAAATTGCTTGAGGACCAGTAACTTTTGTTAACTTATTTGCCAAACACTGCAAAGGCAAGAAGTCTGTTCAAGTAATTTCACTTATCTGTTGAAAACAGCATCAGGTGATTGTTTTGCCCCAGCTGAAGTTTCTGAACATTTCAAAATTGCATCTCCATGTACAATGCATTACAATATTCCAGCCTGGATGTTACTCAAGGATACATAGCCTACGTGTGTACTTCTTGTGACAGAGGAAAAACAATAATTGCTTCTCAGTGACCTCAAAAATTCAAGATGTGTCACCCAAGGACCGCAAATAAATAACAACAGAACTTTGCAAGACAATGATACTCAGGAACAGAAAGGAAACTTCAAAAAGAAAAAAGAAAAAAGCAGAGAGTAAGGGAGTTGTCAATTACCTCTCTGCCCAGACCAACAGGAGGCATAGTGAGATAGTTAAATCAAGGGGTGAATTTCAGAGTAGGATGATAGTGCAGTGTGGAAATTGCTGAGATGACTGCTGTCTCCTCTGAGAAATCTGAAAGGACAAGGCTTGACAGTTTCATCAGGAAAAAATTGTCTCAGGTCTGACCTGAGAGATATTGCATCATTCCGGTGTCACAACAGCTCACACTGAGAGGATATAAAAGTGTGTTTATCAAAACCAATAATGCCAGGATTCCAACAAAAGATAGATAAGAAACTCAAAATCAGATTGCAGCTCGGCTGTGACTCAGATATTTAGGGCTTCGTTACCAGAGTTACTGTGCATAACATAAGGCGTGTCTCCTTCACCCGTCTGATCCTGCACAAACATCAGGGATATGCATAGGTTGGGGGGGATTATTCCACCAAGGATTGTATTCCCAGGGTGGTACACGTTCGGGTGCCACATGCCAATGGCAGACAAGACCAGAGCTGGCAGAGGATGGGGCCAGAGCCACTCCAAACTCCCTCTCTAATTTCCTCTCTTTGAGACAGGTCGGGAAGTGGATCTTTCCAGAGAGTTGCATTCAGAAGCACACAGTCTTCTATGTGGGCCATCCAAGAGCAAATCATGTGAAAAGCCTGAGCCATTCAGATGTTCCAGAGGTCGGCTAGGGCTTCGACAGGAGCGCCAGTCACATAAGCCAGAAAATTCCCCAGATGGTGGGATGCTCAGCAGGTGAAAGATGGTTTGGAAAGTTCGGCTGGGGCAGAATTCGCCAGCCCGATTGCTCACCAGGGCAAAATGGTTTAAGCACATTACACTGATGCTGGCCTGACTGCACTGGCTGCCAATCAGTTTCTGGGCCCAATTCAATGTGCTGGTTTAGACCTATAAAGCCCATGGCCGCAATACCTCCAGGACTGCCTCTGGACCCTGAGATCATCATCTGAGGCCCTTCTTTGTGTGCCTCCTCCATGAGATGTCCAGAGGATGGGGACACGAGAACAGGCCTTTTCTGCAGGGGCTCCCAGTTTGTGGAATGCTCTCCCAAGGGCAGCTTGCCTGGTACCTTCATTACAAATCTTTAGGTACCAGACAAAAACATACCTCTTCTCCCAGGCCTTTCTTTGGCTAATTAAACAATCTATGGCCTTTTAAACTATGTGTGGTGCTGGGGGTTCTTGTTTTTGTTTGTTGCTACGTTACGCATTTTTCTGTTTTTATATGGTAAACTGCCCTGTGATTCTTGAATGAAAGGTGGTATAGAAATATAATAATAATAATAATAATAATAATAATAATAATAATAATAATAATTGGTTGTATAAACAAGTTTGTCAGGGAAAACTTGCTCACACAGTTGATTCAGCAGGCTTTGACACAACCAGGAGTGCACTTTAGGACTCGCGATTATGCCCTGGCACCACATCTCTGCCTGATGTCACATACTATGTCAGAGGGAGGGCAGGGGCTTGTGGGGAAAACAGCATCACATGCCAAATTTGAATCCCCAGTGGGCCAATTTTCGCCTGCAGGCTAGAGGTTCTCCATTCCTGGGGTAACAGATGGTTAGGGGCTCCTGGTAAGTTTGGGGACCAGATGCTACCCTGTTGCAGGGATTTCAGTGCGGGAGGGGGAAAGTGAACCTTTATGTCACAAGTGCCAAGGACCCAGCAATTGTTCCAGAAAGCTCACCGATTTCAAAATCATTTGCCGATGCTGTGCCCTGCAGTAATCGTGGGTGATTCATTTAAATTCTGGATATGCAAGCACGCACGCAGGTAGCTAATCATGTCTTGGCTTTCGTAAGACATTTCACTATCTAGGTCATGTGGAGAAAATACCAGTGAATCAAAACTGAGAACCATGTTTCCAAAAGAAAGGCATGCAGAGAGAGCACTTGAGAGTGGTGGGATCTGAATATGAATTAGGGAGCGAGAGAGGAAGGAGAGTGAAGTACCTGTAAAATGTAGTTCTTATCAACTTGTTGCCGAGATATAATCAGCTGCTAAGACAACTTTATATAAAATTGGAGAACCTGAAAAATGGGGGGGGGGGGCCTACAGGCTCCCCCTGCTCCAATGCACACAGCGCTTTGCCGCTAAGCGATTCATTATAATTTAGGTAAAGTACTGTGAAACAAGCATATAAGTGCCAGTTTCCATGTTATGCTGTGCTGGGTTTTCTGGAAGATGCCATAAAAAGGAATGGGGGGGGGGGCCACATGAGGTGAGCCACCAACAGGCAAAGCTGCAAGAGAACAGGCCAAACCAGACATGCTGGTGCAAAGACAGGACACCGCAGGTGCTGGGACTGGCAGCTCAGATGTGGTGTTGGACCCTCACCTGAGCACCTTGGGCAGCAGTGGGCTGATCCCTGTGCCAGGTACTCCACACAGCTGCTTCTCCACTCATCTCCACCTGCTCACGGAGGTGCCTTCTGGGATATGTTCAGAGGAGGGCAACCAATTTGATCAGGGGTCTGGAAACCAAGCCTTATGAGGAATAGTTGAGGGAGCTGGGTATGTTTACGCTGGAGAAGAGAAGACGAGGAAGTTATGCGATAGCCATCTTCAAATATCAGAAGGGTTGTCAAATGGAAAATGGAACAAGCTTGTTTTCTGCCGCTTCGGAGGTCAGGATCTGAACCAATGGATTCAAGTAACCAGGAAGGAGACGGTTTGCAGTCCAACTCCCCCTCTACCCTACACACACATTCCTTAACAACCTTTCCAGATGGTTTGGACCACAACTCCTATCAACCCCAGCCAGCATGGCCTTAGCATGTCTGAAGGAGACTAAAGCTACAGAAAATTTACTGGTGATGAGTGTTACGTATGCAGGTATTTTGACCAAAGCCAGGCTGTATGCATGCAATGCAAGTCTAGGCCTTCAGGAGCTCTGCATAACAAGAGACAGAGAGGATTCTAAAACCCTCCAATGACATTGTTAGGAGCTGGAAGGCAGCCAATCCCTACTGAGATAGGGCTAGTGTTGTGATTCGCTAATTGCAGCATTAGGGTGACCTATCACAGGCGGTGTGTGTGTTTTGTCTGGGCCGGCTTAAGGTATATATACTGGGCCAAGTGCCCCATTTGTCATTCTTGTTCTTGTTCCTGATGTAAGTCCTTTTTGAGCTGAATCTCAGTCTTGGGTCACGCCTGAACCCACCTACACGTCAATGAGTATTTTTGCCTTATTCATACAATTCAATTTTAGAATAAAAAATGCATGTGTTGTGTGTAAAAAAATATGCTAAGTAACATGTGTTGGTCCTGAAGCTCAGCATAAATATCTGCAGGATTTTCATTTAATATTTCATTGTTGTTCAAGAAGCCAAGCAGCATTTGGTCTCCTTGACGCCTTTAGATTCCCTTGGCAGTTTCCCTTCATAATATGCTACAGATAACCCCTTGCTAAAGTGGTCTTTTTAAAATGTTAAGAGTGAAATGTTGTCAAGGCAACAGCTTGGATTTCCCCATCAGGCTGAATACTGTTTGGAAGAAGTGCTATTTCCTCATTTCACCTCCCTCAAATGTGTGCAAATGTGCAATCGGTTTTTTTCAACTCCCCTCAGACACTAAGCTGCAGTCACTGAGCATTGCTCTCTTTGATAAGGTGTCACTGGGTGAGGCTCATATTTATTCTCAGCCAGCCAGCCTAGATAGCAGCAGGTCTGGCTGCATCCCTTCGCTCCTTAAAATGTAGAGCCTGTCATCTTTCCTGCACTCCATCCCACTCTATCTAGGCTCTATAGTAAACACTTCCTAGACTGAAAGAGAATCACCCATCTTTTTTCACAAGCTAGAATTCCCTGATCATCAGTAGCAACAGAGTTTCTGAGTCTGGAGATTTGCCTTATCTCTTTAAACCAGGGGTGGGGAAGCTCAATGCCAGGGGACAAATGTGGCCCTCCAGGCTTATTGTGGCCCTTGGAACTCTCTCCAGGCCACGCCCCTCACAAGCCCTGCCCACCGTGAGTGGTTGTGCCTGGCTGGAATGTTTCCTTGAACTCTGATAATGCCTTTCGCATGTATGAATGGAGGATAAAGAGGTGAGTGTAGAAGCTAGCTTACTATACAAAGGTGAAATTTGCATTTGTTACTCCAATTATTTATGTCTCTGGCTCTGGCCACACCTGGCATAAGGCCCTTGGAAGGCTTCCCAGAATGAAACGTGGCCCACGGTCTATTAAAAAAAAAGCCACCCTGTTTTAAAACTACCGTATTTTTGGCTCTATAAGACTCACTTTTTCCCTCCTAAAAAGTAAGGGGAAATGTGTGTGTGTCTTATGGAGTGAATGCAAGCTGTGCAGCTATCCCAGAAGCCAGAACAGCAAGAGGGATCACTGCTTTCGCTCCGCAGCGATCCCTCTTGCTGTTCTGGCTTCTGGTATTCAGAATATTTTTTTTCTTGTTTTCCTTCTCCAAAAACTAGGTGTGTCTTATAGTCTGGTGCGTCTTATAGAGCAAAAAATATGGTACTACTTTATTGTGGCATCTTCATCCTTTTGCTGGTGCCCCTCACTCACTTGGTCCTTGGGAAGGAGCCCATGACAAAAACCACAATTGCTGTTCCTCCCATTTAAACCATAGTTTTAAAGGTACAGTGAAAACCTCAAGTTCTGAGCCAGCAAGCTCCATGAGGACTCAGGTCGAATTTAGAGGCGAATTTAGGGGAGCGCGGCCAGTTCCATCGCACTGGGCATGGAGCCTTGGGGGCGCCACAGCTATGATGTAGAATGGAGGGCAAGAGGCAGGGGATGCTGAATATTGGCGTTGCAGGAACTGCTGAAATTTGAGACCCCAAGGTCCCCCACTGGGTATACCTTTTCTGGAAGTCTCTAGCACATTGGCTACCACATTGTTTTCATTCATTTAGATTAGTATTTTCAGGTTTCAGCCCCCAAATCCCGCTTGTTCCATTAAATGTTCAGAGGCAACAGGAGGAAATGAAGCTGTAGCACCCATTCTCTTCACTGGGCCCCTACTGTCTACAGGAATATTTGCCTGAGGCTAAATGAGACATCAGTGACAGAGTTCAGTCTAGGTTGCTAGGAAATTGCAGTTCCCTGGCCTGGATTGCAAAGGTAACCCAATCAGAGCTTTGCAATGCTTTCTCAGCATAATTCAATACAGAGTTAGGCTCAATCCTATGCAGAGCTAGTGCTGCATAGGATCGGAATTTTTGTGTAAAAAGGATGCAGGCAGTCACTGCAGAAGAAACTTGCCTGATTGTTTTGGACCTTTGATGCAGTTTGGCAGGCGCCACAGACCAGGAGATGGGAAAGCAAGAGCCAATCTTGTCACTTCTCTTGAGTAGTTCTCCTAACTGTCTTATGCGATTATGCCACTTGCAAATAAATAGCTCTCTTTCTGCAAGGGGCAGTAACAACCTGCACGGAGTGCAAAGCTTTGCTGCTCCCATCACTCATTTAAGTAATTCAGCCCCTGCCCAGGTCCTGCTGACTCAGCAGGGGAAAGAAACACTGCGTTTGGCAGGTAAGGAGGAGATTAATGTCCGATTTTTATAGAAGTGATGAAGCAGAAGCCATAAACTCTCTAACTGTTCTGCTGACTTCAACTACCATTTCCATGCCTAGAATTTGCCCCCCTTCACTGCATTTAGTTCTTTTTAAAGGGCATAACTATCATCTTACAAGCATATAGTATCATAGCAATAAAAAACAGTTTTTTTGTTAAAGACAGCAGTGCCCTGAATCAGTAATCTTAGGCCTAGAATTACGGATCCATCAGGTTCAAAAACATCTACAGAAGATTAACCATGGTATCCTTCTAGAACAGCTGTCTGAGGTAGAGGTGGGTGGTACTGCTTTCTGATGGATCTGATCTCACTTGGATAGCCATTTCCAGAGGGTGATGCTTTGGCCCAGTGGAGCCTTCATTTTGGGGTTTCTCAAGGTTTGATTTTATCCCCATTCTGTTTAACATCTACATGAATCCACTGAGTGGGGAGACCATTCCACTACTGAACAGCTCTTACTGTCAGAAAGTTCACATTCACACAGCGTTGCCAGGAGCTCAGCCTACACTCGAGTAGGACCCTGGCAGAGACACATGCCCGACTGGCATGTTCCCGTCCTTCTGGTCGATCGTTCGGGAGCTTCGTAAGCTTTCTTCTGCCCGAACATCACAGCAACCAATGCCAACCGACACCGGCACACTTAGGGATCCGCAGAGTTTGCGCATTTTGCGTGACAGAACTCAGCAACTCAGCATTTTGGCTAATCTACTTTATTTACATATAAACACACACGGAGCACTGCAACATGGCTCCCTCTCTCTCTAGCATCAGACAGCAAAGAGAAAAAGGACAAAGGACAATAGTCCCACTTCATGGAACACAGTAACACAAACATCCTGTCTCCATCACTTCCCACTCTGTGGAGTCAAAACATATACCGTCATGTGAAAGACAAAAATCCCATGACTGCAATCATGGAGCAGGAATTCTAACATCCAACACATGTTTAGCACACATTTTAAGGCCATGGTTTCTCCCAAAGGATCAGCAGCATAAAAACTCCCACCGGCGCCTGGGACGGACCAAAGTTGTTGAGCAACTGCCAAAATTCCATAGCTGCGGATTTCAGGGACAGGAAGTGGCTCCACCCCCCTGCAGCGCCCTCTGCCCCAGGATCTTGGGAACTGGAGTTTGCCAAGTGCTCTGAAAATTTAAGCTCTGTGAAGGGTAAACAACAGTTCCCAGGATTCTTTGGGGGAAGCAATGTGATTTTAATGTGCTTTAAAATATATGGGTTGGATGTGACAGTGTTGCTGTACCAGTGATAGCCAGGAGAATGAGTTCTAAAGAAGGACAGCATCCATTCTACTTTTCAAAGGGTAAATAGCATCTCATAAGAAATCTGTCTACATTTCCCCATCTTCCTAGGTCTGTCACTTTTCAAAGAGGCTTCCTTTTGCGACGGAAAACATGTGGTACAAAGAGGGGCCTTTGTAGCTGTACAAACTGTACCAGCTATTTTTCTCTGAAAGCAAAGACCAGGAGAGAAAAACACCACCCGTTGCTCCGAGCTCCTCCGCGAGGCGCAAATCACGATATAGATCTGTAAATAAGCAGCTTAATTAAAATTGACATCCGGCTTTCAGGATGAAAATGACATTTTTATTCCTAGAGAAGCAGCTTAGTGTTTACTGTAAGAGATCAGAACAGTCAAATTAAGATGGGGAGGAAATTGGTTTTCTGTCTCTTTGCATTGGGGTGCCGGGCTGCCAATTGACTGTGATTTCCCAAAGACCAGTGGCACAAGCATCGGCTGTTATGTGCCAGAATTAATTAGCAAAGGCACTTCATGGCTTATGTTGGGTGGGACAAACATTTTGCCTGTCAAAAATATCTGAGGAGGGGCCTTTGTCATCCTGCATTTTGTATGTGGGTGCAGATATCTGAGAACACTGATGCACAGTGTATCAGTTGTAAAGGCAGTGGAGGCTGGTCCATTAGAGTGAATGGAGAACCATGCCACCAACCTCAGTCTGCCCTCAGCTGGCCCCCACTGACCTGCCTTCTCAATGACAACCAATCAGGATATGGCTCTCCTGGTCATTGACTGAGGCTGCACTTCCTGTTAGACTCCCTGCCCTCCGCCCTACCAGTCATATTGAGTACCAGCCCCCACTGCGTAAAGGGCACATCCATCTGTAAATAAAACCCCACAATCCCCTTTAAAAAGGAGGGCTGGGAAACAGCCCTGTTTGAGAGATCAACAAATAAACTGCGGTTGACATGTGGACAGATCAAGAAAGATGACTTTACCCCAAAGGGTTAATTTCATAATGTATGCCAGTATTCCAGAAAATGAACAATCCTGCTCCCCATAAGCATTTGGCTCAATCTGGTTGATCTAAATTTAAATTTAAACATTGTTTATTACCCTCATTTTAAAACCCCTACCACATTCATCAGTATACCACCACTTTATATTGTTTCATTGGTAACATAAGAGAAAAAATGACTATTACTCATATTTAATCTATGCACAACCACAAGGGCTCCTGATTAGGCTTTAAGCTATGCAATGTTGAATGTTATCTGTGCTCTTTCCCCTTTCTTTTTGTTTAAAACAATTCATGAACCAATAACTTGTACATTGACCACTAATAACGAACCATATGTTGTCAATATTACTGCAAATTTATTGTGCTATTTTTGTGATACACAAATGATATGGAAAGACTTGGTCTATTTATTTGTATTGTTTGTTATTCCTATGATACTTGTTTACAAAACCCAATAAAAAGTTTTCTTTAAAAAGAAAAACCAATTTAGGCATAAGTACATAAATGCAAAGCAAAAATGACAATAAAGTTTCCGATACTGGTCTTAATGGACTTGTCTGTGTTGTTATGTTATTGGATGAGCATTTTAGGTATTGTGCATTTTCTGGATTAGTAGTTTTTATCAGTTTGTGTTCTATTTTGTTAAGTCACTTTGAGACGTTTGCGTGTGTGTATAAGTTGATTAACAAATGTAACCATCACCACCCAGAGAATGTACTATTCAGATTAGAGCGTTGCCAAGGCACTTTTCTGTTTTTTGTTACAGACTCTGCTTCTATGCATGACCCATTGAACACGGACAATGTGAAACTTTCCCTGGAGTAGAGATAAGAAAATGATGGGTAAGCTTTCCCATCCAAATTACCAGGTATCCAGCTGCTGCTAAAGTCACAGAAGGAGATCTGGTTTTTATAAACGTGCCAAGCAGCCCTGCTCATTTGTCACTGGGGATCTTGTGTGGGGCTACAAACACAAAGCAGTTGCAGCATTGACCTGATGAGGGTTTCGTATGGGGGGGGGCATTAAATTTGGTGGTAGTTGATGGTTCCTCCTTTGTCAGGAATAGAGTTACTACTACAGTGGTATCTCAGGTTACATACGCTTCAGGTTACATACGCTTCAGGTTACAGACTCCACTAACCCTGAAATAGTACCTTGGGTTAAGAACTTTGCTTCAGGATGAGAACAGAAATCGTGCGGTGGCAGCAGCGGGAGGCCCCATTAGCTAAAGTGCTGCTTCAGGTTAAGAACAGTTTCAGGTTAAGAACGGACCTCCGGAACGAATTAAGTACTTAACCCGAGGTACCACTGTACTTGATTTGAAGAGTCATTGTGAACTGAAGAAAGGAAGGTATTTCCAGCCCTTTGACATTCTAGAATAAAACATACATTTTCCCCAGAAATCATTTGATCGTCCACCAGAGGGATCGAAAAAGGGCATACATTGTTCCCAAGTTCTCTTGGAAGAAGAGAGCAATCAAGTCCTTCCCTGTGGACGAAAATGTTTCTGGAGCTCGCAGCTGTGGCTTAGTCCGTGCTGCTGAAGTTCATTTGTTACAAAAAGTGGTCTTTGGACAATTGTGTGTCAATGCAGGTCTTTGAACAGCTCCAGCAATCCTTCATCGCTTCCTAGCCACTGTAGTTTGGGCGGAAATTGCTTTCACATACCATGAGAATATAGGAGTCTTCTTGTTTTTATGGATGTAATTGTTTGGTCTGGAATGATATCACATCATGCCCACTCAGGACATACCGGTGACAAACACCAGTACTTGACCTGAAGCTGCCGAATTGAAGTTGTTAGCCAGGGTATTTTGAGAACAGATTGTTCTACTTCCAACAACGAGGTGGAAAAGAATACCCTAGCAGGATGGAGAGAGACAGTCAGACAGACAGACCCAGGCTCTGTTCAATATCAGAATATGAATCAACGCACAATAACAACAGAAAGCATCCTCCCTCTCTGATATCTCTAGGGCCTGTCTTGTTGCTTGGCAAACGGAAGCTGTGGTGGTGGATTCTATGTACTGTCAAATTGTGGCCAGATTATCAATTATCTCATATACTAGCAGGATGCCCAATCATTATGATGGATGGTTGTGGCAGGAGTTAGGCAGGAAAGTACTGTGGGAGCTGTTCTCTGAGCACAAAAACACATTGCATCTGCTTGTAGGATTCCTAATACTATCCCTGCATTACTTACATGTAGGGCGTAATCCTGTCTACAGTGTGAAATGAGGCTATGCTTTTTGCCCTGGCATTGCAGCTTCTACCTTTGGCAAGAACATACAGAATGCCATTTTTGTAAAGAAATCTCAATGTACTTCCTCATGAGTAGGGACTCTGCGTGACTGGTTGGGCTCATGCATTGGACTTTGGATAGAGAACCTCATTGCAAAATTCAGAGAAGTGCAAATTTTGAAGGAAGGATGCTTTTCAGTTTGCTTGTTGTTTCAGGAACTGCAAATTAGGAATTACATGGGTTGCTCTTTAAATATAAACAGAACCAAGTTCCTCCCCTTCCCACCCCCAGTCATAGAGCAGTATTCAACATTTTGATCCTCCACCCAGTGTGAACGATTGCAAACCTTCTACCTCCTCTTTCAATCAGTAAAGCTTGTTGGATATTCCAGGTATTCTTGTTTTGCAAGTAAAAGTGGCGGCCTAATTTCCAGGCACAGTATGAGATTTAAAAGCCACAGTTTCGGAAAGGTACCTTCAGGGAATCAAATCACTCTAAACCAGTCCCTGCAGCAGATACAATATCCTCCTCATTTATTTCTTGACACCCGTACAGCCAGGCATATTAAATCTATAGCCATGCACAGTTCCTATTTACTATGAACACTTAATCTGATGCACTGCCAGTGGGAAATTCGTGTGAGAAATGTAACTATGATTATGGCAGTTCTTAGCCTGTGAGCTGCTGAAT
Organism: Podarcis pityusensis; assembly: GCF_964106645.2. Taxonomy (NCBI): domain Eukaryota; kingdom Metazoa; phylum Chordata; class Lepidosauria; order Squamata; family Lacertidae; genus Podarcis; species Podarcis pityusensis. The sequence goes on from NC_138037.1 coordinate 12,333,184, forward strand.
TACTGTAAAATATGATTTGGTAAGGAAAAGGAAAGAAATTATCAGAATTATTGTTAAAGAGAGTGGTGGGACAGAAGGAAGAAAAGAAATATGTACCTAGACCCAGCCTGTCAGGTGCTGTTGGGTAGGTGGATGGGAATCTGTCAGTTTCAGTGTCCCATTTTTGCAATTTCACATTTCTACAACATCGCAAAATACAGCTTTGCCACAATACACTAGAACCCTCTGGGATCCAGTCCCATTGCAAGAGACACAGAACACAGCAAGATGCTTCATGCTGAATCAGACCATTGGTCTACCTAGACTGGCACTGGTCACACCAAGGTTTCCCAAACTTGGGTCTCTAGCTGTTTTTGGACTACAGTTCCCATCATCCCTGACCACTGGTCCTGCTAGCTAGGGATGATGGGAGATGTAGTCCAACAACAGCTGGAGACCTGAGTTTGGGAAACCCTGGTCTACACAGACTGCTACTGTAGGATCTCCAGGGCTTCAGACATACCTGGAGATGCCATCAGCGATTGAACCTAGGACCTTTTCCAGGCAGAGCAGACACTCTTCCACTGAGCTGCAGCCTTTCCCCATGCCTGCTGAGCACTGACAGTCCCAAGAGTTCCTTTGCAAATGCCTTTTAATGGTGCCGCTTACCTCCCCAATTGCCTTGCAGTTATTTAATTTGCCTCTCCAGAGTATTGTGATCATCTTAATTTCCCCAAGGATCTCCTTTTATTTTGTTTTGCTTCTGCTAGTGCAATCGAGTGCATTTGATGTACATTTTGTATATCGCTGCGCACCCTTGAGCTGTCAAAATGCAAGCTCAAATCAACATTGATCCTCCACCCTCAAACACCACACTTTCGGAACGGCTTTTTTTTGGGGGGGGGGGGTGCAATTGAGACAGCAGACTGTTCACATGTCGCAGTTCCTGTTTCTCAAAAATTCTGGTTGAACGTGGGGCCATTAGCACAGATTTCTTCCAGATACCTCGCAAAATCTCGGTCTGCACGTTTTTCTGCATGGTTTCTGAGATGAGTCCACATGGGACTGTTTGCTTCTGCAAATGTCCAGACATCACTGGGAACATAGGACTCTGCTTTCTACGATACGATAATCTTTATTGCCATTGTCCCATACAGAACAACAAAACTGAAAAATCTACATCAGTCATTCAAAAACCAACAAGCCTGCTATCCCAACTATCCCAGCCTGATTAGCCCGTAAAAACTCTGATATCCCATAATTGAATACCATATACTCACACAGAGACTACCTTACACTGCGTTTAAAACCGAAATCACATTTGGATAGAAACTGTTTCTCAGGCGGCTAGTCCTAGTCTTTATAGCCCTGTACCTTCTTCCAGAAGGCAGAAGCTGAAAGAGATCATTTCTGAGGTGCGCACTGTCCTGCACTATCTCTGCAGCTTTCTTATGGCACCTGGAATCATAGATTTGATCCAAGGTGGGAAGAGTGCACCCAGTTATTCTCTCCGCAGTCTTTACAACCTTGGATAGCATTGTTTTTTCCCTGACCGTGCAGCTCCCAAACCACACACACAGACCATAAGTTAATACACTTTCAACAGTACAATGGTAAAATGCCATCAACAGGTCCTTTGAGAGATTATTTTTCTGGAGGATTCTCAGAAAATATAACCTCTGCTGTGCTCTCTTCATCAGGTCTTTGCTGTTTTTTCCCCAGGTTAGGACCAGATCAGACTATTGGTCCATCAGGTCTATACTGACCAGCAGTGGCTCTCCAGGTTTTCAGGCAGGGAACATTCACAGGACTTCCTGGAGATGCCAGGGATTGAACCCAGGGCCTTTTGCACACAAAGTAGATGCACCATCACTGAGCTACAGCCTTTCCCCTACTGGGAGGCAAAACTCAGCAATCAAGGTAAAGGATCCTGCATATTTTATTCCAGTTTATGCCCAGCATGGCAAATGTTTCACCATTCTGGATATATCCATGCTAACAAATTTATATTGGTTTTTGACCAAATACCAACTTGGTTAACTTCTGTTAAGCTTGCCATTCATTCCTAGGGCCTATCCAGATGGTGCTGAGTAATAAATATGTAGTTGTTTACACATTTAAAGCAAAAGATCCCAGTATCATAATGGGAAGTCCTTCTGTTTTGAAGATGCTCCTAGCATAATGCACTGATATTGTCACTAGTAAAGTGTAATTATTTCCTTGGCTGGTGAGGTTATTGCTATTTTTCAAATTAATACTTTATTGCTCCCCCCCCCCCTTTTATGTAACACATTTAACAGATGCGGAAGTAGGAGATGAGGGAGAAGGGGAGTAACAGAGGGGATAAAGATTAGGCTATAACAGTACTGTACCTTACAGCTCACAGCAATGCTCTACAGATGCTGAGAGTGTTATTGCAGCTTACTCTGGGTCCAAAAGAGAGCAACCTAGGTGTTATGTACTGAGCTGAATCCTAGAACAATAGGATCCAGAATGCAGCAGGATCCGCAGGAGCCACCCAATCCAGTCCCAGGTGGAAGTGAATCAGCGACCTGCAGGAGCAGCCAATCAGGCTCCTGGATGAAGTGACTCAGCAACCTGATTGGCCTGCAGGAGCAGCCAATCAGGCTTCTGGAGGAAGTGAATCTGCAACGTGATTGGCATACAGGAGCAGCCTGGAATTAGCCAATCACTCGGGGCCCATTGTGTAAATAATGTATATACAGCTAGACATTTTGGGGAAAGGTTCATTCATTGCTACTATGAGCTGAATAAAAAGCATGAAATTCACACTTGACTCCGAGTATATTTCACTAGGCACTATGTTCAACATACACTAATCATACAACCCATGTAGATAATTCCATGTCCCACTACTGAAACATCTGCAAAGGGCTTTGGAGGCAGCTCCATATGTATATTTTTGCTGGCCCAAACTGGACCAGGAAGGGTGCTCTTTACCCCAGTGGAGTTCTGGACAAGACTGTTTTCAGTCTGTAAACTGAAGGCAACACATTTGCACTTAAGCTGCTGTGGTGTGGCATTAACCCAGATGTTTTCAACCTTTTTGAGTCCATGGCTTCCTTAACCAACTACATTCTTTCTGCAGCACTCCTGTGGGGCTCAGGACCCAGTTATGTCACCCTTTGCCTGCAGAGCTGGCAGCCTCTCACCCTTTTTCGGACACCCTCCCTTGTGGAGTGTGCCCTCAGCCTACTCTCCTCTCCCCTCTCCTTGGGACTCCTCCAGGCAGCTGCTGCTGCTGTCCCTGGTCTCTGAGCCACTCCAACCCCCACCCCAAAGAGAGGTGCCTCATCCCAGAAGTACCATTCGCGTGTGGAGGTTATAGCCAGGGCTGCTGCAGTAAACAGCTGTTCAAGCCTTTGGGAGGCAAAGACACAAGAGGGCATCAGAGGATGGAAGGAAGGAAGGAAGGAAGGAAGGAAGGAAGGAAGGAAGGAAGGAAGGAAGGAAGGACAAATGCCAGTGTTGCCCGTGGCACCCCTGACCATCATCCAAGGCACCCCAGGGTGCCACAGCACACTGCTTGAAAACCACTACATTAACCTATTTTTGGTCTGGTGCTAAACAACGATTGATGGAACTTAATTTGCCCAACAGGTTTGCTCCATTGTTGACATTTCTATGCTCTTCAGTGTGTGCACTCAGTAAATATTTTCTGCAGAATACACATCCAATCTCCAGGTTGCACATCTCATGCTTTGCTGCAATAACAGGGCATTTTTAGCACTAGACGCAAAGGCAGGCTCTCTGTCCTTCTTCCTGCAATCTGTCATTTCCCTTGCTTTCATATTTAGTTCCACGAAAGACTGAACACCACCGCCCTTGATTAAACACTGGGTTAAGCATGTGGCTCGCTCTCTCCCCAGCTCTGCTCCATTTTCTAATTATCTCACCATTTTGCAGAACCCCCTTGCATTATGTGTTTCTCAAACGGCTCATTAGAGCTTTTGTTCCCACTTTCCATTGTCACAAGCACTGGTACTCTAATTCCACCAAAGGAACTGAAACGGAAAAAATACGAGAGCTTGTCACTGCTGGCAAAGGCATGAATCAAATGCCATTTAGCAAACAGAAGCCAAAGGTTACATTTTGCATTTATAAGAATGTTCTTTTTTAATATGAGGGGTGGAAGGGGTGGGAACCCATTGCACTTTTCTAGATTCAGCCAAACCACACTTAGCAGTCCATGTTACCTATGATTAGGGCTGTCAGAAAAGTCCAGTGGAGGTGGAAGTGGAAATTGCCCATGTTCGCTTATTCATCTCAGGTCTGGAATGGAATTCGGTCCAGCAAATACGATCGGCACTGGCCGTAGCTGTTACTTTCAGCCCATAAATGATACATAATTGATTATGGCTTTCCCCCATTTGCATTGTATCATCTTTGTATGAGTGGAATAACATAATGATAGCATAAGTTACATAAATCACGTAATTATGTAAATTACATATATTATGCAATTTCAGCATGGCAGACAATGAGACAAATGATGTAGGTTATGGTGGAAGATGTATTGCAGTGGAATTGAAACAGTGCTGCAGTGACAAATACAGGGCAGAATGGGAAACATGTCTTCTTACATCCCTCCCTATGACGTCAAATATCTATGGATGTGGTGGAAAATTCCAGTAGCCAGATTATTGATGGGAACATCTGGCTGACAACATGTGACACCATTGCTATAAGCATCTGCCCATCTACTACTGAGCTTCTTTCAAGGTCATAGAATCATAGAATTGTAGAGTTGGAAAGGACCCTAAGGATCTTCTAGTCCAGGCATCCCCAAACTCAGCCCTCCAGATGTTTTGGGACTACAATTCCCATCATCCCTGACCACTGGTCCTGTTTGCTAGGGATGATGGGCGTTGTAGTCCCAAAACATCTGGAGGGCCAGGTTTCTAGTCCAACCCCCTGCAATGCAGGAATATGCAGCTGTCCCATACAGTGATTGAACCTGAAACCTTGGTGTTATCAGCACCACATTCTAACCAACTGAGCTATCCAGGTCCTTGTGTTATTTTAGAAAGCCTTGAACAACTTAGGTCCAGGATACTTCAGGGACTGCCTAAACTCTCGTCCCTCAGCTCAATCACTAGTGCTTCCCCGAGTTGGTGAGGTTCATTTGACAACAACAGGAAACCAAGCCTTTAGTGTCACTGGCCCAGTCCTCTGAAATACTCTGCCAACAGAGATTCAGCAGACACCGTCTCTGCCAACTTTTATATGCCTGCTGAATATTTCTCTATTCCATCAAGCTTATGCAGGCAATTAAGAATGCATTGTCCCACATATGATTTCTAATTTTAACTTTTTAATATGGTTTTTGCTGTATGGTTTCACGTACAGTTTTTGTGAATTGGCGGTGTATAAACATTTTTATAAATAAATGAGAAGACCGCAGAGGAGTCACTCCAAACAAATGATCCATTCTGTGATTCTACAGCTGCAGGAGAGGGGAACTCTCTCAACCAACCTATCCATCTCTGCAACAGCAAGTGGAAACAGAATACTGCAACATTAGCCAGGCCATTCAAGACCAAACTGAGCCTTTTTTCTGCAGACTTGTGCTATATATTTAAAATTCCTGGTGTAGTGACTCTCCAGGCTGCCCCAGCTAAATCCTTCCCTTTACCCTATCTTCCTCCATGCGTTATGCCAAACATGTGGCTGAGCTCTTGCAAGAGTTTCCAGCTCCCCCTGCCAACTTGTGTCATGCTGGAGGGAGACATCCAGAATGCCTTTGACCTCCTGCGTCACCACCAGCCTTTCCCAGAAGCCCAGCGGTTGCAAACTTCTCCCTACTGTGTTTTGGTTCAATACTAGATCCCATGGAGGAGGCAAGGCAAAGGTTGCAGCCCATGGCAGCTCCAAGTGAGCTACTTGCTCCAGGGAAGTTTGGGAGCAGACTGAGGCCTTTCAGGCCTCTTGATTCAAAAACAAACTCCTCTGGGCTCCATCCCCTTGCAGAGAACATCAGCCTTCAGTGACCTTGATTCCAATGAAACAGAGCTCTGAGTAAGTGCTGAATCCCCAGCAGTCTCTCACCACTCAGAGACCCTCTTTATCCCATCTCCTACCCACTGTTCTTGCAGCAACAACCACTATCAGAATATACGGAAAACTAGAATCTTGGCAACACATTTTAATGAGCAAATGTCAGAGAAAGAGACTCATTTTCAATTTCCTTGGTCTGCCATTTGGATCCTTTAACGCAGAAAACGCACAGCTGTGCCGGTAATCATGTTGGCAGTGTGGTGGCTATGGAACGGAGCTGTAAGCGGAAAGTCAATTTTTGCCTCTCCTATGAACTCTAAAGGTGGCCTCACAGGCAAGGCACTCTCTTTCTTAGCCCAGCATCTGTAATATGTGGGTAGTCACGTTGCCCTACCTTACAGGGGCGTGTTACCAAGCCTGCATGTGTCCCTGCGTATACATCATACTAACCTGGGTATACTCATGGAAGCAGGATATTTGGGATCCTTTATCCAGAGTTCATTGCATGTGATGGGGATAATGTGCTGCACCTTTAATCACTATAATTACTTAGGAGAATGAGCAAGAACTACTGAATCCCAATTAGAATACAAAAATGAAGGAAAAAATGTTTATTGCTTTCCAGAATCGAAATGATATCAGCAAGTAAAAGGGCCTTGCAGCGTGAAGTGCAGTGTTTGCAGAATCATTTAGACTTTAAGTCAGGCATAGGCAAACTCGGCCCTCCAGATGTTTTGGGACCACAACTCCCACTATCCCTAGCTAACAGGACCAGTGGTCAGGTAAGATGGGAGTTGTAGTCCCAAAACATCTGGAGGGCCGAGTTTGCCTATGCCTGCTTTAAGTGCTGGTACAAAAATATTTTAGGCTGCACTAAAGCCACCCTGATTGGACCAAGAGCTTCAACACAGTAGATGGATGCAGAGGATCTCACTGTTGATATATAGAAGCAATGAAACATTATCAGCGATTTGCTCCAAGGAGAGGACAAGAGAAGGAGTGAGTTTTGTAAGTTTCGCATGACCTAAGAGTGTGGGGTTGTGGCTGTAATAACTGAACCGCAGTGGAATGGAAACATTGCTGATTATGATCATCAAGAGGAAAACAAACAAGCAAACAAACAAACAAACAAACAAACAAACAGCATTTTACTTTAAAAAGCAGAGTGGATGTTAGTGTGAAATGATGCTTTTTGCTCTTAAAGATCAGGCAGCATTTCACTTACCTCTTATACTGACCCTGTCAAAGAGCAACCAGAGCTTTGTCTCCTATCTTAGCACTAGCACCACAACACTGAGATGATGATGATGATGATGATAGTAAATAAGAATATTAATTTATTATTTATACCCCACCCATCTGGCTGGGTTTCCCCAGCCACTCTGGGCAGCTCCCAAAGGAATATTAAAAATATGATAAAACATCAAACATTAAAAACATCCCTAAACAGGGTTGCATTCAGATGTCTTCTAAAAGTCAGATAGTTGTTTATTTCCTTGACATCTGATGGGAGGGCGTTCCACAGGGTGGGCGTCACTACCAAGAAGGCCTTCTGCCTGGTTCCCTGAGTTCAGAGATCCCTTATAGCTGGCGTTTAAACCAAGATAACAAATTTCTCCTTTCCCGATGTCATATGATTTCAGGTGACTGAGATAAAGGCCTGGCTTGTCCAAACTGCAGGTCAAATTCAGAGGCCTGGCAGACCTAATTGTGCCCATGGCTGGAAGAGTTCCCTACCACTGCTGCAGAGTGAAACTAAAGGATCCCCATAATTCCATGGCATGCTCAGAATGCCAGTAGAATGAAATATCTCAGTAATAGTCCGTTATAGTTAAAAATGTTGTTGTTATTGTTTAGTTGTTTAGTTGTGTCCGACTCTTCGTGACCCCATGGACCAGAGCATGCCAGGCACTCCTGTCTTCCACTGCCTCCCGCAGTTTGGTCAAACTCATGCTGGTAGCTTCGAGAACACTGTCCAACCATCTCGTCCTCTGTCGTCCCCTTCTCCTTGTGCCCTCCATCTTTCCCAACATCAGGGTCTTTTCCAGGGAGTCTTCTCTTCTCATGAGGTGGCCAAAGTACTGGAGCCTCAGCTTCAGGATCTGTCCTTCCAGTGAGCACTCAGGGCTGATTTCCTTAAGAATGGAGAGGTTTGATCTTCTTGCAGTCCATGGGACTCTCAAGAGTCTCCTCCAGCACCATAATTGTTAAAAATATACTGAGAGAATTGTGTGGCTGGGATGTACTTTGAGCTGTGCAAATGCAAGGTATTATCCTTTCTTCCAACAAAGAGAGACCTGCCCCTCAGCACATGACATATTGGTTAATGGAAAGAACTGAATACAATGTAAGTGCAGATAATCTTGACAGGCAATTGATTAAGTTTTGGTAAGGCAGGGATTGGGGGTGGGGGGGTGGGTAACTGGTGATAATTCCAATATAATTCTGTGTGCTTTTCTCCTTCCAACATTTGTAAGCAAAAGCTTTATATCACACACAGAGAGAGGGAGATATTCACTTTCAAATAAAAAACTGAAACCACCATTTCTAGATAATTGGAGAGCATTTGTTATTTACAATGAATCCATTGCTTGGGGGAGTCTCCTTCCCTCTTACAGAGCCTGCAACAAAAAGTGACTTTCAAAAACTTTCCTCATTTAATTGCATCCCGCAAGGAAGCTGAGAATAGAAAATTAGCGCCCCGGCAGGAGACAATCTCATCAAGCCACAGCAGGTTTACAAAGACCTGGCACTAACATTTCAAGAGATGCTGCTGCTTCTTGGGTCAAAAAGAGGCCTGGCAGGTGGGACACTGATGGCGTCAGCACAGTGAGCCTGCTGGGGACCGGTCTCAGCATCACCTCGGCATGTGATTCTCTTCGTCAGAATCCTGAGATGTGTCAGCCTGACAACCTACAGCGTTTGGCTTCCATTTCGGAACCCTCTGCTGAACATTTGGCACAGCATGGCGATGTGGGTTAAACCAACAGAGCCTAGGACTTGCCGATCAGAAGGTCGGCGGTTCAAATCCCTGCAACGGGGAGAGCTCCCGTTGCTCGGTCCCTGCTCCTGCCAACCTAGCAGTTTAAAAGCACGTAAAAGTGCAAGTAGATCAATAGGTACCACTCCGGCGGGAAGGTAAACGGCATTTCTGTGCACTGCTCTGGTTCGCCAGAAGCGGCTTAGTCATGCTGGCCACATGACCCAGAAGCTGTACGCCGGCTCCCTCGGCCAATAAAGCGAGATGAGCGCCGCAACCCCAGAGTCTGTCACGACTGGACCTAATGGTCAGGGGTCCCTTTACCTTTACCTTTAGTGCTCTCCAGATGTTTTGCACTACAACTCCCATCAGCCCCAGCCAGCTGGGAATTGTAGTCCAAAACATCTGAAGAGCACCAGGTTGGCAAAGGCTCCTCTAACAAAAGGGCATGTCCCTTTAAAACAAAAAACCTGCTAGCATGTACAGAAGCGTTTCCCCGCCCCCTTACCACTAAATCATCACCTTCTGCCACTTCCCTCCCCCTAGTACCTATGGGCTTTTTCCTTGCTACACGTCAAGATCTCATACTTGGGGGCTTGACCTATGGTTTAAGAATGTCTGGAGACCAGCGACTGCTTAGAAAATGTCCCATGATGCAGTGCTTATGAAAGAGGAAAAAGAAACCAGACACATTTTGTGCTCTTTGGAGGCTATTTCTTATGTGTGCCAATAGATCAGGAGTACAAAACACCTTTATCACTGGCATCAGTACAAATCTGGATGTCATGGCTGGGCTTCCACTGTGAATGCTGCCTTCAGATATCTTGCTTTCCTCTAGCCAATAAAGACAATGACATTGCTCTGACGACATTCTATATAAAGTATCTATAAAAGCAACACAGAAGGCAAATTACACACAACAGTGATTATATAAGAGAATGAATATAATTACTTACCTGGCTTTTAGTGCAGGTGCAAAAGGAGGTTGATTTTTCTCTTGTTATATTTAGCTTCACTTCTGGTTTTGTTATATATGTGATGATGATAATAATAATAATAATAATAATCTCTCTTTTTTAAAAAATACTCCTTGGAACATTATCTCCCTCTCTGGTCCATGCACAGCAAAATATAATAAGCTAACATTCTCCCCCATCCATTCTGTAATCCCGTTTGTGACATATTTAGGTACATTTGCTACTGTGTGATCACATTTGTAGAAAATTATCGGGAATTGAAGATGAACAGAAGTCAGCAGACAGGCAAATCCATTTGTTTACTGCAGAGTATTTGCTGCAATGCTAAGTTTTAAGAAACCTGGGCTGGCTGCCAAGTGCGTATCTGTTAGGGAGCTGCAGCCAGACTTGGTTGCCAAGTGCACCTGTATCACACCTGTTTGCATTTACATACAAAGTGGTTGCATTCACCCCATAATATTTTAGGTGTGCAGAACACATATATCATCAAGGGTGCCTACAGCTACTAAAATGTAATCTGTGAAATCACCCATTGAAAGAGTTTAAACCCCACAGTGCATTTTTATACTGAAACTGATGCCTCTTTTCTGTTGCCAGAGAGATATACTTCATGCAGTGGGCTCTGAGTCTGCCTTGAAAATGATGGTATGTTTTTTTCATGAGCAAGCTCAGATCCTGGGAAGCCCAACAGGTTAGCACTGAACAGAAACTCCGTTACGGAGGGTTGGAGTGTGAGTAAGAGCACTCCAGCTTCCACTGCCTAAAAAAAATTAAAAAATCCTCATGAAACGCCACCAAAGTTTGCAAAGCTAACTGTCCTTGACAGGAAAAAACAATCCTTTCCAATTACTGAGCTGCTTGTCACATTGCTTTGTGCAATATCTCCAGGGATGCCCACAGGGAAATAAATGCAGGAGTCATGCCCTGGCCTAAGGCAACTCAAATGTGTGTGTCATTTCCCGCCCCCCCCCTCGCCGCCCACAGCTAAACTTTCCTTCTGTGCAGCTGGTTTGAAACAGAAGGCAGCAGTTTTGTTGGAGATTTCTGCCTGTTGAGTTCAATCAAGTCATAGGCACTTCCTTCCTTAAGTTGTGATTGTGTGATCTACTTCACTGGCACTGGGATCATTGAAGCAGGAATTTCCAAGTTCTTTTTATTACCTGGCAAGTTCAATTGCCCCCTTGGAACTGCTCCTGCCTGGAACCACAGGGAGCTGCTGCCAGTCAGAACTGTCAGTGCTACACAAGTTGGACCAATGGTCTAACATGGTCTGCCTACAACATGGGATCCGGTTAATCAGCCCAGTGCTATACATATTTATTTGTTACAGCTGGGGCAGATGAAGGCATTCCTTTGTGCTGATGCAAGTGTATAGCTAGTGAGCATTTCCTTATTTATTTATTTTTAAAGTATTTTTAGGCTCCCAGCTCATGTAAAATATCAAGGTTGCTGTTGGCATCCATCTGTCTCAAGACAATGGAGTGTGCTTCAAGGGGTGAAGTCCAACTGCTGCGTTAGTAGCTGTAAAGTGACGTCCCTGGGGCACAAGCCTGGGCAGTGTATCTGGAGGTCCTGGGCTGATACGACCCTTCCCTTTTGGCCTTGCTGATGTGGGAAAGCAGAGCAAGACACTGGGGACTAGCTTGGCTGCAGGAGCTGCCAGAAGGAGGTGTACAAGGTGCCATCGAACCCATCTTAGGGACTTCACTCCATATTTCTGTAGGGTTTACTCCTTAGCCTTTTCTTCTCCCAAAGATATCCCACAAGGTAGCAGAGGTTTAGGATCAGAGTCTTCCTTCTCCTAGAGGGGCTACCTTCCCAGGTTGACAAGCCCCATCTGCCCCTCACTTCCCTCTACAACATGTGCAGAAACCGCCTTCTTGACTGTTAGACCCACTATTGGTCTTGTGTGCTCAGTCTGTCAGAGCCTGTCTTCTCATGCAGGGGAAGCTCCCAAATCACTGAGGGCTTGAGACCGTTTGGCTTTCCTCACCTGGTTTAGCCAGCCAGTCAAGCCTTTCCTGATGTGTGGCTTTGGTTCAGTATGCCTGAAGGAGCGTCTCCACCCCCATCGTTCTACCCGGACACTGAGATCCAGCGCCGAGGGCCTTCTGGCAGTTCCCTCACTGCGAGAAGCCAAGTTACAGGGAACCAGGCAGAGGGCCTTCTCGGTAGTGGCACCCGCCCTGTGGAACACCCTCCCACCAGATGTCAAAGAGAACAACAACTACCAGATTTTTAGAAGGCATGTTTAGGGAAGCTTTTAATGTTTAATGCATTACAGTATTTTAATAGTTTGTTGGAAGCTGGGGAAGCCCAGCCAGATGGGCGGGGTATAAATAGTAAATTTTATTATTATTATTATTATTATTATTATTATTATTATTATTGCTGCTGTCACATGCTGACAGCTTTTAGGAGCCACAGGTGAGAGCTGAGTGCAGAGTGAGGTTCAAAAGTAGACAAACTACCCCAGAAGGAGCAAGACCAGGGGTGGAGGAAGGGGGGCGGTGGGGGCAGACCGCCCCGGGTATCTTCACTGAGCAGGGTGACATTTCGCAATCGCGGGCGGGTGGCGCACTGAATGTCTGACATCTGCGGCTCGCTCCACCCCCGTGGGCGCTCACTCCGCCCCCGGCTGCAGGGCGCAAGCACCGCTCCGTGCACCTGAGCGGCTATCCCGCGCCTGGGAGGGCGCCCTCCACACCCTGCCCCCCTCAAGAGCGCGGCCACCTTGGGCAGCACGGGCATATGTTCTGCCGCTGAGCAAGACGTGTCCCTCGCCAGAGGTACTACCCCTCCCCTAACACCCCAGACACCCCAAATTATCAAGATAGTATAGTACATATACAGTGGTGCCTCGGGTTAAAAACAATTCATTCCGGAGGTCTGTTCTTAACCTGAGGTACCACTTTAGCTAATGGGGCCTCCCGCTGTTCTCATCTTGCAGCAAAGTTCTTAACCCGAGGTAATATTTCTGGGTTAGTGGAATCTGTAACCTGAAGCATCTGTAACCTGAAGCATCTGTAACCCGAGGTACCACTGTACAATAAAATAGAAAACCACATAAAAAGAGTACAAAATAATCACTGAAACAGCTGTGTGGGCCTGTTGACATAAAAAGATTCCTGAAAGTCACAACCAAATCTATGCTGAAACAGTGTCCCACAGCATGGAATCAGTGATATTAAATGCCCAACTTCCAGTTGAGGTCAGTCAGGCCTCTGTAACTCAGGGGAAAGGGATTCCTTTGACCATTTAGTGGTGCTGGAGCAACAAAAAACTGCAGCTTTGGTCAGCAACACGTTTTAGCCGAGATAATCCACCTAAAATGGCCAGGTTGCCAAAGCTGCCAGTCCTCTACACTCCTCTGCTGCTGCCAAGTTGATAAGTGCAGGGAAGGTGTCAAGCCAAGAGACAGATCTGACCCAGGGACCATGGGACTAAAACCTCAGTGTCATCCCATTGATCAGGCTTAGAAGGAGGATAAGAAACAAGGAAACAATGCTGCGAGTTTGCTCTTTCCATAAAACATTTAAAACATTCAGTCAAGCACCCAAGTGACCTCCTAATGAAGCCAATTTGCAAGCACACAGCTATGTAGCAACATCACCCCCTAGAGTCCAGCAAGGAGCTCGCACTTTTCATATAAGCTTTTGCTACAAGTAAACCTTATGTTAAACCTTAAAATGGGATTGTTTGAAGCTACAGTGGTACCTTGGGTTAAGTATTTAATTCGTTCTGTAGGTCCGTTCTTAACCTGAAACTGTTCTTAACCTGAAGCACCACTTTAGCTAATGGGGTCTCCTGCTGCCGCCGCGCCAGCGGAGCACGATTTCTGTTCTCATCATGAAGCAAAGTTCTTAACCTGAGGTACTATTTCTGGGTTAGTGGAGTCTGTAACCTGAAGCGTATGTAACCTGAAGCATATGTAACCCGAGGTACCACTGTATATCAACATATATGTTCTGGAAGAGGAGCTATAAATAAGGCTATATCTAGTGTAGAATAATAAAAATAAAATCATTGTTGCTGTTGTTAGCATGGATGTAGTTCGATGTAGTTTAACAAGTTCTGTGGTCATTAGCAGGTCAAAATATTTCATCCCAAGCTAAAGAAAAAGCTTCTCTTAAGGCATTTTGTGTTTTTAGTTTATATAAAAGATACATAAGGGGAGTATGATAAGGGGACAGAGAATTGTACATGGTGTGGAGTAAGAACACAGTGAAAAGTTTTTCTTTCTCTCATAATACTAGAACTCAGGGCCTGATTAAGACCTTTGGAAGCCCGGCGCACTGAAAGGTTTTTGGTGCCCCCCCAGATGTAATTCAAAATAAAAATAAAAAAGGCATAAGATAAGGTTTTCCTTTTCAAAATGTACATGTATGTTGAAAGTAAATCAGCTTCTTCCTAGATGTCCTTATTGACTTGACAAAACATGTCCACCTCCATACATAGCAGTGAAAGTGAATCAAGTCTGTCCCGACACATTGTTGTTGTTTTTCTGGGTTGTGGTTTTCTTATTATTTCCAGCTGAGAAAATGAGTGTTCCGTGGAGCAAGTTAGTCATCAACAATGTGACAAAAATACACAGTGTGATCTCTACATTTGGAAATGCAGTGCATTCCAACTTTCACTATTTTGTCGCTGGATCATCACCTTGTCGTGGTGAGTGGGCTTGCATGTTCCTATGACCCTTGTGAGCGAATCTCGTACTCCCAGCAGGGTCACCCAAGGCGGTAAGTCAAAGGGAAGGAGCTAGACCAAGAATGATCCAAGAAGACCTCAATGGCAGAACAGGTGGAAGATAACAAATGGTACGCTAAAATGGCTGTGAAGGCGGATGAAGGCTGCAGCAGATAAGAATCTATTGGTCGTCGTGATACTCATGCCACCGGAATAGAGTCTTACCGCGAAGACTGTGCGTTGGTCAGAATGCACTGATCTACACACATGAAACAAATTCATGCACAGGCATCTTCCAAAAACCAATCCCAAACCCAAACGCCAAAAGTCCCATGGCAATCGGCAAATGGTAATGGGGACAGGACTGTGAAATCTGGAAGCCCCTAGTCATGAACTGGCACATGGGCGGTGGATACAGATTCAGTCGCTCTGACTCAAGGAATGAGGCAGTTGAGCAGCTCGGCAGCTGTATCCATGACTGAGCAGCCCTATTTAGGATCCACTCTGCTCAGCCTGAAAGGGGGGAGGGGATAGAAAAGGTGCCCTAAACATAGTCTGCCTCCCTTTTCCCCCGACTGGATTACCGCGCCCAGTGGGGTCACCACCCAGCGGTCGTAAAAGACAATTGAACTTTGGAACATGGAATATACGGACTTCGTTGAATAATGAGCGTCCCAAACACAGTACTGCTATCACCACAAGAGAGTTGTGATGTTTTAACATCAATATTGCAGTGCTTCAAGAAACTCGAAGAGCAGGTGAGGGACAACTGAAGGAAGAAAAAAGAGGCTACACTTTCTTCTGGAAAGGTCTACCTGAACAAGAAGGTTGAGTACATGGTGTAGGCTTTGCTATCAAAAACGATCTTGTGAAGCTCTTGTCAGAAGTCCCTACCAGCATTAATGAGCGACTTTCAACCCTTTGAATGAAACGTGACAAAAACCAACAGGCTACTATTCTAAGTGCTTATGCACCAACACTGGATGCCAATGAAGACATTAAAGAACAATTTTACTCTCAACTGGATATCATCCTATCAGAGACGCCTAAGGAGGGTAAAATTATCCTCCTGGGTGATTTTAATGCAGGAGTTGGGCGAGATTTCTAAGATATTGAGGATGGTTTGGAGGTCATCCTCTGAGTGTGCGCACACTACGTTGTCATCAGCATACTGCAGCTCTATGACGGAAGTTACGGTAACTTTACTCTTTGCTTTCAGCCTAGTTAAATTAAAGAGCTTTCCATATGCCCTCCACAGTCACTTACAGACTCACTGTTAAAACCGTGTTCTTGGAAGACAATCTTACTGGGCTACGAGTGATCGCCAAAAAGGAAGAAGAAGAAGAAGAAGAAGAAGAAGAAGAAGAAGAAGAAGGAGAAAGAAGAAGAAGAAGAAGAGGAAAGAAGAAGAAGAAAGATGAAGTTCAGTGTGCCTGAATTTCATTTTTCCCATTCCATTAAACTCTGCACAGAGATTCATCTTCAAGTTAGCAGGGTATGAGTCAACTAGCTTTGGGAAACCTTGTGGATACTGTTCCTCAGCTGATTCCATACAGTTTAGAAATGCATCTGGTTGGCCACTGTGAGAGAACAGGATGCTGGGCTAGATGGGCCTTTGGCCTGGTCCAGCTGCATTCTTCATATATTCTTATTTCTGCATATCACACTTCTGTTAGAGAGAGGGGAACATAGCCCAGTTCCCTCCCTCAAGCATCCTGTGAAGTCTAGAGGGTGAGTTGTTGGAGACTCCCTCGGTTCCCCCCCCCCTTTTATTTCATACTAAGCACCCCAGAAAGTCAGAAGCTAACATCTTAGGGCATCTGATCTGAATGATCCAGCTGAAGAAGCATATGGGGAAGGGAGTTGTATGATGAGGAGGAGGAGGAGGAGGAATTTATTATTTATGCCCTGCCCATCTGGCTCCCAAAAGAATATTAAAAAACACATTAAAACATCAAAAACTTAAAAACATTAAAAACTTCCCTGAACAGGGCTGCCTTCAGATGTCTTCTAAAAGTCAGATAGTTGTTTATTTCCTTGACATCTGATGGGAGGGCGTTCCACAGGGAGGGTGCCACTACCAAGAAGGCCCTCTGCCTGGTTCCCTGTAACCTCACTTCTCACAATGAAGGAACCACAAGAAGGCCCTCGGAGCTGGACCTCAGGGTGGATGACAGCATCCATCCTTTTTACCATTCAGGATGGATGGGGAGGATGCTGGTGGACTCTTGCCTGTGGTGGCTGGGTTAGCTCATAACAATTCCAAAATACGATATATTAGGGCAGTGCCTTTATGGTATTTGGTTGGCCTAGGAAGGATATTGCCTGAATAGGGATTTGAAATATACCTGCTCTTTGGGGCTGACACATTTTAACAATGTCTTTACTTAGCACCTCCGCTAAAAAGCAGCAGCTGTTTCTCCCTGTGCTGCAAGAAATAACTTGTAGATTTATTTATTTTTGAAGCCTGTCAAAGCCACCCCCAGACTGCCAGCCTTTCTCTTTAGCAGAGAACAGCAATGCAATTTCTGAGTGGGTTTCTCATGACCAGTAGAGTGTGCTATCTAGTGTCAGTTCTTTGCTACTGCAGTGTACATGAACCAAAATAGAGAGGCAGCAAGATGTACAGGGGATAAAAAGTGGTAGATGAACTTCATAGCCCAGGGTTAGATTCATAGCCCAGGGTTCCTCTCTTTCTTATTCCTTCCTTGCAGATTCTGGAAGTGGTGATTGGTGCCCAAGAGACTAGTGGAGCCGAAATTAGGAAGGCCAACAGTAGGTGGAGCCAGACCAACAACAGTTGGAGTCCACTAATTCTCCTTGTGTTCCCCATCCTCCTGCTACAAGGGCAGTATTGAGGCCAAGGAAGAGGAAGCTGATAACCAGCGCCACCTGCTGTCTCTGCAAACAAATCAATAAGCAGGTAATCCAGAAGTGCCCACAGATACAACGTCCATTCATTCTCCCCCACTTTCCTGGTAAGGTAAAAAAAGGTTAGGTCCAGTCAAAGGTGACTATGGGGTTGCGGCGCTCATCTCGCTTTCAGGCCGAAGGAGCTGGCAATTGTCCACAGACAGCTTTCTGGGTCATGTGGCCAGCATGACTAAACTGCTTCTGGTGCAACAGGACACCATGACAGAAACTAGAGCGCATGGAAATGCTGTTTACCTTCCCTCCACAGGGGTACCTATTTATCTACTTGCACTGGCGTGCTTTCGAATTGCTAGGTTGGCAGGAGCTGGTATAGAGCAACGGGAGCTCACTCCATTGCACAGATTCAAACCACTGTCCCTCTGATCAGCAAGCCAAGAGACTCAGTGGTTTAGACCACAGTGCCACCTGCGTCCATTTTTCTGGTAGCTGCTATTGACACATGTGTGATGGGTATCATCACTGTGCTTCAGTCACCTCCCTAGTGCAAGCAGGTGCCTGTTAGGTGGAAAACTTTCAGTGCAATGAATTCAGGGGCATTGCTAAAGGACCCAGAGCACAGACGCAGAGCATATATTTGCATAAAATCTAGGTGCAAATTTAGGCCAAATTTCAGAGGGGAAAAACAACCTATGGATCTTGCGGTCACAATGTAAGTCTGAGCAACTGGGTATTTGGGTATACGGTTTCTAGATTTCCCCACACCCACCCCAATCTTTTGGCAAGAACATATGTACATATTAAAATAAAACAAACCTTGTCCAAAATCTTGTATATAATCTCTCTCTCCCCCGTCCTCTGGGAGCTTCTAGATCAGTTGTTTATTTGAGCATTCATGCTGAGCTGTTCACACAGAACTTGCACAGGTTATATGATGTCTGTCGATTGACATTGATCCCGATATATCTGCACAGAGGTCCATACAACGTTGCCAACCAGTAACTGTTAGTCTGCACTTACCAGTGCAGTTTTCTGCCACTTTTCTTTCCATTGCAGTTTCAAAAGGGATAGTGGTACAATTGCATTAGGAAGTGCAGGATAACGACCAAATTTTGTGCGAATCAACAGTCTGTCTCTAGACATACCCTCGGTTTCTCATTCATACACACGCTCACTTCTTGCTCTCCATGCCTTCCAGACATTGTACAATCCTGTCAGTCTCCTGTCACTAACCAATGCTGCCTGCACACAATAGCCAGCAACCAGAAACCAGCCTGGGGGGTGCACCTCCACAGGCACATACCTCCACATGTGGTGGGAGTGCCCCAAAATCCAACTATTCTAGACAACAGCCGCACGAGAAATATGTAAAATAACTAAGCAAGTATTAGACATCACCCCAGAATTGGCCCTACTAAACATCTTCCAAGACAACAATGCCCATTTACACCACAAAGAACTCATAACCCACCTACTTTCAGCAGCCAGAAACACCATAACCAGACACTGGAGAGACCTGTCAGGAGTAAGCATGGACCAATGGTACCAAATAGTATGGGAAACAGCCCTACTAGAAAAATTAACCAATAAACTGAAACTGACACGGGGACAAACAGAAGAAGACGCCTTCACCCCGGTATGGCTCCCCTTTATCACATACACAGCCCAACAAGACAATGACAATAATCCACCAACAGCATACAAATCAATATGGCTAACCTGATCCAAAACACACACACACACCCCACTCACACACGAAAACAAAGATCACCGCAGCCAATCATAAACAAACAACCACACCCTAGGCCAACCCCAACCTCTCTCACCACCAAAGGAACACAAGTGAACAGCACAAGCAACGCTGACACCAAACCCTACATACATTAAGCATAATAGAAACATCGCCACCCCACCCCCACACATCTCCCCCCTCCACTCCCTTTTTTTTTCTCCCCCTAATGTCTCAACAAATGAAACGGATTGTGGGCCTGGCATGAAAGATTTGGGCCTCAGCCCCACGGGCCACCTTGTCCTAACCTGCCTGCATGTCCTATATTTTGTGTCTCTAGATCAGTGGAGGAACTCGCTTGCTTGGAGGCCGAATTAGGCCCACCAGGCTCCCCCATTCTACCTGCAAGGCTGCTTCAGCCAAGTCACACCCACCTGTCCTACACCTGTTGTCATATATGATGTCAGGTGTGGGGCGAGTAAAGATGCGGCTCCTTGTCAAATGGAGGTTTGTAGGCACTGCCAGTCAACAAAGCTCTGTGCAAGCACCACAAAGGGACAGCAGGGCTTTGCAAGAGGGCAAATGAATCAGAATAGAATAGAATAGAATAGAATAGAATAGAATAGAATAGAATAGAATAGAATAGAATAGAATAGTTGGAAGGGACCACAAGGGTCATCTAGTCCAACCCTCTGCAATGAGGGAATCTGTTAGCCCAATGTGGGGCTCGAACCCACAGCCCTGAGATTAAGAATCTCATGCTCTACTGACTGAACTATGGAAAATGGAATCATTTCTGTATGGAGTTCCTTTAGTGTGGCACCATCTGTACTTTGGAATTCGCTGCCTATTGTCATTAGGCAGACTCCATCACTGTGCTCTTTTAGACACCTCCTGCAAAGCCTTTTTCTGTTTTGGTGGGCCTATCCAGGCACATTATTTGGTGACATCTGTCCTTCAATTGGTTTGATGTTTTTTTTTATTAAAAAAAAAAATATTATTCTTTAAAGGTCTAAATGTTATTTTTCATTGTTTGTTTTTTAATCGCAGAAGTGTTTGCTTCTATGGATTCCCCTGGGAGGAAGTGAGGGAAAATCAATTTTAAAAAATAAATACATAAATGGTGACATGAGGAGGGTAATGTTGCCCACCAGTCAAAGTTGGCCCAGCGGCAGAGACATAAAGGATCCGGCCCACCAGCTCTGTTTCCAACACAGATGCATTTTTAGGCTGAAGGCTCTCAGGATACAGGCAAAAACATTTCCTCCCATGTGCTATTTCCTTCAAACTGCTAAGGCAGTTTGAATTTTATATTCTGTCTTTTAAAAATGCCACACTCACACATGCTGGATTAGAGTTTATTCCTGCTCAATACCATTTCTCCACCAGCAGTCCCTGTCCATCGAAACCACCAATTGACATCTCACTACTACACAGGGGAGGGGAAAACATCTTTTTTAAATTGCCATCATCCCTGCTTAAGACAGGCTCAAAATATCTCAGCTCCATCCGCTTGACAGGTCTCAAAAATGCCAATTCTAGCCCCCCCCCCCCCAGCACTCCAAGCATCAACAAATCGTTTTTAATATATATCTATTTATTTTTTGGCAGGATTAGGGGGAGGAAATGGTCAGAAGGCAGCACAAGTCAATATCATTCCACTAGCATTGATTCCGTTTCAAGTTTTCAGGGCTTCGGTGCACAGGTTTCAGCTACTTGGTCTCTCCAGTGGGCGAAATCAGAACACTGCAAAAATCCGATTTGATTTTAATTTCATCTGAATGGCAAATAAGAAGCCTTGGTTTCAATTTCACACACCCACACATCTTTACCTATAAAGATCCCAGCTAGTAGGACTGCAAACATGTCTGGCTGAATCGAGAGCTGCTTCCAAGCTTCCCACAGGCATCTGGTTAGCCGCTGTGAGAACAAGATGCTGGACTCCCACCATAGCTGTCAACAGTCCCTTATTTGGTGGGAAAGTCCCTTATCCTAGCGCCATGTCCCGCTGCTGTCCCTTATTGATGATGTCCCTTAAATTTCCCGGGTTTCAAAGGAAGCAGCTCCTCTCCATCCCTCCCTGCCGGCCTGTGAGGAGGGAGGCTCCAACTGTGTTGCTTGGCTGCGTTGCTAACCCAATAAGGAGTCTAAGAACGACTGAGGGGTGGAGCTTGCATGCCTTGTGCCCAGCCGCGTTGCCTGGGGACTCGCCTTTGCTCAGAGCTTCCCAGTGGAGAGGTGACGGTGGTTTTCCTTACTGCATCCCCTTTGCCGGGTTGCTGCGCTGTGGGAACCACCGCTTGAGGCTTCGTTTGGCTGCTGGCTGGGCTTTCTGCCGTTGGCTCGGAGGGGCTCAGAAGTTGAACATACCTGCGCTCGGAAAATCCCTTATTTTGGCTGCTGATCCCTTATTTTTGAGGCTGCTGGTCCCTTATTTTCAAATCTGTAAGTTGACAGCTATGACTCCCACCAACCCCAGGCATCAAGGTCAATAGTCAGGGATGGTGGAAGTTGGAGTCCCGCAACATCTAGGCACAGGTTTTCCGCTCCTGCAGTGGATTATCTGGTCCATTTTCCTTCCCACTTGGTACAAGACGGTATTGCAAGATGTAAACAAGACCCAAGAAAACTAAATTAGGGATCATTCCAACTATGTGGTTTTTTTAAAAAAAATAAAAATAAATGTAACCTTTATTCTAAGTGTTAAATGCAACACTTTATAGCAATTACAGAGAAGCCACTGACCATATTACAAGTGTAATAACATTAGCAAAACTGTCACTGTGTACACAGCAGCAGTCGCCAAATTAATTTTCGATTCATTAGCGAAATCCTTATTTGCATGATTAAAATGTCATGCTGGATAAATGCATGTGGCTTATAATAAATCACGGGAAAAATTGCCATCTGACGTGGGGAAGAAATGGAACAAACAGATAGAGTTCAAGACCTCTTTGGGGTCCCCGAGGGACCAGCAGAAAGAAGCCTTCCCACTGACTTAAAGGGAATTGCCTGTGGTTCTAAGTGAGGAAGAGGAAGAGAATATTTCTATGTGTTTCATAGAAATATTCCAAAGGCAGGAATTAGTTGGTTCTGGTACAGCCAGGATGAAAACCTCATATTAATGGTCAGGATAACATGGCTTGAGTGTGGCACTGCACTACAAAAAGTGTGTCATGTATGGAGCTGTGTTTAATATTAGCCTTTCGTATTATAATTTAAAGTTGAGGTTTTGCAAACATCCCCCCTTAGTTTTACATCACCTGCTGCTGATTTCAGCTCACGGGAAAACCAGCTGCTTGGGAGGAATGCAAAACCTAAACAATGCAAATGCAAATCCTGACATACAGTTTAAAAACCACAGCAGTAAAACAATTAGAATCAGCACTACCAAAAATAGACCCAAACCGGTGGATTCAAGTTACAAGGAAGGAGATTCTGACTAAATATCAAGAACTTTTTGACAGTAAGAGCTCCTTGAGAGTAGAATGGTCTCCCTCAAATGGTGGTGGACTCTCCTCCCTTGAAGGTTTTTAAGCAGAGGTTGGATGGCCATCTGTCATGGATGCTTTTAGTTGAGATTCCTGGAGTTACAGTCCAACAATATCTGACACACCACAGGTTCCACATCCTTGATCTAGTGAAAGGGAGTTCATAACTGAACCTTGACTTTTGGCCATGCTGGCTGGGATGGGAGGGGGTTGTCCAATGGCCACAAGTTCCTCATCCCCTAAGAAATTGGCACCACTGGGTCTGTCACAAATGTTGCCCCAGTAAGCCAGCATTAGATATTATATGAACTATGCATGAAAAAGCTGCAACAACATTTCACAGCTCATGAAACACATTATTTGTGGGACGAGATCCACCCAAGTATGGTGTCCTCCAGCCCAATATGAGCCAAATGATCCAGAAGGATCCCATGGTTGATGGTACTGAAAGATGCTGGGAAGTGCAACAGAGAGCACTTATTCGAGTGTCAACAGCACATTGTTCGAGAATCAATGGAAACCAAATGCTTTTTTCCCCTTGTTTTTCTGCATATTTTTTTAAAAAATCCTGAAAAGTGCTTCTCGATAAACTGGTTTCATTCTGAAAAGAAAAACCCATTAAATATACAAGTTTATCTTTTAGTTAAAACAACAGGACACCATAAGACTTTAGCTAATTGGTAGGCCCCAAATTCTGATCCAAACATTTACCATAATTTTCTTGACAAACTTGAAGAGCATTCTGAAGGTAATACAGTGGTACCTTGGGTTAAGTACTTAATTCGTTCCGGAGGTCCGTTCTTAACCTGAAACTGTTCTTAACCTGAAGCACCACTTTAGCTAATGGGGCCTCCTGCTGCCGCTGCGCCGCCGGAGCACGATTTCTGTTCTCATCCTGAAGCAAAGTTCTTAACCTGAAGCATTATTTCTGGGTTAGCAGAGTCTGTAACCTGAAGCGTATGTAACCTGAAGCATATGTAACCCAAGGTACCACTGTACTATTTTAAAGGAGGAAACTTTCCTGGAATCCAATATAAAAGTTTGCATAGAACACCAACAACATCAAAATACAAGTGGTTTACTCCTGGAAACTGTTTTCAAAGGACATAGAACCATAGAGTTGTAGAGTTGGAAGGGACCTCGAGAGTCATCTAGTCCAACTCACTGCAATCTGGAAATCTCAAATAAAGCATCCACAGTACATGGACACCCAACTTCTGCTTTAATACCTCCAGCAGAGGAGAGTCCAGCACCTTCCGAGGGAGTCTGTTCCGCTGTTGAACAGCTCTTACCGTCAGAAATTTTTTCCTGATGTTTAGTTGGAATCTCCTCTCTTGTAGCTTCAATCCTTTGGTTTATATATCATTGACGCAGGGAATTTCTTTAATATTAATGCTGAAGATTATACATTCTATTCTTGCCCAAACAAATCTTATTCAGAAATAAATTTGTTTGTTAGTTTCACCTGGTTTGGTTTTAAAAAAAATCAGTAAGTGAACACCCAGTGAGTGCCAACCCTGATGTAAAAACCCCAATGAAAGCTGGTCAAATATGTGGGGTACAAGTAAGGTAGTTATCAGAGGACCTGTTCTAAAAAAAAAGACCTGCTTTTTTAAAATAAATAAATCCTGGGGATTAAACATGAATAGCAAGTAATTTTACAAATTAAATAAGTATGTAGAACACCAACCAATTTGGAACAAGCCATTACAGAACAAATTAATAGGCCTTAGGCAGCAGTTAGATACTAGATATTAAACTGACTAGCAGTGGCTCTCCAGGGCTTCAGGCAGGATTCTATCCCAGCCCTACCTGGAGATGCCAGGGGTTAAACCCAGGGCCATCTGCATGCAATGCAGCTGCTCTAGCATTGAGTTGCAGTCCTTCCCTAAACTAGTCCTGATGTTAAACATGTATTTGACATGCACATCTAAGACACAGGCCCCTATTGATGCACAGAGCATTGGTGCTGTTGAAATGCGGGGCAGAGAAAGTGCCATCCCTTGGCAGAAGTTCCAGGTAAAGTCCCAAACATCCCTGGCAACCGGGGACTTTGCATTTCAAGGAGTTGGACTAGGTGACCCCGGGCGTCCCTTCCAATACTACCATTCTATGATTCATGGGACACATAAACCAAAGAGCCTAGGGCTTGCCAATCAGAAGGCAGTTCGAATCCCTGTGACGGGGTGAGCTCCCGTTGCTCGGTCCCTGCTCCTGCCAACCTAGCAGTTCGAAAGGACATCAAAGAGCAAGTAGATAAATAGGTACCACTCCAGCGGGAAGGTAAACGGCGTTTCCGTGCACTGCTCTGGTTCGCCAGAAGTGGCTTAGTCATGCTGGCCACATGACCCGGAAGCTGTATGCCGGCTCCCTCGGCCAATAAAGCAAGGTGAGTGCCGCAACCCCAGAGTCAGCCACGACTGGACGTAATGGTCGGGGGTCCCTTTACCTTAACTGTGTAGGACAGTGGTTTTCAACCACTGTGCCATGGCACCCTAGGGTGCCTTGATTGATGGTCAGGAGTGCCGTGGGCAACACTGACATCTGTTCCTCTTTCCTTCTCTCCCTCCCTTCCTCTGATGCCCTCTCATGTCTCTCCCTCCCAGAGGCTTGGACAGCTGTTAGTTGCAGCAGCCCTGGCTACAAGTTTCCCAGGTGAATGGTACCTCTGGGGCTGGGTAGGGGGTGCTTCTCAGGCCCCTGTGGGGCAGTGTGAGGAGGAACCTCTCTTTGGGGTGGGGGGGGCAGCTCAGAGACCGGGGGGGAGGGGGAGCTGCAGCTGCCCAGAGGACTCCCAAGGAAAGAGGAGAGGAGGCTGAGGGAACACTCCAGAAGGGAGGGTGTTCAAAAAAGGGTGAGGGGCTGCACCCTGGGGGGGGTGGCTTTTTCTGCTGAAAGTTCCCACCGCCACCCGACCCTGGCAAAACTCTCACTGCTATAGTAGGGATTTTTACCAGGAAAATCTCACAAGGGTAAAGGTTTTAAAAAGAACATCTTATTCTGTGCTGGCTCTTAATGACTACAGTATTAGGGATTTTTTTGTTTCGAAAAAGGAGTACTGTATCCCAAGCAGAGGATTTAAAAACGTGGTTGAAATCAGATCTAGTCTGACACAATGACACAAGTTTGAGAATAACTCACTCTTGAGTACATAATTTGAGTTTCTACAATGCGACATAATGCCCTGCTCAAATACAGTGGTACCTCGGGTTACAGACGCTTCAGGTTACAGACTCCGCTAACCCAGAAATAGTACCTCGGGTTAAGAACTTTGCTTCAGGATGAGAACAGAAATCGTGCGGTGGTGGCACGGTGGCAACGGGAGGCCCCATTAGCTAAAGTGGTACCTCTGGTTAAGAACAGTTTCAGGTTAAGAACGGACCTCCAGAAGGAATTAAGTTCTTAACCCGAGGTACCACTGTACTCTAATCTCCTGATACAATTCACAGGGCTCGATAGAAAGAACAGAGAGGAAGCAACTTGGTTCCGAGTCCATTTACGATTCGCCCACTAGCTCAGCCAAGCTGCCTTGGGAAGGATCAGGGCTCGCCTTCTGCTCTTTGCAGAAGCGTCCCTGCTTGTAGGGATTAAAAGGATACAACAGAGGGCAACCAAGGCATTTTGCAGCGAGACCAGGAAGGAAGCTGGTTGCGCTGAGAGCTGCCGTTGTAAGCCTTGATTTCAGTGGTCTTTTATTTCTGTCACTTTTGTCCTCTTTCTTCGCTAAAGGACAGGCAGCTTGTAGAATAAAAACAGGCCAAATTAACCATTGTGCAAGGTTCATCTTGTAACTTTTAGACAAGCTTTTCAAAAGATGAGGTTCTTTGGAGGGGTAAGAGCTCATCCATAGTCTCGTTTAGTCTGGATAACAGTGCCGGATTACCAAATAGGCAGAGTAGGGACTGGCCTATGGGCCCTACACCTTTTAGGGCCCCCGAGACAATGGATCAAAATAATATTGATTTGATCTAGAAAGAAATTTACAATCAAGCTTTCTTAGTTCAATGTTATCCCACTACAGCACGAGCACGAAGGGGGCCCTGAGATTTCAACTGCCTAGGGGCCTCCACAGGGTTTAATCCGGCACGGGTGAATGGTAAACTTTCTGTATTCCACTAATTCTCAGTTGTCCATATCATATTTTCAACTAAATCACTGCCTTTCCCCTCCCTCATTCCAGAAGTTCTCATAGCTTCTCCTTTTTGAAGAACCCCTCCTGGTATGAGACAATCCAGATGAAAGGAGAGGAAAGTGTGGGATTTGCAGCCTAGCCACACCTCAGCTTAATGTAAACCCCTCCTGATTCCTTTAAGTCCCCCTCGCCCTTACTGCATCCTCCTCTAACTCCTGCTGTCTCACACTTTACCTTCCAGATATTCCCTATGCTTTGAAATCCAAAGAGGAGAGCTACATGGATTGCATAGGGGACATCCGGATTTAGGGAGGAGAACGTGAAGGACAGCAGTAGCTGGAGGAGAATGCTGCATGGTCAAGGGGGACTTAAAGGAATCCACATGAAGCTGAGGTATGGACAGGTCCTTGGAGGAGAACATCTTATGGACAATGGATAATTAATGGAGGTACAGGAAGCTTAAAGGTAAAGGGTAAAGGGACCCCTGACCATTAGTGACCGACTCTGGGGTTGCGGCGCTCATCTCGCTTTATTGGCCGAGGGAGCTGGCATACAGCTTCCGGGTCATGTGGCTGGCATGACTAAGCCCCTTCTGGCGAACCAGAGCAGTGCACGGAAACACTGTTTACCTTCCCGCTGGAGCGGTGCCTATTTCTCTACTTGCACTTTGACGTGCTTTTGAACTGCTAGGTTGGCAGGAGCAGGGACCGAGCAATGGGAGCTCACCCCATCGCGGGGATTCAAACCGCCGACCTTCTGATCGGCAAGTCCTAGGCCCTGTGGTTTAACCCACAGTGCCACCTGCGTCCCTGTGTGGGTGGGTGCACACACCTGAGTAGATTTGGTTCAGCTGTGCTGCAGCAGTTTCCTGCACAGAAGAAATAATAATAATAATAATAATAATAATAATAATAATATTTAGAGGAATACTGTAATGCAGGTGCACTCCAGAGAGAAAAGAAACTTTACTGGGTAAACTGAACACAAACAGCATCCAGCCCCACACTTGGGTTCTTTAGTGTTATATAAAGAGAAGTTTTCAGGAGGGTGGAAAGCAAAGATATTTCTCCTTCCTGAGATTTCCCCCTCTCACACACTCTGTTAGCCCTGAGCTGTAAATAGTGCAAGTGCTGGAGTCCCAGGCTGACTGTGGAGCCCTGATCAGGACCAGAGCATTTCCCATTCGGAGCTAGCATTGCACAAAAGCCACATTCAGAACAGATTGGCAGCCAGCCAATCAATTTATCCAATTGTTTTAGAACCAGCTTCCAGCTAGGGTGGCCACAGTGTCCTATTTTGCAGATGACACTCTTCCCTCAGAAAGGCTGCCAAAGGTCACTCCTCTGTTTTGCCATGTTCTCTGTTTGAATGGCTATCTGACCCAAATCCAATTTCAGGATTACAATCTATAAGAAAGGAGAGCAGGGGTTGTGAAACTGTCCGGGAACAGTGAGCATCTGGGCAACAGGCTGAGCAGGCACATGTCATGTGGTCACAGCCTTCTTCACCATGGTGAGATGTATTTCAGATTAAACTATAGTAATTATTTCCAAATCTTCAGCTAAATGAGCATGTGCAAATGTTCCACACATTTGTGTCCTCTGTTTTGGGTGATTCATTTCCTCTTTTCTGACCATGCTTAAGGGACCACCTTCTTCCAGCCAATCACACTTGCTGAGTCAACTGGCTTTCTGGAAAGGATGGGCGTCTTGACATGTCTCCTAAAGACCAGAGGAGATCCAAAAAGTTGGTTTCCCTTGGAAGGGATTTCCTTAAGAAGGGCACCATTATGGAGTCACCAGCTGCTGTGCTTCAGGTGGCTGATAGCTCAGTTGGTTAGAGTGTGGTGTTGATAGGTTTCAGGTTTGATCCCCATATGGGACATCTGCATATTCCTGCATTGCAGGGGGGTGGACTAGATCAGGCTTCCTCAAACTCAGCCCTCCAGATGTTTTGAGACTACAATTCCCATCATTCCTGACCACTGGTCCTGCTAGCTAGGGATCATGGGAGTTGTAGGCCAAAAAATATCTGGAGGGCCGAGGCTGAGGAAGCCTGGACTAGATGATCTTCATCTAACTCTGTAATTCTATAAGGTACTCTAAGCAGGAGGATGGGGGCATAGATGGAGAGGCATTCCTACTACGTTTTGCCCAGAGCGTTTGAGATCTTTAACACTCAGTGCTCACTCTTTCCCATGAACGGCTTTACTCGCTTTCCAAATAATTGTGTCATCATTGTATAATTCACAGTCTTAATTGGATCAGGTGTTTCTGTTATTTTACAGTCGCTGGACAAACATTGAAATTACTGTAATTACTCAAAGCCTTCAATGAACACGTGAGATCTAGAAGCTACAGGGCATCCTTGGCGCTATTACAGTGGTGCCTCGCAAGACGAAATTAATCCGTTCCGCGAGAGTCTTCGTCTAGCGGTTTTTTCGTCTTGCGAAGCAACCCTATTAGCGGCTTAGCGGATTAGAGCTATTAGCGGTTTAGCAGCTATTAAAGGCTTATCAGCTTAGCGGATTAGCTGCTAAAAGGCTATTAAAGGCTTAGTGGCTTAGATAAAGGGGGGGGAGC
Source organism: Podarcis pityusensis (assembly GCF_964106645.2). NCBI lineage: Eukaryota > Metazoa > Chordata > Lepidosauria > Squamata > Lacertidae > Podarcis > Podarcis pityusensis. Next base: position 12,362,629 of record NC_138037.1, read on the forward strand.
GGGGAAAAAATCTCAAGACTCGCAAGACATTTTCGTCTTGCGAAGCAAGCCCATAGGGAAATTCGTCCTGCGAAGCAACTCAAAAACGGAAAACCCTTTCGTCTAGCCGGTTTTCCGTCTTGCGAGGCATTCGTCTTGCGGGGCACCACTGTACTTCATCTCCCTTTTGATTTCCAGTATCGGCCTCAACTCTGGCTTGCAGAACTAGGCTCTTAAAGCCCGAGCGTGGAAAGAGATTCTAGAAATGTTGAGAAACAGGAAGTAAAAGACAAGTGTTTGTTCATTTAGTGCTGAGGCTGCCAAAAAGATGAGGCCAGAAGGAGGGTCGGGTCCCAGCCACAAAGCTCTGCAAACTGGACTTCCTTACCAGGGCTTTCTGCCAAACCAGTCATGTGAGAATTTTTTGGCCCTGGTGCACCAGAGAAGACTCAGAGAAGCCCCTTTGCTATACATGTATCTCAAGAACTTCACAGATCTTCTGCTTGTTTCTATTTAAGTTCCTTTTGAATGGCTTTAAAGGGTTAAGCTAATAATGAGATGGAACAGGCTGTAAATGAGAATGAACTAATGAATAAATGCCTACTTCCATGCAGAAGTAAACTGTTGCAAACATTTCTGGAAACATTCAAATGCTACCAAACTTTCAAAATCTGGGTTTTGATGTTGAAATTTGACCTCAATTTTCACTATATTCTAGAACTTAATTCTGCCTGTCTTGAGTGGTTAAATGAACAGATGTCCATTTCAAGTCAGCCATCCATCTACCAGATAACTATAAATAGGAACACTGGAAACTGCTGTGTACTGAGTCAGACCATTGGCTCCATCCAGCTCTAGTCTACGGTGACGGACTAGTTTCAGTCTCTCCCAGCCCTACCTTAGATGCCAACAAGATCTCACGAATGCCTTGGAGGTCCTGTGTTGAACCAAAGCTGAACTGTCCCAGAAACTCTGCTAACACCATCTTGGTAGTCAAGATAACCTCACAATTCATTGGTAGTTGTTGTAGCAATGAGCTGATATATGTTTATATTCACTTGCTTTGATATAAATTAATTGGCTTGCTTTGATGTTATCCATATCTCTGGGCTTGGGGTGCTGGGCTCTGTAAGGTTGGGCAATTGTCACCTATGCCCTCATCTAGTCAGGTGAAATGATGTATGCTGCTTTGTGTATAATTTTTTTTATGAATGTTTGTTTGGGCATTAACATGCCTTCTCCTTGCTGTGGTGTCCGTCCTTCGTCTGAAAAGGCTGGGAGACCTGGCAGGCTGATTTGCTGTAAGTCTACGTCTTTCTTTAATAAAGCACTAGAATTGATCACTCTGGTGTTTGGGGCATATATATTTTTTGTATGTCTGCACCCAGCCACTCCCACGGGACCTGCTTTGGGCCTGCAGTTCAGAACAGGTCCCCATCTTTAGGGAAAGCTATAGAAAGCGTTCCTTAGTGTGTGATTTTGAGTTCTGGAAATGAACTTTAACTGTCTTAAGAAGTGCTCATCTAAAATGTTGCACTATCATTTTGACAAGTGGGGTTGAGGGCTCTGATAATCAAGGCTGGCTCCTAGTGTTATTGTACAACTTCAAAGGAGAAGGGAATGAATATTGAATGACATACAGTCAAACCTCGGTTGTCGAACATAATCCGTTCCAGAAGCCCGTTTGGCTTCCAAAATGTTTGGCAACTGAGGCGTGGCTTCCGATTGGTTGCAGGAGCTTCCTGTACTCAAGCGGAAGCTGCCTTGGATGTTCAGCTTCTGAAAAACATTAGAAAACCAGAGCATTTACTTCCGGGTTTTCGGTGTTCAGGAGCCAAAACGTTCCAAAATGGAGGTGTTTGGGAGTCAAAGTTTGACTGTACTATAAAACATTGTCTTTCAGAACGCATGTAATTTGAGCATTCTATGTTAATAAAATACTGGGGAAAGCGAAATTGTACTGGATCCCACCACAAGGATACAGCAAAGTAATAAAGTACACAGTGATATTTTATTATTTACATTAATCAACAGTAGCAGAATTGTGTTCATTGTAGGCCTATCAGATGCAACAGATTCTGTATGAAACTCTGCTAAAGATGACTAAGCACTGTGTTAAACAGAACAGACGATGCTGTTCCTCCAGTTCTTAAAATGAAAAGGATTTAAAACAGGCACACACAGAGCGGCAGTGAAGAAAGATCCCAAACCACTGGCAAATAATACAAGTAGACCTAATAAAAATTGACTTGGGCTAACAGTGCTTAATGTGAGAGGCACTAGAGATGGAGTAATTAATTGTCAGTTTTGATGTAACTCTCTGAACGGCATTCCAGAGCTCATTGGGCTCCCCTGCCTTGCTCTTCATTAATCAAACATAACCCAGAATTATGTTAGCACTGGAGCTATTAAGCTAGCCTTAGCTCCTCTCCTACAGAGTGAAATGCTGAGACATCTTCTCGCCATTCATCCATTTGGCAATGCCACCCCGCCTCCAATTAAGATCTCATTATCATCAAGCACATTGCTACTAGTGCTAAAATGCATTCCTGGTGAGAACAAGTTCTAGTCAGATCCCCAGATTTTCAAATCACATGGGCAGCACAGGGTCGGTGGGCAGCGGGGTGGTGGTAAGTTAGGGCCACAGAATCCTTGAGGATCATCTCCCCCATGCAGAACTCTACAGAGAGCTCCATAGGCAAGAGAAGCTTCATTGCTGATAATGTGTGAAGTGACCTGGAGCTTTAGATATGGAGCACTCTCTTGTTCTGGGGGTTGCTTTTTTAACCAGCATGTGAACACACCCCTTTATTTTCATGACAGCACTGCAAGGTAGGTGTTATGTACTGAGTTGAATAGGATCCAAACTGCAGCAGTCTGATTGGTCCTAGAACAATAGGATCCAAATTGCAGCAGTCTGATTGGTCCTAGAACAATGCAGCAGTATGATTGGTTGGCAGGAACCACCCAATCATGCTCCAGATATAAGTGAATCCACAACCTGATTGGCTTACAGTAGAATTCCAGAATTAGCCAATCATGTGCAGCCCATTGTGTAAATAATGTATATAAAGCAGATAATTTGAGGGGACTTTCATTCATTCCTCCTCACCACTATGAGCTGAATAAAGAGCATGAAATCACTTTGCGACTCTGAGTATATTTCAGTAGGGAATGTGCTAGCAAGCCTCCTTAGGAGGCATAGGTTTCATATGAACACATTCCAGGAGTCAGGATAAGCTCTAGAGAGAAGACAGGCAAGGCGCTGGCCGAGGACCCACTGACCCACCCTTCCCTCCAGGACCACAACTGTACTGGGCAGGATGGGAGCATCCATCCAGACAGGCCCTGGAAGTCTAGGGATTCAAAGGTAGCATGATAGCCATGGGCAATGCAGCCCCTTTGTTTAATGTGCTGGCCACTCACTCACTTGGCTGCATTCCTTTGAAACAGGGCCTGCCCACCATCAAATTACCCAACATGCAATGTGTGTTGGCTATCCCAAGGAAAAAGTATTTGGGGTTATTAGAAAAGACTGTGGGCTGGATAGGATAGAAATTTATAAAATTATGTATTATGTGGGGGAAAGGAAGATATTTTTCTACTCTCATAATACTAGAACATTGAAATGAATACATGGCAATTCTTAGTTCCTCTTTGTGCTACAAAAAGGAATTTTTTAATGTCACTATTATTAAGCAATGAGATCTTGTTGCAACATCTGCATTTCTCAAATGTCAAAAGGAAAACAGCTTTTCCTCTTCAAACTTTTCTTCTTTCTGAATTTCATATATATGCAACATTTGGCCATTGTCCAACATCTGCTGGTATAGTTTCTTACTTCTCTTTTTTTCCAGTTTTGTTGAGCTCAGTTGCCAAAACATAAAGTTTAGGTAAAAGACACACATACACACATGCATATATATCTCAGAAATAAGATTTCATTCCAACCGTGAAATGTTACACTGCACTCCTGAAGCCAAAGAACAGCCCATAAAGGGATATAAATGCATTCTAAAAGTCAGTACAAAGGCCAAAGGCATTTCAACATCAAATCTTCCATCAGGGGCCAAATTATAAGCAGATAATATTGAAAAATAATTATATATAACTTAAGATTGGCCTCTTTACCCGAGAACTAGAAGACAGCCAATGTAACACTATAAGCTTTAGTATTTAGAAGAGATCCAGGAAATTGAAGGCGGAGTCAAAATAGTTAAACAGGTGCAAGCTTCATGAGGGAAGGACACATTTGAAAATCCATCTCTAACTTGTTCTTCTGCCTTGGACTCTGGGATGCAAACAGTGGGAGAGGTTTTGAGGAACAACTGCACTCACACCAATCTACTTGCACACATCCTCTCCTCCAGACATCCTCTGAAGTCAGACAGGTAGTGACTGGAGAGGGAGCCTTTTCAAAGGTGATGTGTCGGAGGCTTACGGGCATTATTAGCTTTCTGGCAACAGGCAAAGACGTTTGCATGATTATGCTTACCCTCTCAGGTGATTCGAAATTCAAGTGTTTTCATTGCTGCTATTCTGTTATGGCATGGAAACTCATTTTTCTCCTGTAGTTTGGGTTTGTTCAAAATAGTTTATGTGGGGGTGGGGTGTTTAATCTTTATATAAACCACCCTAGAAACATGTTAGGTGGTATATAATTAATTAAAGCACACTCAGTTCATCGCAGGTGTGTGAAATATCTATCCTTCAGAAATTCCACTTGTTTGAAATTCTGCAGAAATGTTTTGCCCAAACAGAAATCTCTAAATTCACCTCAAGCCCCTTCAGACTGGCATTTTATTGTGGGTATTATTCTGCACTATGTTCTTGACATGACGATAGTGCGTTAGGTGGGGTCCCCCCCCCCCGCTTTAGGGTGTTCTGCGATGCTTCCCCAGGGCTACAACTCTGTTGCAGTCTGGAGAGACTATGGCACAAGAAAAGCAGGGCAAAATTACACCAGAACATTTGTGGTATATAAAGTTACAGGATTTCAGCAGGATATGCACGGACTAGAAACAAAGCAGTCTGACCAGCCGAACACTTGCAGGTGGAAGCAGTAAGCAGCCTTGGAAGCAACATATGCGCACCCAGATAGCATCACAAATCAGCAATTAAAAACGTGCGTCTGGAGGGGCCCCTGCAAGTTTACTTTAGGCAGAATTTAGTGACCACCTAAGGATATGAAGACCCGCATGAAGAATTTTGCTAATTTTAAATCTTTAGGCTTTCAAAAGAATATGTGAGGGTTCAAACTGTTTAGGGCAGGGGTCAGCAAACTTTTTCAGCAGGGGGTTGTCCACTGTCCCTCAGACCTTGTGGGGGGCTGGACTATATATATATATTTGGGGGGGGGGGGTAATGAATGAATTCCTATGCCCCACAAATAACCCAGAGATGCATTTTAAATAAAAGCACACATTCTACTCATGTAAAAACACCAGGCAGGCCCCACAAATAACTCAGAGATGCATTTTAAATAAAAGGACACATTCTACTCATGTAAAAATACACTGATTCCTGGACCGTCCAAAGGCTGGATTTAGAAGGTGATTGGGCCGGATACGGCCCCGGGGCCTTAGTTTGCCTACCCATGGTTTAAGGAGTCTGGTTGCCTCAGCTACGGAATTTCATTCCCCTACCTTCCCTGATGACCTTTCAGAAAATATTGTACCTGTCATGTTTATCTAGCATTATTTCTTTACAGCAGTTATATGCCACTTTACAGGTGGTTTACAGAAGATTATGTTTACAAGAAGCATCATTTTTTTTAAAAAAAAGTTAAAATAGAATGTAAAAGACAATTTGTTTATTCAGAAAAACACTGTATCAACCGCACAGCTCAGTTGGTTAGAGCATGGTACTGATAATGCCAAGATTGCAGGTTCGATCCCCAGAAGGGATAGTTGCATAGTCCTGCCTTGCAGGGGGGGTTGGACTAGATGATCCTCAGGTTCTCTTCCAATTCTATGATTCTCTATTCCCCTCAGGGCAAGGTGGTCCTTCAGACGCTCCTGCAGGAAGAGTTGGGGGGAGGAAGGGGGTACTAATGTTCTGAATGGTCATCTGTATTCACATATTTTTAATATAAGCCAAGCAGCATGAAGCAGGCGTATCTTGTATTTTGAACCTAATGGATTGTCTGATGGAATAAGAAACATTTCGGGACATCTCCCTCCTTTTGTAACAATCCTGCCGTAAAGTGTTTTGCCAAAGAGCATTAAAAAGCCTTTGACAAAATGTTAATGACCGTCCTTCTTGTGGCCTGAAAATGCACACATGCTTGGGAAGAGCAACACACTTTGGCTTGTGCGTCATGGTGGCCTCTTGCCAATTCAAACATCCAATAACTTTGGCCAGGATTCTTGTTCTTAGGCCTAGCCAAATACCTGCTGCAAAGTATAAGGATGTTTTATTATTCATCTCTTTGAAAGGGAAATGAGTTTGGAAAAGTCAAGGACTCAGACAAAACTGTGTTAAAAAACAACACACTGAGTAGCATCTAGGCCACATTCACACTATACTTTTAAAGCATTGTGATATCACTTTAAATGGTCACAGGCATTTCGGAAATGGCACATCCATCACACCCAAAGAATTATAATAGAATATATTTAGACTGATTGTACGACTATCATTGGTTATTAGGCAACATGTTCTGCTTCCAGCTAGTCTATGCAAAATGACCTGGCCATTAAACATCTTGCTACTGCTCAGAAGAAAGTGGACGTGGCGCCCAACTTTTACAGCAACACTTCCATACATGCCGTAAGATTCTGACTCAGATTGACCGGGCATGAAAATGTTGAGATCCCCAGACAATCAAGCTGCTAGTTTCACTGTGGGAAAGCTGGGGATCAGTACAGCTACCTCCCAATTCACCTTGCTGACATCTTGCCCCATTCAGCAGGCTGAAATCTAGGGAGGAAAGACCAGTGTGGGTGGGAGGAACAATGTCACAAAAAAGCCGCTGGGTATTACTATACAGTACTCTATCTGCAAGGAGAAAGACCTCTGGATTGTAATAAAAATATTAGTGTCAAAGTGGCAACTTGTGCCTTCATATGGGTAAACCAGAGTCAAATCTCCTGTCAGCATGAAGTTTCACTTGTGTAGATCCTCTTGGGTGGATCACTATCTCTCCGCCTGTTCTACCTCACAAGAGTGTTGTGGTGATAAAAGTGGAGCATTCCCATGCATATTGCTTTGAGGTTGTTTGAGGCAGGACGGGGTGAGGTGCACAGGGGTCTCCAGATTTGTCCCAGCCTTCTGGAGTTCTTGTGGTATGTTTATAGCTGATGATGATTTAAAAATGTTTTGGTCTTCCTGAGCTAGCCAAGTAGGGGAAAGGAGCCTCTCATCATGTGAAACTTACAATGCAGAGCCAACAATTTATCTTCCACTCACTCACTCACTCACTCACTCTATTACTTTGTCAAATGGTTCTCCAGAGGCGCAGAGAATCTGAAAAGCTTTCGGATGACAGCAGAACGTTTTATTGGATTCTGGTTCGATTTATCACATTAACCTATATCCGACCTATATTAATAAGAGCTAAAGGGAAATCAAGTAAACTGCAGATTTTGCAGACCATTTGTTGGCTCCTTGTAAGCTGCAGTCACTGTGGCTGCAGTTTGAAGGAAGAATGGCTTTGAGAAGCAGGAGAGGGACTACTTAACCCTTTCCCCTTGAGCCATTTTCTCACCTAGTCTTCCCCCTCACTTATTTTTACTCCTGCAAGGAGAGAACATATATTTTCTACAGCACCACCATCAGATGTCTGAGTGGCTCAACCAGCAATGACCCTGGTACTGCCAACTCCCGGGTATCCCGCCAGTCAAGGGTTCAATTTCCCTAATGCACCTCAGATACTCACAGACATATATTCTGGTCTCCTTGTGTTTGGATGGTCAGATAGATGATGAGGCAACACTACATTTTGAAGAACCCTTGGTGCAGGTGTGCCCTGGTGGTTAAGTCGCAACAAAACAAAACAACCCCACAACAGACCCAATTATATAATGTCCAAAAATATGCCAGCAAATTCACACACGCACACCACGTCCCATGCCAGTGGGGTTTGTGTCAGCACGATGCTTTGAGGATTAGTTGCCCACTATAGACAGAGGAAAACAAAATAGAGGCCAGTCAAATATTTGAGGGAGAAAATCACCATAATAAGATGAGAAACTCAGTCAGTGCAGAGTGTGATGGAAAGAGCAGTCTGAGCTAAGGGAGGGAGGAATTTGTCCCATAGGTGATTGACAGAGGATGTCAATGACAGCCTGCTAGATCATTACTAATTATGGTGTGTTTACACAGGAGGAACAGGAGGAACAACGTGTCAGAGGCAGGGAGCAGCCACAGAATACTAATCTCAGGAAGGGAGATACTTTTGTTCGTTTGTTTCCAACAACCCAGGAAATGCTTTCAAAGCAGAAAAGCAACATCTAGCTTTACCTCAGGAATCTCATTTGCTAAAGATAGATAAACAGAGGGGAAAGAGTGTTGGGTTGTGTTTGGCTTGTAGCTGGGAGACCATGAACTCTCTGACCGAGTTTGATCAAATGCCTCTTTCTTGGGTTCTGTCAGCAAAACAGGAGTATCAGAGACTCAAAAGACTTAGGCTAGGCAAGGGCATTTGTTTGTTTGACTGACTGGTTTTGGAAAATGAAATATACGATCCTATCAACCTAATATTAACTTCCTCCTGGAGCCTGATTGGTCTTTTCCTGCAAGCCAATCAGTTGTTGCATTCTAGGATCCTACTTGCCTAGTGTTCTAGGATCCAAGCTTAGTACATAACATAAAATATGCCCAACAAGGAAGCAAGATACATGCCCCAAAACTAGATAAAAAAATGAGAGCCTAACCAACCAGATCTGGTATTCTACTGAGTACAATCTGTTGTCCCCAGGAATAGGACAATACAAAAAATGTATTAAATTAAATGAAGTCAAAGAAGTGAAGGAAATGGTGACTGGTCTCATGTGGAGAACTTCCTCTTTGTCTGGAAAAGCAACAGGATGCTGAGTAGGGTGATCCAGTAATTTGTCAGTGTGCAGATTTTGTGATTCATTCTATTTCCAGGCTGCGTACACTCTATCTGTACCTGTAAAGCACACTTGAAACGCACTCTTTCTCTGAAAGAACTCTGGGCACTGTGGTTTGCCTCTCACTGAGTTACAACTCCCAGCAACCCTGAACTAACTACAGTGCCCAGAATCCTTTGAGGGAAAGAATGAGCTTCAAATAGGCTTTAAAGATACGGTGTGTACACAGCCTCAGACTGGATAGCAGCCCTGGGTTGTATTCCCTCACTCTTTGGCCTTCCCATGTGGGGTTCAGCTTTTATGATGACCCCAGTGCCTGGAACACTTCAGAGGGAGCTGTGCCGCCTACCTCAGCAGGGCAGGGGGGTGGCAGCAAGGCAGAAGTGGCAGGCGTGTGGCAAGAAACAGAAGCTATAATCCCTGCTGTTTCTGGGAGTTGGAGAGCAAATCTAACAACAGTGTTGCCAGACCGTCAATTTGAAATGCACATCAGCAGCATATTCTTGGGTTTTGCTTAGAACTCTTCTACGGGAGGATGGCGGGACAGGGGTGAATGCCAACCATTCATTTATTACATTTATATTCCGCCTTTCCTCCAAGGAGCTCAAGGTGGCATACATGGTTCTCTGTCTCCGCATTTTATCCTCACAACAACCCTGTAAGGTAGGTTAGGCACTCCACTGCCTATTCTGCAACTAGTTCCCTTTCGGGCACCTCTGCTGCCTGACACCCTTAGCTTAAAGGGACACAGAGGTAGCTCCTCGTCTTGCAAAACACACCCACACCCCTTTCTACTCCATTTTCCCACCAGTGGTGCCAAAAGAAAGCAGCCTGTAATTTGTCTAGATAAACTGAGAGTGAGGGAAGCCTCTTCCTCGATGCCTTTCTGCTGCTGCTGTTAGCGGGTAAAAGCACAGATCCAAACTGTCTGTGGCACAACACCCACCCACACCATGAGGATGCTAGGCGATGATCCGCCACTGACTGTTCTACCTGCTTCATCCCATTCATTCTGGCTGGGTTCCCACCAGCTGAATACTTCAAGGACTCCACTAAGAAAATGCAGCTACTTGTTCCATCTTAGTCGTAGACAGAACAGAGAGGCCTCTTTGATTTCACATACCATTTTCATAGTCACAGTCCTTGCCTTTCTTTTACTGAAGAGCTTAGGAGCTATTGAGAAGAGGCTGTGTGTGATCATTCTAGATAATGATGAAAAAGCCTCTACAAACTTAACACACTATACAGTGAATTGTCTAAGAAATTAAAATGTTGTTTGTAAGGAAATTAAGATTTTGTATGTTGGATGGATGGATGGATGGATGGATGGATGGATGGATGGATGTTAGGCAAGATGGCAGAAAGTTGGCAGAAATCACCACCCCCACCAGCCACTCCAATTTTTATTTCGGGGTTTTTTAAGTGTGACATTATAAGAATAACCACCTTTTTATGCCAAGCTCTGTCCATAGACCCACCAAAAACTGCTAGAGTCCGTCCCCAGACCTTGCAAAAATTGCTAATCTTTGCCCCAAGACCTCTCTCTCCTTTTCCCTGAAAAAACCCTCTATGAAACAGGAAGCTGCCTTATACTGAATCAGACCATCTTGTTCCACATTATCTCCTCTGACTGGCAGCTGCTCTCAGGCAAGTTGTGGTCTTCCTCAGTCTGGAGATGCCTGAGACCGAACCTAGGATTTTCCACATGCAAAGCATTATTTAAATTATAGCATCTATACATTTTAAATAGCATGTGCAATTCTTATGCATATCTGTGCCCTCTTTTGTGAGGATGTGTTTCCTCTTTTTTTGGCAATACTGTATGTCAATGGCCCATGCTATCTTCACAACAACCATGTGAGGTAGGCTAAGCTGAGATATAGCAACTGTGCCCCATCACTTAGCAAGCACATTTTGCAGTTGAATAGGAATGTTCATCTAGGCCAGGGGTAAAGGTGAAGGTAAAGGTAAAGGTAAAGGTAAAGGGACCCCTGACCATTAGGTCCAGTCGTGGCCGACTCTGGGGTTGTGGCGCTCATCTCGTTTTATTGGCCAAGGGAGCCGGCGTACAGCTTCTGGGTCATGTGGCCAGCATGACTAAGCCGCTTCTGGCGAACCAGAGCAGCGCACGGAAACGCCGTTTACCTTCCCGCCGGAGCAGTACCTATTGATCTACTTGCACTTTGACGTGCTTTCGAACTGCTAAATTGGCAGGAGCAGGGACCGAGCAACGGGAGCTCACCCCATTACGGGGATTCGAACCGCCGACCTTCTGATCAGCAAGCCCTAGGCTCTGTGGTACCTACCGCCCACTAATGCATCTTTCTTGATGGTAAAATTTCCTTACCGCCCACCAGTGCTCAATGGAAGGAGGATTCAGCTTGTGTCATAGAACCCCTACCACCCACCTAGAATCCTGAAACGCCCACTACTGGACAGTAGGGACCAGGTTGACAACCCCTGATCTAGGCCTTCCAAGTCCAGCCCTCTCACCGCTACATTATACTTGCCCTCCATCCCTTCCACTCCAAGCTTGCTCGGGTATCAGGGGTTGTTTATTATTATTTCAAGAACTGGCAGCCAGTTTGGGCTCAGGTTCAAATCGTCCCTTAATGTTTCTGTGCGTAGTGAGCTCAGGTAGGTTTTTGCTTACATAAAAACTGCACTGTCAGGTTCTGAAAAACAAAGAGCTCTTAATTTTCTCACTGGACGAATAACAACTCCACGATGCCTACGACGTGCTTTTAAGCATGATAACCTCTCATTTGACTAACAGATATGCTCTGCATCAACTGCTATGCTGGGTATAAACAAGCAATTCTTCCTATTGTTGTTATGATATAAGAGAGAGAAGATTGGGTGCAGCAAGGGGGGGAATAAAATACAGCATGGGAAATGGGATGGGAAGTCGACAAAACAAAAGGAAAGAAATATAATGTGAAACTTGAAATTTAATAAAATATAAATGGCGGGTGGGGAGAGATAAACAAGCAATTCTTCTTAAGAACAGCTTCCTTGGATCATATTAGCAGCCTGTCCAGTTTGCCACAAGCCAAAATGGATGTTTCAAGATTTGTTGACAACAATAGGCAACCGGGCTACCCTATTCCCCACTCTTTGTTCACAGGCTCAGGCAAGTTACTTTATGATAGTTGCATAATTCTCATTTACTGCCACAACTGCCACAATCCAATTTGACTCACGTCAGTGGCTGCTTTTCAGAAGCAAGTCGGGATATTTGTAAAACTGTTAATAAGCGGTAGGATGCTTCCTGCATATTGCACTTTTTTTCTGGCATGCTGTTTTACTGGAGTGACTAAGCAGTCGTTTGCATTTGTCATGCCACTCAGTGGAGAGTGCAATCGCCCAGGTTGTTTACAAAAGTGGTTGAAGGTCTCACGAGGGAAACTGTTTGCCAGTGATCACTGCCACAGCTGAGGTACCCTGTAGCTCTGGTCACCTCTTTTCCAGAAGGATAAAAATGTCAGAAAGAGAGCAATCAGGATGATAAACAGATTTGGAACACAGGAACTGTGTGTTTCTGTAATATTTTGTTCAAGCTGTCTGTTGTTGATGCTTTTTTGTATGCTGCTTAGATATATCTTTAATATATTAAGGGGTATAGAAATTAAATAATCAAAATCAAATCCTAATTCAGCAGAAAATATAGACGTGTCTGGGTGCTTTCCTAACCAGAAAAGCATCCATAGATCTCCTCCCCTTCCCACACTCCTCATAGCAACCCTGTGAGGTAGGCTGGACTAAGAGATGGGTATTTGAACACAAATCAGTGGGGGTTTGAATGCATTATCTCCCCAGGACTACCTTTTTCAGACCAGGACCTGCATTCATTTTGGGCAGCCTCCAGGTTGTGGGGGCACATCCCAGCAGTGGGCAAGACCAGAAGCAAAAGTGAGAAAAGCAACAAAATGCAAATGTTAGCTTTGGACACTTCCCGCCTTCCTACACATTCCTTTCTATCCTTCGTCCAGTAATAATATATAATAATAATTTATTATTTATACGCTGCCCATCTGGCTGGGTTTCCCCAGCCACTCTGGGTGGCTCCCAACAGAATATTAAAAATACAATAAAACAGCAGACATTAAAAACTTCCCTAAACAGGGCTGCCTTCAGATGTCTTCTAAAAGGCAGGTAGTTGTTTATTTCCTTGACATCTGATGGGAGGCCGTTCCACAGAGTGGGTGCCACCACCGAGAAGGCCCTCTGCCTAGTTCCCTGTAACCTCACTTCTTGCAGTGAGGGAACTGCCAGAAGGCCTTCAGAGCTGGACCTTAGTGTCCGGGCTGAACGATGGGGGTGGAGATGATCCTTCAGGTATACTCGGCCGAGGAAATCAAGAGGCTTTATCAGAGCTCAAGGACCCATTCCAGTCAGGCAAAAGCATATAAGGAATGTATGAAAATGGGCTGGTGAGGGCTATGGCCTAGGGCAGTGATGGCCAAACTTGGCCCTCCAGCTGTTTTTGGACTACAACTCCCATCATCCCTAGCTAACAGGACCAGTGGCCAGGGGTGATGGGAATTGTAGTCCCAAAACAGCTAGAGGGCCAAGTTTGGCCACCACTGGCCTAGGGAGAGGTTGTGTGGCTGAGGATCTCTTCCTCTTGGGGGGGCCTGGTATAGTGGTTTGAAGGGTTGCATTTGGCCCCTGAGCCTCAGGCTCCCCACACCAGGTTTATAGCTTACTTTTCTAGTTATGAATAGCATTTAAACAAATGTTTCTAAAGATCCCCAAAGTCTTCAGTCTTCTGAGAATGGGGATCCTGAACCGGCACGTCTCCTCCAACTCTTCCTCATGGCTTCTGGCCATGTTCATTTCACCATCCTACAGCCAAACACGTAAAGCTGCCTTTCAACAGCATCCGCCCAACTGCCCCAAACAGTCCACATCTCTGCAACAAGTATAACTAGAAAGTCAGATTTGGAATTAAAATATGCAAAAGCCTTGTGCAGAAGAAAGTATTGGCACACATATTGAACTGTATTGTTTGTTTATACTGCAGAACTTGGATCTCCTCTGCAAAGAATATTCATTAAATGCATATGTAAACTGTCAGTCATTTAATTAAAGACATATATATTCCGACTTCATCAAATTGATTCCAGGGCGGTTCACATATATGTAAATTCCAAACACAACCACAGTGAAAAATAAGACATCAGGTAAAAGATCACCGCAATAAACTTAAATAGCTGTCATGAGTACAATTTGGTCTAAAAGAAAGCAACACAGGAGCCAAGTGAGTTTTCTTTGGGAAGACATTCCACAAACAAGGCACTCTCTAGTTGCCAGTTGCTTCACTTCTACTAGGGAAGGTACTGAGAAAATAGCATCAGTGCATGATCTCAGTGCACAGGGCAGTGATGTTTTTGGCGATTTCCCTTAAAAATAGCTAAAAAGCTTAAAAAAAAATGTTTGCAAAAGCTCAACCACTTTGGCCAAAAGAGCTCGACAACTTTTCTGTCCAGATATTCACTTTTTTGAAATGTGGCAGCCCTAATTATTATTATAATTTCTCTAGGCTTTTCAACAATAGTTTTAAGAAGGTATTGTTGTAGGTCGTTCCCTACACTGGTTGGATGCTCTTGATGGGGTTACACACCCTCTAAAGGAGCAGGAGATGTGTTGCTTGGGGTTACACCTGGATCCATCGCTGTTACTCGAAGCTCAGGTAGCCTCAGTGGCATGGAGTGACTTTGATCAGCTTTGGCTGGTGGCCCATCTACGCCCTAATCTGGATAGGGACAGCCTAACTACTGCTGTCTATACTCTAGTAAACTGTAGATCAGATTCCTGCAATGTGTTATATGTAGGGCTGCCTTTGAAGGCCATTCAGCAACAGCAGTTGGTGCTCTTTTCAGCAGCCAGGTTGCAAGACGGTATAAGCACGTAACACCAGTCCTGGCCCAATTGCACTGGTCACCAATTTGTTTCCAGGCCCAATACAAAGTGCTGGTTATAACCTATGAAGCCATATGTGGCTTAGGACCCCATATGAACCAACCCAGCCCTTAAGACTATTATTTGAGGTCCTGCTTTGCATGCCCCCTCCTGAGAGGTCCAGAGGGTAGCAAGACAAAAATGGGTGGCCCCTCGCCATTTCAGTGCTGGCTTCTTGCATGTGGAATGCTCTCCCTGGGAAGGCCTGCCTGGTGCCATCACTGCAGAGCTTTAGTCGCCAGGCAAAACCATTCTTTTTTTGCTAGGCATTTGGCTCTTAATTGCCTGTGGTCTCGCATGGGCAGGGTGTTTTAATCCTTTTAAAAATAGGATTCTTTTAGATTTTTCCTTGTTTTTCTTTTGCTAATTTCAACGTATGTCACTTTGAGTTACCTTGGTAAAGAAAAAACCAAGCAATAAATTTAATAAATTATAATGATACTGCCTTACCAAGAAGTCTTTAAACAGTTTGCAAAATAAAACTGAAAATGATTAAATTGTGCAAAGTTTTTGCTACAAGTTTATCTTCTGTAGGGCTGCCATGTCAGAAGTGTCGGGGGGGGGGTTGCAAATTCTTTTTGCTCAACATCTTTGGCCAAAAAAACCCAACACTTTTGTGTCCAGATTTTCACTTTTTGAAAAGTGAAAATAGGCAACCCTATCTGGGTCTCTTCTTTGGACAGGATGTTCATTGTGCCTCATAGGCACCAATGCACAGATGGTTATCAGCAGCTCCTGGCTAGAGAAACTCTCATGAAGAAACATCAGGATTGGGTTTTAAAATACACAGCAGCTTCTCAGTGCTTGGGGCAGAAAGTTGTTGTCTTTCCAGGACACACATTTCTTTTGGTTCAGCATATCTGATAAGCTTTCCCCACAGGGTGTGTACAGCAGAGGAAGGATCTGCTTCAGCAATGAAGTTGCAGTTCTGGATTTGTGACTGGAAAGTCTGGCAATTCTGTCATACGCATAATATGCCCTTAAAATTATTCCAGTGAAATCTGGAAGAGGGAGTCCACTGATATCTTAGCATACAATGCTGGTGTGTTTTGTTTGTTTTCAGAAAACTTTCCACATCAGCTTGTTTTCTGAGAAACCCCCTCACTATTGTACTGAGTTTGTTTCTGAGCATATTGTTTTCCATTTTACAGGCCACTGGCCAGGCCTGCTGAGCTCTGCTGTTACCTAAGAACAGGAGTACTTTGAACACCCATGTATGTTACACATGGGAATGAGTTCAGAACATGCTTAATTGTTCACTTGGATCAATGCCACACACACACAAAAAGACAGAATAGAGTCAGAAGGGACCATGAGGGTCATCTAGTCCAACCTCCTGCAATGCAGGAATCTTTTCCCCAATGTGGGGCTCAAATCCGCAGCTCTGAAATTAAAAGCTTCATGCTCTACCACCTGAGCTATCCTGCAGGTGCTTTGTTCTGGCTGCCTTATGAACCTGCTCTTCACTGATAACTTTCTATAGGATTTATGGTGTTGAATAATAAAAAAAAATAACAGTGGAGACTGCCAGTGGAACCAGACACTGTGTTATCATGGGTGTACAGTTGTAAGTGGCAGACCTATGTCAAGTTCCCTCTGTGATAAGACACCCTCACTGAAGATGGGTACTTGGAAACATGACCAATATGTTGGGTGTATTAATTGATAGAACTCTCCCGTGAGCCAGTGTGGTGTAGTGGTTAAGAGCGGTAGACTCATAATCTGGTGAACCGGGTTCGTGTCTCCACTCCTCCACATGCAGCTGCTGGGTGACCTTGGGCCAGTCACACTTCTTTGAAGTCTCTCAGCCCCACTCACCTCATAGAGTGTTTGTTGTGGGGGAGGAAGGGAAAGGAGAATGTTAGCCGCTTTGAGACTCCTTCGGGTAGTGATAAAGCGGGATATCAAATCCAAACTCTTCTTCTTCTTCCCGGCTTTTCACACAATAGAGGTCTAGACTTAGCTATATGTGGCAATGTTTATGATTTCTCATCAGCAAGATGCTATACTTCTGTGAAGGCTGCACTGGCAGAAAGTCCTTAAACTGTCAGCATCTAACAAATTCTTCTCTCTTCAGATTGTTGGTCTCACCAGCACTCACTGGTTGCTGGGTCACACAGGGCTAGTCTGCCACATACCCATTTAATGTTTAAGACAGTTACCCCATCTTCCCCCTCCTTTTGCCCCTCCCTTCAGTTGCTTTGCATTCTCTAATGCTATGCATTCTGTGATCTCCCAGAAGTGCAACTGCAGGCATTCCCCTGCCCCTTTATGTTAGCTCCAGAAGCACTTCCTCTTAAACCACTCATCCCAACAAAGAGAAATGATCCTGCTAATATATACATGCTAGCTGCGCACCTCATATTTCTGTAAACAAACAAATCAACCTGATTATAAACCATAATAGATAACTGCAATGGTACTGACCACATTATGTGGTCTGACTTGGCATCAGGCCCCTGTAACATAGTCATATTGGCTATTTTATGATACGAGAAGATCTCTACAAGCTGGCACCAGATTCATCAGTGCTCCTTATGATATAAATATGGCATCCTAAACTTGATGTGTTAGAGTTGCCATCCCTGAAACACGCCAGCAGCATTCCTAAGACTGGAGCCTTTAGAAATGTCACAGGTCTCTTAAGATGTATAAATGGGCCAATCTTCTGTTGCTGATGGGTTCTTGGACTATCTCATTGCCATTGCACAGAAAACCTTAAGTGAGTTTCTTACTTCTTGCAAAAAAGTTAGGAAGCCACACAGCCACTCAGAATGACTGGAAAGCTCCGGGATCCAATATCACGTGGAGAGAGCATTTCAACATTTTGCTAGAGCAGCTTTGCTGATTGCTAATGACATTTGAACTTCGAGGATACAGCAGAGGCAACTTTTCTCGTTCACAGCTGTGTGTGGGATGGTGATGAGTTAATGATACGGGAGTTATGATAGAAATTTGCACAGATGCACAGGCTGAAGCATCTTTTTAATTATCCTTTGTTGCTTTGTTCTGGGGGGGGGGGCAGGGAAACCACCAAATGGAACTTAAATACAGGTTTAAAAATAAAGTAAAAGATGTTGAAAATGACACAACAGCAGTGGCAACAACAAAGGATAACAATTAACTGTTAAAACCAACCTGTTATTGAGGACAAAAATGATTGCTTCCAAACACTGGGGTGTGTACTGCTAAAGACAATTTAAAATTCATACATCGAGCCTGATTTGTGTAGTGCACTGAAGCACAGTGTAGGGCATTTGGCATGATTGCTAAAGCACTGGATTCAAATCCAAATAGTTAGCTTCAAATCCATACTCGGCCAGAGATAGTGCTGGATTTATGGACCCATTTGCTACAGCAATTTCATGATGTTAGCAAGGCACACCAAAGTTTGCAAATTTCTTTCAGCATATGTGCAAATATTTACAGCAGCTATTGCAGTTCATATCAAACATTCAAGCTAATTTTGATGAAACTGAACAGCAAGCAAAATTTCCTCTACTGGATGTTGAATACAAAACTGTCAAAATAAGGCAAAGGGTATCCAAAAAAAAAAAGGGAAAAAAAGCCTATGATGTGACAACACCCAAGCCTTAGACAAACTTTCTTCAAGAGACAAGTTTAGGGTAAATTCATTTATCCCTGTCATGGTTGCTCTTGAGGCCAAACACTAGACAGAAGAACATCATTGTATAGGAGTGTAGCTAGCAATGTTTCCTTTTTGCAAGCAACCAAGGAACAGATTCACAACAGCGTTGAGATGTTGATGCAAGTGTATCAGAAGGATGCTGACCTTAGTTTAGTCAATGACCTCTTACACTTACACTCGCATGTCACCTTGAAAAAGAAAATTTAAACCACCAGGATATGTATCAAATAATATTCAAGGAGGAAATTTGGAAATTTTACGGCTGAATTGTAACAAATACCAACTGGGTTTTCTGTGGATTTGTGTTTGTTCTGATTCAGCGATAAACAGCAGGTTTTTGTGGGGAAAGCAGTGGGGCAAAAAAACAAAAAAACCCCCAACCCTCTTCAACCCATGCATAGAAATCACAGGACATGAAGAAGGAGATGTGGAACAAGCATGAGTGTGGATGAGCTATGCATCTCAGCCTCCTGGCACCTCAACAGTAGAATGCTGCAATGTACTATATTGTCTCAAATGCTACTGAGCATCTATTTGCAGCCATTGGGAATGGTCATGATTTGGGACGCAAGTGTCACCAATAAGTAGATGACAGCTTTTTTTTCCTGCAACATCTGAGTCAGGAAGGAGTGTGCATGTCCATGAACCAGTGCGGAGAAACAGGAATGGTTTAGATGACAGTTAATGAACTGAAAATGAATCCTGATAAGAGAAAAGATCTTGTGAGTGGGTGGCTCCTGGGTCTCGAAACTGAAGTGCTTGCCTGTTCTGGATAAGGTTGCACTCCTCCACTGGAGCAGTCACATAGTCAGGGAGCACTCCACTGCTGTCATTAGAGACTCAGTTGACCCCACTGGCATGGAGTGCTCTTTATCACCTTTGGTCGTCCCATACACCTACTAATTAACTGGCAAAAGCTTTATTTCCAGCACTTCCTGCATTGTCTGAAATATATCCTAAGCCCATAAGTACCTCAATATAAACTCTCCTACTTGGCGGTGGCAGAGGTGGGGGGGGAGCTACTATGGTTCTGTCAAATAGCGAGGATTTTCTCATGTGTCAGATACAGACTTGTGATAAAATTATAGGGTTGTATCCAAATAAATTACCAGTATACTCAGAGTAGACCCACTGAAAGTAATAAACCTAAGGTATTAATTTATGTAGTTCTGACTATTGGGATGCGGATGGCGCTGTGGGTTAAACCACAGAGCCTAGGACTTGCTGATCAGAAGGTCAGCGGTTCGAATCCCTGCGATGGGGTGAGCTCCCGTTGCTCGGTCCCTGCTCCTGCCCACCTAGCAATTGGAAAGCATGTCAAAGTGCAAGTAGATAAATAGGTACCGCTCCAGCGGGAAGGTAAGCGGCATTTCCGTGCGCTGCTCTGGTTTGCCAGAAGTGGCTTAGTCCTGCTGGCCACATGACCCGGAAGCTGTACGCCGGCTCCCTCGGCCAATAAAGCGAGATGAGCGCCGCAACCCCAGAGTCGGTCACGACTGGACCTAATGGTCAGGGGTCCCTTTACCTTTTATTCTGACTATTACTAATGTTGGATACAACCCATAATCAATATGGAAATGGAAACAAGAAGAATTATCAAATTTATTTTTAGAGAATCAGAAATTACAACAAAAGTATTCATGAAAAAAGAAAGGCAAGTCACCTGCATTTGAGCTGAGATATGGGAAAGGAATTACCGTAATTACCATGCAGCCTGCCGGAGGACCAGAATGAACTGCAATGACACATATACAAGAGTCACCAATGACCACAGGATAACGTTCACCCTTACCCAATAAAGCTACTAGCATTTCTGAGACCTGGGTCAGGTGAGCCTTAATTTTAACAGATAAATGGTCTGTCCCTTTTAGTGTTCTTTGGCAAGCTTTCCCTATTGCTTCATTGCAACAAAGGTTCACTGAAGTTAAGAACTCTGATGAACTTTGCCCAGAGTTGATGTCTTTACAGTCACGTTTAGCTTTGCATACCAATGCTTTCTAAGTGATGAACTATGTTCTGCCGATTTCCTGTCAGACAAACATTTAATGAAGTAATGGAAAAGCTGGTCTTAAGGAAAAAATGGGAAAGTTAACCTTAACTCTCTAGTCTTGAACTAGAATTTTTTCGAATTTTTGAGTCCTGAAAACTAGTTGAACTATTTATGTTGTAACCTCACAATTCCAGATCCCAATTCTATCCATCTGTGTGACAAGGGGAAGAAACATACAAGATGAGGCTGCTAATCTCCCAAGTCCTTGTATTTGGTAATACCTAAATCAGTAAAGTTCTACTGTACAGAAGAACTTTCACCTACACCTCACCACTGCCTCATACGTTCTGGTACATGGGTAGGCAAACTAAGACCCGGGTGCTGGATCTGGCCCAATTGCCTTCTAAATCTGGCCCGCGGACGGTCTGAGAATCAGCGTGTTTTTACATGAGTAGAATGTGTCCTTTTATTTAAAATGCATCTCTGGGTTATTTGTGGGGAATAGGAATTCATTCATATATATTTTTCCAAAATATAATCTGGCCCCCCACAAGGTCTGAAGGACAGTGGACCGACCCCCTGCTGAAAAAGTTTGCTGACCCCTGTTCTAGTACAAAGAACATTGGGTAATTTTTATTTATTAAAGAAATACTCAGGCTTTTCTAGGCGCTATCTAAACTCATTTACTTGGGAGTAAGTTTCACTGAACTCAGACTTACTCCCAACATACAGGCAGCAACCGCTTTTAGGCATGTCCAATATTTGCATGACCACATACATGTATATCACGCTGAACCCAGAAGTCACCTGAAAATGTCACAAAAAGGGGTAGAACCAGGGCAGGGTAGGGGCGAACAGGGTGTTTGCAGGCTTTTTTAATGGGTGTTCCAATTATATGCGATTTCACACAAGCGCTATGACCCGGAATGCAAATCCCGCGCAAACAGGGAGTTGCCTGTTACAGAATAGATTTGCACTTCTAGACAGACTACTTCAGTATGTGGCACCGGCATATACAGTAACATAGAAATCCAAGTGCTTTGAACGAACTATTTCAGTTTAATAAAGTTCACTGGATAAATTCAAAGATCTCTGAACTACACCTAGCAGTAGTTCCCATAATTGCTGGGTGAACTGAAAGAGAATTACATTCATTTTAGGGAAGAACTTTGAACAATTTCTAGTTCATCTTCAAGTTTGTTCTCTTACATTCCCCCCCCCCCCACTTTTTAGATTCTTTGGCCTTTAAGCTGAAATAGAATTGGAAAAAAATAAAGAATTTTGTGTGTATACAGTATATCTGTGTGTTGATGTATTCTTAGTCCTCTAAAACATATTTTATACTTCAGCACAGCAGCTTGTAACATTCTGAATGCTGAAAAACTGCCAAGGATCATTTGGATGAACTTGAACTGAATGTGAACCAAACTACAGTAATTGTTTTTGTAAAGGGACAAACATGAATGGGAATTAGTTCCTTTGTGAACATGTTGAACTTGGACTAGTTTATTTTTAAAATGAATTTTCCAAGCTCTGGTATAGCCTGTGGTATTTTGACTAAAAACACAGGTTGCCTGAAAAGGTGCATGAAGAAGCCTCCTATATTGGCACTGCAAACAGATTTCAGGGCTGTTGTTAAAATTAAACATTTTGTGGATGCAGATGAGCACATGTTAAATGATGGGCATACAACCACATGGGTAACTGACCACCTCTTGCGTCTTAAGTAACGATAATTTAACCATGCATCTGCTTTTGCATCAGAGATCTTCAGGAAATCTGAGGACATAGAGGAACAGAGTGGTAAAATTCTCATGTTGTTACCTTCCTGTTGTGTGCTAAACACAGTGGCATGGGTCTTCCTATGGCTCTTGGATAGCAAAGCCCTCAAGAGCCCATCCCACGTCCACATAGCCCTCTCCCAAAACCTGGGCCAATGCTGGTATAGGAAAGAAGCATATTATCGATGCCTCCCATATGATCTGAGAAGTCTCAAGTCACCCAGGAGCTGCAAAAGTGTCTTCTACCCTGAGGGCACTGTTTGGTTTTGGGGGGATCAGATGCAATTGCTTGGTTTCCAATCCAGGTGTTTAAAAGCAGCAGCAGCAACAACATACCCCAGCCACACAACTATCTAATCCAGAGCTCATCTCCTCCACAGGGAGCACAGCCTGCAGAGGGTGCAGGGCTGAATTAACCATTAAACAAAACAAGAACGTGCTTAGGCATCAAGGGAAGGCGGGTACCAAAGAAATTTCCCATTGCCAGATTTTTAACATTAATGGTCTCAAAGTGCTCAGCTGAGCCTTCATTTTCTCATATGAACTATATTAAAAAATCCCAATCAAACAACTATGTAACAAGACAGGCTTTATCTCTACTAAGTATAGAATCAGATGTGTTACGTATGATTCGTTTTGAGGATCTGATAAAAGACTTTGCAATTAGAAAAAGTAGGATAAAAACTTTTCTAATATAAGCAAAGTGGAAGTATACAAAAATAAACATTACTTTCCATCTTACTGCAGGTTTCATTTCATTTAAAAAAATGCAAGTTTATTTTACGGTTTAGTATTGTTTATATTTTGAATTAGATCTATTTGGGGGCACTCAAACCTTTTAAGTGCTTAGGGCCTCTAAAGGTCTTAATCCTGCGTGGGAGGGCAATCTGGGGGAGGGCGGTTTTTAGGGTACAAACAGCAAGAAAGCGAAGGTGTTTTGTTTAAAAATAAAAAAGCCTCACAGACTGCAGTCTGAAGTATTTTTAATAAGCCTCAAGGGAGACCCTCGCCTAGTGCTAAACCCCAACTCAAGCTGTGAAGCTCATCGGGTGACCTTGAGCCCAGCCACTTTCTCTCTACCTCACAGGGTTATTGTGGTAATAATAATAATAATAATAATAATAATAATAATAAGAGGGAGGACGAAGAGGAGCCAACCCATTTACTCCCTGAAAGCAGAAAACGGCTAGGTAATAGATAGATAGATAGATAGATAGATAGATAGATAGATAGATAGACAGACAGATATGGAAACCGAAGTCTCCCCTAGTTATGAACACGAGAGAACTGCGTGGGCGGGAGGGGGCGCTGCGCAAGGCCCGCCAACTGGCAGTTGGGGATGGAACGTTCCGTGCGGAGCGAACCCGCCTCGCGCCACGGCACGTCGCGAGCGCGCCCTTCGGACACCCGTCCCCGTCCCTCCCCCTCCCCGCGGGAAGCGCCACCTCACCCAACCCCTGTTCCCGCCCTGTCAGCGCGCGAGCTGTCAGTTGAGGGCGGGCGGGTGGTGTGTCCCCGACGTCATATGGGCCGCCTGCCTCCCATTGGCTGGAGCGGCCTCACCAGACTGAAATGTTGTTCTCGGGGCTACCCAGGAAAGCTCCCTGTCGGCTTCCCCCCGCCCCTTCGGCCGCCGCCGCCGATACAGTCGTCAGCGCCGCGGCGCCCCCTCCCGCGGAGAGAGGCGAGGGAGGGCTCTGGCGCGGCCGGCCCTGCGGCTGCGGGTAGGTCGGCTGCGAGTAACGTGACTTCGGGGCTCGCCGCTTTATAAGCCTTTCAGCCAGGCGCTGGTGGCGCGCGAGCGGGGAGAAGGGAGGGACCTGTGCGGCTGAGGGAGACGGAGCCTGGCGGAGCAGGTAGGCAGGCGGGCAGGAGCGAGGGAAAGGGGCGGCGGGGGGGGGGGCTGCCACCCCCGCCTGCCCGCTTCATGGAGGCGGCTGCGGGTGCCTTGAGGACCGTAAGTCCCAGGCACGGAGCCTCCCTATACAAGGGGAGTCTATCTCCGGGCGGTAGGTGCTGACGGGGCCGGGCAACCAATGGGGGGGAGGTTATGGCGGGGATGGGGGAAGGAGAGAAATGGCTGCGGCCTTCGTCCCTCCTTGGTGGTCTTCTCACCGGGGAGCGCGGGTGGCGGCGTTGGGGATCAAAGCTGGGCTGCTTTGCTCCTCCAGCCCCTTTGCTGCGTTTTCGCCGCTGCCCCTGCAGGGGGAGGGATGCCCAACAAGTAGGAGACGCGAGCACGCAGCCCTATCTCTCGCCCCCTCCCGTATTTGTTCTCTATGCTTTGCACAAAAAGAAAGAAAGGCGCCCTTTTGCAGTAAAATAATCGGCGGTCATCTAGCCTGGGGCCGCTGCTGGAGGGAGAAGGAAGGTGGAAAATGCTCCCCTCGTTTTGATCCCGTCTAGGCGGATCCTCGAAGCAGTAGTGAGCCCCAGACGTAGCTGTGTGGAAGATAAAAGCTTGCCAGCACCTTCCCCACCTTGGTTGGTTGCAACAGGCATATCCTACGAAGGTGTTATGTATCTGTAGAAGCCGGGGAAAGGCTAGGCAGGGTGGGTTTTGTGGTACTCGCACACACAAATCATCATATAGGCAGCAAACTTGGCAAAAGGCCTGGGATGGCCACGTGTCATGTATGATTTAGTTGAGATTCCTGCATTGCAGAAGATTGGATTAGATGACCCTCCCTCAGGGTCTCTTCCAGCTCTACAATTCTATGATTCTGTTCTTTGTCTGTTTCCTTGGAAGCAGCTGTCACGGACTTCAGTGGGTCTTTTAAGTATGCATGCATAGGATTGTAATTTTTAGAGATGGAAGGTATGTGTGAATCTCCAGCACTTGGGAATTTTGACCCTGTTGTCATTATTTTACAGGTGAAGATCTAAGCGTTCTCCAAAAAGAATGGGTAGCGGGTACTTAAGTCCTCCCCAAGTGTTTTCAATAAATGGGGATGGAAGATCTAAATAGATACTTGAAAAACCTAACACAAGGGTAGAGGATGGAGCATAGAGCAACTATCAGTTGCTCCTGATAGGCATTCAATACTCCTAGCTTTCTGAAAGGCTAGTTTCTCTCTGGTGAAATCTTCCCAGGAATGAAAGCAGTCTAGGAATGCTTGCACTTTTGGTTTGGGTTGCACCCAGCTCTCATATATGGGAAAGAGAATTGTCAGGCTATTGATTCTAGAGAAAAATTGGACCTGTTGCCCTCCAGCAGTAGGAGATCCCTGGAAGAAGTACAATTCAAGTAATCCCTCCCAGGGCAGGGGACTGTAGCAGAAATAACGTTAGCTTCAGGTGGATAAAGATTAATATCCAGTTGATAAAACTTTTCACTAAAATAATTTCCAGGGGCAGGCATGTTAGTCAGCTGCAGCAACAACAGCAGTCTTTTGACATCTTAAAGACTAACATATTTTATAATAAAACTTTAGTCTTTAAGGTGTAGCAAAACTGCTTTCTTTTAAAAGAAGGCAGTATTGGAAGCCGCTGCCCAAACACCAAAAGGAAGATCCTAGCAAGTTCCAATAGGCACATCTTAACAGCAGTATAGGTAGTCTGTTAAAGGTTTTCCCAGATCAGGGCATTGTCTTCATATTGTGTCTATACAAATAACAAGGGCTGCTTGTAGCTTTGTATAAATTGCTATGCAAGCAATAGGTTTTTATAAAGCAAAATGTGTTATTTTGATCATCTAGCATGTCTAGTTTTACAACATCAGAATGGATTCTGGATCATGTATGTAATGAATGCTCTTTTGAGGCACTTCAAAGTTTTCTCTCTTCTGAATTGGAAGGGCCAACTCACTGGGGATGTTAGTAATCAGCTGGAGGGGGGAAATGAAATTGTGAACTCTTTAGCTATTAGACCAAGCCATTGAAAATCTGTATAATAAGCATTGATTAACTGTCCCAGGTCACTGATGCTGGGACAGCTTGGTGTTACTCTCTTAATATGTATAAGAATCTAAAGGAACCAGTATTTTTGTCACTATATAAGCATCACTGTTTGTACGGCAATTGACAACTTCATGTGCAATGTCTGAAAACATGCTATTATATGCTTGTTTATAATTTTGTCATGGTGTAGGGGCATGTTTAAAGCTCTAGGTAGATATTCCTACCCTTCCTTTTAAGAAGCTGAAGGTAGTGCACATGGTCCCCTGTCCCATTCTCATTTTATCATTGAAACAGCCTTATGTGATAGGTTGGACTGTGAGAGGGTGACTGGCCTAAGGTCACACTTTGAGCTTCATGGCTGAGTGGGGATTTGAACCTGTTTTTCCTCAGTCTGGTCAAGCGCTCCAGCCATTACATATACTGTTGCTTAGAATGTTTTGCAATAGTAATAGTAATGGCAAGTGATATAGCATTTTCGGTGTTCAGAATGACAGTTGCATACATTATGAGAACAATCCTTACAACAATCCTGCATGGTAAACAAGCTTTATCCCAACATCATGGGATGAGAATTGAGAGTTCTTTCCTTAAGGTCACTTTGTGAATCATGACTGAGATATCACTTAAATGAATGACCTCCTAGGTTGCAACTCATTCTCTTAGCTACTATGCTATATTAACTACAGTGTATCCTATCCATCAGTGGAGTATTACCCGTATTCAAAAATTGTCTTGGGCTTCCACACCTCACATGGAAGTGAACTCTTTAACTATTCTCTAGTGTCCAAAGCAAGGCTATAGAATATTCTTACTTCCTGAAGTACTGAAGCTGACCATAGGATTGTTGGGTTTTCTTCATATGTTTTTCTGACCCTGACTTCTCATTTGTAAAGAAAATTCCTATATCTCATGGTAGACAAGTACAACCCATTAGTAGTTACACGGATAAAGCACATGGCATACTTGATGGCTGGCTTTGCAGCCTAATGATGGCACTAATAACTTCTTGATGCCCCTTTCAGAAATCTCATGGAGAAGCCTGTGTCCAGAACAGAAGATCATACCTGGAGTTGTTCCTGTACTGCCAGGAGAAGGCAGAGAACCCCCTTAGGTGGAAGTGCCACAGGGCTGGCAGCCAAAGTGGGCGAAATGTTGAGCTCGTCTGTCTCGAGTTCTCCTCTAAAACTAGTGAGTCACAGCATGCGGAACCCAAGCAGCTCAAACCTTGGCAGTGGCACCAGCAGCAGTTTGAACTTGAGCAGGGACGTAGTGCAACGGAGCCTGGTGCTCTTTGTCGTTGGCACTTTCCTCGCCCTGGTGCTGAACTTGCTGCAGATCCAGAGGAACGTAACACTGTTCCCCGAGGAGGTCATTTCTACAATCTTCTCCTCTGCTTGGTGGGTGCCCCCTTGCTGTGGAACAGCAGCAGGTAAGTCACCAGACTAAACTTTAGTTGTTTGGGAATCATTGTGGAAAGAAGGCATTGGCAGTTCTAGACATTGGATTGTATTTTGTCGCTGGGTGGTATTTGAGACCCGCAACTTGCTGGGGTTTGCTTCTTGAGTCTGCTGCACTCTTTTCAGGATTGGCCATGACTTAAGAGTCTGCATGCTTTGTTAATGCCATCTAGCTGCTGAGCAAATTGAGAGAACAATCGGATTAAGCAGAAGCATGTTGTCGTCTAGGAAAGAGCAGGGATGTATAGCAGGTTACTTTCGTGGGCTGATGCTGCTTTAAGAGTTGGCACTGTGGTTAGCCCTGGAATTAGGGAAGAGTTTCCTCCAAGCTATTGTCTGTCAAAGTTTTAGCACAGGAGCTTGCATGACTCATCACCACTCTCTGCCTTATGATTGGTTCCCTTTTGAAACTGGTGAGTCGCATGTTCTCGCTCCTATTGGTTGCCTGCCTGAACATGCCACATACTTGAATCAAAAACAAGGAAGTCACATGTTGCGGCAGCAGAGGATGGGAAGTGAAGCTTGGCTAGCTGCCTGTTCTGAGAGCAGCTGCAGCAGCTTCATTTGCCAGCAGAAATGTAAGGGGATTTCCTCCTGCACCGCCCCCCTGCAAAAGCTGTAGCATACCTAGGACAAAATGCTTAGTTAAAATAGAAATCTTTTTTGTTATATAAAGAAGCAGAACAAATAGCTGAATGTTAAACAACTCCTGCTGCTAACTACACAGTGGCTTCAAATGGCACTATAGGGGAGCATTAAAACACAGCTGTATTCTATTAAGTAGAATGTTGCAATGCTTGGCAGAAATGTTAGAAGTGTAAACATGAATCTTTATGTTGGTAAAACTTTTGAAGAGAGCAACACAGAAAAGAGACGAAGGAGAAAAGCTAAATTTATCAAGCTACCCCAAAAGTTCTTCATGTCATGGATACTTTAGCTGAGATTCCTGCATTGCAGGGAGTTGGACTAGATAACCCTTGGGGTCCCTTCCAAATCTACAGTTCTATGATTTTTAATCCAATGAAGGTTTAACCCAATCTCAGAAATCTACTGGCTACTGCCATTCCTTTTGATTACTGTCTGAATTCGATATGTTATTTTCTGGCAACATAAAATTTAGTTATCTAATAAGTTTCTGCAGTACAAAACAGAGCTCTTGCCAGTGCAGGTGGCACCTGCCCCTTTGGCTGCAGGTGTTGCTCTGGAGCAGGATATATATGTATGTGCTTCTCAAAACGGGTGGCTTCAGTTTTAGCCACCTCTCTGCATCATGAGTAAAGCAGTGAACTTCAGATATGCTACACAGAAACAGCCAGTGTTTGTCCCATAGTATTGTGTGCCCTCTGAAATGAAACAAAACCAAGTTCTAGCCCAGGTGTCGCCAACCTAAGGCCCATGGAGGCCATTTAACCGGCCCACAAGCCACCCCCAAACGAAGCTGCCCTTTCGGCCAGCCCCCGTGCGCTGCGGTAACTAGCGCAGCACGGGGACTATTCCATGGCACCAGAAATCACTTCTGTGCAGGCTCGATTTTCGGCATCTGGGCATGCACAGAAGTGATTTCCGGCGCCGCTGACATGCGCAGACGTGATTTCCGGCATCGCACTGCGCCGGTCCGGCCCACGGAGGATCTCCGTGGGAGTGATCCAGCCCATGCCCGGTAAGCCTTGCCGACCCCTGTTCTAGCCTGTATATTAACTGCTGTCACTCAGAGGCCAGTTGAAATGGACTTAACCTTTTAATATACAGTGGTACCTCGCAAGGCGAATGCCTCGCAAGACAAAAAACTCGCTAGACGAAAGGGTTTTTTGTTTTTTGAGCTGCTTCGCAAGACGATTTTCCCTATGGGCTTGCTTCGCAAGACAGAAACGTCTTGCAAGTTTGTTTCTTTTTTCTTAACACCGTTAATACAGTTGCGACTTGACTTCGAGGAGCAACTCATAGAACGCGGTGTGGTAGCCTTTTTTGAGGTTTTTAAAGACTTTGGTGATTTTTGAAGCTTTTCCAAAACTTTCCCGACACCGTGCTTCGCAAGACGAAAAAAATCGCAAGACGGCAAAACTCGCGGAACGAATTAATTTCGTCTTGCGAGGCACCACTGTACAGTGGTACCTCGGGTTGCATACGCTTCAGGTTACAGAGTCCACTAACCCAGAAATAGTACCTCGGGTTAAGGACTTTGCTTCAGGATGAGAACAGAAATCGTGCTCTGGTGGTGCAGCGGCAGCAAGAGGCCCCATTAGCTAAAGTGGTGCTTCAGGTTAAGAACAGCTTCAGGTTAAGAACAGACCTCTGGAACGAATTCAGTACTTACTTAACCCAAGGTACCACTGTACTCCTGTTGTTGTAACTAAACATGTAGAGCAATAGTTCTGTCTGGCATTAAGAGTTTCCAGCCCAGCATCAGTTGGCCATGTTGATAAGGAAACTCTTCATACTGGGGAAAAACACTGTGGGAAAATAGCTTTATGTGTGGCAGTGAGTGGGAACCAAGTCACCTGATGAGGCTATTTAAGCAGCTGCTGTGTGTGTTGGCAGCTTACCAGGTAGTATTGGGCTCCAACTTCCATCAGCTTTACTAGCATGGCCAGTGATCAAGGATGTTGGGAGGTGGAGTTGATCAACATTTGGAGGGCCACACATTAGGCACCCCTGGGTACACTGTCCTGTAACAATCTGAATGACTGGAATGATTGGAAGCAACTTCTGCTAATAAAAACTGGCTGGTTGCTCTAGAATGCATTCTTCAATGATGCCTACAGCCAATAGTTTACCTGTTAACTAGCAAAAGTGCTGTGGAAGTCAAATGCCTGAACTTTGAATTTTTAAAAAAATCAGTAGTACTTAAATGTGTTCCATGTGGATATATTTTTCAGAGGAAGGGGGGTGTATGTGTGAAATATCTGTAATAAAAAGTCAGAAGAAATTTGGGCTCTTGGTCTAGGCAGCTAATTATTACTGTTAAAATATTGATTCTGCTTCTACCTGAGGCTTACATTTTCTACCAAGGAACAGAAACAAACTTCTTTTTAATATAAGCAGTGTAGTATATACAGGAAGAAATGAGTTCCTTCTATAACTTTAAGATTCATACATGTTCCACCATAGTCCCACATCTTGAAGCATAACGTAAGAATATGTGAAACACTATACAATTTGTGAAATATCATTAGCAGACACAACAGTAGGGAAAATGGGTTCTAGTCTGCAAAAGACTTTGGCATGTGCTGAATAGATTTATATTTACAACAGCTTGGATATTAAAACTGTATGAACAATTTCTCCTTTTTCTTTTACAGCTGTTATTGGCCTGCTGTATCCCTGCATTGACAGTCATCTTGGTGAGCCTCACAAATTCAAGCGAGAATGGGCCAGTGTTATGCGGTGTATAGCAGTCTTTGTCGGCATTAACCATGCAAGTGCTGTATCCTTAGAATGATGTGATTAATGTCCATATCTGGTGTAATTATAATGGAATTTATTTTTAAAGTTCTTGTCAGTCTATACTTGACCAACTTCAACCGAAATGTGGAGAAATTCAGCATGAATGTGGAGAAATGACTGCATTTTGAAATCCTTATTTCTGGACTTGTGCCTCTAGAATAGTCACTTGAAATGGATTGTGTGTCTCACAGCAATGTCCTGTACTAGGAAATGCTTTGAAGGATCTGGGATAAGGCTTCTTGGACTGGCACAAAGAAACCACTTGTCTGCCTATAGTGAGACAAGGGCTTGATAGTGGCAAGTAGGACATTGCTGATTGTATCAGCTGCATTTGCTGTTCTTAGGGCTGCAGCTGCTGTTAACACAAATTTCTCCACTAAGGTAGCTAAAAGGTCCTGAGGATTAGGGTGGTTTATAAGACACATAAAAAATTAGTAGTGCTGTGAGTAAAATGAGATTTAAAATAAAAGAGCAGGTGGTAGCCAACTAAATTTTACTCAGAGTAGACCCACTGAGTAATCCTTTCCATTAGTTACTCAGATGAGACCCTATGTTAAGTGTGTCCATTAATTTCAAGTGGGTTTACTCAGAGTAAAACTTAGTTTGCTACAGCCCAGCTTGTTTAACAGAATAACAGATCTGGGATGTTGGGCTAGAATTAGATTGTCGCAGACTCCACTCAATCGGTGGTCTGAATTTTTCACACACACAAATCCTCACTTGTTAGTAGAGTCGAGTAGGGCACATGCATGAATATGTAGCATTTGCCTTTTTCTCAAATAAAGCTTGTTAGTGTTTTTGCACTAGCTTCTCCTTCAGATATGCCCCAGGAGTTCACTTTGAATTTCATTACAAGAAAATTAGCACCTTATTTGAAGAGGTACTAATTTACTTGCAATGGTCCTCGTTATATCTTGACAGAAGCTGTGGGAAAAATTGTCCCCTGCAGGCTAATGATACCCATTTGCTACTTTTGACCCTTGCTTGAAGTGATTTTTGCATTTGTATACTGCATATACAGGTATACATGTACAAAAGAGGAATGTATGCAACACAAGAGACAAATAAAATGTGAAAGGGGTGATGGTGTAGACACCATCTAACAGCACTGAAGCAGAAAACTAAATCTGGCTATGTCTGAAGATTGTTATGATGAGCAAGAAGAAACTTGTCAGACTTCAAGGCTGCAGAATTTTCCTTAACTTTCTTCTTAGAAATTGGATTTTGCAAACAATATCCAACTCTCTTTGACCCTGGCAGCTTTGTCACTGGGTCTCTGGTGGACATTTGATCGTTCAAGAAGTGGTCTTGGTCTTGGAATTACAATAGCTTTTGTAGCTACTCTGATTACACAGTTCCTTGTCTATAATGGAGTTTATCAGTAAGTATCCCATCTTGTGACTTTAAATTGTCTCACTATTTTAAAGTAAAAATTAGTTAAATTTGACTTGCATTCTTAAGCAAAGGTGTGTGCCCACTCTGCTGCTAAAAAATGAGAGTTATAAGCCACTCTGTCTTAATGATATTGTACTCTTGTACAAGGCAGCAGCACACTGTCTTTATGCTAAGTGGTTGGATCAGTTTAAGCTTGATTCTAGGTGTGTTCCATTGAGAAAATAGGAAAGAAACGTTTGTGCAGAGAAGACATGAATTGTTCAATTTCTATCCCTCTAAGCATTCTGTAAGCTTTCCCTATTTACACAGCATGAGACGTTTAATCCCTTTCACCACCCCTGTGGTAATAATACAGGATGTGACTGTACAAATAGAACTGTATCTTCTACAATCAGATATTTAATTCTGCTGACAAAATGTAAGATGGCAGTATCGAAATTCACAGAACTACCACTTGTTCCAGCATAGCTAAGTGTTCATATTAAAAGACAAACCTTGTTGCACAGATATTAAAACTGCAGGCATGTCTCACTTTCTTATATCTTTCTTTAGGTATACATCCCCAGATTTCCTTTACATCCGGTCTTGGTTACCATGCATATTTTTCTCGGGAGGTGTGACTGTAGGAAACATAGGACGGCAGCTAGCTATGGTAATTATCATACAATCTGTGTTTAGCCGTTTTTAAAAGGGAAATTAAGTTGATGAGTGTTAAACCTGTATGCAGGACATGTTATTTGGTGACTAATAAGAGTAACTGGTACTTTACAAGGGCGTGACCTACGTGACCTGAAGTACATCATCCTAGCCTTGGTCTTTTGGGTGCATGGGAACCAGCTCCAGGGGACCATGGGTGTTTGAGCACCCACAATAATATAATTGTGGGGACCTGGCACCCACAATGTCAATGAGAAAAGGTGGCAGCAGTGCTTCCTCCAAGAGAGAAGCAGTTCAGTTCCACCCTCCACAGCCAGCCAGCAAGGCACCCTTTTCCAGTGGGGGAAGCTCAGGAGCGAAGGCAGAGTCTCTCTGCCCCCAAGTCCGAGCCCCTCCCCGCAGAAAAGGGTGCCTTGCTGGCTGCAGAGGAGAAGGAAGAGGAGCTGCCGCCCACCACAATGTGGATGTGCAATGTCATACACACACACCTGCACATAGTGCACGCGACATCACATGCACTACATGCAGGTGTGTGCGTATGACATTCAACATCCACGTTGTGGTGACAGGTACCCACATATCTGGCTCCCATATCCTTACTCCAGAGGCATGCAGTAACAAAAGGCAAATGTCAGGGAGGGCAGTGATGGTAAGTCTCTTCCCCATTCTTCTGGAAGTACCAACTGCTGGTGCAGGTTTAGCTTGTTTACAAGAATGCAGTTAAGTTTCAGCATAATGTTAAACATTAAACTGCAATAACATTTTTGGTTTTGACCACAGGGTGTTCCTGAGAAGCCTCACAGTGACTAAATATTTGGATCTGCACTGAAGGCAGGCGAAGATCAGTTCTTGAATCTGAACTAGAATTTTTTTCTTCTGGAATAACCTGCGTGAGCTTCCTGCGCAAATGACTGGTGAAAAGATGCTTATTCACCTTAGAGTGGCCAAGAGGTTACCTTGATGTTTTTTCCTAGAAGCCTCTGGGTTTGACTGTTGTGTGGGAGAAGTCAGTACAGACATAATGCATAGCAAGTCCATTCTTGGTGGCTGTTCTCCCAAGTGCTAGGTTCCTGTTGGAAGTCATTGAACCAGCTGCCATATTTCAAAGCCTTGAAACAAAACTTATAATTACAAGCTTTGTACAAGTGCCCAAAGAAAGTTGGTTGGTGCTGAAATGTGGAGTACATGGATGGGTTTAATAGGAATAGTATTTATCAAAATGTCCTTTTAACATAGGGTTGCCTTAAAATGAAGGCGATTAGAGTAAAAGGTACAATCCTTCAGATGTTGTACGAAGGAATAATAACTATAGGCACAAATCACAGTTCCCTTGGAAAACATTCTTTGCTTTCTCCACTGAAATAAAGGAGAGAGGTGTAAGGAACTCTACCTATTTCAGTGTGCTTTGCACAGGAGTACTTATCCGAAGTGCTTTGATTTGTGGTTTTTGAAAACCTGTTCTCCTTGGAAGTGGGAAGCAAACTATCTTGCAGACAGAAAAGCAATAGGTCTGTCAGCTGCTTATCAAACTGATAGTGTGGTCCCTTACCACTACCCTGCTATTGGATACACACAGCCAAAATTGATTTTTGCTCAGTAATGTATGTCACTGCAACTCTGTTGGGCAGGCCCTCAAGTGACTTTACTGATAAGCCTGTCCTCGGAGTGTTACACCAGCCTAAGAGGAGGGCATTCCTATGTGATTCCTGTTAAACTATATAGCAACTGGACTAGTTTCAGGGCCCAAGCAGTAGAGGCCATGACAGGTGCAGAGCAGGCCAACAGTGTTACTTAAGGCTTATCTTAAATTATTTTTGCTTTACAGTGTGTTTTGGAGCAGATCACTGCTTAGTGTTTTGTTTTTCGCAACCCTATAGAACTTGCAATCTGTGATTGCCTTGTAAGGAAGAGTGCTTGTCACTACAATACACATTGGGTGTTTCTTAGTAGTTTCATGGTGAGCACAATATTCATTCAAATAACATAGACAACAGCTGACCTAATGTAAAGTGCAATGTACAGTTGAGAGAAATCTGAGCCTTGTTGTCTCCTCTTTAGTATTTCTTGGTGATATTGAAGAAGAGTTTTGGACTCATTTCAAGGCTGCATGGAGGCAAAAATCAGCAATAATTTATCTAGTAATGCTAGTTTGTATCGTCTACTAAACCCTGGTCTTAAAAGAAATACTCCAGTCTTGTAGATAAGGTGTACAACTGGAACTCTTTCTGACTATTTTTCTGTAATAGGCAGTTAGACGTTCTTCTGTTTTAGCTTCTTGCGGCTTCTCATTTGTTTAGATTCTAAACTGAGTCTAAAAACAACCTTCCTCCAGTTTATGTTCAAGGAAACCTCCTCAAAAGCAGTGTTTCTCAAACTGTTTGAACTCTGGTCTCTTTCTTAATTGTCTGCACCTTCCAGGTCCCCCATCCTACTGATAGCCCTTGGATCTTTGGTATGTGGGTGTACAGAATCCTTGTACACAGCAATATAGATGCATCTTGTTGCTGTGGTTCTAAGGTTCTGTGGTTGGGGTAGTAATGCTGGCTTTTGAAATGACTAAACATATTGGACTCCCTCCAAAAACCAGGCATCTGGTGAGGAGCTGTCTCTGTTCCAAAACTCCCATATATTGCCTACTATGTGGTAGCGTCCATGGTTACCATAGCAGTTGACTGCCACACTATGCTCTGTTGCTGGGAGGAAAGTGGTTCTATCTGCTGCAATATATTTTCCCCACTCTGGAATTCCTCCCACCTCTGGTGTGTTGTGCCTTCTCAGGAGCATAGTTTGAGAATCATTGTCCAAAAACTCTAGGGATGCTTAGAAATTAACTTCAGGGGCTTATGGGTTTGTAAAAGCCTACTGCAAAGGAAAGGCAAGATTTTCAAGCTCTGAAATTCTTCTCCTGATGGGATTAAAATTCAAGCTAGAGGAGAATTGTTTTTATATTTCCACTAGCCCTTACAGTGCAGCATTCCTCCAGAGAGTTACACCTTTCATAGTCCCCTTGCACACTGCAATCAGATATACAAGATGACAGAAGGAGAGAGGTAAGAGAACAACTTTCCCATCTCGTTGCACACAGGAGTTCATTTCAGATCATCTTGTAGGTGAGCTAAGGAGTGCTCATTCAACTCTATCTGAAATATTTTTGGAAAATGCTAAAAAATGTTAGTGGTTTCTTTGTTCTTAAAGGGGAGATAGGGAAGACTTGAAGCAGTAAGGTACAAACTACACTGAAGGACTTTTATTACAGTCTGTGGTATTACTGAATAATAAATTGCAGCCTTTATTGGTTTTTAAAAGGTTTGGGGAAACCCTTTCTTTACCAATCTAAATAGTCCAGTAATGTTTCTCAAGTGAATATACCCACGTGAAAATGTATCTGCAAGACAAAAGCCTCCGTATTCTCTAAGTTTAGTTTGAGATACTGTGGCACAGGAGGCAAATAACTACTTTTCCATGTCAACACCTTAGTACCCCATGTAACTAAAGAGGACAATTGTAACTGTAAATATGTAATCAAGAAATCAATAAGTATTTTATTTGTAAATTGGTGTTTTGACAAGACAGCCAAAATATACACTAGAAGTTCAATCTTGCCAATACTTGTAAGTTTCTGAACCAAAGTGATCAGAATTTGTGTTATATGGAAAAATATGCGTTGGGGGAGAATTGCACTATTCTGGGTTGGAATCCTTTGATTCTCAGACTCGGTAGTTTTTTTCAACAATGTGTGTGAGTGGTGGTTTTTTAAAAAAAAGAAATTAAAGGTTTCAAACAACCATTTCTGTCTTTTGTTTACTTAGATATTATAATCCTTTTGAATGACAGCAATGAATGATCTGACTGGGGAAAGTGCTAAAACTTAAATAACTTGTCTCAAACACTTCATTTTAACTGCCTTTTCAGCTGTGAAGAGGCAAGTAGCTCCACAATTAGCATTCTATCAAGCTATCGAATGCCATGCTCTACATCTTTATCCAAACTGAGGCAGTTTAGTTATGTACAAAATTCTTACTCAGATGCCCAAGGATAGTCTTTCTATCTCATATTGGCATCTAACTTATGTACAGTGGTACCTCGGTTTAAGAACAGTCCTGTTTACAAACAATTTGGTTTACGAACTCCGCAAATCTGGAAGTAGTGTCGAGGAAGAGTCCATGGAGGCTATCTTCCTTATGGAAGCAAGCTGCGTGTCTCACCAGGCTAAATAACCCAGTGGTGCTGGCTGGCAGGTATCTGTCCAAATAGCATCTTTCTGAGTTAGCTATTCTTGCCCCATCAACTAGGAGCACCATACTGCCATTACGTAAGGAGGACTGGCTTTCTTGAACAGCTAGAAAGAAAACTCACTTTCCACCACTGTTGGAAAGAAGTTTTATATTCAAGTGCTAATGGAGGCCAGTGGACACAAGAAGGCAAACATAGGTAACTGAGTTTGAACATATACACACTAGCTATGGCAACAAATGATGCTGTAGACCAGGAATAGAAAAGGCTATAGCCTTCCTAACTGAATGGTTTAAGGAAACAGTAGGCCAAGGCCAGATGGCCTAACCAATACCAGTCTCCAGTGGGAGGAACCTGTGGCCCTCCAGTTGTAGGACTGCTGTTGCCATTTCTGATCATTGGCTCTGCTGCCAGGGGCTGCTTGAAGATGTAGTCCAGCAATATCTAGACGACTGTGTCCCTAAGAAAAATTAAAACCAGCCTTAAACAGGTGTGGATCTGACTCTTTCTAGCCTGTCCATCTTGGTTTTGTCAAATACTTTTTACACCCTGAAAAG
Source organism: Podarcis pityusensis (assembly GCF_964106645.2). Taxonomy (NCBI): domain Eukaryota; kingdom Metazoa; phylum Chordata; class Lepidosauria; order Squamata; family Lacertidae; genus Podarcis; species Podarcis pityusensis. The sequence continues at coordinate 12,400,690 of NC_138037.1, forward strand.
CATTTGTTGTTTATGAAGTTCACAACTGGTGTGTTTATGAACTTAAAAACCTTAGTTGGCATACAGAGCTTTGTCTTTGAACAACACCTGTTAAAGGGCAACCCAACAAAATGTATTCTGGCCCTCAGAGGTGTTTTCGCTAGCCATTTATTGCAAGAAAGCCTCAGTGCTGTTATCTCATTGCCATTCTGAAGAATATTGTAATAGCCTGTGGATATCATAATAGCAGGTTGCCCCTTCTGACTGAGCAACTGAAATGGTATGCCCTGCAGTTTCTTATATTTGCCTGTAGGGTTAACTTGATAAAAATGAAGGGAGACCTTTTGTCATGAGGATTCTAATGTTTCTTCAGCTTGCAAGAGCTCCCTCTGGTGACTAATTGAGTCCATGTCAGCTTGAAACATCTACAGAGAGTTTGATCCGTGCAAAAGTTCTTCATTCCCAAAATATAAAGGGAATGCTTTCTTTAACACAGTTAACCATGCAGAGTCCTTTTCAATCTTTCTAGGCTTCCTGTTCAATGTAAAGCTTTCTCCATAACTGCCATTCTAGAAAATGTTTAACCTGTTGGATTCTTGTCTCCCGCATAGCTGTTTGAAACAGAGAAAGTGCAGTAAAGAAGGGGAAATGGCAGTTCATTAGGATCCTAGGGCTTCCTGTCACCTGGTGCCCAAAGAACTCATACAAAATCTGTCTTCTGCAAAGCACACAATGCTAATCCCTTTATTTTTCAACCAAATGGCTCAGACAAAAACATACTATCATGAAAACCTCAAGTATGAATAGCTTTTCTCCTCTCTCTCTCTCTCTCTCAGGACCACTAAACTACTGAAATGTCAATGTTTACAATAAAACATGAAATGAAGGGGGGGATTCCTAGCTGTATATAACCTAATACTTCCATGCTATGGAGATGAGAGAATGAGTATTGTGGTGTGACAGAGCCAGTGTGGCATAGTGTTTAGAATGTTGGACTAGGACTTGTGTCCAAATCGCTGCTCTGCCATGAAATACACTGGGGGACCTTGGGCCAGGCACTGCCTCCAAGCCTAAGCTACCTCACAGACTTCTTGTGAGGATAATGTAGGGAGGCCCAATTGTGCTGTGCTGAAGGGATGTACCTGGCTGAAGACCCTAATGCCCTTTGGCCTGGTGGTGCAGAAGTCACTGTGAGGATTGGATTAGTCTCCCTTCACCTTTGCTGTATATCAGCAGCTGAACCGAGCCCAGCCCTAACTGAGCAACCTGTTGGCCTGTCTGAAAAGTATGGTTTTGAAATTAATTGCAAGTCATTGTGTACAGGTTTATTACTTTAGCCCATAAAGGGGGAAAATAGCTGCTTATTTCAAAGCCTGAAAGCAAGGGGCTTTACCTTGGAGACACAGGTAAAGAAGAATGTGGCAGATGTTGTACCTGCTGACTAAATGCGTTTTAACGGAGGCCGTCTGGAAGCAGAAGCTTCACTAGAAAGAAGTGAATAGCAAACATCTGGGAAAGATTACAAAAGGGAAAGATTTATTCTGTACTGAGACTGCTAATGGGTGGGGACTACCAGGGGAGAAAAAATTAATTGCTTCAGTAACTGAATGAAAAATTAAGTTTACTTCTACTTTGGGCTCTGAAAAAAAATTAAATGTTTGCATATTCTTCTCTGATCTTTCTTGGATCCAGAGGAAATGTGTCTTGCTTCATTGTACTGGTCAGTTGGAGAAGCAGCTTGAACACCTGGAGTGGGGAAGGAAAATGTTTAAGCTCCAGCATTCCTGAGCTGCCTCTCCAATGGCATCACATGAACCCCAAACATCCTAGAGGGAAATGGGCCTGCGCCACCAAGGGCATCAACCTGGTTTCTGGTGTCACTTTTAGCACCTGGCAAACACCTCCTGCTATCCTGTGGTGGTTTCAGCTTACTGGCAAATTATGGAAGTATAAATGCCACCAAGCAAACAGCTGCTCACATAGGAATTCAGACAATATTCCCAAACACATCCAAAGGGTGTCCCAGAGCTACTAACCAAACTTAATTATAGGCCTATCAGCTTCTTGTCAATGGCTTCAGAGAACAGAAGTAGGAATTGTGATACAGCCCCCCATTGTTACTTAAGATGGGATGAAGTGAACCATGGAAATGGTTAACAGATACTCTCCAGCTGTTGTTTTTTGGCTTTATTTCTTGACTTTGTACCACTGGGTAGACCAGAGGTAGGGAAGCTAGGCTATTTGTATGCCAACTCTCATCATTCCCAGAGAAGGGGATAAAACTTGGGTTGACTAGATGGATCCAGGGGGATGCTTCATTTGAGAAGGGAGCAGTACAATCTCCCTTGAAGGAGGCAGTCGTGCATCCCCTCCTTAAGTAGACTTCCCTGAGAGTTAGGAACCTGGCCCTTGATCTGTAAAGGTTTTTCCACCCCTAGTATGTGGCATTTGGATGGTTCTGGGTAATGGTCTATAGCCCTAAAGAGAGCAGTCCTCCTTGACTGCAAGGAGGTCAAGATCTTACCAAGAATAATGATTCCTGCTGCATGGCTGGGCTCTTTTCTCCACAACCACATGACAAAAATGACTTTGAGTGCCTCAAGAGCACAAAAGCCACTGGTTGCCTTTCTCCAGTCATTAGGATGGTTCCTTGCTGGCTGGGGGAAGCAGTTTGCAAAAAGAGGAAGAAAAACAAGCTGGGAAGGAGGTGTGTGTTAGAAAATTTCCATGAAGCTCCTCAGGAAAAGGTCCCCCATGGATATTTTTAGAAAAACAAAATCAGGCAATCTGCTAACGAATATATGACTCCAAATTCCAGTGCCTAATTAATCAGAAGCCAGTGTAGCTAATAATGATGGGAGGGTGGGGCACAACATCATTCTAATTAATCAGCCTGGAAATGAACATTTCAGCTCTGGGAAGAGGAGGGGGAGCTGCTGCTGCTTCCCTACAGCTTCCAAACATCACTCTCTCCCCCCAAGTTAAGGTAATATGAGTTCCGCTCCAGAAGATTTCCCCAGGTGGTCAGTGGTGGGTTCCTTCCGAAGAAGGCCACGATGGGGATTTTCCAGATCACCTTCCTTCTTTAAGGAACAGCTAAATGTGAAAGGGGAGAAGTTCATTTAAATGTGATCATTTCCCCAGAAGGCCCTTACAATTGCCTTTGAGCATCTCTCATAGACTTCTGATTGGGGTTCATGGAGCTGAAATGAATTTATACCCTGCTTTATCCTTTAGAAAAGTTGATACCAAAAAAATTCCAGGTGCTTGAATGTTCTTTGAATGTTTTCACAATATTGGTTATCAGTATCATGATGTTTGATTTCACTATCTGATACCTGGCAGTTGATAGTTTGCATTATTGGACTGTTGATATGAAATGGTGTTTAATATTCTAAAAACGAGGCGTGGTAATTTATGTAAAAGACGAATACAACCCCAAACAGCTATTTAAAGATGAGGATGAAAGAATGGTTGCTAATGAGATAACATTACAAGGTGGGGGGGGGAATTGATAATTGGAATCTACACACTAAATGATAAAATATTGGAATTTTATAAAGAATTGGAAGAAAAATTGTTTGATTTAATGGATCAAAAAATAATTTTAATGGGTGACTTAAACAGGGTAGTCTCATTAGAAATGGATAGGACAATAAGAAAAACGGATTCGAAAGAAGGAAGACTACCTCTGACTTTTTTCAATTTGGTGGAGAATTTAAAATTGACTGATGTTTGGTGATTTAGACACCCATTTGAAAGAGAATATACCCATTAATCAGAGCGAAATCAGTCTGCCAGAAGATTGACTTGATATGGCTATCAAATGAGTTAACATTGAGAAAAAGAACCGAAATACAACCAAAGACCTTATCAGACCACAACCCAGTGTTACCAGAGTTAAAAGGAGAAGAAAATTCCACATTCAGGTGGAGGCTAAATGAAAGTCTTCTAGACAACCAAGTAACTATGCAAAAGGTGGGGGAAATCCTGAAGGACTATTTTGAATTGAATTTGCATAAAGGGACAGAACGAAATTTTGTATGGGGTACAAGCAAAGCAGTAATGAGAGGCTTTTTTTATTCAGCAAAGTGCATACCAAAAAAGAATTCGAGAAGGGGTGGGGAGAAATTATAGAGGAGCTGATAAAAAATGAAAAAGAGTTGATTAAGAAACCTGGAAAGGACACAATAAAACGTAACATAAAAATGTTACAGGCACAATTTTCAATGTTAGTGAACAAAGAAACTGAATGGAAAATTAAAAGGTTGAAACAAAGAATTTTTGAATTTGTAAATAAACCAAGGAACTTGCTTGCTTGGCAATTAAAAAAGAAGCAAGGACAAAATATGATAAATAAATTGGAGGTAGAGGATAGAATAATAGATCACCCGAAGGACATTAGAAGACTATTTGTGAAATATTATACAAAGTTATATCAAGCCGGCAAAGAAAATAAAGATATAATTGAAGAATATTTAATGAAAAGTAATTTATCTAAAACTGGAAAAAATGAATGATCTAAATGTACCTATAGCGATTCAAGAGATACAACAAGGGATCAAGTACTCTAAAATAGGCAAATCTCCAGGACCGGATGGCTTATCAACCAAATATTATAAAAAACTACAGGACTTTCTGATGCAACCATTGAGGGAAGTAATGAAAAAGATACTGATCACAGGGAAAATTCTTGAATAATGGAAGGAGGCATATATAACATTACTCCCAAAACAAGACACAAATTTACTTTTGGTAAAAAAATTATAGGCCAATATCTCTGCTGAATAATGACTATAAACAATTTGCTAATATTATGACAAACTGTTTGAAAGGGGTGCTTAAAGAGTTAATTCACCATGATCAAGCCAGCTTTCTTCCTGGCCGACAGATGAAGGATAGCACAAGGAATATAACTGATATAATAGAATATCTGGAGGTCAGGAATAAAAAGCAGGCAGCATTGATGTTTGTGGATGCAGAGAAGGTCTTTGACAATGTGTCTTGGGGTTTCATGAAAAAAATTATAGAGATGATGAATTCTGGAGAAACCTTTTTAAGAGGAATTGATGCAATATATACAGACCAACAGGCAAGGTTATTAGTGAATAATGTAATATCAGAAATATGTACAATTACAAAAGGGACAAGACAGGGTTGTCCCCTGTCGCCATTAATGTTTATTTTAGTATTGGACATACTGTTGAGAAATATAAGACCAGAAAAAGAAATAAAAGGTGTAACAGTTGGGTGCAAAGAGTATAAACTGAGTATACCAAGGGTGTTGGATAAAATGTACAAATTTGGACAAATAGCAGGATTTAAGTTAAATAATTAAAAAATGAAAGTATTGGTTAAAAATATGACTGAAAAAAGTATAAACGAATTACAACTAGCAACGCAATTAACAATTTTAAAAGGCTGAAATTTTTGGGTGTATGGCTAACTTAAGAACATAAATATAATTAAGGATAACTATGTAATAACTTGGAAAGAGATAAAGAGGAATTTGGAGATTTGGGGAAGAATGAATTTATCACTTTGGAGGGAAATTTCTGTCATAAAGATGAATGTATTGCCAAGAATGTTGTTTTTGTTTCAGACAATACCTGTGGCCAGTGGGGAGGGACACTACAAGCAATGGCAAAAAGATATAACTAAATTTATCTGGCAAGGGAAGAAACCAAGAATTAAATATAAATTATTAACAGATGATAAAGAAAGAGGGGGCTTCTCTTTGCCAGATTTAAAATTGTATTATGAGGTGTCCTGTCTCTGCTGGCTAATGGAATGGATAACTTTGAAAAGCACAGGTATTTTAGACTTTGAAGGGCATGACAATAGATTTAGATGGCATGCTGCTCATTGAAATAAAATTATATGAAAATAATGTAAAGATGGTACTTAACACCGGTAAAACTAGCAAAGATGTATAGAACTGCTTCTAACGTATGTTGGAAATGTAAAGAAAAAGAAGGCACTTTCTACCACATGTGGTGGACGTGCAAGGTAGCAAAAGCATTCTGGGAAATGATATATAATGAGTTGAAAAGAATGTTTAAAATAACATCTGTGGAAAAACCAGAGGCTTTTTTGTTAGGTATTATAGGTACAGGGATTCCGAAAGAGCAGGAAAGACTATGTATGTGATGACAGCAGCAAGAATACTACTGGCCCAGAGATGGAAAGAAGACAAAGTTCCAACCAGAGAAGAATGGCTGATGAAGAAGATGGACTATGCCGAAATGGTGAAATTGACTGGGAGAATCAGAGACTAGGACGAGAAGAAGTTTAGGAAAGAATGGGGGGAAATTTATAGTCTATTTAAGAGAGCATTGTAAACAGTTAAAAACTTTGGCAGGATTAGAGTAATACTTGTAAAAGACAAAATATACTGGAAAAGCTAATAATAGATACAATAAGTTGGGGTGGGGGGAGAATAAGTTGAATAAAAAGAGATGGACAATGGAAACCAGAGAAGGGCAGGGGGGAGTCAAGGGATTCTGAGAATCCTAAATGTAAAGGTGATTGATATGTTTAAACTGAATTTTGTTATGTAAAATTTAATTAAAATATATATTTTTTAAAAAGAAAATATGACCTTAACTCCTCTTGTGCACTCAAGAGTTCCAGTGGTACCTGGTCAGATAACTCAGGTCACAGAAACAGGCTGATTCACATAGCGAAATATTTAGCTGAACTGGGCAGGGGTGTGGTGTTCTAGTGAGCAACCAAACAACTTTCTTATTTTATTAAGTTATTTAAAATATTTCTAGACCAGCCTTCATCTAAACAGACCCTAGGGCGGTATACAAGGGGCATGGATAAACCTTCTCATGCCATATATACAAATCCAAAACCATCATCATTAACGTTCACAATCAATTAGCAACATGAGAGGCGTCAATGACAATTAACTTAGCCATTTTAACTGTCTGGGCAAATGAAAAGCTGAAAATATTGTTATGGCAACACCACTGGTTAACTCTCTTGGGAAGGCATTCCAAAGTCAAGGTGCCACCACAGAAAAGACCCTTTCCTTTGTAACTGTGTAAAGTGCCTCCACTAAGGAAGGAACTTAGAAAAGGGCCTCAGAGATTTTGACAAGAGTGGGGAGCCCATGGTTCTCCTCCAGATATGGGTGGATTCGAAATCTCATCACCCCCAGCTGTGAGCATGGACCACCGTCAGAGATTGTGCGCTCCAGCAACATCTGTAGGACCACAGGTTTTCCACCCGTCAAGAATACTATGCGGCTCTGAAGGATATTCTTTGGCATTTAAAGATAGGGCCGAGCACCTTGAATTGGACTTGGAAGTGAATAGGTGTCCTCTCCTGGATAAAGAGGGGCTGAAATTACTAGCCAACAGCAAGAAATACTCTTTTGACGCCACTCCTGCAGGTTGGGGAAGAGCTTAAGAGAGGCGAGAACGTTCTGCTTTTCTTTCTAATTAATTGGATTTTTGCGAAACGAGGTGTCATGTCGATTAGTTCAGTCAGAATAACTTTGGGGGGTAGGAGACTGAGTGGATAATTCAATGTTAGCCAAAACGAGTGTTTGTTTACTTTTCAAAGAAAACCAGCACCGGGGGGATGTTCTTTTAACAAATTCAACCTGCGTCCTCCTGACTGTACAAAATTGGACGGCTGAACCTCGCTTTAACTCGCCGGACCCGAGCCCTCTACGGAATGAGCGTGCACCTCTTCGAATGGTTTAACTCTGTTCACCACGCGACTGGGACAGAGATGGGGCAACGGGGGGGGGGGGGGATCTGAAATCCAGCCGATAAAATCAAGCGTACAGTTTGACCGTTAGACTGGCAAAAAGGAGAGGGGTACTGCCACAGATAACCCGGTTGGATGCATACAGAGGACCAAAATCTCCTTGGAAGGAGGAGACAAGAGTTCCTACGCCTGTTGATGTCCATGCGCGCGCAACTCCCACCAGCCACAGCCAGGCCCAGCAGGGACCGATGGGAGTTGTAGTCCACTAACGGCTAAAAGGCCCCAGAAGGCTGGGGTGCGAGCAATGTGGCTGCACGCCTCCCTCCCTGCAAGCTCAAGGCCTGGCCAAGGCGCAAAATCTGGGGTGAAACTGGGTCCCAACAAATCTCCTCTGTTGAGGGATGCCAGAACCCTGGCAAGCCTCGTAGACTGGAGCACAGGCCGGGTCCTTTGCTCACTGAAGTATTTTGGGGTGCGGTTTCCTTATTTTTAGAAATCAATCCAGTGAGCGCCACTCCAAATTACCGTACTTAGAAAGTAAGCCCAGCCCACGCTGCCATATATTGGACATGTTTTCAATACACATAATTACAATGCACGGCTTGCAGAGGGTTCCACGAGCGATGCAAACTAAATCCACCAACATTGCAGTCCTCTGCAGGCCCATGGAGTTCGATAGGGCTTCTTCTCAGTTTAGGTGTATAGGATTGCTGCCTAACTGCGCAACCCTACTCCGACCTGAGTAATGGGCGGGAGGGAGAGCAAGACCCTCCTGTCTGAGCGAGGAACTGGCAGGATGTGAGGGCATCACGCGTGCAAGGCAGGGCACGGGCTTCTGCCTCCAGCCAGGCAGGCACCCCAGTGGAGGACCCGCTCCTCCCTGCAGCAAAGAGGCAGGAGCCGAGTTGCCGCCTCCTTTCTGCGGGCAGTGATGCGCCTTGGCAGCCCGCTGCCTGAGGGTGACTCAGGGAAGCCATCGCTTGCTCCGCAGGTTTCTGGGTTTCTTGCTCTCTGAATGCCTGGCCGTGCATCTTTTGCGCCAAGTGTGGCTCCCCATCCAGAACTGGCCACGATCCTGGTGAGTGGGAGAGGGAAGTGCTTCCACCCAGCCGCCGCCACACACTCTCTCTGCGGTTTGGCTGTTGTTGGGCCGCGCATTGTTGCAGCAGCCTTTCGCGACCCAGTCCTTTGCCGACTCACTAGCTCTGACTGAAAGGCGGCGGCGAGGGAGTGAGGGAAGGGGAGAGATCGGCGGCGCGCTTGCTGCCTCCCAGCAGGGTAGACTCGTATTTTGAAAGCGCTCTTTCCCCTCTCCTCTGCTGCCGGGTGCGGCTGGATCCGAAAGGGGTCAAGTGTCACTTCCTCTCCCAGTCAATCTCCAATATTCCTTGTAATGTTTTCAAATGGACGAATTCATTACGCCGGGCCGGCTGAATAGGGAAGAGGAGCCCTCGCGATGGGCGATCAATAGCTTCCCCTAATAGTTCGTTTTGCACACTGACCTAGGAAAGGATACGGAGCTGGGGCGGGGGGCGGGGGTGGGGAGAGACACAGAAAGAGGAGGGAGGCAGAGGCTTAGGTCACTGGGTTGCTTGGGATAATACCCCCCATTCCCAAAAGGGCCCTTTCACTTCCCCCTTTGTATATTATAAGAACAGGGATTTTACTAAGATCAGAAGTGACGGCTGAGTAGCAAACAAGCCTTGGATTAAAGCATGGCGGGAGTCAGGGCCGTCTAATTTGTAACTCCTGGAAGGGTAAGAAAAGAATCCCTCTCATGACTTATGGGTGTAGGTTGAACGTCGAGGGCTAGAAAGTTGCTGAACTGAAAGCGAAACCCTCAACCACGGGGCAGTCCCCCCCCCCCCCGCACTCTCCCGTTGTCCGACGTGTTCTTCCGGACCCAATAGCAGACGCAGTACCGATTTGGGCAGCCGGCTTTCTCCCCAAAACAATCGCTTCTTAGCCCCTTTCTCCACTGCCTTCGGGAATGCCACTGGTGTGTCACACGCGCCTTGGAAACGAGACACTTGGGCTTAACCGGGTCCTGGATCTTGGCCTCTGCGAGAAGCCGCCATAGCTAGCGAGGGAAGTGGCGCTGCTGGCGCGTAGAGCTGCAAGAACCGCAGCTGCCTGGCATGTCTTTGGCATCTGGCTCCAGTGGTTGTGACTGTATTTTAAAAGCGTCTTAAAACAAGTGCTCATCTCCATCATGCTTGTGCGCGAAGAAGAACGCGCAGTCCGAAAGCTTGCCCAGCATAGTTGGCCAAAGCAAGGGGGTCTCTTGCTCTGCTTGCCGGGATCGGGGTGAGGGGCCCCCAGCATTTGATGACAGCCGCCAGCTTTTGTAAAAGGCCGGTAGAATCGGCTGATCAAACCGGGCGGAGCAGAAAGACAACAGAGTCTTAAGCAAGTCTTAACCAAGTCTTAAAGCAAATGGTTTTCCGGCTTCGAAAAGAATCGACAGTATGGCAGCGTCTTGCCCTGCGGAAAAGGAGGGGAAGACTGGACACCCCAGCCGGTGCGTGAAAACGGAACTGACCAGGGCAGGGCATTTTAACCATTTAACTGTTCTCCCCACTCTCGCTCCCCGCATGTGCCCAAGATCCTAGTCGAAATGAAGGCACCACTTTTCCTCCTTAGAAACCCTGTTGCAACTCATGGTTGCTCCCGGAGATTCAGATCTGCTGCGCAACTATCAGCAGAGGGGAACCCCTCTTTTCTTAGCTTTTCAGCTGGGCTTGAGGTATACAGACATACAGTTGGTGCGTGCCAGATTCCGCCCCAAAGCCCGGGGCCTCTGGAAAGTGCCAACAGCGCCATCCGAAGCAGGGCCAGTCAACTGTAAATTACGTACTTTAGTTCAACGAAGCGCAAGCCTTGGAAGGGGTGATTTGGAGAGGAGTTGGTTGCTTCGCAGTGGAAATTTCTACTACTGTACAATGGTTGTTTGAGTACACAGTAAACGATTTTGTTGCTTTGAAATGTATATATATTGTAGCTAAGTTTAATAAGCAAATCAAGTGTGCAGCCGCGGCCCATTCCTTTCGGAGGGAGATTTTTGCCACTGGCCAGGGGCACAATTCAACCGGAATTACTCGTGAGCAGCTCCCCTTCTTGTCCGAAGGGCGCCCACGCCCTGGAGGAGGATGTCTCCCCTGAGTTGAGAACCAGTCCACAAGCATCTCTAATGGCAATACAATGCCAAAGCCAAAACCCCACATTCCCCATGCCTCTTGTGCACACCAGATTCGTTCCGAAATTCAAACAAAGCGTTTAAGTAATGTCTTAAGGATGGAGCCCATATTTGCCCAGGAGGGATAGTTAGAAGAGTTCGCCTAAAACGCCGGTAGAATGAGAGTGCCTTTTTGGCGATTTCTAATAGTGAATTTAGGCGTTCAACAATCGCTCTAAAATGGGACGTTGTTTTAAAAGACTGGCTTTATTCGGTGTAATCCGAGCCCCACTGAATGTAGTGGAAGTCGCCCCTGCCTATTTCCATTTCAATTGGTCAGGATCTCACCCCACAGCAGATATATTTAATCAAATAAATTTCCTGCTGAAATATTTCTCCATAAGCACACAGTCTTGTCCTTTAAACATGTCGAAAATCACAAACCCTAATTAAAAACTAATAGAAGCGGTGTGTTTTGTTAATTTTTCGGACTGGCTATATAAATTTATCAACCTAGCTTTTCTCCCCTCCTCCGCCCTCAATGCGGAAGCAAGTTCATTTCCATTCTTCCCCCCCACCCCGCGACACACACGCACACCCGAGATGAGAGATTTCTCCCTGCTGCCAGGATTTTAAATACGATGTGTCAGGATGCGAAGCCAATGTTGTTTTAGCAGACAAGTGGTAATAACAAAACTATTTATGCAAGCCCATTAGAGCAGCCGCAGGAGGAACCCTGACTGGTAGTTAAAATTTCTGAGCCAGAAAATTAAAAACAAATATTTAACTTTACAATTTTGAACCCACGGCTGCAACCACGGTTAAACTTTTACAGTGCATATTCAATGAGCGACTTCCCCGGCCCCTTTTAGACTACCTAGGGGAAGTGGCTTGGATGCGGTTTCAAAAGGGATTCCTCTTAGATGCGCTCATTCCCCCTCCCTCGCGCGCAAGGGCAAGGTGGTGTGGCAATGTGAAAAGTTCATGATGGAAAAAGCGGAGTATTTGGTGGAACCAGTTCTTTTAAAAATAAATATAAAAATGGGCAATTTAAAAAAAATAAACTTCGAGATCCAAACTTTGCCCCTTGGGTCCCTGAATTGTGTAGGTTTCCGAGCGCCCCCTTCCCCATAAGGGGCAGCAAGAAATGAAATGTCATCAGCCGGTTGATGAAAAATTCTGACCCAACAAGAGTCCTGCAAGTAAGAGCAGCCGGGCTGAATGTAGCAGACATCCAATATTCATAGGTCTCTGGATGTGCACACCCCATCGCGGGGCGGGGGGGGGGGGAGTTGGAGTAAGGGTTGCCGTTTGATAGCCCGCGCTCCAACAGAGTCGTCCTTATTACCTCACCACACACTTGATCGTAATCCCTATTGATAAGTTCTTCGCCCTGCCAAGGCAAACCTACTGTATCGACCCCAGCCGCAGTTCAGTAGTATCGACAGAACCCGCCTGCTGCTCAAGGCCCGGCGCCTCTGCTCGGACCGGGTGACCCCCATTCGCTTCTAGACGTTCCCCAACTTTATGGCGGCCCTTTCCCAAGGAGCGGCATCGATTTTATTTTGCTCAGTGAAAGTATCGGGTCGTTATCCTCGTCTCTCTCTCTTTCTCTCCCTCTCCAGTGCTGTTCAGAAAGCAAAAGAGAGGTTTGGTTCACCATCTTTACAAAATAATAGATTCAAGAGGATGGCACTCGGTGCCTTCTCAAAGCGAAAGTCTTAGATTTTAGCTTCTCACAAATGACTACGTTGTACATCTCCAGCCTCTTTTTGTCGTCTCGTGTCATAACACGGTTAAATGTGACCAAAGAAACCGATTTATTTCCAATGAACCGATTGAAGCTGAATCCAGCTGTTTAAAGGGACGGTTAACTGTCCGGATGCATACTTTGCATCATAATTTTGCCAGGTTCTACTAGTTTGCAAACAAACAATGAAGGAAAAGTCAAAATAAAGAACCAAATCTAGTGAAAGCCAAACACTTTTAAGTCCCCCTTCTTTTTAACGGGAAGGTTAGGTGTTCCCTAGGAGTCCATAGGAGACTCTAAAGTTCCTTACTATCCAAATTTCCTAAGACACACCCTAGCTATCAGGTCAGTTGTTATTTTTATTCAGCTTTCCTGCTTTATTAACATGTACATCGTTCGTATTTGTGAATCCAATCAGCAAAAGGAAGCATAAAAGCTGATTAATTTTTTGTCTGAAACAAAGCCAGAGATTCTTCATTCAGCTGAGCAGAGGAATGAAATCCGTTTACTTAGATCAGGAACGATGGGAGGAAATGGCCATTATTTTCTCTACCCCCCCCCCAACATGAGCGTAGCCAGGATTTATGTTGGGGGGCAGGCTTTATGTTGGAGGGGCAGATCCTCAGTTAATTAAGTATTTTGTATTGATTTACACTGGGGCAGCTGCCCCTCCCTGCCCTTCTTGTCTATGCCCATGCCCCCCAGCATGTTGTACCATATTACTTCCCTATGATTGGCTGATAGTCCCTCCTCTTCCTCCAAAATCAAGACTGCTGCTGAGCACGGTGGTTACTTCCGAGTAAACCTACCTAGGGTGTCTCGATGTGTCATTGCCGCACTGATAATAAAGCAGAGGGATAAATCAAAATATGTATGCTCAGAAGCAAGTCTATGGGACTCTATGGGAGTTCAATTGTGCTTACTCCCAGGTAAGTTGGTACAAAGTTGCAGACCGTCTTGAATAAAAAATCAGTTATTGGAACTATACAGAAGTTGGGAAGTATTGGCGAGGGGAATTCGAAATGAAGGGGGAAATGCTTGGAAGAGGGGGCCGTGGCATTCTGAAATACTGGAGTGGGATCACCTATGGCCCAGAGTGGCCTCGCCCACACTTAAGCCTTCTCCACCTAACCCGATCCGCGTGTGCAGGCGGCAACGTGGTCAGGAAATACGCCTAAATTTGTGGCCCGGGAGGGCAGTGAAGGCCAAAGGGATGGAAATGAGGAAGCCAGCTGTCTGCAGGAGAGGAGAGAATGTGGACTGGTGGGTTCATAGATAGAGAAAAATTGATCCATCTCTCGTCGTCTCCAACTGCCCCCAAATCCGGGGCTCGTCCGATCGACCCCCGTGTCATCCTCGGCCTGGCTCCTCAGGTAGGGCCTGGCGGGGAGAGGAGCTGGAGCTGCTGGGGGGGGGGGGCGGTGTCAGATAAAGACGTCCGTCAATCCGAGGCCTCGGAACGGGCTGACAGAGCAGGCCGCGGCGCCGTGACCCTGGCCAGCTTTGTCCCCGCGACGCGCAAAGCTCCCCGGCTTGGCAGGAGAGAGAAAATTAAAATGTCACCCATAGTATTGAACTTGGAGCCAGAAAGCCGGGCGAGGATGACGGCGCTGCTCAGGGAGGACAGGGGAGATGCGCGCACCTGCGGCAGGTGGGGAGGGGGCTGGGGGCCATCCATTGGGGTCGGTGGGGAAAGATGAAGGGGGCGGCGGCTGGCTTGCGCTATCTGCGAGCTTGCGCGCAGCCCTGACTTTTGCCAAATGTTGCCCCCAACAGTCAAGCGTCTCCAGCAAGGAAAGCAGCCGGAGGGGGGAGCCACCTAGTCCGAGTTGCTCGAGGGTGTTGTCCGGCGCAACGCAGGAGAACTGCGTCGCTCTCCTTTGCTACAGGCCCCAAGAAGATAGGTACGTGAGCAGGTACACAGGTCGGTCGGTGTGCTATGGGAGGCACTCCGAAATGGCGCAAGCCCATGGCAGCAAGAGTTAATAAAGGGGAGGGGGAGACGGAGAGACACGCCGAGTGATCTACATAAAGTGCCTCGGTTAGATCCCCGAGCCTGTTTGCCTCGGAAGCCCCGGCACAGCCTGCTCTCCTTGCTGTCCACGCCGCAGCAAGTTGGCTGCAAGTTCCGCGGGGAAGTGGGTTCAGGATGGCAAGGGGACACCTATATATCTCTCTTCTTTCCCCGGACTCCTTTAAACCGGATGCGAATTTGCATCAGCTCGCTCCACTCTCCATGTGCGGGTGATAACTTTGACCTGAGTTTGCCTCCCCTGAGCTGGCTAGGGAGACTCATTCCCAGGCGGTGGGGCTGGGCCCGTGGGCTGCCTGTGCCGTTTGCACCCCACGTAAATTGGTTTGTATCCCGATCCTACTCGTTTCCTCAAGGTATGTCTGGAGGAATTAAGCAGGCCTTACTTCCGAGTAAGCGTGTTAATAGGATTGGGCTGGAATCATGTTGACTATGTGGATTATTGGGATCGCAGCTGAAAAATGAACTCACTGGGTGGTATCCGACAAACCCATTCTCAGAGTAGACCCACTGATTTCAATTGACATAGATTTCAATGGGTCTTCTCTGGGGTTGACTCTGTTGAATGACACCCGGCATATATTAAAGGCCACTTTGTTTGATTCGCGCATTTATTATCCCATATATCATCACAATGTTCGCTATGGAAAATAAAAACACCAGTATAAAACCTTTCTGAAACAGCAAGCAAACGTGTCTTTGTCAGGGCCACTTTTGTACTTTCAAATACATTTACCCTCCTGCAAACATAAATTATCCGGTTTTTTCGCCGCATTCTAAACCATTACTTGGAAGTAAGACGCAGTGATTGCAACGGGTATGTGTAAACCGCCCTGGGGTTGTTTACGTCGGCAGGCAGCATCGAAATTTCTTGCATAAAATGAAGAAACAACTTCCAAACAAACCCGTTTATAGTCGAGGCCACAAATGCACAAATGTCATCGGAAGTCCCATTTCTTACAGATAAACTTAATCGGAAGCAAAGGTGGGGCTGCCCTAAGGATGTCTACTCAGAAGGAAGACTCACAAAATTCCTCGTGACTTAGTTCCTAGGAAGTGTGAGTAGAATTGCCGCCTCGCCGCGCTATCCTATACAGGCCTACTCAGAAGTAAGCCCCATTGAATTCAGTGGGACTTACTTCCAGGTGACTACAGCCAACGTCACTTTATTTGGATGGAGTTTAAGTTAGACATTTCTTTCTTTTTCCAGAATCATGCGGCGTGAAACGTTCGAAATATTGTTTAGTCCCACATACCGTTTATTTAGTACGTAAATTCAAACAGAAACAAAGATTATTATTACAGGAAAAAATTGTTTAAAGACACGAAGTTCTGAAGGAAAGCACCCGCTTTTTCATCTGAGAGAGAGAGGTAGGATATTCAAGGAGAGCTACGCCTTCCACCTATCTCGCCCGCCCGCGACCATTAGATTTCATCGGTCTGCCTTCTAAATTTCCAGCTGGGAGTTAAACTGCAAGCAGCCAAAACAATGACGACAAGTGCGGTGCGGATCCCACTTTGCAGGGTTTCTGGAATTCTTAACTGAAGGCCTCCTCTTGCCCTAACAGCGAACGGCCGCCAGGGGGCAAAGAGGCATCAACAAAGGCCCAACGAGCCAATCCCCTGGGCTTCTCTCTGCAGACAGCGTTTTTAAAAACATGCTCTGGTTGCAAAGGTCTTCTTTTCTATTTGCAAAGGATTTTCCGCTCTCGCTCCCTATCCCCCCCCCCGCCAAAATAAATAAAAATGAAATAAAAATATTTTCCTTGGGCACAGAGAAACGCTGTCCTAGGCACCCACAAGCATGTTCAGACGGAAGCAACGCTAGGCACTTTCCTGTCTGCAGCTATATAACACATTAAATAAGAATGATATTCAAATATACCAGATCATATCCCTGGCCATTTATCCTACTTACCTTGTCGAAATATTTAACCTATGATCTCCGTGCATTCTAATGACATACTTCTGAATGGACGTTTTACAGGATACACATATTGCTTTAAGCTTTCTCTCCTTCCTTCCCTCTCTCTCCCTCTCTCCCTTTTCAGTCGGCATAGCTCAAGAAAGCTGGGGAAGGGTCTCTTCCTTGGGGCAGTGGTGGTGCAGGCTTGGAGGTCTTAAGAATTATGGAGCCTGCGAGGCTAGACAGAATCCAAATGAAACCACTCAAGGGAAACTTCGCTGCAGACAAAAACACACACGTACGCAGACCACATTCAATTCCCTGCCTCCTCTTCCCCCCCTTGACTTATTTGGTTTGGCGGTCGCCCGTTGCAGAAGCCAAACAGGGAAATATCCTTCACACCAGCTCATAAGGAGCCTGGCTGGAGGAAACCCCGCTTTCCCACCCGTACTCCTCTCCTTCTGGGTTGTTTAAATAAACCATTCGGAAGAGCGTCTTGCAGGAGATTCATCTCTCCTCCCGCCGCCCCCGCCCGGCTTCCTTGCCAACTGGAGCATTACGAGCCAGGCGCATTTTTGCAGACAATGAAGCCCACAGTGCTGCTGAAATGGGCCACCTTCTGTCTTTTCCCCAGGAAGAGGGCACTGCTTTCCTCTCTCCACACACCCTGCACGTCTCCACTTCCACCTGTCCAGGGCTGCCAAGTGGAATAAAATATTCGCGGGGGGGGGGCAGGTAAGCCTCGTCCCGCATAATCGATCACATGACGCAGTGCACACACACCCTTTGAATGGCAATGCCCATCAATTTTGGGGGGGAGCCCTCAAATCATTTATTGGGGCGGGGGAGGGAGGGCGGCGAACGGATCTCGACCCCTAGGAGTTGGCTCCTATGGTGTGCTTTTTCTCTCGCCTGGCATTTCTTGGTTAACTTATCAGTAAGCTGGGCGAGGTATGAACTTGGAGGTTTCGCAGGGATCGAACCAGCCGGTGGTTGAGTGGTGGTTTTTCTTTGGGAGCGGGCTGTGTGGGGAGGGTTGCCGTGTTTTAAAAGCCGCCCAACAATGGCGATGGCCAGAGTGGAGCTGGGCTCGGCCTTTTCTGCGTGTTCACGAAGCGTTAAAGCTTTATCGAACAAAACAGCTCCGTCTGACCCCGGCCAGACAAAAGGCAACTTCCATGCCCCGCCCCGCCCGCAAACGTAAAAAGAGCGGGCCAGGAAGAGGGAAGGAAGCGACGGCGACCGACCAGGGACAGGCCTGCTTCCCTTACTGCCTTAAGGGTGACCCCGTCTCCTCCTCCTCTTCGCTTCGACTTGAGGTGGCAACTGCGGCCCCTCCTCGCCCTGGGCGCGAGTGTGGACCAAGAGGCTACTGGCTCCTTCCCTGCTCCCTCCCTAGCCAAGGCTGCCCCACAGCTAGAAACTGTACTAGTTCCAGGTCTCCCTGCCCCCAACAGCTCCCTCACTTGAAGTAATAATTGGCCTCATTAAGGCCAGCGAAGGGGGAGGAAAATGGCGCCAACGCAACCCCCTTTCTTCCCGCCTCAGCCGGCGGCCTGAGCGCCAAGCAAGCCCGCTGGGGAGCCTCTTCCTCTGGCAGCCTGTGCTGGGTGTCACGAAAGGGCAACAAATTGTGGCTGCAGCTTTAAGGGAAAGAGGCACGTGTGGGGTTTTCTGCCTCCATCTCCAATACTCTGCACCTGATGGTGGCGGCACTCAGGTTTGCTGCAAGTTATTATTTAAATGTTCATAAGCCAGCTTAAAATATTGCCTCAAATGCTTATGCTCATGCTTGTTATATTTCCATTTTCACACAAGTTCCTGTTTCTTTTA
This sequence comes from Podarcis pityusensis, assembly GCF_964106645.2. Lineage (NCBI taxonomy): Eukaryota > Metazoa > Chordata > Lepidosauria > Squamata > Lacertidae > Podarcis > Podarcis pityusensis. Next base: position 12,419,090 of record NC_138037.1, read on the forward strand.
AAAAATTACTTATTGACTTGTTTATAATCCATATTTTCATAAAAATACTGTATATCCACATATAACAGTGAAATCGGCAAAAGGCATCCATAAAAATTAGTAAATACTGATTGGTTCAAAAGAGAAAATTAGTATTGCAAAGGCCTGCCTACACAATATAGTTTTCAAAAGACACCTGAAAGAAGAGACTGATTGTGCCTGCTGAACCTCTACTGGTAGGGCAGGGCCTGCCACGCTAAAGGCTCTGAACCTCAGGGGTGTGGAGAACCACCAGAAGTGTCCCATCGGATCTCAGTGTTTGAGGTGGGGCAATAGGAAACTTAAGGGTCCTTAAGGTACTTTAGGCTCAAGTGGTTAGGGCTTTGTGAATTGTCCAAAATACCTTGAACCTGGCCTGGTAGCAAATTGACAATCAGTGCAGCACTCCCTCTCTCCCTCTCTCCCTCTCTCCCCCCCTCCCTCCTATGAGCAGTCTGGCTGCTGCATTCTGTACTGCAGCTTCCTCACCAGATACAAGGGTAGCCCCACAAAAGAATGTTACTGTAATCAAGCCTTGAGGTTACCAATGCACATGTACATGACTATTTCATTTATTTGCTTTCTAGCTGCTATTTGCTCTACAGCAATGGTTTCCAGTTGGTGGTCCGTGGACCCCCTCCCCCCCGGGGGTCCCAGGCACCATTCACAACAAAAGCTACCATAGAGATATCATTTTTTTTCCAAAAATGGGGTCCATGGCTTAGCTTTTGAAAAACAGGGGGTCTGCAGTACTTAACTAATTGGAAACCATTGCTCTACAGGAATCCCTGAAGTAGATTGCCCCAAAAGTACCGTATTTTTTGCACCATAACACTCACTTTTTTCCTCCTAAAAAGTAAGGGGAAATGTCTGTGCGTGTTATGGAGGGAATGCCTACGGGTGGCATGCCTACGGATTTTCCTCCTCTAAAAACTACGTGCGTGTTATGGTTATAGAGCGAAAAATACGGTAAGTCATATACATTTACACTGGAGCTGTTTCTAGATCTTCACCCTCAGACACCTAGCATTGCTCCAGGATAGTATATCCCCAACCCTATTAGGCCATTGTTCCCATCACCTTTTGTTCTATTATACTCCTATTTTGTGATGTGTTGCCGCACTGCACACTTTTAATTCCCACTTTTTATTCCCTTCTAAGGGCAGATAGGAAGCAAATACTAACAGCAGCCATGCTGTTTCAGGGGAGCTGCTGAGTGATAGCAGGTAAAGGTTCCATTGCCTGGCTGTATGCTTCTCATTTACTTCCCCCTCAGGATGACAGGTCTTTTCCCTGTGCAAAAGCATAAATGGAGGAGCCCGGTATAGCGTATACATCTATACATATGCAATGCTAGCTATGCTTCTATAGTCAAACTCATACATAAACACACTATCATGTAACATTTTGCGTCTATAATCCCCCAAGGGTCTGTTTTGCAATTCATATGTGTCTGTTACATCATCTTTAAATGCACTCTCAAGAATTCAGCTCAGCTCTGCCGGAGAAGGACTGTGCGGTGCTCTTGAGAGCAGCAGCCTTTCCTCGGGGCTCACATGCCACCTACTGACCCATGCAGAATCTTGGTCCCTTCAAGACCAAGAGGGCTGGAGCTGCCTCCTCTTGCTTGGCTTGAACAGAGGCACCCAGCCTGCCCTAGAGTTTAGTCCGGTTTCTACTGATCTGTGAAAAACACTCATATTTGATTGCAACTTCTCAGAACCAGTTGGCAGTTCTAAACTTTTAGGATGTTTTCATAAAGCATTTGAAATATGCTTGAGAACTGTATAGAAGAGAAGGTAGACATTCTAAGCTTCGTTCTGTCTACAGTACAGGGCTGGCTCTACTATTAAAATAAGGCGGCCACTTCAGATGGCAGATGCTGAGGGATGGGGAGTAGATTCTGTTGTGTGAGCCTCCCTGAACTAAGTCTTGGGTGTGGTGGAAAATTCTGTCCCATTCCTAGGGGTTGAAGTAAGATTAATTTGCCAAACAGGTTCACTTTGTATACAGAACAGAGACGACATCATTGTCCATTTCTGGCAACAAAATGTGTTGACTCAGCTCTGCCATAGTATATTTCAAGGAAGTTTTTAACCAGGCCAAAATGATGAGTAGCAGAAGTCATAAAGAGGGATGGCAGAGTAGCCAAAGGCTCTAGCTTATTTTGAAGGCAAACAAACTGGTTTCTTTCTCTTTTCCTTTGTTTAATCTTATGATCTTTTAAAATGAACAGGTAACTTTTCAATATGTGGGAGATAAAACTCTGCAATCAGTTTTTGTCATCAGGGTTTTAGATCACTGTATCTCAAGCACTTAAGCAAATTAATTTTATCATCATCTCCCTTTTGTGCTTACAATCCAGTAAAATAATGAGCTCCAAAACATTGGTTTCCATTTTGCCCATGTGTATGAGCCAATGTGGGGTAGTGGTTAGAGTTTCAAACTAGGACCTTGGAGACTCGGCTTCAAATTTCCACTCAACCATAGAGCTTACTGAATAGCCTTGGGCCAATCACTACATCTCAGCTTAAACTCATCCAGCAATAGCTTAGAAAATCTCCAAGCTATCCACTGCTCTGTCCAACTATTTCAAGACCCTTTATTTGTATTTAATATCTAAACAATTCCTTGCAGGCTGTGTTCTTCCCACAATTTAAAAAGCAGCACATATGTAGTTTTGTTTATTACAAGTTGCAGGGAACACAGTGTCTGTCCCCTGCAGCAAGACTACCATCAGCCATTACATGGGAATGAGATATTGTGCTACTGGCACCAGATCAGGGCTTGTGGGGGTATCATGCCAGAAAAGCCTTTTAAAAGGCTGGTTGGTGGTGACAGTGTGATTTTAATGGGGCATGCGAAACATCCAACAATGTGCAAGTCGTTTTGAGACAACTTAGTGTAAAAATGCAACAAATAAATATGAACAACACCACTTATAAAATTTGCAACACGGCCTTGCTCACTGAGCTTGTGGGTTTGGATGTGTGGTGTCTTTTACTTTGTTTTTGCTCCTCCCTTTAAAAACATTGATACTGATATTATACCATAATCTGCACTCCCCTCAAAGTACAATTGGTTCCAAACTATATCCTAACTATAAATGGTGTTTAATTGAGTCAAATAAGAGGAGTACTGCTCACCACTCAGGAGCTTCCAGTAGAGTTTCCCCAGTTCAGACTCTGCTGAAACCATCATAATGCGCTTCTGTGTCATCATTGATTTTAATGGGGTTTTTAAGGCACAACCAAAGGCAAAATATGTCCTGTTGGTCTGATTATATAATTAGACTCAACACTGTCAAGCAGAATTTCAGCAGAGAAGCTATGTGTTTTTATTGTCAATATCATTGATTTCCTACCCTTGTTAATCCCAGCTCTTAGCTGCACCCTTGGATGCATACTTACCGTAGATGCTCTGCAGTGGGGGCAATACCTGTTCTAAAAGCTGCTTTTTATTAATTTAATGGCACTTGGGTGGGGTCTTCAACACAGTGTGATAAAAGATACTTTAGGAAATATAACACACACACACAAATCTTTTAATTCTTAAACAAGTCTCCTTTTTGTGCATCCTTAAAAAGCAGTTAAAGGCAATAGTTATTTAGACTTATAAACAATGTGTGTTGGATTTCATGGTCTTATATAGGTTCATCTTCTTTTCCATGCCATATACAAGTCTTGTGGATGCATAGTCACTATTCAAATAATGTATGCAAGTTTTTAAGGTACGGAAAAGGCTGAGGGTGGGTGCTACATCTTATTTTTCAAATATATTCAGGAATTGGTAGAAGGAAAACCAGCTGTAACACCAACATCTACAGTCAATGTTTGGTTAAGAGCCCCCTGATGATTCTAACACTAGTAACTGGACTTCCAAAATAGGATCTAGAAATTTGTTGAAATCAATGGCACTCAGAGCAGCATTGGGCATCTGTTTACATGCCACTGGTATTTCCGTGTGTCAGCCTTAGAGTTACCCATCCCAGTGCCACATTGTGATGGGCTGGGAGAAAATGTACAAATGCAAGTTGTTTTCATCTAATAAAAGTTCTGTTGAATTCTTTTCAGTGAAATGCATGCAGATGCAGTCAGCGTTACAGTCAGCTGAGACACAAAAAGCATAACCATTCTTAGAAGACTGCCTTATTTATACAATGTCTTTTTTATACAATAGGCAATAAAATCATTTAATATTATAGTAAGGTTAGTAATTCTGTACAATATTGTTTTTAAAAAATCTGGAAAAGTCTGCTCTATTCCCTTTAAAAACAACTATTGAGGTATCAAGTTGTGTTAGCCATAATTCTTAATCCCTTGTCCCTCATGACTGGGAAGTTGTTTATATGAATTTCATTGCTCTGGAGGTGGGGGGGGGGGAGCCCAGTCTTTCCGCATGGGCAAGGATGTGATTAAATGAATGGCGTCAAAATAGCCTGAGCAGATCCATTGAAACCAGATACTGATTTAAACAAGCTGAGCAGTCATTTCATAAACTTTCTCTTAAACTTTGGTTTATTTTTTATTATTATTCGATAAACTACACATTTTAACTTATTTACCAAGTGAAATGAAATCAGTGGCTGACATTCAACATTACTTACTTAAGTAAAATGAGCTTGACTAATGATGGCTTCTACCCCTGATGTCTCTGGTAACATCACAGAAATAGTAAAAATTACAAAAAGAAATTTGCATAATAGTGATGATGGTGGCTCATCAGCATTCTTTGCATCCATTGCCTTGAGTGGGTACTTGTGGTGCTGAGTGTTACACTGTTACAAGAGTGAAGGCTTTGCTTCTCTCCTTCAGGACTGCTTCTCCTTGTTCTCAAATAATTTTTATTTAAGTACTTTTAAAGTGATATTTTTATGACTACAACAATGCAAAACACTAATTCAACAATGCCAACCCTTAAAACAGTTCTCCTCCCTAGATGAGTTACTTTTTAGCTCAACTAATATTCAGCACATATGGTAGAAAAAAGGGTTATCATTTTTTTAAAAGGAGGCAAGCATAGAGAACTACAATTCAAAGAGTTTCAGAAACACACCAGATACTATTAAATTTAGTGCTAGCCTCAGACCCAGCTCTAGAGGTAATGGCGCTGCAAGCAAGGAGCAGTTTTTGGCACCTTCTCCATCTGTTAAACTTTTGAATAACTTGTTTTCTATTTCATTTGTAGCCCATTTTACAACTTTGAGTCACAGTTAGCATGCATGATTTATCCCAGTCATTTAAGGCAGGTGTTTGTATGCTAGGTGCTATAATCTGTATTTATCCATGCCATACAAAGTTTTCGTATTATGTGTTTCAGTTGTTGAGTGCATAATAGCCCATGACAGCCACTACAAACTCTGTATTCCAGGTGGATGCCTGGGTCACCTGCCCTAAATTCCATCCTGGCTAGCACCACACCTATTAATACTGCATGCTCCTTAAATGTTAAGTGTAAGAACCCTTCCATACATTTTTTGATATGGTTTTTGAATCATTTTCATAAGATAGTGGCAGTAACTGAAGCATATGTACAGTAGGTGCACAGGGTGTACAGTCTTCTTGTATACTGTTTTTGGTCTTGGGCTGTTCATAAAGTTGTAAAATAGATGAATAAATAAATATTAAACCTCTACCCATGAATATTTCTGAAAGACAATACATAAGATTAGAATCCTAGACCACTTATCTAGAAGTAAGTCCCATTCATCTCAGTAGGACTTGCTTCTGAGTAGAAATGCATAGAATTGTGACAGTGGTGATAAAAATCTTGACTTCTTTGTACATTAATTCATCCCTCTGTTCGCCTATTAAATTACATACCTTCTTAAGTTATGCCTCTGAACAGACTTAGTTCAGTACAATTCAATACTCATATTTGTGGATACTGCTGTTCTTTAAATAAGTGACAATTAGGTTCAAAAATTGTGCTCTGTTTGCCCATTTTGTCTGTCACATTGTCAGTTTTGTTTCAGGCCCTTCCCTCCTGCAGATCTGCCATCATAAGCAATGAGGGCACATAGAACTGCAAATCTTTGCTGTTTTGAAAATGGCAGAAAACTGGCGGATCAAAAGTTTAGCCTAGAGGCTGCTGTCAGTTTTCTCAAGGAAATAACTTCATACACTTTCCTGCAACCTATAGGATGGATGTTGAAGTAGAACAGTCCAAATACTGACAGCAAACTTCGTTGTAAACAAAAGAACTACATGCTCCGCCCCCTGTCCAAGCAGGGTAAATGGAATTTGTATAGTTAATACCAGGGCAAAAAAGTGAGAAGGAATACTCCAAATTCACTATAGCCCATTTAATGCATGTTTTCGATCTGCTTAGTACATGCACAGTAGTGAAATAATAGCACAGCTATGTTTCCAATTTTTGAATAAATATTTGTTTGTGAAGTGGTGGCTTTACTATAGTAGTGATGGCACAATTGAAGGTGGTAGTCATTCCAGATCAATTAATCCAGAATTAGAATGTGCTGTTAGGAGCATATGCTTACTATTTTATATCTTTTCTGTTTCCAGAAAATATATTAAGCCACCTTACTGGCTACTATGGGACGCAGGTGGGTTAAACCACAGAGCCTAGGACTTGCTGATCAGAAGGTTGGCGGTTTGAATCCCCACGACAGGGTGAGCTCCCGTTGCTCAGTCCCTGCTCCTGCCAACCTAGCAGTTCAAAAGCACGTCAAAGTGCAAGTAGATAAATAAATACCGCTCTGGTGGGAAGGTAAACGGCGTTTCTGTGCACTGCTCTGATTAGCCAGAAGCGGTTTAGTCATGCTGGCCACATGACCCAGAAGCTGTACGCCGGCTCCCTCGGCCAATAAAGCGAGATGAGCACTGCAACCCCAGAGTCAGCCATGACTGGACTTAATGGTCAGGGGTCCCTTTACCTTTTTTACTGGCTACTATAAGAAATTCCTCTTAAACTGATAATTTGTTTATGTGGAGAAGTAGAGGAGGACTTACTGTATTATTTGTTTGTATGCACCATTTATGAAGATATAAGATTTAGATACTTTGAATCTCTTCTTTCTGAGAAAGAATATTAGTTCAGTCAGTAAAAAGTTTGTTTGTTTGTTTTCACCAGATTACGAGACTACCAAAACAATCCAACAAGCCAAAAACATTGTTGATAACACAGACATACTGACACTGGAAAATCACTGGTAGTGTGATTTTTAAAATAAAATAAAATATAATATAAAAAGTGCTCCAGTCCAATTCACATTGAACCACTTGATGAATTCTAATTAGCAGTCTCCCTTTGATGTTATTTGTTCAAGGATGGCTACCAGATACAGTTGGTTGAAGAGGTTGAAAAGTGCTCCCATTGGTCTTTGGATATTGACATTTCTGGTTTCAAGTTTTTGTCCATGTATTGTTTTGTGTAGAGGCTGACCTGTTTGTTATTTCTAGAATGCAGAAGTAAGATTGTTGGGTTTGTTGCAGCAGACTAATACACCTTTCTCTCTCTAGACACAAATGAAAATGTTGCTTTTGCATTTACAGTGGTATGAGTACATTAAAAAATGTTATTGGCACGTGTAGTTTGTACTAATAATATTTACTATTTATGTTTGTATATGCCTTTACAAATAAACATGTTTCTGTTTTGTATTATGACACTAGAACACACTTAAGTTATTTTTCACTTCCAGACACAGGCCTATAATACAAAACTAGACAAAGAGTTATAACAGTGGCGACAATTGATGTTGAGAAGGTAAACACTGTAACACACTCCAGTCATTATTAGCAACAATATAAGTAGTGGTAGTAGCTGACAATTAATTACTACTGGTCCAGTTTCCTCTGTTATTAACTTCAGTTAAGAAATATATCCAGCCTTTGGTTTCCACAATGGCAATTTTAATACCTGAGATATACGCTCAACCACTCAGCTAGAAGTACATCTCAGCTAGTGTGGCTAAATGTGCTCCCGCATGGGCCTGAAGAAGTGAACATCTGCCACTATTGGAGGTATTGCTGTGAACAGAAGACTGCCTTCCGATAAATGGGCATCATGAAGTTTTATAGAGTTGTAACCTCATTGCCTAGTAATTACATAGACTGCTCTTTACTGCCTTCACACTTCTCAAATTAAATAATAGTTTTATTGTAATTGCACTTCTTATCTTCTAATCTCCTTTTGCTCCAAAAGCTCACATTTATCGGCACTGCCATTCATTAAAGGGCTTGGATCTAAAAGTGCCTTATGCATTTGTGCACATTCTAGGTGTGCCACCTGGAATCCCACCAGATGACTGTACATTTCAGTCATAATAATTGTTGACAGCCCTAAGTTTTGAGAGGAGGAAAGTACGCTATCTGCCAGCATCAGATCTGCATTCAGATCTGTCATTTCATATTGCGGGACAGTAAACCACATATATACAGGATCAGGCTTGAAGTTAGAAGGGAAGCTTGGTTTAAATATTGCAACATCGGCCAGGTTTGTGTGATACCACAGGATCAGTTATTATTTGGATGAAGTAGTCCATGCACCTCCAAAGGCATTATTGTAGAATCTCTAGGTAAGACATCATGTGACAATGACTTTTGAAGCTACAGCTCCTTTTGTGTGTGGTTATGCAGTTATTATTTCTCACGTTTCCCCCAGTAGGAAGGATTAGAAGAAAGATGAACTTGATTTCTCTGCAGAATCCCTATCACATCTGTTTGCTTTTGCTGGGGATTTTCTAGTGAGGCCTGTTGGAATAGTATTGACCCAAAGATCAACGCTTAGGAAGACACAGGTTTAGGTATATTTGACACAAAACATTTTCAGGTTTGAACTATATCTTGAGCTACAGACATGTGGAATCACTAGACAACAGTGAGACCCAAACAAAAATGTCCAAACTTGGGGGGTGGGGACTTCCCAGATCACTCATTTTGACTCTTGAGTATTTACTACACAAGTAGGACCCACCATAAAATGTTGCAGTGAATGCTCACATTCCAACAGAAGAACCTTTATTCAGTGTCTTTCAAATGATGCCCCCAAGCACAATGCTCAAATCTATTTCTCCTCTGATTTTATTTTGGAAACAAAATATTCCACATATCAAAATTGGGCTTTTGGTGCCCCCCCCCCACGTTTAGCTTTTTATGAAACTTTTCTTACATCCCTGCAAACCTTGCAGTTCCCTCAGACATGTGACCGCATTTCAGCTATATGCCTTTTGACACTCACCACCTGAGTTTGCTGTTACAGGAGTGAAGCCATTTAATGAAGAGGCATTTTCCAAAAAATACATATATGTTCATAAGGGGAGAAACGTCTTTTTAGAATAGTATTCAGTATTCTTGGCTGACTCATGACACTGGGATAAGAGGAACAGAGGGTACATTGCTGGCATAATTATAGCTGCCTTTCCTTACAAAGGCAAACACTAAGTCCAAATCTTAATAAAATTGTTGTAGCCTTCTCACTAGGTACCAGGAGCTCATGAAAACCTAGAATTACATACTGAAAATCAAGGTGCTACATGGATGGATCCAGGAGAATCCCAAGCCTATGCAACTGACACAGAATGGCAGCAAAAACCCATCCCTGCAAATGTGGACATGCCACAATCCTATGTAAAGCAAGGTTAGGAAGTAGGATGGGGTAGGCATGGAATCCCTCCCACTTGCCACTCTAACCCTCTTAGATCATCCTCCCAAGTCCTCCCCACCCCTACAGCCAGATTCTGTTAACTTGTGGTGAACCCGTCTAGGATAAAAAGCACACGGAAGGCAGAGAAAAACACATAATCAGAGAATGTTGACCCATATTAGTCCTATTCAGATACAAACAGGCAGGTGTCAGTGCACTAGATGCACAGTTGCCACCTATTTGTAGCATACAGTCAGCAAATCTTCCCTCATGCTTGTGCTTCTTTTGCAGAGATATCTATTTTCCAATACAGATATATTGCACAATTGTAAAACAAGTGGTGTCCCCCTATCTGTAGAAAGAGGAACACAAGATTTGAGCAAAAGCTTCCATATTTTATCAGCAGAAAAGCAGCAGCTTTTTAGGCAAGTTCTTATGGGAAAATGGGAAACCCACCAAGTTGCAAGAGCTTGTCTCCATTACAGCTGTCCTGCCTCTCATGTAACACAAGCAAAGGGTCTTACATGTAGGTAAGAAAGAGATTTTTATTCAGGCAGGCAAGCAGCAGTAGAGGCTTGGCATTGGACATACAGTTCAGGAGTCACAACTCAGGAGTTCAGGAATTGGACATGTTCAGAACTGGATTGGCACAACTGATCTCCTAACAGCTCCTATGCCTTGCCTTCCAAACTTTTAAAGTTGAGGTGTGATGTGCTCAGTTGCCAGATTCACTCACAAGAATGTCAGGATTGCAAATGCACACTCCTTTGTGGCAGGTAGCACCTGTTTCTAAACAACAATACTGTACTGCACTCACTTGTCCAGGCTCTTAATCAGTCAATGCTGTCTCCAAGTAAGTTCTACTCAGAGTAGACCCACTAAAGTAAATGAACCTAAGTTAAGCACATCATTAATTTCAGTGGGTTTACTCTGAGTGGGACTAGCACTGACTACAACCCACTGTTCTATTCTGCTTTGGTCAGACCTTACCAGAAATACTACGTCCAGTCTTTGGCATCATAGTTTAAGGATATGAGAAAACTGCAAGGTTTTCAGTGGAGGACAACAAAGATGGTGAGGAGCCAAAAGACCAAATCCTGTGAGGAATAGTTGAAGGAGTTGAATATGTGTAGCCTGGAGATTATTCAGAGATGGTGTGATAGGGCTTCAATATTTGAAGGGCTGTCAGATGATAGAGCAAATTTATTTTCTGTTACTCCAGATGATAGGGCAAACCCATGGGTTCAAAATACAAGCAAAAAGAATTTAGACAAAACCTTAGAAAGAACTTCCTGATAGTAGAAGCTGTTCAACAGTGTTGGGTTCCCTTTCATCACAGGTTTTAAAGCAGAGGGTATACAGCCACCCAACAAGAATCCTGTAATAGTGGGGCTTCCTGCATTGGACAGGGGTTGGATCTTTGAAGTCACTTCAAATTCTATGATTCTATAAAGCAAATGAGTGTCCTCAAAATTATGGTCAGAATTGTTGCCAATCCTAGCAGTATGGCCAAAGTGTTAGTATTTTGCATTTATTCTTTTCTTTTTAAAATTTTATTTGTAATTTTCATTATTACCATTTCCAAAATCACACTCCCATTCAAGCATACATTTCCACCATTAATATATTTCTTTTAATAAAAACATTCAATGGCTTCCCTTCTTCCCCTTCCCTGGTTCCTTTAATTTCCCTACCATTCCTGCATATTCTTATATATCCATTTAGATCACTTTCTCCCCTCATTCTTCGATGCTGATGCTGATGCTGATGTTGATGATGTATATTATACTGTGGAATTTACCTTAATGCTGCTAGCATTTTCACTTGTTTACAGTTATTTTCCAAATGCTCCACAAAGTTTTTCCACTCCTCCAAATACTCCACAAAGTTTTTCCACTCCTTTTTATATACTTGATTTATTGCTCTCTTATTTTACTTGTTAGACCTGCTAACTCGGCATATGTATTTTGCATTTATTCTTATCTAAATGCACTGCTTCTTGCCAATAGCACAAATGGAAATTGCATGAACTAATTGTATGAACTAATCCTTGAACCTTGTGATGGGAATTTACTTTTAGAAACACACTCCTGCACGTGGCCTTTGTGCAATATATGTATATATCTGCTATATTTGCTGCTTTGCAGACCTTCAGGGGAGGGGGGGAGACCGAGTATGCAGATTTTGTTTATAAGCCCAAACAAAGCCCTAAGTGTTTGCTACAGTAACCGTTATACCCTGCATGGTGCTGAGTACTTAGACACAAGACAACACAAGAAGCCAAGTATGAACGCTTTATCCTTGTATTCAATAATTCAGTAAACCCGGCCAGAGGATTTCTCACCAGCTCTTTATTGCAATTCAGCCCAACACTTTCCCCCCTGAAAAGCCATAGGTTTAATAAACACACAGGGCTTACCCTTGAGCTCAGCATGGATCTTCAGTAAGTACTTTATGACAGATTTGCCACTTTTTTTAAAAAAAGAAGTTGCAGAAATCCCAATTGTTGGAGCTGATACTTATATCAAAGCTCCTCACCTCTAGGGTTTTATGTGCAACCTCTCAACTCCGAGCCTTGGAAATTGGGGACTGAACACATCAGAAGTGCAGAGAGAGGGATGAAAAGACAGCTTTCCCTGAAAGAAACTAATCATGGCATTCTATTTAGTTTGTTTATTTTGAGGTTTGTGTGTGTGTTTTTTAAAAAAACAAAGCAGAAATAAAACAGCTTTTATTAATAACAAATAATCTAATATTAACTGTTTTTATCACACTTTCTTTTAATCACAGACAAAAAGCCTATAGAAAATAATCTTACTTTTTAATGAAAAAGTTATGCATACATGCCAGTTTTCATAGGAAGATACTCACCGTTTGCTAGAAGGCAGGTTTTGTACCAGGGATATGTGCCCAGGAATGTTGGGTGACTGCTATCTAAAATCTACATTTTATTTTTGGCAACATTAATTTACCCAACATTAAACCCCATTGATTCTATTCAGGCTTGCTTATTTTTAAGTAGACATATATACTGTAAGTGAACTGCAAATATGCTATAAAAGAATGTTTGGAACAGGAAAATAGTACTCCATGTTGTTGTTTTAATTTATTACCCTCCATCCTAAGGTTCCAGAGTGGGTTACAACAATTAAAACACACTATTAAAACTGTTTAAAAGAACTTACATTCACAAAAACAAACACATTGTTTGAAATAGAATGTATTCATTCATATTCATGCCAATAAGCGTTTCACCTGCATAACTATCTGTATGCTAAATAGACATTAAAGGCATAGAAGCCTCTCACGTTTGACATTTACAAAATATACAACCTCTTAAAATATAAGAACTCCTTTTAAAAGAACCCTTTCCTTACAGCAGAGCTTTCCAAACTGTGTGTCATGACACGTTAGTGTGTTCGCTGCTGTGTGTAGGCGTGTCGCACAAACACTCCCCATGCTCCTCCCAGGGCTGGAAAGAGGTTAGTTTAACCTCTGGTTTGCTAGTAAAACTGGATTACTGTATCGCAAAATCATGCATCTCTCAAAAGTGTGTCACCAACATGAAAAGTTTAGAAAGCTCTTAGAGTCTTGAAAATTTGCCACTGTACTTTCTCCAATCACTTGCCCTCTTACAGAGGTATCCTGAACCCTGAGAACTGTGTTGGGGTTGGATACAATGGAAGCGTCCCTCCACTAGACTCTGCCAGCAGGGCCCCCACTACTGCACAACCACTGCTTAGGGCCCAATACTATGTCACGCTTACACCAGCTAAGCAGCATTATGAAGCAGTATGTCATTCTGCCTACACTGATAAAGCTGGATGCTCTGCTGGCAAAGCTGTTCTGACAAAGCAGGCAAAGAGAGGGTGGACATGAGTGTGCTGTAAGTGATGCCACATCTTAAAGTCCTGCATTACTTCAGAAACACCCACAATGGCAGGAAATCCAGTCAAAGGTACATCTCTCAGCAGAACCAATGGAGTGAACCTTCTTTCCATCTAGATAAAAAGGTAAAGGGACCCCTGACCGTTAGGTCCAGTCACAGATGACTCTGGGGTTGCAGTGCTCATCTCGCTTTACTGGCTGAAGGAGCCGGCATACAGCTTTCAGGTCATGTGGCCAGCATGACTAAGCCGCTTCTGGCAAACCAGAGCAGTGCACGGAAATGCTGTTTACCTTCCCGCTGGAGCGGTACCTACCGTATTTTTCACCCCATAGGGCACACCTAGTTCTTTTTTTGGGGGGGGAATAAAGAAAAAAAATTATTCCCCCCCCCCCCAGGCGCAGGGCTGGGTCGGGGGAAGCCCGAGCTTCCCCCGACCCCAGCCCCCAGAACAGGCTGTTATCCGCAAGCCTAGGGAGCCCGGCGGGAAGTCGCGCTGGGCTCCCTAGGGTTGCGGAGAGCTGCCTGAAGCCTGGGGCGAGCTCCACTGCGCTCCCCAGGTTTCGGGCTGCAGGCTGCTGTCAGCAAGCCTTGGGAGCCCGCGGGAGTTCCTGAAGCCTGGAGGATAGCTTCCTGAAGCCTGGAGAGTGGTGTGCACCGACCCGTCTCGCTCTCCAGGCTTCAGCGAAAGCCTGCATTCGCCCCATAGGACGCACACACATTTCCCCTTCATTTTTGGAGGGGAAAAAGTGCATCCTATAGGGTGAAAAATACGGTACAGTATTTATCTACTTGCACTGCGTGCTTTCGAACTGCTAGGTTGGCAGGAGCAGGGACCGAGCAACGGGAGCTCACTTCGTCACCGAGATTCGAACCGCCGACCTTCTGATCGGCAGACCCAAGCGGCACAGTGGTTTAACCCACAGCGCCACCTGCGTCCCATTTCCATCTAGATAGGTCAATAAAATTGCACGAAAACTAAGCAACAAAGTGTTTCTCCTTCTGAACTCATAATAACAAGGTTCAGGCATAATAGTCAGCCTGGAATAGATATATCAGAGCAGGAAAATCTACCTACCAACCTGCCTCTTTTATGGGAAAATAGATGATAGATTCATCATCAGTTGTAAATACTCATGTGTTTTACCTATGGGGTGGACCACACATGTGTAATATATTTTCCTAAACAAATATGGTCTCTTTTTAGATAATAGTGTATGCATCATTACTCACGACTGTCACTGAATATGTTTAGCTATGAGTATACAGCTGGGCAGACATTATTATTATTTTTATATAAGAAAAATCGCACATGGAAGCTTCCTCTAATTTAAAAAAAACCTATGGGATTATTAAGCATTCAGTGATTTTCTATAACCAAGATACAAGGATCCTTTCTTTGGAGTGTTATAATAAAACATATGAAAATACTAAGTGGCCATTAACGCTTCTTGTTTCTCTGCTTCTCTGCCCCTTTTCACCACCCCATAGCTTGTGAAATGGCCCTTAGGGCGCATACCTTCACTCTTATATTTTATAGTTTTGCTTCAAGGACTGTCAAACAGGGATACTAAGATCCCACTTTCATGGGATACACTGGAGTGATAAACACCTACAGAAGTATTTAGCCATTATAGAATTGTATTTTATGAACTTTTAATATATGTTGTATGCTGTTGATAATTTTCAAGCTCTGAGAAGTTTTGCTTCCCCTCAAATGCATATGGTTCTGTTATACATCTCACCTGAGGCATTGTAAACCTCACAGAGGCACCTCTGTCTGTCTCTTACTTGGAATGTAACTTAATGATTCACTGTCTTGCTTTGACTAACATGTCAGCTCAGGGAATGTGCCTCTCATGATGGCAAGAATGGTTTAACCTCTTAGGAACAGCAGATATCCTAACTCCCATGTCACAAAATCTACCCAGATGAGAGGAAGATATCTGGCCATTGCATCTCCACAGATGCTTTACCTCCACACAACAGCTGTCATTTCTTACTGCAGAAACAGTCATTTAGGGGCTGGTTTGAGGGGGAAATAGTATTCATTAACGGAATGAATAGAGTCTGCTTACATGATTTCGGTATGCTAAACTCTAGTAGTCCTTCATGGAGACTTTTCCCAGAAAGCTGCACAGTTGCATTGCATCACCTATCCTTGAAATGTGTGGCTTATGTTGAGTTTCAATAGTTTTAACATATCTATAATGAGAGGCATGCACTTCCTAGCTTTCACTGAGGCTCTGGGTGTACATGTCTCTTTCCCCTTACACTAACCAGTAAAAAGGGGAGGAGGGTAAACATTTTTTGCTCTTCCTCCTTCAGAGCTCTGGATCCATTACAATCCTTTGACCTGACAGATGGAGACTGGCTTCTAAAATGTTCTCTGATCATTTAACCAGAATTTGTTTGAGTCTTCTAGCTAATGCCATATATGTATACTACATCCACTCTGTACATGCTTCTATACCAGTTTTCTGTCTATCTTGGTATTTTTCGGACATGGCTCCTGCCATAAGCAGGTCATTCTTATTTTCATTTATGAAACAGGCCTAAGGGTTATTTGTGAATGATCTCTGCTGCAAATAAAATATTCACGGTTCTGTATTTTTAGTACCCTTTGGAAAATGTCTTGTGCTCCCTCTGCTGTTTTGATGGGAGCACTGAACTGACCAGATGTGCTACAGGAATTCAACAGCATAGGAGGTGTAACATGAAAACCTGTGGGCCATTTGTTAAATACATCCGTTCACAAGGATAAATAAAAAGAGGTGACAGATTCAGTCGTATATAACAAAAAGAAAATGCTATGAAAGTAAATCTAAAAAGAATTAGTGGAACTGGTGCATGTGTAAGTGCAAACACACACACAAACAAATTAAAACATCAGGAGCTAGCAAAAAATACACAGTGGGTATAATTCCACCAAAGTGAAGCTAGGCTGCATTGTTTTTAACTGAAGATTTGAGCATGTGCTTGACTCTTGTTTTGAAATCATTTGGACATAAGATCTATTTAATAATATTGCATAATGGCTAATTGTTAAAGCCTCTAAGTTGTTTACAAAAAAACATAAAATATGTATTAAAATTGTCTATAAAAGTCAGAAGTTGAATATAAGTTGGCCTAAAAATTATTCCAAATATAAAGAAAATCAATAGTTAAAAATGAAAACTATCGATTAAAATACATGTCAGTTTTACATATCTGACTAGGCTAGCCTAAACAAAAAAGGTTTTAGGAGGCACAGGAAACAATACAATGAGGTGCCTGCCGTGTGTGTGTGTGTGTGTGTGTGTGTGTGTGTGCACAATCAATAAATAACAAATAATTGGACTGAAGTATGGGAGCACCAGGGCTTTTTTTTCCAGCCAGAACTTGCTGGAACTCAGTTCTGGTACCTCTCAGGTGGGCACTATTGCCATTATAAGAGAACATAGAAGGCGTTCATAGTGAGTTCCTGCACCTCTTTTTCAAGAAAAATAGCACTGGGAAGGGCTCTATAAAATGCCTTGTTTCCATAAGACTGTTCACTGGCTAGCTTACATTTTGTAACGCATGCATAAAAGAAAATGAAATCAGAGCATATAGCCTGGCCAGTGTGGATGAGAATTCTGTTCTGTGCTTCAGAAACACTGGTTTCCAAACAACTGTTCAGAAGCATTTCATTTTCCTAATATCCCAGCACCCCAGCCAAGGAAGGCACACATCCAAGCACACTTACAGCAGCTCCTAAAGTGCAATGGATACACATGCACACATTCTTCTAGAGTCTAGGCAGCTTCCCCCAAGTCCATGCCCCACAGAGCAGTTGCAGCAACAGTGGGACCAAGCTCCTCACCACCACCTTATGTACCCTTATCTGATGGGATGTGCACATCCAACCTGAGGCTTCTCCTACACAGAAGTCGCCGTTCTCTCTTCTAGGAGACAGCAGAGCAGGGGATGGCAGGGTTCTGACTGGCCCACCTGCCTGAACCGCCTCTTCCTCTTCCTCTGACATGTCATACGCACCCACCTCCATCTCTGACTGCTTAGTTTACACCCTTCCTCTCCCCAACTCCTGCTCGGGCTCCTGCCTCGCAGATGGGGCCAAACCCCATAAATCGCTGGGCCCCTTTCCTATAGTGAATAATTTGTGCCTATGTATGCAGTTTGTGCCTATACATGGGTGGTCCCTTAATGTGTAAGACCTTGTGCAGATGTCCAGTACATGGACAACAGGGATGCCATGAGCAGGGCCAGACAGTGTAATCCTAAGTCCCAAACACATGTAGAAGATGGGCATGTGCATAGGCCAAGTCTTTCAGAAAATGAACTTTAAAAGCAGTAGTTTAAGGCAAGATAAAATAAGCATGATTTCCCTACCAAATGGCTTCCTTGGTGCAAAATAAGAATAAGAGAGGATAACAGGAACTATAAGATTGAGACTTGCAGTGAAATATGAAAAAAACACCTAATTTTGGAATGCAGAACAAATTACTTAAATGATAACCCCAGAATTACGTTTACTGAAACCAACAGATTTTAACATGAAAACAGACTACATATTTACATGTCCCTATACCACAGCTTTTGGCAATATCACCACGACAGTGATTCTTTTTAAAACAAGCTTCCATTGGTTTGACCTTAAGTATCCCCACAGCTGTGTGGATCACATCAAACTGCCTTTTAGGTCTTGTGCTATTCACATGAGACTGAAAGCACTTCTAACTTTAAAAGGTCTGAGTGAAAAATGGAAGATATCATATTGGTGCTAGTTCATAGTATAATATCATCAAGGGTCCCGAATTTTTTTGCTGCCCAAGAGGAATTAAAACAGCCCTCCAACAGTTGTTGGACTCCAACCACCATCGGTCTCAGCCAGCACAGCCAATAGTGAGGAATGATGGGAGCTGTAATCTAACAACACCTGAAACTTAGAAAATCTGATGGTTCAAAGGCTCTCAGTAACACCTCATTGAATGCAGGAGATGCCACCCAACTGATGAGATGCCAAGCAGCATTTGTGCAAAGTACAGGGCCTACACAGTGTGGGGAGCAGATTTCTCTTCCTGGACTTCTTAGAATTCAGCAGAATTCCTGATCTGGACCTTGTGGAGAAATTAATTCTCTGCACCACAAGAATGTGTTTCAAAGCTTTACTGCAAAACAGTAAAATAAACATTACAAAATAACTAAGCAACACTTTATAAACAAGCAATGAGGTTCAGTCCTTTATGCAGTTCAGTAAACCTTCCTCTCTCTGGTCCTAGAGGGAGATCCTAGGCTTGTTCATCAGTGCAGAACTTCCCTGCAACTTTTGTTGTTGCTGCTGCTATTACTAGCCATCTCCAACAAGCACACACAGGCTTCTCAAGTTTCAGCTCCCCTTTGTGAAAGCTCTGCAGCTCATGTTTTCAGATATGAGCCATCAGGTAGATTATCTTACTCTAATGGAAAAATATCAACCTTCTCTAATGCTTTTGCCAGAGTGGAACCTTTTTGCCTAAGGTAAGAGTTCTACTGTATATGAATGTGTAAATATTTACCTAGGGAAAATTATTTTTGTGAATACATCCAAATAATTTGGATGACCAGTGTCTGGGTAGTTCTTATATCATTGCAGGTATGATGCTACTATTCCTCTATGGGCTGAGGTTGGAGCTTTTGTCCAGCAAATGACCACATTACAACCACAGCTAAAAATTGAAATTTGGTCTGCTGTGACCCAAATGATTTCTTCTCTCCCTAAATCATGTTTCATTCCCCTATTTTGTTCAATTCTGGAAGTAAACACAGAGTTTTGAAAGAGGAGAAAAAGAATCCGCCTTGAATTTTTTGTAACAGAAGTAGCATCTGATTGATTCCAACAGACCATACTTTCCAATAAGTTACATTCAGGAATTTGGCCTAAAACTGCAAACTTTCCTGGGAGCAGGCCCATAGGCCCATAGAACACATACCTGCTTCAGAATAAATATGTGTAGGATTACTCTGTAAACCTGTCAGTAGAGTCTCAAAAGACAAAGGACACCAATAGCATCCAATTACTCTGCTGGGCAAGGAGCCTCATTGAACTGGTCAGGCCCTGTGCCAATAAATGATTGCATCAATGGAGGTAGGAAGAAGCCTCACTTGTCCCTTGCCTTCCCCTTATTGCCTTCCTGGGCCTTTTCAAGCTGGCTTCTCCATTCAGAAAAGATTTTTCTATGACAGGCCAATGAGGAGGATTAAAGAGCAATTAAGCCCAATAAATTATCTTCCTAAAACATTTTTTAAAAATATCCACTGTGCTGAAGCAAAGTTACTGCCGCTTCATTTCCCCTGTGAAGGGGGATCAAGGCAGATCAAACAGCCTTAGACCTGCTGACGCGCCCCTCTTTTGCTTAACACAGGACTCATAGTGGCCTGCAGAAATCTACTCAGCTTCACCCACCCATTCACACCCCTGATCAAATTAAATCAATCTTCTCCTCAGGAAGGGATTTTGGCTTTAGAAAACACAGAATATGCCTTTAAAGTTAAAGAAGAGGAAGAGAAGACACCCCCAACACTCCTTATGGGTCAATTCCATAAGTAAAGCAGAAAAAAGAGCAACCACCTCTTCTCTTCTTCACAACTCCACCTCATGAAGATTTCCTATTTTCTTTCTCATTAAGTATGTTTGTGTCTGCTTTTTATAATGTTGTCTGAGACCTTTGGGTAAAAACATGTAGCATCATATATATATCATCTACTGCTTTCCCCCCTCCACTGTTAATAAAAGTGTTTGGAAGTTTTATTAGCTGGCTTATGTTGCATATTTTGTACATCATTTGCAGCAATGGATGTCCCCAACATAATCTGTATTTCACATGGATGTTATTGGGACAGTGCACTTTAATAATGGAGCTTTTGTGGGTTGTCAGATAGTGGTCACACAACGTGCAGTTTGAAAAGAGGGGGGTCACATGAAGGGGTGCTATGAAATGTTTCAAGAGTAAGGTAGCAAACGCCAGCCAATATATTTTGGTGCCTCGGACAGAAGATCCAAATGACTCCCCATCCTAGTACTGACAGATACAGAACACAATTTACCAGACTGTTCTCCTGCACACACTTTGTTGAAATGAATGGAAGTTCTTTAAAATCATGGAGCTCAGATTGTGCACTGCAGCTGTTTGGAGTTGCAAAATTATCTTGGACCAACCCTGCTTGAAACCAGGTGAATATTTCAATATTCACTCAGATTTGAAATTGGAATTTGTGTTAGCTCTATCCATGCCCTTTTAATGCATGTTCCCCAAGAGACTGTCTGATAAATGAGTTTCCTGGCAGGAATGTTTGCTGAAAGATTAAATTTTAAGCAAATGTCACAAAATATTAACTCAGAAGTCATTCTTAAACTTGTAAAATCGACACAGGAAGCTGTACAGTAGTAATATAGAGGAATATATTGTGACCTGTGAGTTCAATCACTGCTGCCCAACACACATTTTGAAATAAAACAAAAAACTCCAAACCCTGTTACATAAAATTCCTCATACAGTAATCTGAATCCAGTGTAGTAGTCACAGTAACTTGTGTTAGTGTATCTCTGTGGCAAGAACTCTACCACTTACCCAGATCTATGACCTACATTGTGTAAAACCTTCCCCAATTCACTTGCATAAACAAGTTGATGCTTGTGCTAAATTTTATGCTGAATTTTAAAATAAAGCAGCTCTGCTGAGGAGGATTTGACTTCCTATGGAAACATTAAACTGGAATATTAAACTAGAGAAGAATGAACAATTGGAAAGGATTTTGCATACTAAAATTTAATTGTAACAGAATTAATAATACTAAGATAAGTCCTACCCACGTCTGCATTATTTATTTATTATTAATGTTATTATTAACATTATTAAATATTTATATCCATTATTTCAACAAAAGACTACAAGGTGAATAACAACCAAGGTATAACTATAAATTAACGTTTTAAAATCTCACTTATCAGCTAGTGTTAAAACAACAGCAAAAACAACAAAAAAGAGATTGCAACAGCAATCAAATTGCATAAAACCAGAGACAGCTGAAACCAGTTCAATTGTTTAAAAAAGTACAATATAAAAGCTTTCATAGGTTTTTCACCAACTTATAAAAGGACATTGCACAGTGGAAGAAGGTAGGGATTGAAAAACGATGCATGAGAACATTCTGAACTTTTGCATATAATAAGGTATTGGGGAAGGGGTTGTTGAAGTAATTTATTAGAAATGTTTCATTGCCGTAATCTCACTTGTAACTTCTGCAGGAAGGCACATTATGTAACCATATCCCACAACACAACCAAGGTAGCAGTTGGTGTACTTGCTCCTTAAGTGCTAGAAGCCCTCCTGGTTAGCACAACTATACTATGAATCGTGCTAGGATGAGTTTGATGAAGAACATGATCCATGATTAGTGGTGCAGCTAGGGATGGCCCTCGAGGTCAAAATCCAGGGCTCCTCAGCCCATGGGGGCCTCAAATGACCACCACAAATAAGTGACAGAGGATAGAGCAGTGGTAAACATCAGCACCTGAGCCAGCATGGGCCTACCTTGCACAGGGACCACTGCTGATGGCTGCAGCATGCTATCATTTAAAAAAACAAATCATAGTCAAGGTGCTGAAAGTGGCAATAGTTTGGCAGCTCACTCAGT
The DNA here is from genome assembly GCF_964106645.2 of Podarcis pityusensis. Lineage (NCBI taxonomy): Eukaryota > Metazoa > Chordata > Lepidosauria > Squamata > Lacertidae > Podarcis > Podarcis pityusensis. The sequence goes on from NC_138037.1 coordinate 12,441,255, forward strand.
ATGATTGCCTTCATGGCAAGCTATTGTTAGTATTCCCGGTTTTCCTGGCCTCTGAGGCAGGTCTTGGTGCAGGTAATTGCAATCCATTTTAGAATGATTTTGCCCTGAGCAATTTATTAATTTTTTTACTTTAAAAACACACTATAATTTTCTGCAACAAAACTGTACTCATTCCCAAATAAATGTACTTAGAATCAGGACAGCAGAAGCAGATTCCATTTTATTTCTGTAATCATGATGGTGCTGTGATTTAAGTGAGTTTAAAATGCACATACTCAGAATGTGACTTCATCTTTTTTTTTTTTAATCAGGGAAATGTTTTGTTTTGTATTTATTTCCTGCTCTAATAGCAGCTGTAAAGCATGAGATATTCGGAGAATTAATTAATTAATTAATTAATTAATTCACAATTGACATAATATGCAAGGCAGTCTAAAGAAGGGACTGGGAAATCTGTTAAATCCAGGGTATAATATTACTTTGTTGCAGCACTGGCCATTAGCGGTCAGCAAGTATGCTCTCCTGCCATAACTATAACTTATTCCACCTGAATTGTAAGGAAATGATATGATATCATTTGCAGACTGTAGTGGAGAATTTATTGACCCCTATTCCTTTGAATGACTTTGAGGGGGAGCATCTGCATCTTCATGTCACAGATACAGTCTCCAAAAAAGGAATATTAATTTATTTCTTTGCACCAATAGTTGAAGATATCTTACACCCAATTCTGCAGTAACATGGATTTTCCTTTTTGATATATATAAAAAAATGTTGTTATCCTTATTATCAAATAAATGTTATGCCCAAATGCACATGGACTGATTTTCTGTCTGCTAATTAGTCAGTGAAACCCTCATTTAAATTGGGACTTATCTATACAACATACATGTGCTACACAGATTAATGCAAGAATGATGCCATCAAGTCAACTAAGAGTGCAAAATTAATATTTAGGGATGCAAGACCTGTTGAGTTAATTGCAGGGGACTGGGAAGTAAGGAAAACAGTTTATGAAGTGCTCCCATGCAGTATTTCAAGATATACATGCCCACTGGAAGAAGCAAAATTATTCTCTGCCCATGCTGCCACCTTCCAAAATCCCCACAAGGTAGACACTGGAAAGGGTTACTTCTTAATTGGCCTTCAGTGTTTGTGGAGCATGCAATGTCAAACATTCTGTAAACACAAATGTTATTATACCAAGCATGCTTTATGGAAGTCTATAATATTAAAGAATAACTATCTGCCTGAACAGCTTGGGGCATTCATCTGCGGAAATGTTTTGCCAAGGAGCAGACACACCTGTTGAAATTGTTTAAGACTAGAGATCAATAAGTGGGTGCTGCTTGAAAAGCCAATCACACTCCGGAGTTCCCAAGGGCGAGGGTGAGCAAGAACCACTATAATGTAGAAATTGCACTGAGTAGCGCTATTTGCCATTGATTGTAGCAGAAGGTTACAGGGAGCAAAGAATCTTAGAACAAGTGGATCTTTTACCCAGACCCCAAAGTTTTCCCACGCAAGTTCCATTGGAAATGAATGAAAATGACCCTGCTTTCTTCACAGCTCCTGTTCCTTTCAAAAAGTCTTGCAAGGAGACACTGATAGATTGTGCCTTCTAAATGTAATAGTTTGCCTCGTCTTCTAGACTGCTGTCCTGTGAGAAACATTAGTTAGCAGAAGGATATGGGTGGCCTCAAGTGCCTAGGGCACAGTACTGAATATTATCAGGAGAGCTGGAATCTCTTACCAGCTTTGCCACTGAGATTACGTGCAAAGTTGTGTGAGCTTATTTCATTCATGATTATTAAATTCCCCTTGATCTATCTGATATAAATTTAAATTGAAAAGGGGATTGAGAATTAGTGTAGCCTTATTCCTCTCTCAGTTCAACATAGTTCAAGTTTACAGTGTCTCATTTCCTTCATTTCTCCCAGTATATTTTATTAATTCAAAGTAGTGCTCAAAATTATGCATGTAAGGCTTTTGAGTTACATAGAGTTCTTCTCAACATGGATGTTAAATAATGTTTTTCCCCTTGTGCATCCAACCTGATGAAAATTTTTATGTTAAGCAAAAGCTGGTGGAACACAATGCCATACAGACAAGAGTTCCAACAGGATTTTTTAGTACCAGGACATTATGTGGATTTGGTCCTCTGACTACCCACAAAATAGGGTTTGGTTTTATTTGATGCTTTATTATATTTCTATGCTGCTTTTCATTCTAATTAATCCCAAGGTGGTTTACAAACTAAAATAATAATAACGTGATAGAACATCATCATCATTGCTGTATACCACCCTATACCGGCAGGTCTCAGGATAAAATCACTCCCTGTTATGCCTCTGTCTTCATGATGGGGTACATATACTGGAAAGGGAAGCCAGAGAGTTATCCATCACCATACTACAGAAGTGCTGAGGGTCTGCATCCTGTCCACCATGGTTTTGTCGCAAAATCACTATTGGTGATGTGCTAATAAATTCAAGTCACATGGAGTGAAGGGTGTGTCAGAGGGGTATAAGAAGATATGCTGAGACGATAGCCAGCAGACTCTGGCAACAATCATGTTAATGAAAAAGGTAGAGACATCATTGGACAGTCAAGAGGATTCAGCAAGTAAAAAGTTTTCCTGGAGCATGAAATATATTATACATTTAGTCATCTATGAGAGGCTGTTGGTTCACTCTTTCCTGCTTTGCTTCAGATGTGTTTGACTCAAACCTATATCTTGGGTGCTTGTATTAAGGAATAGGTTGCATTTAATGAACTTGACTTGATAAATAGAAACATCAGTGCTGATGGATGAAGAGGAGTTGCACAAGCAGTTGGTTAATAAAATGCCACCCAGTTCACCAGCTGCTTCTATTGGAGTTGATTTTGTATACATGGGTGAAGGCAAACTTTGAGTTTACATGGGAAGCATAGTTTGGCATCTGTCTCAATGTTTGGCTTATTGGGAATGGAACAGTGGGGGGAAATGGAAGTGGGCAAGCTAAAAAAATATTAACAGAAATAATAAAGCTGCTGCTACATAGTTAGAAGCCTGAGAGAAATAAACCAATGTAGTTTGTTAGTGTTATGTGAGTGAAAGTGTCGTGACTCCGACTAAATAAGCTCCCCTTCCTTTTCTTGGTAAATATGAAGGAAGTACACTAATATCATTTTCTATCATTGGAGCAGTGGGTGTCTTGGCAGGAGAAGCCTGAAATGGCATGCCCATTAGGTATGGCTGGCATTTGTACATGACTCTTGCTTTGCACAGAATGACACTGGCAAAGTCTGGAAACAAACAGTGCATACATCTAATGTCAGTAATTCCCTTGGACAATCTAAATGCACATATTTAGGAAAGTAATATCCTCCCCCATGGAGTGTATTCCCTCTCAGTCTCCCTCTCTTCCACTCTCTCTCACACACACACCCTGAAGATCACCGACAATGAAATTGCTGCACTTTAGAGAGAAGAATGACGAGCAGTTTGAGTAACAGAAGTGAGAAGGAAAAGCTGCAGAATGCTAGCTGCATACGTCACACTGTAAATGTCATTCAGCACCTGGGGAGTCTGTTATTCTCTCAGGGCTTGCATTTGACACAGCAGGATTTCATATTCCAAGACTAGAAATGTGAGAAATCAGGACATTATTAGCTCGGAGAAGAATAGCTGAGTATTTAGAACCATTTGGATCCAGACTGACAAAAAGAAACATTTTTCAAAACAGCAGTAAATTTGCAGAGTGGCCAGAGCAAAAGGATGGCAGTCTTCTATATATGCAAATAAATCCACAGAAATTACTAGCCAACACATTTCTTTGGTAGTCGTACCTAAAAGAAAGTAGATAAAATTCATAAATCTGAACTATCTTGACTGGTCACCTGGTGAGTGGATATTCATAAGCCTACTTTAATATATGTATTGGGTTAAGTTTTGTTTAGGCCATAGACAATAATTAACAAGGAAGATATAAAATAAAAAAATGATAAACAGTAGAAACCATATCTTACAGATTCTCACAAAGGGTGAAAAGCAGGTCAACAAAAAAATTATTGTAATTAAAGTGATCATAACAGCAGTTCACAACATGGGATTCAAGAAAAGCAGCAAGAGATAATGCCAAGGCATAAATTGCTGGCTTAAAGTAACTTTTGCTGATATATTTTTTTCTAGCAGAAAGTTTGACCAATTCTCCTTACTCATCAGCAGTGGTGGAAGTCATTTATATATAACTGAGATATGAAAGACACATTTAAAAACATAATGTATGTTCCTCGGTCCTGTGCAGCAAAAAGCATAAATGAACTTTATACGCAACATGGGCATTCTCAATTTCAAAACTACTGTTGAAATCAGATTATATCTTAATGGGGTAAGAATTCTTCTCAAAGTAACTAATTAGATGAGGACACTCTTCCAAGCAATGGGAGCATTTCAGCATGATAAACCATAGTGCAATTGTATTGCTATTTATTGCTTCAGATCACATCTGACCTAAATTCCAACATGGCCATTAAGGACAACAAAATAATTCTGGGGCATAGCATATTATTGTATTTATTCCGTTAAACTCTTGCACCAAGCTGGCTGTTGGAATTGAAAGGATGACATTTTCTGCTTTAAGACCGTTTTAGGAAATTGAGTAGTATTGTGGATGCAAATTTTAACTGGTGCAACATATTCCTGCATGACAAGCTGTACCTGCCTAAAACCTCTCTTCTACACAACTGTTAAATGTTTATGCTAACCAAAATATCAATGGGAATTTTGCTGAAATCAAGATAATTTACATCTACAGCATTCCCACCATCTACTAAACTGATCAAAACAAAGTTTAAATTACTTTGGCATTATTATTTACAAATTCATGCTGACTTCTACTAACCACTTCATTGTTCTCAAGGTGCTTGCAGACTGACCTCTTTATAATCTTTTCAAGTATCTTCCCTGGAATTGGTCAGAATGAGCTGCCCATAGTTGCCAGATTCTCCTTTCCTCATTTTTGTTTGCAGTCCTGTGGCACTTTACCTGTTTTCTAGATTGCTTAAAGATGATAGTCAGAGGTTCTGACAGTACATCAACAAGTTCTTTAGTACCCTAGATGCAAGTCATCTGGCCTTGAAATCTTAAACTCATTTAAAATAGCTAGATATTTTTTGACAACTCCTTATTAATCTTGAACTGCAATCCTGACTCCTCAACAGTCATGCTATTATGCAGGTTAGCACACAATTCCCCCTTGGGAAAAGACAGAGGCAAAAATAGGAATTCAGCAATTCCACCTTCTTGCTGTTACCCATTAACATTTCACAATTCCTACTGAGCTACATACCCCATTTCCTTCCTCTTCTCTTACTCTGAACGTGCCCCAAAAGGCACTTTTTCTTGCCACCGTCAATTCTTTCTGAGCTTTAGCTTTGCTGACACTGTTCCAACCAGTCTAGGATACTTGTACTCAATGCTTTTTTTCTAGAAAAAGAGGTGCCAGAACTCACCACTCTCTTTTTATGGCACCTGAGAGGTGCCAGAACTGAGTTCCAGCAACTTCCAACTCAAAAGAAAAGCCTTGCTTGTACTCATCCTTGTTAACTTATCCTTCAGTCCTCTTCTCATGCATGTCCTTTTTATTTTCAGCTTTTTGTGCAGCCACATAGAATAGACTTTTTAAAAATCCTACATTTTTCATTCTCCTCGGAATTATTGGTGATTGTGCCTTTAGTAATTTGTTATTCGGGAACTGTCACCTGTCTTGGATTTCTTTTCTCATGAGTAGAAATAGCCATTTAATTCTACCTAGCATTTATTTCAGAATATGAAAATTGGGGGTTTTTTAGAACAAGCTACATCCTTCAATTGCTATTTTCTAATCATGTCCCACTAAGTCTCAGTTATGTGGATCAATTTGTATTTACTTTCTCATTCAAGAAGTTGAAGTTCATCTTGTTCATTTCCCATACTCTATGCATTAGCATAGAAGTTTAAAGCTTTGGATATTCTACTCTGATCTCTCTCCTGCTATTTTAGCGTAGGGTTTGCTGGGCATCTCCTCAACTTTCCCAGTTTCTTCTGTAGCAGCCACATCCATATATTTAGTGCTTCATTTTGTACTTAGCTTTCAGCTATTGGAGCCATCCCACACAGTATTTGATTATGCCCCTCTTGCTCAGGTTTGCCATTCTTCTGCCAGATACATTTCCCAAGGTGCAGCCTACCTTCCTTCTTTAGGAAGCTTACACAATAGTCCAAGAAACATGCTGCAACTTAGGAGAATAGTTCCCCTGAACTGTGATCTCTCTGTGTAGTCCTCTACCTTGATGAGAACTTTACCAGAGCCCCAAGATGCTTTATCTTCTTCCCCAGAACTTTATAGTCAGGTATGTTTTCATAGTAATCCCTGGTGGTGTCATTCATTCCTGTACAGATGAGCAAAAATATATAATGATCAGTGGGCTTGATAAAACTTGGTAAGTTATCAATCACATCCTGGGTCCCAATACTTGAGATACAGTATACTTCAGAAGTTAACAGATTCACTTGACACAGAAGACTCATCTCTCAGTAGGGAGTTCCCAGCCATTATTACCACCACTTTATTCCTCTTCCTGCATATGGAGATTGTCACCTCTGTGCTTAAAGGCTTGAGAGTCTTCCTTCCTAGCTAATGTAGCCTGCTGCTGCTGTCTTCCACCAGCTCCTCAGAGACACTGGAAAGAGAGATACAGTGGTACCTCGGGTTAAGTACTTAATTCGTTCCGGAGGTCCGTTCTTAACCGGAAACTGTTCTTAACCTGAAGCACCACTTTAAGTAATGGGGCCTCCTGCTGCTGCCGCACCGCCGGAGCACGATTTCTGTTCTCATCCTGAAGCAAAGTTCTTAACCTGAAGCACTGTTTCTGGGTTAGCGGAGTCTGTAACCTGAAGTGTATGTAACCTGAGGTACTACTGTATTGTGTTCCAGTGGTTCAGAATGCCGCCTTATACTCATGTTCTTTACAGTCATGGTCTTCAATGCAGTTTCCCCAATCCTACAGTTCTCATTTTCTTGACTGCTTTTGTCCTTTCTGTAGTACCCCATGTCCTGCCCAAGAAGTCATTGTCTTCATAAATGAAGAATGGAAACTCATCACTGCTGTCTTCTTACTTACTGGCCCAGCAGGACAATCAACTGACATTTTCTGCAAGTGTACTCTATGCTGACAGACAAGAAAATAAGCAGAGCACACACATTTCAGGGCACCACCAAAGAACCCTCACTGTCTGTCTTCTTAGCTCTTCATCACATCTTAGCCTCTACCACTACTGCTGAAGTGGTATTTGCTTCTTCCTTCATTTATTCTTTGAAGTTTGCCGGAGTTCCCATGATGTTCTGCTCCTTAGTATATAATTTGCAGCATGCAACTATTTATTTAGTACAGTTATTTATAGCCTGAGTTTCAGAATATAGCTTATTCCAATGTGGCTTACAAGAAACTTTTAAATTGTATTAAATACATAAACATAATGACCAATATCAACATATAAAAAGCCATCAGAATCCTTCACACAGGACTGTTGATAGTACATAGTATTTTGGGGTAGGAAAGTCCAGCTGGTGCAAAGTTCCAAGGTAGCCTTTGCCTGCCTCCCTCTCTTTCCTGGAATCCTTTTGACCCACTAGTGGGAAGAGCACAGAGCGGCAAGAAGTCTAAGCTCCCAGATAGTTATAGTGACTGATTTCCAGGATCTTTAGCAAAGGCTGCTGAAAGAGTATGCAAGTGAGTTGCCACCTCACAGATCCCAGCCCTGTCTCTCTGAGAGGGGTGTGGGTGGGTGGGTGTATCTATTTGTCTACCTCTGTCTCCAACTGATCTTCTAGTCAAGAATTTGTTTCTGTTATCTGAGAGAAGAAAAAAGTAAAGCCTCAAAATCTGGGGTAGGGGAAAGAATTTCATCCATTCTAGCACCAAAAGAAATCTTAAAGGAAATCACAGATGAAGAAGCTTCCAGCATTAGCAGGGAATATGAGGCTCCCACAAGTTGATGGTGGATTCGTCAGTAGGAATAAATTTTTGTAGTAGAGAAACGGCTTGGGTGAGAACTAAACTCTGCAGGTTTAATAGGCTAAACACCTGTATTTGCTGACTACACAACCCTTTCTGTTGCTCTCTAATCTCCTCATTCTCATCCAATATCAATGGATTTTTAAACACGCTTCCAGTCTGTTTTAGGTCCCTTTGGACCTCAATGGATGCAAATGCTAAACTGAATTAAACTCTGGATTCATTGCTTGGAACTCTATGCAGGCATCACATCCAAAATGCTAACTATGTTAGATGTATCCTGGGAAACATCCACTGGCCTTTGTATACATTCTTTCTACTATGTGGTATGCTCTGATGATAAAATATTATACTGGTTTTTAAAACCTCCTTTATTAATTATATGTACAACTGACAACCTACCTGCTCTCCTAGCCAGTCTTCCTGACCTTGTAGGCCTGTTGCTGTTGTCTGAGAGAATAATAAAAGCATTCACCATAGATAATTCCTTTGTTTGTCAAGCTAGGACCACCCCTGGATGGGTGGAAAGGATGCCTCTCTAGCCCACATCAGTGGATGATCTTATTGAGGCCTTGTTCTCAATTTGTCTTAAAAATTGTTAAGTCAAAAACTTCTCCACTGCCTGAAACTGTAACATGGGCTCTCTCTTCTTTCTCTCCATTAAAACACTCCTAGGGAATTTTTAAAGTTTTTGTGGTTTTGGCTTACACAGGTGGGTATAACTCTCATGACATCTTGGCACAGAGGGTGTAAATTTCATGGAGTTTATATTGCCTGCATCTCAAAACAGATGTGCCCCCCCAAAAGTCTTTGCTTGAAGTGGTAATGTCCATATTGTAAGATCTGTCAAAGGGCTGCGGCCTTTTTCACACCTGAGGTTATCACATTTAGAACAAGGATATTGTAGACTGATGAGTGTGACCGCTCAAGCGGTTGGTGGTTGGAGTCCTCCAAGATGGCAAAAATTAAATTGATTATGCAAATCAGTTGCAGCCCCTGAGGCTACCATTTTATCCTCACTTCCTCCTCCTGAGTTGTGCCAGACTCTCATTTGAGGTACTGTCCAGCTCCAATGGCGCGTGAATCTGTGTCCCAGGGGTGAGGATTATGGGTGAAATTTTGGCTCGGCTAAAAAATCAATAGGTGTTTTGTAATTGGCTTGGATGGAACCAGAATTTTAACTCATGGCTCCTTCCTCCTGAAGGGCTTCGCATATTTATATCTGCAGTGAAGAGGAGAAAAAGCGACCCATTCGGCTGCTAAGATGATGCTGGAAATGGTGCCTTGCCTTGCCCAGACAAACAAAAGCTATCCGGAAAGAGACGTAGTGGGCTTCCCTTCACCGTTTATTTGTTGAGCAAGCGAAGAAAGAGAAGGCTCCTGGCGGAGACAGAAACAAAGAAATTCAGCCTCGTCTGTGTTTTCCTTCCTGCCTTGCCTAGGCTACCCCACAGGCCATCTGTCAAGTTGTTCTGGGCTGTGGGAAAAAGTTCTGTCCCACAAAGCAGTGCAAGGAGCTATCCCGTTAACTTCTTTCTCCGGCCTCCTTGCGGTAAGAAGTTCTTAGGCACTGACAGATCTCCGCTTCAGGCTCTCACCAAAGTTTCCTCAGGACTTTGGGATCCTGGCAGAATCAAGCCCCATCAACTCCTGGTCCTTCACGTGCAGAGGAAGACCAGGTTGGAGCTTGAGGTGAAGGCGAGAATCACTTTCTGTAGTGAGGCAGCCTGGAACTAGCTACGCTCGAATATCCAAAGCGATTGTGGATTTGGAACCTCTACCAGACAGCATCCTACAGGCGGTGTTGTGGCCTATGCAGATGTTGCAGGTGATTGCGGTGTGCTGCTGTTGTTGCTTTCTCTGCGCTTTCTTTTATTTGTAAGCCGCCTTGACAGGTCACTTTTGGAATACACGATTACAAACAAAGTTAACATCAACCGAAAGGAAAAATCAACAGGACAAAGCACTTCAGTCACCAGCACCTTTCTCGTGAAGGAAGTGGCATTGAGTTCATTTCACCCCATTTCTCTTTAGCACTTGGATGGCGACGGGCTATTCAATCCAAGTGCTGTAGCTTAACAGCAACTGACGTGGAGAGGACGGAGGGAAAACGAGGCGATGGGAGCTAGTCCGCAGGGAGGTTTTTAAGCGGCTTGGCAGAGTCTCCGTTTTTTCACAGTTTTTAGGCCTAAAAAGAGGAAGCTCTCCCCACTCCCTCTTTTTAGCCCAGACTCGAGGTAAAGCGTTAGAAAATAAAACCAGCTCTTACAGCCAGAGCCCAGCCACGTTTCATCCGAAGGAAGTCTCACTGGTTTCAGTGAGGCTTACTTACTCCCAAGTAAGTGTGTATATAATTCCTGCTTTTTAAATGATCCCACAAACCCTCTTTCTTCTACACACACACACACACACACACACACACACGCACTCATCGATCACTCACTGAATTTCCTTGGGAAGAGTTCAGGACCTGAATGACACGTCCCGGTTTCTCAGCCGCTTGTCCCCAGACTTCATGTTTTTGTTTTAGGCTGAAAAATCTCCCGTGACTCCCTTTTCGCCCTACGTCCCAAAAGTACGGTTTTGATCCCTCCTTGTTTCAGATTTTGGGACGGTTGTCCGGGATTTCGAGACAGGTGGGGGCCTTTAATCCGCCCTCTAACCCCGTGACCTCCTTCCCTTAAGGAGCTTTTCCCCTCCATGTCCCTTCCTATTGAAAGTCTCATTCACAAATAAAAGCAATTTCCTTTTGGAACTATAATCACGACATGGGGAAATGCCTCCCCCCTCGCTATTTTTAAAAAAAAATAATCGAGGGTGCGCGGCGGTTCTCTTCTTCTAGCGTTTAGTTTCAGGGAGGCTTGTTTGTTTAGACACTTTCCTTAACAGAAGGGAACTTGAAAAGTTTTAATTAAAAAAAAAAAAAAAGGTGGGCCGGGCTAGGCTGGGAAGAACGGGGAGAGGGGCACGGATGGTTGAGGCTTTCCATTGACAGCTACGGAGTGCTGCGTCTCAGACAGACAAGATAAATACTTCCTGAAGAACCTCGAGGACAAAGATTTTTTTATTTTTAATGAAAATAAAAGCGAATAACCGCAGAGAACTATCTGCTGAGAAACGTGCAATAGAAGGTAATATGCCATAATGAATGTGAGAGATCACATCACGGAGACTCTTGCAAGATGCCCAGAACGAATCCAGCCAAGTAGCACACAATGTGTTTCTATACCTGCAGGCTGCTATCCTACACAGGCTCATTAGCAGATAAGGAGCTGCGGCGAGGCTTCAGAACTTTCCTGGGCATCCGGCCGCGTCGATATTTGGCTACTCAGCTTGCTGAAATCCCTGCACGATCAACGTGTGGTTTATCCCCTTTGGTCAGTTTAGACTCTCCTTCTCAGCTTTTCTTCTACATCCGTTACATGGGACGAACCTAAGTACTAAGTCCCATAGGGTATCCGATCAGGCCAATTATTTGATGAGTTTGAAAAGTAGGGTGAATTAGGATTAAGGCTGAAATCCTATACACACTTTACTGGGAGTAAGTCTCAATGGACCCAATGGATAGAGATGCATAGTATTGTGCTGCACACGTGTGAAAACAAAAGCGAAGTATCCCAAAACAACTTTGTGAGTTGGTAACCTTGTTTGCATCGTCTGTCTCTGGAGACAATGGAAGAGTGCACCTTCGGTGGTGAAGTCAAACCGTGGGAGAGTTACAGCGCCTGCTGTGGTTGTAGAGCCCGTTAAAGGGAGAGACATGTTTTGTTGCAGCTGGGGCAGATGAAGGCGTCCGGTTGTGCTGCTGCATACATCCAACATTATACCCTCTGTAGGAAATGTTATCTGCTGCTAAGACCGCGTACGCAGGACATAATATGCATGTATATGCAAGTATGTGGTGGGTATTTTAAAGATTTATACGCTGCCATTCAACAATTGAAGTAGCATTACAAAAATTAGCTGAAAATGACAGCAAAGCAGGGTAATCATAAAAAACATACAACCAATGAAACTAAGCATTATCCTATTCTTCAGGATGAAGTCCCAGTGTAGGACTTACTTATGAGAAAAACATGTTTTAGGATCTTACTACTGTGCAACCGAAATTCTAAAAAGAGTTGATGCATGAATAGGATTGTACTGTTAAAAAAAAAAAGTGCAAGGCGGAAGAGCTAATGCTGATCTACCCAACTCCAAGTCATTGTTGCAAGCAAGCCCGCTAGCGGTCTGCAAGTGCACACAGCGAAGAGGCTACGGGTGCAAGCTACTTACTCTACATCATTCCCAAATATAGGGTTACAGACAGCAGCCATAAGATTTATTTTGTGGACAGGGCGGCAAATATGGCATCGCCGGATATAGAGGATGAGGAAGGAAGTCTCGTTGCTTTCAGGGAAATTTACTTCCCATCATTGCCTATTCAGAAATAATCCTCAGTGGGTTCAATGGGACTTATTTCCAGGTGATGTGTGTCGGATTGCAACCTAAGTATATTAAAAATAAATAAATTAAAATTGCTTGACTTCTGCAGTCGCCCCATATTGCGGATTTTCCTCGCGACAAAATAAGATTTGGGAGGGAAAGGGGTGTTATACTTCTTTGGAGGAGTCTAAGAGTGCAGGCGCGCCCTTTACGCAGTAGCCGAGAGCTCCACCCACTCTAGGAATGGCCTGTGGGGGGGGGAGCTGAATTGGGGGGAGGGCAGGCTTATCCTATGTCAGCGCAAAAAGTGGTGGCTTGTAGCACTGTCTTTTGGCTATGGAGTAGCCAGCAGCTTATGCCAAGTCGCCAATCCGCCCCCGCCCCCCGATTAATGTGAAAACGTACACAAGATGCGCCCCCTCTGAAGAGGGGAGTGCAACCTTTTCATTGCAACCTGGCTTTGAAGTCGCCCCCTCCCCACGTCTATCCCAGGCGAGCGGAACTGGCAGGTCTTGAATGAACCCTGCTTTGAAAGCGAGAAGAGATTGCGGCGAAGCACCGGACCAGATCCAGGCAGTGATCTCACTGCTTTCTCTGATCTGTGAGCTGGCAAAAAAGGAGGAGGGGGTGCTGTGGTTCATTCACAAAAAAGTGTTGGAAGGAAGAGGATAGTCCTCCTATAGCGTGGGAGGGGGGGCAGCCTCGAAGGTAGCCCTGAACCCGGCAGAATCGCCTGTGACGCTGCGCCATGAATATTGCATTAGATGCCTCTACATATAGGCAAATGCCAAGCCCTCCTCTGCAAAACTTCCCCCTCCAATGGCTGTCCTTCTTCGGGAGAGAAATAGCGATGCTGCCCGAAGAGCCTCTCCTCCCCTTCGCCTTCCCGCGAGCTGCTTCTATCAATGAAAGCTGTTTGCACGTGGACTGGCTCAACGCGCCCATCCGCGCCGAGCTACTGCGGCTTCCAGCTCGCAAAGCAGCGGATCCGCTGAAGTTGAGTCAGGCGGACCGGCAAAACCAAAAGATATAAGAAGCAGGAAAGCAAACGTGTTGCATTTAGGCCGAGTTCAAAATACACAACACGAACCGCAGCCCAATTAAGACAAAATCAATACGATGTGAAATAACTCCAATACTGGTGTTGTAATTTCGCCGAGTTATGGATCGGCTTAGAAAAGCCGTTCGCTTCAAAAAAATCTCTTAAAATACTGCTATAAAAAAGCGGGGTTATCTGTACCCAAACTTTACCTACTTATAGTGTTTTTATCGATCTTATGTTGACAATTATATAAAAAGCAATGAAGTATCTTATTTTCTTTGGAGGAAAATCCATCAACCCGACCCGCATCTCATTTATATCAGTCTCCCCTTGATTAAACTGGAAGATTATGGCTTAAATACATTGTGGATCGCAGCTCTAGACCGTCTTTGTTTGCTTCCTTGTTTTTAAGTTACCGACTTTTTTCTTGCTTGGAAAATAAATAGTTTTGTATTTCCCATGATTAACACTCAGGTCCTGAGAATACTTACTTTAGATATTTAATTCATTCATTCGCAGTAGCCAAAGCAAAAGAATAATATATGTGAATATTGTTAATTTAAATATATTAACAATTATTTAAGTTTTGGAACGACATTCATTCACTTTAACGGGCTGCATTTTCTACATATGGACAGCAAAAATTAACAAGAATATTGCAGGATCAAAACTCCATGCGATCCTATACAACTCGATCCTATACAAAGACTGGGAAGCAAAAAATTCATTTGTGTTGAATGAAACATCTTGGTTTTTTTCCAAGCGTCTGCTCAGGTCATATGATAATAAATGGAAACGAAACCTGCCCAAATTTGAGACGATTGTCTGTAATGTGTGGGAGGGGCATATTGGATAAGAGATAGAATTGTGAGTTTTTGAGGAGCACTCTGATAATTCTTAACACACCTTCTGTACCAAAGTATTCTATATGAATTCCAGATTTTTGGGTGGTGTGGGGGGGTCTAACGACTAAGCATGGGGAGGAGAATAATAGCCCAGGGAAAGACCGGTTATTGAGGATCGAATTGAGACTTTCCCATCCTAAACAAATTCCATGGAAGTAAAGAAATGCTCCCGGGCATCAGAGTATAGGAAAATGTTTTACGACAGACTGATGGACAACAAACTTAGCTGAAGCAAACCTCAGGGCAACCAGTGGGCCTGTGGGGATATGTTTAGGATTGCAGGTTTAAATGATAGGCAAGCATGGTTCCCTTTGTAAAACTACCGTTGGCTGCAATCCTTTAATGTACTCTGCCTGGAAGTTAGTCGCACCAAACTCAGGGCTAATTTTATCGCTGCAGACTTGCACAGGATCCGGCTGCGCGGTTCATTGGTGCTGAAAAGGATGCAGAAATGGAAACACCAAGCAAGGTGGATGTTGTCATTTCCAGGCGTGAGGATTTAGCGCTATTGGGTTTTTTGTTGTTGTTAGTTTTGCTATCTTCCCTCGCCGTCAAATATCCCCCACAAAAAAGATATTTGGGAAAGTTTGTATCTGTTTGAAAGCTTGCAGCCCCATTCACTATCCTTTGAAACTACGTATAGCGCTTGGATATTAACCACAAGCACTCCAATCCTAAGCATGTTTCTTTGGAAGCAAGCCCCCTTGTGTTGAATAGGGTTAATTTCCGAAATTAGCATTGGGGTGGGTTAGTATCCCTGACTGCAATAGAGCTCTAAGGACTTAAACCCAGGTCCTCCTGAACCCCGGTCTGCCCTAAATGTGCGCTTTTCAAGCGAAGTCGGGGAGTTAAAGGGATTGTGGGGTTCGTGTAGCAAGCAATAGCGCCCTATCCTAAAGTCGTTTCATGGGACTTTGATTCTGCCCTTAGGATCGCAGGTTGGATGGATTTGGAAATCCAGCTGGGTTCTTCAGTGGCAGGTTCTTATCGAAGCCTGGCAGGGTCGAGTAACTTCTTCAGAAACAAGACCAGTTGGGCCGCCACCCCAGTAAAGCGAAGTAAGGGGCAATGTTTCCCTACAGAGAGATTAGACCCATTCCCTGAGGTGAGTGCTACCCAGCACCTTGCGAGGCAGGGAGAGGTCTGCCTCTCGGGTTCCGTGGCGCTAATGGACCGTAGTCTGCGTTCTCTGTAGTACGTCAAATACAATCTGTTTGGGTTTTACTTAAAAAAATAAATAAATTAACGTGTGGAAAATCACTTCGAATTTTTATACCAGTTGTGGCTGCATTGACATCTCTAAAAAGCTGCCAGAATCTAGTTCTCATCTGAGCTGTTAGAATTGCGGCGGATCTAATGAAACCGAGGTGCGAATTCGAATTTTCCATTCCAAAACATGCCCAAAATATTCTTTCTATATGTTATGCATATCTTATGAGATGGAAACTAGAAAAATCTGCGAATGAAAGGACAGATCGTGTTACTGTGCAGTGTGTCTACTGAGAAGTCGCACCCATTGAATTAAATTGGATTTATTCCCACATAAGAGGTTTGCAGCCTAGGAGTGAGTGAGCCCCGTTCAAGTCACTAGGGCTTACTTCTGAGTAGACAGGGTTAAACTTCTACTGTAAATCGAGCTGCAAGTGCACAAACCCTGGCTAGAATCCCACCCCCCGCCCCCACGGTCTTAAACAGCTGGAAAGTAATGTTTGGAAGACCATAAAAGTTGATTATCTGGTGTGGCAGTTGGAACAGAAATCAGGCCGTTAATGAGAGCAAGGACTGCTTCTGTCTCCCAGTAACTACCGAGGTGTAAATCCAAAGGAGTTTAAGGGAATTAGCTACATTTGTGGGAAGTCCAGGACGAGATTCCTTTTCCTTTTCCAAGACTCTGTTAATACTCCAGCTGGTATAGAATTGCTCGACTCTACCGTCACAACAGAAACTGTTTTGTCTATAAGGATTAGTTCTTCTAAACCCTAGGAAAAACACACGAAACTTTATGCAAGACCCTTAAAAATGACGAGCAGGGCGCTGGGAGGATACAGAGTAAAGAGCTTGTGCGAAAGAAGCAAGTTTTGCGCATATTTTAAGATTTCTCTCGCTCTTTTAGGTCTTCGACTAGAAAAGTAACAAAAGAAAAAAGAAATGCAAGTTCCCAAGACTTAAACCAGTCTTCTGCTGTAAATATACTTTAAAAGACAGACGAAATTATTATCACGATTGGAACAATATGATTTGGTTAAGTTAAAAGAAACATAATAGTGTTTCTTTCTTTCGTATTTCGCTCGAAAGCAATGGTTTTTCTTTCATGTATTAAAGGTAATGCGTTACAGTGTTTTACTGAACAGGCACCGTTCTAGCAGTGTTTATGTTCAGGCGAAACTTAATAGTATTTGGGGGGGGACAGAGTTGCCCCATATTTGAATTCTGTATCGACTGCTAATGTAAAGTCAGATTATATCCAGTGCACAAAGTTTATCTCTCACTTCTCCAAGAAGGATCACTATGAAATTATTTTTAATATAGCCACCTTGTTCCACAGAGGCATGTGCCCTTTGAAGATGAATGTGCAATTATATATGTTACCCTTGAACAATTACGTCACACAATATATACTTTAAGATAAGCAAATAATCTCGGATAGTTCTCATTTTATAAGGAATTTTTTTTGCTTGAGATGTATGCATATAGACCGAAAGTCTGAGAAGTTGATAAGAACTTCAGGAAGAGGATAGATAGCTAGATAGTTAGCTCGATAGCTAGAGAGCTAGATAGCCAGATAGAAAATTTGATGGACGGAGAGAGAGTTTAATTTGTGTGGGAGACAAGGTTACATAGAACAACGTATCAGAAGCTATTGATAGAAATAGCAAGGGATAACGTATTTTGGAGCAAATATAGTTTTCTTCCTTGTTTTATGCCGCAGCCTGAAGCTGATTCAAGACTTTATCTGTATTGAAATATGTTCCCCATTTCCTATTTCTCTCTCCCCACAGCCACGGTTTGGAATGACCACGTTTCTCTTCCTCATGCGGAGGAAGAATCTAGTGTCCCTAGATGTCTCTGTCCTTCATATCCCCTGTATACCTTGGGTCAGCAGGAAATCGTAAATATGCTTTGTCACCCCCAAAACGCATTTTGTACATTATCTGTGTTAATAGGGAATTTGCTGTTAATAGCCTTTCGCTACACACTCACACACTGTACATACACACGCACACACACACAAGCGCGCACATCGGAAGTCCAAGAGCCACTTCTCCTATTCCGAAGAGAATCCTAAAATACTGTAAAAGTGAGCGCAGCTGACTAAGGACCTATAAAAATAATCTCTGTGTACCTTTACGGGCCAATTCAATCTTATACACCTAGAACCGGCTGGATGTGGATCATCAAACTTGGAAGGATGGACTGAGAGAAGAAGCAATATCATGCATGTTTGGCACACGTAGAGAAGTACCCTGACCCCCTAGTAGCTGGGGATTACTTCTCAATTAAAAGTTATTTGCGAAAGGAACACCTGGTCAGACTTCTCCTAAGGTGGATCACTTTTTGAAATGCTGCATTGTCTTGCTAAGACAGTTCCGATTTACCTGAATGAGAACGCTGTTTTACCCTAAATTACGTATATTGTATCCTATGGCACTTGTTGTGCTGTCTTATATTTCCAACCAGTGGAAATGAATCCCAGGTAATGCGTTTAAGATCAAGGTACATTTGCTTCTTTTGTTTTTGTTTAATGTTTTATTGCATTCTAGTTCCGAATGTTATTGCTGTGTTCTATACTTGTAAGCCGCTTTGAGTATATGACCGTAGAGAAAGGTGAGTTACAAAGCTGAAAAATGAACGCATGGATGGTCTGAAACATCTGATTTACAAATAAAGACCACTGGTATTTTTATGACGTTTTCAGACGAAGGTACTATTTAGGATGAAGTTGTCAAGTAAAGGGGCCTAATTTATTTGTGGACCGGGCTGCTGGACTACACATGCCTACTCAGAAGTAACTCTTATTGAATTCAATGAGGATTACTCATGGGTAAGTATAGGAATGCAGCCTCTCTCTCTCTCTCTCTCTCTCTCTCTCTCTCTCTCTCGTGTGTGTGTGTGTGTGTGTGTGTGTGTGTGTGAGAGAGAGAGAGAGAGAGAGAGAGAGAGAGAGAGAGAGAGAGAGCCCTGAAATACTCTGCAACAGGGTAATAACAATGACCCTTAAGAAAACGATTTTGCTGTTTTCCGTCTTGCTGTTCGACTACATTCACTCTGAATTTCTCCCCTCTTTGTCTTAGGTACAGAGTTGATTTATTGTTGATTTCGATACCACAGCCAAAGCAATATATATTACTTTTTTTCTAACATACAAAATACATACGATCCCCCACCACCACCTTTCACTCTATTCTGCTTGGAGTGTTGATTCCAAACTGTTTGCAAAACCGGCTTAAAGTAACTTCTTGTCTTGTAGATCTGTTTCATGGCAATCGCCATTGAGCTGTTCACTTTGAAGGTAACTCCATGGCTTGCGGGATGCATGTGCCTGTGTACTGGATGTGGATGTTTCCCAAACCCAACATACTTAGCGCTCGATCTGACCTTTCACCAACTACCTTAAAATGTGGGTTTTTCTGTGAAGGTGTTCGGGGTATTCCAGGCATTTTGTGAGATGGAAATCTGATAAAACACTGCGAAATTTGGTGTACACCAACTACAATATTGGCCATATTTTCGCGTTTTGTTACAGAAATAGGGTTGCAAAAGCGTGTTTGTGTTTTTTATTTATTTAAAACAATATATGATTGATTCTTGTTTTGACCAGGTTCTCCTTTTCCCCTCCTGAATGTTGGACCCTAAAGGTCCCAGGCTACAAGGCAGATCTCTGCAGATTCTGCTAAGCCTTGCCTTTATTCTCTCCTCAACCCCACTCCCAAAAAACCCTTTTATGAATTAGCTTCAGAAGGATCAGGGCATCTCCTCTGACGCTGCCACAGACGAGCCCAGAGAAAGTCTGATCTGTCTGATTGCTTTCATTACTTGTAACTTTCACCACATCAGCCAGTACAAGCTGTTAGAGACAAGGTTAGCGGAGTCACGATACAAATCGTCTCGCTTTAGCCCGCCTGTAGGATGACAGTCCAGCGTTTCCCACAGAACTGCAGGACAGTCTGTGATACCCGTGGGTCTCCTCTTCCTTCTTCCACCGGTGGGGCAGTCCTGGCAGGGAGGGAAGTGTTGTTCACCTGGCTTCTCAACTCTTCCGCAGGTCCCTGCCGGTTACCGAGAGGGGGAGGGGCAAGGCAGCGGGGTTCCCTTTCTTTCTTGGTGACCGGCAGCGACCTGAGGCAGAATTGGGAAGCCAGGTAAGCAACGCCTGGCAGGCCGCTACTGATACGCCCACTGTAAGGCAACTGCAGGGCCAGTGAAGCCTCAACAGTCAAGCTAAGAACGACTTTCTCTGCAAGGAATGTGTGCTAGCGAAAGTAAAAACAAACTGTCCCGGCCCAACTAGTTCCTGATTGATATGTTGGGTGTGGCTCATATAAGTTCCCTAGTAAAAGAAACTGCGTTGGTAAAGGCTGCAGCCCTCGACGCCAGTTGATGAGTGTATTTGGATTAGGCTCCAATTCGAAATATATTGACCGGAAGGACCTCAATCCCATTGACTCCATTGAAGTGTATTTCCGAGAAATACGGTTAGGGTAGAAGAGTAAATGGTTTTAAAGCCAGATATTCTGGTTTAAGTGGGTTGTGGATTAGTCTAAAAAGGTGACGGTGTGCTCAAGACAAATTGACATCAACGTATTTACTGGACAGGAAATACACGTATTAAAAATCTCCAGATGAAGATTTGCGTCACAATCACCTTATCTTCTCTTTCGATAGTAGAAACTGGAACAGCTCCAACTTCTCAAAACAAATTTCCTGGTCTCTTCTTATGACAATTTACAATTATAAACATCTTCAACACTTATTATAATATTATATTATATTATATTATATTATATTATATTATATTATATTATATTATATTATATTATATTATAACTTCATTTTGAAACAAAACTTGTTGCACAGAGCTTTTAAGAATAAAATAGACATAATGTTTAGGTATTTTGGAAAATAGGCTCGACTAATTTTTCCAAGACTCCCCACTACCACCCCATTCTTTCTCCCAGAATTCCCTATCGTTGCTGTCTTTTTGCGGGGGAGGGGAATAAAACTGGGATTTAAGCCAAACGAAGAGTCCATTGCAATAATTGTTTTGTGTACAGCCTTTGTTAATCATCTGCCTTGGACTTTACCGAAGGAATTCTTCGCCTGTAGTCGAGTATTTAGTACCTCGAGGTAATTTTAGCAAATAGAAATGTTAAAGTGTGGTCAGCGCTAAGTGACAAGAAGTGTTACTTGATACGTTGGGCAGCTAATGTTTACTTCAAGATATTTTAAGCTCAAGTCAATAACTTGGGGTCCGCCCTGAAGGGAAATATTTGAAGTGCAACACCTTGGACACGTTTAATTATGGGGTACGAGGAAAGCCAGGTCTTCCCAGTAATTAGAAAATACTTCTTGGGAGACAGCCTAATCGCTTTCCATGGGGCTCTTAAAGAAATTAACCTCAAGGTGCTTGTTAGAGCACAAACCCTTTAGATCAGGGATACTTGATCTCTTTGTGTGCCCAGATACTGTAAATTATACAGGATTTTAAAAATTGTGGTGGGGGCAAAAATTCAAACAGAAATCAGTATCACATTTTGGATCACGCAAAAGCAACAGTTAAAGAAAGTCGTAGAAATGAGACTCTGAGTTACAGAAAGATAAAATCTTCCAGATTACTTTCCGCTAACTCCAAAATGTTCAAAAATTTGGAGGCTACTATTGTTTATTTAAACGGGGCTCACTTCCAATTACCAGCGTGTGGGGACTTGACGTGCTCGCCCAATTTAAGCAACCTATTTATTTTAAAATTCACAATACTGCATTGAGCAACGCAGTTTGCTGAAATGACTTGTGTCTTAAACCCCCACCCCCAAGTATTTTGCATTCCCCAGCTGAGTCCAGCTGTCGAGCGCTAAAAATAGTCCAGCATTACCAATGCTAAAATGTTTTTTTTTTTTTAAAGCAAGCAAACAGACCCGCAGACAACACTAAACAGCACGGATAAATACTCGATGAGAGAGATGTAGTACGTTAGTATATGTTTGTGAGGCTTTTTATCTTCTTGTCTTCAGCTGAGACTTCCGAAAGGTCTGCTTGATTTGCTACCCCCAATTTTTGCTCCCTTTTAATCTAAAGCAATTCCAGGATTAATCACCACCACAGGACGCCCCAAAGAAAAAAGAAGTCCGAAGCCTACCACCAGGGCAAGACCGGTGGAGACTCAGCGAGAGGGGAGTTAGGGACCCAGCCTTCCACCCACCTACCCCGCCGCCGCCAGCTCCTTGCCCTCGGGGCCGCTGGCCTCCCGATCCTCGCGTCTTGCTCTCTCCCACCCCTTCCCAGGTTTTCTGTCCCGGCTTTGCCTAACCCTGCTTTCCCTTCTTTCCACCCAACCTCTAGGGTTCCCCGCACTTGCAACTGGCCTCCGAGAGAGAAGGCGAAAAGCGCTGAGTGGCCCGCCTCAGGGTGGGCAACGTCTGCCTTGGAAATCTTAAAAAGGGGCAGGAGCAGCTGCCTGGACGCCGCCGTGGATGTTTTGGCTTCATTTTTGTCTTTGGCGCTGACTGGATCATGTGCCGTCACTCTCCAGCCCCTCCCCCATCGTCAGAGTTTGTTGACAAAAGCTTTTCTTTTGCTTTCTTAAGGTTGTTGTTCTCATCACCATCATCACCATCACCATCGCTTTCTCCTCCTCGGCTGGTTTATGGTGTGTGTTTAAAGCTGCACTCACCCTCCAGCGTTTCAGTGACCTTTGGGTGACTTTCACAAATTCAAGAGCAGCCAAGCAAAGATCCCGCGGATGGCATGGAAGAGATGGTTATTTTGGTTCTGTCTGCAGGCAGAGTGTTTAGCGGGAGGTTTGGGGAGGAAAAAATCCTTCGCAGGCCGAAGGAGGAGACGCTCAAGGAAAGGGCTGGCCCCGTGGAGGGGGCCTTCTTTGCAACTCCGGTGAGGAGCACTCCTTGCAGACTCCAGACAGACCTTAATGCAACATTTAGAGTTCTTATTATTTAGATTTTTAAAAAAAGATTAAAAATGGGAGGGCTGTATCTATTCCGTGTGTGTGTGTGTTAGTGTGTGAATACCCCTATCGCTTGATTATTTTGATTAGAGCTGCTTGGGGGAAGGGGGACTCTCACGTCCTCCTGCCTGTCAATGGGAAACCTCTCTGTTTAATATTGTTTTTGAAGCTGGAATAAATGATCAAAGGCTCCTGTCCAGTTTTCAGCTGAATGAATCAATTATCATACCGTCTTATGTTTATTGCACTGCAGTTACCAATAATAGCAGCCCCAGTGCAGTCTGGCATTTAAAAAGCCCCCCCCCCAACAGAAACCCCCGATATTTGCCCGTCTTTTCCTGCAGGCGAGGCTCCGGGATTACAAAAGAGGGGGCTGGGACTGGTTGGTGTGCGTGTGCGCGCGCGCGCAGAGAAATAGTAAGACAAAAAGACGGCGAAAGAGAGAGTCTGCTTTAAAATTAACTGCCTCTGATTCTTCCTCTCGCTCCCCCCCCCCAAAAAAAATAAATCGGTAACACAAAAAGTCCCTTTGTATCGCTCTGGTTCATTTAATATTATTTATGCATTTTGCAAGGAATTGTGGGATTTCGCCCCCTCTCATTCTGTCTTCTTCTCCTTCCCCCTCCCAACTCCAATTGTAAACAATATAGAACCCCCCCCCACCAGTGTGTACTGGAGCCCTTCTTCAGGCGAAGATATAAAAGGAAACAGATTAGCAAGACAAGGGGTGATGAATCTATCCCTTGTTTAGAAGACGAAGGTATTCCTGCATTCCTTCTTTTTTATATATATTAAAAAAGGCTCTTGAGAAGCAGAGGACGCTGCAGCTTTAAAATCGGGAGGTGGGGGCATTGGGAAACGGGAGGAGGGGGGCTGTTCCTGTCATTTACTAGAGTGCTACTGTATCACGTGTGCAAAAGGCTCTTCTGTCATTGGCCAAAGGCACGTGTCTAGGATACCGGCCTTGCAACGTCACTTGAGGAGCTCTATTAAAAATAAGAACAAAAATCCAGAGTGAAAGTATTTCAGGTTCAGTTTAAGTGGCTTCTAAATTTACACCCCCACTATAGGTAGCCAGGGAAAGCGAGTCCGGAAGAGCAAGAGAGAGAGATTCCCCTCTCATCTCCTCCTGTGCAACTTGGAATATTTGGCTCAAAGGCAGGGAGGAAGCCAGAGATCGGCTGTGATTGTCCAGATGCCTCTGTGTGTCTCAAGCCTGCGCTTGCCTTGTGCGCTGTAGAGAGGAGGAAGGCACTTTCTCCAGCTCAGCAGAGGGGGCTCCATTGACTTTTCCCCCGTGGAAGGATCGTCACCATTTTTTTGTCAGGTTGCCGCCAGTCTCTTCTCCACCCTCGGAAGCCGGACAAGAGTGGGGGCGGGGGTGGCGGATGAAAGTCCGAATGATGAATACATTGCGGGGCAAAGAAAGCAGGAGGGGGCTGCAGAACTGAAAGGCTGGAAGGGGGCAGAAGGAGGAACCAACTACAGCAGCAGAAGGGAGAAGGAGAAGCGGCGGCAACATATATATCTATAAAATATTTTCAGTTCTATCTGGCTCGCTTTGCAAAGTCTGGATTTGGATTGCTCCGCGGACCCAGGCGGAAGGGGGTGTGGAGGGGGGGTAACCCAAACCGAGCAGCCCCGAAGCGCGCGCAGACAAAAGCGGGAGGGCAACAACATTTGGGGACTCCGTGTTCAGCATGGAGGAGAACGAGCAGCGCCCGGGCGCCGAAGGAGGCGCCGAACAGCCGCCACCGCCGCCGCCGCCGGAGGAGTCCAGCAGCGGCAGCGACGGGGAGCCCAACCGGCGGAGGGCGATGCTCCTGCCCCGGGTGCTCCAGGAGCCCGGCAACCATCCGCACCAGCACCCGCCGCACCGAATCACGAACTTTTTCATCGACAACATCCTGCGGCCGGAGTTCGGCCGGAGGAAAGACGGCGGTACCTGCGGCGGTGGCGGCGGCAGCAGCGTTAACCCGGAGCAGCAGCAGCAGCAGCAGCAACAGCAGCAACAGCAGCTCCTGACCGCTCGGAGCCCCTCAGCGGCGCCAGCCTCCGGTTCCCCGACCGACGGAGGAGGAGGCGGCGGCGGCGGCTCCAAAGCTCTAACCCCGGCTAAGAAAGGCGGCGACTCTGGCGCGCTCGACGGAGCCTTGAAGTCCCGCGGCAGTGGCAGCAGCGGCGGTGGCGGCGGCGGCGGCGATCAGTCGCTGAGCTCCGACTCGGACAGCTCCCAGGCCAGCTCCTTCCCCAGCGCGCAGCCCATGCTGTGGCCAGCCTGGGTCTACTGCACCCGCTATTCGGACAGGCCTTCGTCAGGTAAGCAAACAGCTCTGGACCAGGTCGCTGGCCTCTCGAGAAGAGGGTCTCTGGACCCTCCACCCACCTCCCGCCCGCGAGCGAAAGAGCTGGCGACTTGGCTGCAAGGCGATCGCGGCGAAAGGGGGCGGCGGGTTGCAATCACCCTTTGCAAAATAAGACAGTTTTACAAAGTTATCTGCTTTGAAACAAACATGGGGAGGCAGCGACAGGCGTAGGAGGGATTTTGATACAGTGAGGACGAAACTCCAGGAGGGCGCGGGGAGAAAGAGCCGAAGGCTCGAGCCGCACACAAAGCGATTTCCTTCTTGGCAGCTGGGAGAAATAGCCGGGATCTGAAGCCCAGGAGGCTGTTTGCAAGGTGGGGTTTGTTTTCATTCCCCCTTCTCTCCGTTTACCAAGAAGATAAGATGGAAAAGAAGTCAGTAGCAATCCTTGGAGGCGTCCTATTCTGCCCCCTTCTTTGGCTAGCTCAGCTGCTGGTCGCCAAGGCCCGACCTGTGAAGTTGTCTTCTCCGGCCTCTAGAAATAAGCAGGCCTTGGAAGTATTTTTCTTTTCTCCCTGGCTTCTCGTGCGGAGCAGCCGCGCTCGAAAAGGCCCTGGAAGTTATTGCAGAGCCGCTGAAAAGGAAGACTTCCTTGCTTGCACGGGTGGGAGCGAAGTGGGGATCTCTCCAGCCCTGCCTCGGGAAGAGAGAGCCGGGACGAGGAGCCGCCGAGAGCCTGGAATGCCCTTTATCGTCAGGGACACTTGAGGGTGTTTTAGTCTTCCTGAACGAGAATTGCAAATTCGCTCAATAGAATTTTCTTGTTTTAAAACAATTGGATCTCGATTTTTGTTTTATTTTTCCGAAAGGACTTTCCACCTTGCTTCCAATATATTTTATCGTCGAATAAATTCATAGGTGTTAAAAATGAGTTAGAGAGACAGCAACCTCCTTCGCTGCCGGATAATATTCCCGTCTGATTCGAAATTTACTCCATTGTTCTCCAGTCCCTTTCTTTGTTAATATTTAATTATCATAGATTCTCACCATGGCCCAAACCACCGAGTAAGTTAAACCCTGTCGAAAGATGCTTATAATACGACGGAGAATATTTCCCACCATAATAATTACCATTCTTAAGTGTAACATTTGGAGAATACAAAATTGCAAGGCGATCTAGTTTAAAACTAACGTTTAAATTTTAATATGCATTGCACTGTAGAAGAAAAAGGGTATCTCTAAAATGTTGGGGTCAATGTTGTTAGAGGAAAAGAAGAGTTCTAATTTGTAGTTTTGTATGAATGCATTACATTTCTGTTTTTAAGGAAGGGGAAAATGCATTCAGTGTCGCAAAGGCGCCTGTTTACCATTTTACGTATGGAGCTGGCAAGAAGGATGAGAGTTGTGCAAGCTCCTGTCTAGGGGAGAATTTAATCCCGAATATTTTTCTGATTACTTTCCAAAGGCAAGGAAAGTAGGGCGGATTTGTGTTTGTGTTGTTTACATTTAGTGCATTCCGGGGTTAAGGGAGGAAAAAACGGGGCAATCTTGAAGAGGCTGTTGGGAAGATTGTTCTCACCATTCCTTTTTGAAGCTCCGCTTGGTTCACCTTTTGAAAACGTGAGAGAAAACTTCCCTCTCCCCACTCCCTCCCTCCCTCCCCCGTCGCCCCGGGATCTCCAAGTCATTTTCTCAGGCGATTTCCCCTCCCCCACCCCAATCCGCCAGCCTCGTAATTATTGGGGAAGGCCGCAAAGGCGCTGCCAAGAAGCGCCTCTCGGACAGGCCGAATTCTCCTGCCACAGCCGGGAGTTGAGGGGCTTCCATGGACGTGAGTAGCGGAGGAGGGAGAGCGCCATCGTGGGTTGGCACCCAGCTCGAGAACCAGGCTGTGGCCTAGGCCAGGCTGCGGCGTCGCCCCGGCCCGAGACGGGCCTAGTCGCTGGGGAGAGAAAGCGGGAGCAAGCGAGCTCTGCCCTCCGGCTGACGCGCCCCCAGCAGCCCGGTTGGCGGGGGAGCAGTGCGGACCATGTGTCTGCGCGCTCGCAAACCGGGTTCGCGCGGGAGCCCCGGGGGCAGCAGCCGTGGTAAAACGGCCCCGAGGAAGGTCAGGCGAGGGTGCGCAAAGCCCCCGGGGGAGCGGGCACAGCCACCCGTAACAAAGGGTGGTAGAGGCTGCATGGAGCTGGTCCCCGAAACGCGCCTCCTCCGCAGAGAAAAGGAGCCCCACGCAGGCCTCCCGCAGAAATGGAGCTCATTCCCTGGCCATCTTGGCGCTTGCTTATCTCTCCACACCCCCTCATCCCCGGAGAAAAACACGCAGTGAACTTGGGGGGTGGTGCGAGGGCACTGCTCTGGGTAAGGCAAAGGCCCCCTTGTCCTTGGCCTGGGTCCGCCTCTCCCCCTTGGCTCTCCCTCCCTCTTCTTGGACCCCACCTCGCACACACCCTTGGGATGGTGGCGATCCAGCCCCTTTCCATTTGACAAGGAAGGCCCTGCTTGGAGAAAAAGCGAGAGGGGCATTGGTGGCATGCGCTGAACTTGGTCCCTGAGGGGCAGAGGGAACCAACTGGCACGTAGCTTCGAAAAGCGAAGGACATTTGAGACTCCTTTTCTGCGTCTCTCGCTCCCTCCTCCCCGCCCAAATTCCCTCGCCCGGTGCTGCTAATTGAATTAAGCTTCCAAGCCAGGGCACGTTCTGGGCTCCCTTCCAAAGCGCCCCTCCACTCAACCTCTCTCGCTCTCTGTGTCTCCTTCTCTCGCCACGGACCGCAGGCCCCAGATCCCGCAAACCAAAGAAGAAGAACCCCAACAAGGAGGACAAACGTCCCCGGACAGCGTTCACGGCGGAGCAGCTGCAAAGACTCAAAGCGGAGTTTCAGACGAACAGATACTTGACAGAGCAGAGGAGGCAAAGCCTGGCTCAAGAACTCAGCCTCAACGAGTCTCAGATCAAGATCTGGTTTCAGAACAAGCGGGCCAAAATCAAGAAAGCCACCGGCAACAAGAACTCCCTGGCGGTTCACCTCATGGCACAAGGACTGTACAACCACTCCACGGCCTCGAAAGACGGCAAGTCAGACAGCGAGTAGATGAGGGGGGGGGGGTAAGCCAGGGGAGGGGGGGAAGGGGCGAGTCAGAGTTTATACAATGCAATAATTTAATTAAAAACAAAAACAAATAAGGGCCAGTGTATAAAAAACTATACCAGCATAAATAGTGGGGAAATATTGTGTATTAGATATAATTCTGCAATATTCTGTGTATATATATAATTTACAGGTAAGGTGTTGTAAAAAAAATATCCAAAATATCTGATTATAAAATATTTTTTGATTTTCTTTTTGTTCTATGGAAATTTTAGATGCTAACTTTATCAATTTTTTTAAAAGCTTAAGTTACCTTTTTATAGACTTAAGCACTGTTTTAAATGGACATTGGACACTGTTTTTTGAAATTCAAAATATTAAAGACAACTTTTGCTGAAGTCCAAAGATTTTTATTGCTGCATTTCACGAGGCTGTGAACCGAATAAATAGTTCTCCTATTTGTTCTATGAGTTTTAACGTTTCTTTTTTTCTTTTCTTCCTCTTGTGTTTGCCTTTGGGATGGGTATAGAAGAACTTTAATTATCACAATATAAATTATAAGCTAACTATGTAAACATGCTGCCCGTTTGCAAGTAACACATTCAGAAATCGGGGGAAAGAAGTACTGAAACATGATGTTAAGCCTTAGGAACGTTTCTTGAATTTATCCTCATTTCTCCATTAGACTGGAGTAAAGGATGTGTGTGTGAGTGAGGGGAGGTAGTATTTAGAGACTCAGAAAAAGTTGGTAAACAAATAGTGGCCGACTTCAATCAAGGACATGTTAATTCGGTAATTATTCCCGCCTAAGGAGTGTGATGGGAAAAGTTTAGAATAAAACCTCGTAACTTCCGGGACCGTGTCCTGGGAAGTAAAAAGGGAAGAAGGTCTTTTCTTTGTAGTTTTAGGATGGACATTGCCCAGTGTGAGAAGCCAGAGGGAGGGTAACCCCACACGCTTCGGAGCTTGCCTTGCTGTTGTGTCCATTAGCTCATCCCATTCCCATCTGCTAGTTCCCTACATTGTTTTGCTTTGGCGCTTGCTCGTTGCTTCTTTTTAAAGTGCTGCTCAGAAAGCAGCATGGCCTTGCGCTTTAGCTTTGCAGTGCTGTGGACAAATGTACCAGGCCCCTGTGGCATTGGTGGGGGTGGGGAGCCAGTGTGTGTGTATATGTTTGTGCACATAAGAGAGTTGGGGTGAGGAGTCTGCATCACTAGCTTTTGGGCTAGGGAAGGCTTTTCCCTGCAACCAGCCTGGCTCAGGAAAAGAACAAATCTAGAGGAGGGAGGGTGGAGAGAGAGTTAGGGCACCTTTTCAGCTTAACTGACTTCTATTATGCAAGAGGATATAAAAGGAGGAGGGTTAGGGTTGTCTCTAAAGTCTCTTGGTTAGAAACTGGCCTTTTCTTTTAAGGGGAAATAATCACTAGCCCATGTTGGAAAAAAGTTGCCTTTCATTCCCAAAAATGGGAGAGATTTTTAATTGAGCACATACATTACGAAGAATTGTGAAGAATTCATAAAAGTCATAGTGATTTTTGTGTATTTCTTATCGCCCCCCTTTCCTTGCCCAACATTTTTAAATTTTCTGATTCTAATGTGAGTTACAGTGAAGCTAATTATTTGTATTTTATTCAGAATTTTCTCCCACACTTCAACCCTTCTCCTTTTCTTGGGGAAAGGAAAAGTCTCCAAAATATTGGCCAGAGGTCTCGCATGGGAGGATGCTGTACAATTATTCAGGACTATAGTCTTCTTGATTGTTGAGGTTAAACTTCTCGCTTTGCCTTAAAAACTCTCTTTATTTCACAATTATAGTAGACACATATTGTACATAGTAGTATCAACTTTGGAAAGAAAGAAAAGAAAGTATACAACCAATGCTGTAATTTAAAATTCTGTGAATAACTATCAGCTGCTTAGGAGACAGAAATCAATGACATTGCCTTTTAGCAAGAAAACAAAGGTGTTTTTCAGTTTATAAAACATGTGCATTTACAATTCACAGTATCAAATATTTATAAACTTATGAAATATGAATGTTTCTATTTACAACTGTGGTCTCAAAATTGTGGACAATTTCACTGCATTTTGTGTGTTTAAATCTTTGAAGACTGCATTAAATAAAAAAAACCACATTTATTATGAAATCTAGAATGCGTGCATCAAAACTTTGAACCGAAGCAATATATAGTCCTTAAAGTTGATTCCTGAGTCCTAAGGGAATTGTACATAGGTGTAAAAGAGTTGTGAATGTCAAGTTAGAAGAAGAACAATTTTGCTACCAGATGGTTAATCGATTTGTTGAATAATTAAGAAACTTTAGATAATACATCTGTACATGAGAAGGGCAAGCAAACTTTTAAACATTAGAACTTGGAAGCATTCAGGGCTAGTAATATATAACAGTATATATATATATCAATATATATGACAGTAATATATGTACAATATGTTTTGTACATATAACAAGTTTCCCCTTTTGTGAATACGGTATATATACGTTTCAATGTCTGAACAGCTGGGAAAGTGATTTAGAAAAGTATGTTTACAAAACCTAAGTTATATAAATTCATAAATACGAATCCAATGACAATATTATCAAATTTGAATTTAATATTCTGGTGGGGAGAGTGAAATAAATGTGGTTCTCATTTGCTTTAGTGCAATAAAAGAGATGTTATTCCCAAATATTTTGGCAATATTTCTTAAGGAGGATTCTTTTAAAAAGAAAAAGAGGCTATAGACCAAAATTATATTACTAGACCTTGTTTCTGCTATAAGAGGTCAATGCTTCAAAATGTTAAACACAAATGGTATCTTTGAACTTGCTTTTTCATCATTCTTAAAACATATTTGGCATTTCTACCTACTATACAATAAATAAATAAATAAACAAAAAAAGTCCAATATTCTTGGGAGTAAGCCCAATTGAACTCAGTGAGACTTACTTCTGAGTATATAGGATTGCCTTGCATTCTGAATTCTTCTAAACCTCGCTACAACTTCCCAAAGCAAATCATAGAATCATAGAATCATAGAGTTGGAAGAGACCACAAAGGCCATCGAGTCCAACCCCCTGCCAAGCAGGAAACAAATACTGTATAGACCGTTAATATATACAATCAATTCATTGCAGTGGCTTTAGACAATATGCCAAAAAAAGCAGGAATATTTGTAAAACTAATATTTAAAGAGACTGAGCAGGCTGTCGTATCCTTTTTGGAGAACATAACAGTCTTGCAGGAAATACTGTCTGCTCAAGATCCAGACAGAAAATACCAACATGAAGCCACTCAAGTTCCATGAGCTGTATACCACGTGTATTGCACGAAAAGGGGAATTATTTCAGCACACCCATCGAGATACAAATACCTTACAGGGCAGCCTTTAGTATGCAAACGCATTGGTTGACAGGGAGTCTGTGCAACCCGATCCAAAGGGCTTTTGCTTATTCGGAAGTACGTCCCACTGTGTTCGATGGGGCTTACGCCCAAGCAGATGTCCATAGGATTGAAGCCTTAGAGAGCAGCCGCAGAAACTACCACAATCGCACAAAGTTTGCAGTTGGAATGGGAAACTGCAAGAACTTAAGACTTTCGGAAAAAATCAGCAGTATTAGGAGGGGGAAGAGAATATGTTTCGAGGCAGCTTGAACTGAAAGCTTACAACAGGCCATCAAGAATTACGTTGCCGTTCCGCGCGGAGAAAGAGGCCTTTAACAGGAATGCGAAAGCGAAAAAGCGAACAGGGCCAAGTGTGGGCTGTTCAGTTCAAAGGGGCACGTCCTGCATACTGAAAGTTTCAGCCCTTGTAAAACTGGATCCGGATGAAAGCGAAGGCAAACCACAAAACCTCTAATTTAACTCGCTTCCCCCCTAAAAATAAAGACTCTACAACGACAGATATGTTCATTGCATAAATCACTACTACACTCAAGTCAGCCAAATAACACAACAGTTGTAACTGCTCTCATGTAAAACTGCATTAACTCTGAAAATACGGTGTGTTTCTACATCTTAGGAATGCATATAGATTTTAATGCGTGGGCAGATACATAAAGTTAACTGTACATATGATCACCTACAACCCAGTTAAACCAAAGTGCTTCTATTTAAATCCAGTTTTACTCCCATTAAAATCAATGGGACCAAATCATCTTAAATCTGACTACTTAGTTTCAATTGGGTTGCAGTTTAACTTGAGGGTGCAGGATCTAGAAATGAAGCCATGCATACATTTAAAAGTATCTGCAGGCACACAACCATCCGGATCTTAAATTCCGTAACTTAGAAGGTTTCTGAGACGAATGCGACCAATCTACACCTGTAATCTACTCTCAAACCAATTTACTTGGTAGTAAGTTCCATTGATTACAACAGAATTTACTTTCTTAACAACGTTTAATTGCTTAAGAAAAAGTTTTTATCATTCCAGGATTTTAACAGAGTACTCACAAATAATGGTATTTCTCATGGAAATAAATTAATCATATCAAACAGCAAGCCCTATAAGAAAGTGATATCACGTATCATTTGACAAAAGTGTTTTTTGAAAATTAAAAGCATAATAATATGCAATTAAGTTTTATATGGATCTTAACTTCAGGCAGGTAGCTTGTTTTATAAGCAATTTCTTTTTCGACACTACGATCTGCTCCAGGAACCGCTCCATAGTAATACTGCATTCTATAATGCCCCACACAGGCAATATTCCAGGCACTATATATGCAAATGTGCTTGCCCTATTGTGCCATAGGTATAAGGTAAAAGAGATGGATTCGTTGTTTATTTACACTAGCGCAGTCCTATGAAGGGTAATAAGACTACTTCTGTGCAAGTGGTCAGTGAGTCGCCCCCTCAGAGGGCGAAACTCTTTAGCAAGCTTGGGGTTGTGGCAAAAAGTCATTCTGCATCCCGCTGATTTAATATCCGACCTGTCTATTCAATCCCCGCCCATGCAGCCATACAAAGTGCCCCTGGGATATCATGATTTCTAGACCAGCATCTCTAACTATGAAATGCTAAGTAGGGAGATAATGTAAAGATGGCACAGCTTAATTTGGTAAACATTCAGACTGATTTCAACAAAATAACCAAGCAAAATAATTTTAGGACATCTGGGATAAGAAGTAATGCATGTTTTCTAAGATTTCTCTAGCACTTTCATACGGATAACAGCCTAGGAAAATCCAGGCATTGATAAGACCAAGTCGTTTCTTGAAGGCTGGAAAAGGATCTGAAAGCCCCAGTTCCTGGCTCCAAGCGGGGCATTCCCTTTGACTTACTGGTTTAAACACCTCAACTGTGGCCAGGATTTCAGACTCCTGGAACATCCCAGGAGCTCTTTTGTGGTGTGAGAAGGTGCTGGGAAGTCCCCAGGGCTCACCCACCAGCACTGGGCTAACTAGTGTAGACTCTGGGTGTGATTTTCTAAGCAATAGCCTGCCTTAGGTTTAGGGTAAATTTCGAACTACGGGGAAGTGTTTGGGCGGCGGTACAGCTATGTTTCTGTACAACCATGTGGGAGCCAGAGTGACCTAGTTGGAGGGAGCAAGAAGAAACTTGCACGATCCAGCTTGGTTGACCCTAAGATCCCAGCCTCTTAGAGTTGACACAGTTTCTTCTCTCCCACTTCTTCACATTTGGTCTTTTTTGAGTTGCAGACCAAGATACAACTTGCTTTGGAATAAACTGAGGAAGAATGCAACCAATTTGCGTAAAATTTCCCATTTAACCAAAAGGGCTACTCCAGTGTAAGTGGCTTGTGATTTACAATCTGGTGAATCGCGTGGGCCCCATTTGCTGCTCCTGTTTAAAGCATCGTAATGCATTTTTCGTTGATATGCCAGTTTAGGCTCGTTTTAGTGTTTTTAATAGTAAAATCAACACCAGCTCATTGATTTATTTCAGCCAAGACAGAATGATTACAGTTTAAGAAGACTAACATAAAAATAATGCTCTTTCTTCCTAATATGGACTTCCACTCCCACCTTCCTTCTCACTGTTGAATTTGTAGCTTTTGTATTTTTGATATAGTTTAATGCTATAACTTCTGTAAAGCACTGACTTTCCAGGCACACACAAGAGTACCTAGAACCACGCGTGATATTATTTGCCTATGCCTACGACACTACTGAGTCTATTGGAAATACACCATGCATTTGTCCAGTTAATAAATATTTAGGGAAAGGAAGAGAAGCGAGGCTCAGCAACAGACCAGCTGGTCGGATGCAGAACTGTCATTGCTCCAAGCGCCAACACAAGTCCTTCTACAGCATCGGGTCCGCCTACAATACTTTATTTAGAAAAACCTTTCTGGATTTTCTTCTGTGTGGAAAACAAGCTGTTTCATTAGGCCCTTCCTTCAGGTTTTGAGAGACGCTGCGGTTGCGATGTAAATGCTACCATCTTTCCCAGGACATCTTTCCTCCTCTGAATCTCTAGATCCAACTGCCAGGCTGCAGAGAGCTTTCTCGGCGGCGTCTTGATTTCCCTGGCAAGCGACACCGTGGTTTAGCGGCAACATCGCCAGCGACGGCGGCATCTA